>NC_136434.1:280573490-281296824 GCF_052849685.1 Lactuca virosa | reverse complement strand
TAAGAACATTAAAAAGTTAGAAACCAATTAATCTAAACTTAACATTAGAAAAAGGATGGATATGATGGAAAATGTTCAAATTGCAGTAGTCATGATGTGACCATATGGAGGTCATGACGTGACGATGAGACTCCCCGATTGTTTTGGACGGATTCTGTCACGACGTGGTGGCATGGCCAGCACGATGTGACAATGGATTTGATCACGGTTGAGTCGTTCGTAACTGGAAGTTTTGGAGCGGGGCCGAGTTTGTTAGCCACGACGTGACCATGGGCTGGTCACGACATGATAATCAGTTGTTGGTGATGTTGACTATTGACTTTGACCTTGACCATTGACTTTTGGCATGAGTTGACTTTTGGTCAAATTTCTAGTTTTAGAAGGTAGACTAAGGGTTTACGTTGTGTGGTTTATTAGGAGGTGTATAGCACTTTTCGGGTGTTGTGAGAGCTGTTAGATGCTGATTTCGTCGACAAGGTGAGTCTTCTCTCTATATCAGCGTGTGTGCTAGTATATACATGTTGAATAGTTAGGTCTTATTTGTTGATTGTTGTTCCATGTAAACTTAGTTGCTGATAACTCCTAGACTGTTGTGAGTCCATGGGACTACTGTTAGTCCCCAAGGTTGTTGATAACTCGTGAGGTGTGTTGTAAATCTACAGGGCATGCTATTAGCCATTAGCACTGTTGATAGTCCACATGGTTGTTGATAACCCATAATTATGTTTATTGTATGTTTTATGTGGTATTCAGGACTGCTGATAGTCCTAGGGCTCCTGATAACCCTTAGCTGATTATTATGATGTGTTGTATATGATATTTTGGGGAACTCACTAAGCTTTGTGCTTACAGATGTGGATTAAATATTTTGTAGGTACTTATCGGATTGCGAAGACGAGACTTTACACACACATCAACATCTTTATGAGTTGAGATTTTGCATTGTCTTCATTATAACCCTAATTTCTGAATAATGGTTTATGAACAAATGGTTTGTCTTGAATGTAGTTTTATTAAAATGGATGTTATATTATGAAGAATTTATCCTGGAATTTTGGGATGTTACAAGTCAGTATTAGAGCCCTGGTTTGAGGGATTTGGATGAACACTTCTTGGATTCCAAACTCAAACTATGGATCTGAGAGTCTTACTAATCCTTTTTAGAAAAGATTCATTTCAAGAGAAAACAAAAGAGAAGATGCGATGTGTACAGTTAGCTGGAGCTCAAAAAGGTGATTTCCCAAAATATCCATACTTGCTTTATATGTTGTATTTGAGTTGTTGTTATATGTATTATAGTATGATGTGCATGTTATAAGTTAGATTAAGGATCTACTTAAGGTTGCATGCTAGAGTGCCTGTGTTAAATGTGACTCGAGCATTTAGATCATGTTCACGAAGCATTTGGAGCACTTGGAACTAAATGGAGCACTTGCGTTTCATGGAGCATGTGACAAAGGAACGGATCATATGAGAAAGGAATGGACCATCTGACAAAGAAACGGATCAAGTGCCAAAGTAATGGATCGTACAGAAGGGGTTTTGGAGCAACTGGAAGAGGTTTGGAGCACTTGGGAGTGATATGGAGCAATGATAACGTCTATTTTATGCATATATTTATGATGTTCTTTTTTAATTATTTTATACTATGTTTTTATGTTATTTATAACTAAAACATACTTAATATGCTTTGAAATATTCAATTACAGTTAAAATGGGAGCTGGAATACAAAAGGAAGAGAATGGAGCTGAAAAGATGCAAAAAGGATATTGTTGGCAGATTGACCCCTCTTCAGTGTTTCGGGTATATCTGATGACTCATAAGTCCAATTGACGAGATTCAAAATGTTCGGAAAACTAGACGAAATTTCCTACGACTTATGTGAGAGGGACCTTTTGCTAATTCGGCATTTATCTTATCCAAAATCGGCCTTGAATATGAAACATAAAAGCTGGACGGAAATTCCCTCCAAGTTACTTATTCCCCAAGCACCACTTACCTTATTTTTATTTGCTTAATCCTTAAGCCACCATTAGTTTCCTTATTCCTATCCAACTCTAATATTCCATATTAATTCCATATCCATTCAACTATAAATACCCCATATCATTCCACCATTTTCATAATCTATGATATTCCACTTCGACTTGTGCGACAAGAAAACTTCATAACTGCCGTTTTGAGGGTCTAGAAGGCGGCCGGAAGGCCGTTAAGCTGACAGGAGCGAAGATCTGAAGGATTAGAGAGCGGATCCGTGTCGGTAATCATGTGGTTTGTTATCGTGACCATGTTTAGCATTCCACTGTGATACTATTATGTTTTTACTTTCTGATTTTGGTGTCAAAACCATTTGCTTTGAGTTTATGATTAGATGAAACCTTGATTATTGGATTAATTGCTATATTTGATTATTTTATTCATGTTTAATTTATTTTGTTAAGCTTGTTAAAAGATCCTTATGTGTTAATGACAATTATTTTCTGTTAATTATTAAGTATATCGAGTTGTATGAACATCTGCTTGATTGCTTGCCTCTTATGATTTTGATGACCATCAAGATTATATGCCTAGGAATACTAAACATGAAACTAGGGTTAACTAGAAAATAAGTAAATTAATGTGTGAGTATATGTGACGACCAATCACATATAAGTTGATTGAATTGACAAATTTAATTAACTATTATTACAAGTCTTGCTTGATACGAACTGAACACTAGGAAACATGTTAGTTTAATCAATTGATCACTCTTTGAATTGACTTGTTTACTAAAGGATTAGTAATAGTGAACATGAACCCAATCATTTTAGAAATCGGTGAACATGAATAAATAAATTTGTGTGTGCAATTATCTATGATTTTAAGATGTAATCTGTCTAAACCAAAGTACCTAAAGAGATTTGTCTTCCTGTCAGTTTATCGAGATTTGCTATTTAGTTGTTCATTTGAGATGTAATAAACCCTTTCTTTACTGCTTTTGTGTATTTTGTGTAACCTATAATCAAAAATTTTAAATTAATTCACTACCGTTCCCCTTGAGTTCGACACCCTTGCTTATCAAAGCTATACTATACTCGATCGGGTTCACTGCCTGTAAGGTGTGGTTTAGATGCGATAAAATAGAAATTATAAATAAAAAACTAGTGCATTAAAAATACACATCAAGCAACAAGGGAAACTTGTTGTGCCATATGTTGAAGAGATGGGCCAAGAAGGATGTTGTTGCACCAAGGGCATTCCTTCTTGCTCCATTATGCTCCCTCTTACGCCATGAGGTATTCCTTGATGAGCCAAGTATCCAATGAAGTCCTCTACGATGCTCAATATCGCTCAATGATACTCAAAAGTTGGTATTGCTCAAGGATTACACCACGTCGTGCCACCATGATGGTTGTTAGGCCATTAGTGTTCATGATGTGCCATTTATACATCATGTTGCTCCACTATGGCACAAGGTGCTCCATCATGTGTGTTCCTGATGCTCATGAGTTGTATGACATGGATGAATGTTCCTGACGATGCTGCCTGGAAGATTGTGATTCCTTGACACCTTTCATGGGCCTATAGGCCAATGGGCTTAGCCCATTAGGGTTTTAGGTCTTATACCTCCAGTATAAACAGGGATGCATGCTAGGTCATTTTGTATCTTGAATTCTAGAGTGATAGGTGAATCTCTGTGTAATTGTACTTGTAACCTCTGTTTGAGAGCTCTGAAATAAAAGAATACCATGTCTTGTACCCGTGGACGTAGGTCATCTTGACTGAACAACGTAAATACTATGTCATGTGTGCTTATAGTTTTTCAAGTTATCCGCTTTACATCCTAACAGCCTGCTTAGGAGAGATGCTTTTTGTGTGTGATATATAAGCTATTATAGATGCATGATAATGTGTAGGCTAATGATCCTCAAGAATTGCATGTTAGAATTGTCTGGTCCTTATGATGCCTTTTTTTTTCCTGTTGGTTTTTCTGCTCGAATGTTGTTTGCTTTGTGTTATGTGAAACTTATATTGATGTTAGTTGACTATTAAGTGAATATGTTAAATTTCAGGCTACAAGGATTGAATAGTTTTAGAATGTTTGATTTGCACCTATTGCACAGCTCTTGTTTGAGTCCAACCGTTGTAGTGCAATACCTTTCAGTCGAAGGACTGTTTAATCCTTGCTGCATGTAATTGTATTTTTAAGATAGTTAGTCAACATTGGTAGCAGTTCCTTTTGCAGTTGCTAGTAGGGTGGGGTGAGAATCAATGCAGTTGGTGGTGGCTTTTCTAAGCATATGGGTGTGCTGGTACACCTAGCAGTGGTGTATTTGCTAGTGACTTGATAAAAGCGTTGAAGTATTCTAGTGAATGCATATGTTTGAGAAGAATCCTAGAAGGAGAGTCTAGGAAGAGCAGTGGTATGTACTGATGGGTTTTATGTACTATAACACTCTTATGGTTCACATACAACCCTAATGCTTTGGATCTAAATTTTCTCTAGTTATACATGCAATTTTTTATTATCCAAAGCATGAAGCCTAACTAGCATACACCATTGATATTTTAAACATAAAAACAAGTTAGATGATTACCTCTTTGTTGTAGCTTGTAGACCTTGGCCTTTCAAGAGCTTAGCACCTCAAGTGTGATGCCTCAAATGGTTCACAAAACACCACCAACAATTGGAGGATAAGGAGAGAGAGGCTAGGAACCACCAAAATAGTCTATATCCTTCATAGAATACTAGTGTGTCCGATTTTAGGGTTTAGGGGTTACATATATAGTGTAGAATTCCAAGGGTCACTTGTAAACCCTAATCCATTCACTTAGGCTTTTGATCCAATAATTCATTAGCCTTTTGGACTAACTTTCCATGGACTCTCACATAGATATAGTCCATCCCTAATCAACATGGATCATAAGCCCAAACTATATGTATCACTGATTTACTTAATTAGTCCCCGTAAATTTAATCAGTCTCTTTTGATCACTAAATTAATTCCAAATTAATTATTGATCAATACCAATTAAATAATATGATTTCTCAATTAATATATTATTCATATAATATATTAATAAATCACTACCAATGGTTACGAATCTGCATCGAACTAACGAAAGAACCCCTGACAGAACTGAATTAGACTAAAGTGCGTAACCTCTTTCTCAAATATCCTTCCTATCAAATTGCTTTGGTGAGTGCAACCTAAAATGGACCATGCTACTCTCGGGTCAAGTACATACAATTATAGTTATGGGCTTAGACACCTAATCCAACAATCTCCCACTTGGATAAGTCTAATAACTATAAAAACCAGTACGACTTTAAAAACCGACTAGCAATCATAGCTCTCAAAAGCTGCTGTCGGACTCTGACACGTCCATTAGATAAGGGATCATACATTCCTCCATTCTAGAATATATCATATGAACTGAGACATGGATTATAATCATTTTCTCTGTTCATGTGTTGTTTCCCGATTTCCGATTTATGATGAAAGACTAATTGAAAAAAATCAAATCAGTCCAGGCTTGGCCAAGCTCTTAGGGTGTCATCATTACATCGTCGAGGGGCCCACAAATATCGTTTTTATCCCTCTTAGGGTAAAAGGGACGGATAAACTTCGACTCATATGCTTGCTCAATTTACTCATCAAATCACACACAATAATACATTTTATAACACTAAGTTACTGGTGCGTTTACGTATCATCAATGTGCAACCGATTTGTAAACTACAACTCACATGTCTTGATTTCAAGAATATAAGATATTATCGTCTCACAATCACTTGTGATAAATCCATGAAGTGATTCACGTGAGCGTGGGTTTAATCCAATACTCAAATCTTATTACAAGAGTACTCATGAACACTGCAGCAAACTTGTGCTATGTCTAAACACTTGGACAATCTATAGTCAGATCCATGAAAGTCTTACCTCATTACTTACTTCTAAAGTATGATTGACTGTGGATGTTTGAATAACCTAGTGAAACACAAGAATAATTGAATCCAATATGGTTTCAAAACTTTTGAATATGAATAAAGCACTTATTATTTAATCACCATATTGATTACACATTATTCATTGTATAATGTTTCAACTAATCAACTTAACAATTGAATTAAGACAATAGTCATCCCATTCTCCAAGCATGTACACTATGTTTACCTATGGTCCTTACTTTGTGAAATAGATCAATTGTAAACATTTCCAATGATATTCATTTCACAATTCCAAATCCTTATCATAAGTGTAAGAATACGAAATTCTCGCCACTATTAGAATGTTTTAGATTCTAAACTATCATCCAATGATCCTTTTGTAATGTCAATGCACAAAAGTCACCAAGACTTGGACAATGATATTACAAATTACTCCACTGGAGATTGTTATAGGACAATTCCACATATACGAAGTCTCATATTCAAAGTACATTCCTTTGAACATCCTTCTTGCATTAAAGTTTCTAACTTACACATAGATTCTTAATATCCAACTCCCATTATGGAAACATTTCCATATTAGCCATGTGACAATCCTATCTATTCATAATCATGTGAATATGGTCCATCCATTACTATACTTCTAACTGTCCATAAGCAACCAATCTTTGGCGAACCTTGGATTGTCTTTAGCAGTTGTTTAACAACTTTGGTCATATACGGTTCTGGTCCGTTTTCCTTCTTAATGCCCTAGGCATTTGGAAAATTCAGAACACACAAATATTATAGCATATGCAATCGATCCTATACTCGAAGCATATCGGACACGATTCATAATTTCTTACATAAAGACATGATAATTTACCAGTCTCTCGCTATAACATTTCCATATATAGAATTTCCTTATGTTGAATCATTTCATCATAACATTCATATATGTTCATGACTAAATTCTATTAAAATCTCAATCTAAGATTTTAGATTTGAAATGAAGTATGAGTTCCTCTCCCTTAATTATATCAAAACAACTTTACGAATTGAAACTTTGTTTTCTATAATTAGCATTGCTAACTCGCAACACTTATCATAATACTTGTGCTCCCACTAGCATAATAATTACATTATTACCAACATGCTCCCACTAGCTTTGACATGTATCCAAAAATCAGCTGGACTTCTAGAAATCAATACTTATTGACTTTCTTACTAAATTTCAGATTTCTAATACAAGATGCTTCGATAAGACTTTATCTAGGCTTCTCAAACTCATACACCTTTCCTTAGATAGCTCATATGTGTGTCTAAACAATTTCAGAACTTGCAGCAGTAAGTCCCGAATGTTCAGACTATTGACCATTTCTCACAATTCGAACTATGAAGAGGGATGCCACAATCATAATCGAATTTGAGAATGTAATTAACACATCTGCTATCTCCTTAAAATCTACTTAGTGAAAGAGTTTCCTCACAATCATTTTCATGAATTAGAGAGAAACCTTTACCACTTAGATTTAATGGTGTATGTGTTCCTATCCATGTGAATTTGTCAAAACCATAATCACAAGACAAGGTTTGTGACAAATCCAAACTCATATGGACTGAACTAGTTCAATCTTAATTTCCTGCCATCTAGTAGCACAAGGGTCCTACCATTGCTTCCATGATGTTGAGCAGCTCACTTATACAAATCAATGTACTTTCCATTGATCAAGGTGCTTTGCCTTATGTATTCAAATGAGAACTCATAGAACTCACATGCATAGTCAAATTAACTAGAATAGGCACATAAACAAGAATATGTCAACACAATAGATTATAAACCTTAAGTCGTGTGCTAGTGATAAACAATAGGTTTATTCTTGATTAGTTCTTGAACCTATTCAGGACCATTAAGACGCCCACTGACCTCTTGACATATAAGTTTCTCCGTCAAGGAACTTTTCTCGACAATCAAATATTCAAGAGTTAGTGTGATTTCTTATCAAGAAAAACACTTCACATAATTGGTCTTAGTTGGTCTTTGTCTTATCCAAGACATCACAATTACCGATTTCAAATGTGCAAGAGTAAGACACCTTTCACATTTCCTGATGTGTTATAAACCTACTTAAGATTATGTCACTCAGGGCACAATCTTGGAGTATGACTCTAAGACTCGATTTTGGAACGAAGTGTGACTCACCTTTTTGATTTAACCATATAAAGAATTCTTGATTCCTCTTCTTAGTCATGCAAGTGCACTAAGGTGTCCTTAGAGGATCAATTGAGATATGGTTCCATAATCATTAGGATGATCATAAAACACAATACTAAAGTTCTTTCCTTTCCTTTCAGATTGGAGAAACTTTTATCTTTCTGCCTAATTGATTCTTCTTATTCGTTCTACCTTACATTGAAACTTTTCAAGGTATTAGAATTACACTTAAATTTGTAAGCATAACCATATTTACTAAACTTTCAGTAAATCATGACGAATATACTTTATTGTCCTTTGTGGTGGACCTGACCAGTACGCATCAATGTGTACTAGATCCTTTCATCTTTCACTTGACTTACATAAATATGTAAAAAAGGAATTAGTTTTAATTTCCCAAGTACCAAGATTTTCATACATCATATGATTCCAGGTTTCTGTCCAATTGAAACTTGGGCGATGAGAATGTTTCCTTACTTAGAAAATTACGACACTACCATAATTGATATAACTAAGAATCAAACCATTTTCAATATTGCTATTAATATAAACATATAAACAACAGTTTTCACAAATGCCATTGCAAAGAAATATAAAATAAAATAAAAATTTCTTTATTTATAAAAGTGCGGAAAAACTTGTCCTTACAATGCAAATACAAATGAAAACTATATTGCTATCTATTCCTAAGCAATCTCTGATAACTCCTAAGCAGCAGCTCAAAAAATCTGATCATCGAACCATGCGATCGAAATCCATCTCTTCGCGATCATAATCAACTTACTCTTCTTTTAAGCTTCCTTTCTATTCTTTGATCCTACAAAACATCAAAATGCAATCTTATCACATCATGTATTAAGAATCTATAAGTAGGAAGTTAACAGAGTTAGATAGTGAACTTACCTGAAGTAGAACCATACAATTTGATTTTACCATCTCTTAGATCTCTCAGGTAGTCAGGGCAGCTTCACAACCAATGCCCCTTCTCTTGAAAATAGAAACAGACAGACTCTCTTAGAATGGTACACGGGACAATCACAGACTTACCCTTTCTCTTTACCATTTGGTCAAATGGTTTGACCTTGATCAATCCCTTTCCATTGGGAAGAGAAAGCTTTTCTGGACTTCCAATGTCGCCATTGTCAATGTCCATGGAAGTTTGGGAAGTAGATCTTCCAATCAAATTTGCTTTACCAGTGCGCCAAATCATTGCTGATTCAGCAGCAATAAGCAAATAAGTAAGATCGATAAGGGTCATGTCGTGGTCTGTCACATAGTAGTTTTTAAGAAACTCACTATATGACTTAGGAAGTGAATGTAGAACCAAGTCAACAGACAGCTTCCTTGGGAACAAGACACCCAACATTCCCAGCCTGTCAATATGCAACTTTATGTCCAAGACGTGAGCACATACATACTTTCCATCTTCATGTTTGCTTGCCAATAGGGCTTGAGTGATCTTGAACTTTTCAAGTCGACGAACATGTGGGTTAGGGAGAATAATTGGAGGAGGTGGAGGAAGTGAAGAATGATTTCCATTTTCATGATCGAAGCGTGGAACATCATCTTCATGAGGGAAGCCATTTTCAAAAGATTCGGGAAGACCATAGTTGTTAGAATTAGACATCTACAAGGGATAAATTCAAGTTAATTGATTTAAGTCCTTAATATAACACCCAAATGAAATATTAAGGCTACGACCCAACACAATATTTTACAATTCGGAAGAGGGTTGCCGTAATCCAATTGCAAAATATTTGTCGGTAGGTAAATAAAGATTTACCAATTTCCACCATGAAAAACGAAAATGAACATTAGGTTTTAAATGAATTTGAAATTCCTAGATTCTTTGAGATTCATTGAACTTTTCAATGGCATGTTTAATCTCGATTATGCCCTTTAAGTTTGTGACCGGGATACCGAGGATGACAAACAAGGTGTGAGTAACCATAAAAATTAGCTTGGTACTCTTGATGCCATTAGTCACCTAATCAATGTGCCGGTTAACCACACACACTCCATTAATCAATGATAATTCACAAGCTACCCATTTCCATCCTTCATTTGTCCCATATTAGTGTGTCGGTTAACCACACACGCTCCATTAATGACCAATAAGGTGCAATGTGCAATTTCATGGGTTAGCATCAAATTCACATTTTTGTTAAAGTAACTAAGATTGAGAATTTATAAAACATTTAGTTACTTTATATTTCATTATACTTTTAATGAGAATTTAAGTGTCCTATCAAACCCGTTCGGCTAACGATCCTCCACTGGTCAAGGGTGCGGTGGGTAAGAATGGATACCCAATGGCGGTCATTTTACAGGCCAGTTCCTTAAGCACCCCTTATAGACCAGCTTCGTGAATGCGGCCTACTAATGGTAAGACTGACTTTTAACTTATACATATATAATATATTATACTTTTAATGTTATATAGTATAAGGGTGTATTTTACACTTTTAAAATACTAAGTGGTTTAATCTATTAATAAATTAGACTATTAGTTTAATTAAACTTAAACCATGTCATTACGGACTTATTAATTCTCTCTTTTAATTATACACTTAATTAATTTAACAAAATCCATAACGGTGTAATTTGAGTTATTCAACAATGAAGCCTCTAAATTAAAATTTCAAAATTAAAACTATTTAATTAATATTTAAGTTACGAAACCAAGAGTTGCACATTTTGAAAACTTTCAATTACTAGAGTTCTAGAATTTAATGAGACTTTTCAAATTCCAAAACTTGAGGGCAAGATTTGAAACTCTTCAAAACTTTTGGATTCCAAACTTGATGGCAAGTTTTGTAACTCCAAGAAAAAACTTTTGAGTTCCAAAACTTGATGGCAAGTTTTGTAACTCTTCAAAAGCATTTAGATCAAATTTTAAACTAATAAAATAATCCTATAATTTTATCTTTTACAAATGTGACCTAATACTATTTTACATAGCAAGATGATTCAAATCATATTCTACAAATAATTAGTTATTCACAAAAACATGTAATTATCTTAAAATTTGACAATCATCATTTAATTGGATGAGGATGATTATTACCTTATCAATAAAATCGAATTTTATGAGCCAAAACAGTTTGTGGTAACGATCCTAATCCAATTCTGGCAAAAAAACCCCGAAAAACTGCATACTGATGATCCAACTCGTCAAGTTGGATAATGGACTCGTCGAGTTGGCTTGTATAATGCACGAATCGTCGAGTCAGTTCATAGGACTCGTCGAGTCTACTGACCAGACAACAATTTTTCAATTTTTTCAACTTTGAACAATTAACCAATGCATCAATATAACAGAAAACACTCATGGCTCCGATACCACTGATGGCTTTTATGTACTATAACACTCCTATGGTTCACATACAACCCTAATGCTTTGGATCTAAGGTTTTTCTAGTTATACATTCAATTTTTTATTATCCAAAGCATAAAGCCTAACTAGCATACAACATTGATATTTTAAACATAAAAACAAGTTAGATGATTACCTCTTTGTTCTAGCTTGTAGAAATTGGCCTTTCAAGAGCTTAGCACCTCAAGTATGATGCCTCAAATGGTTCACAAAACACCACCAACAATTGGAGGACAATGAGAGAGAGGCTAGGAACCACCAAAATCGTCTATATCCTTCATAGAATACCAGTGTGTCCGATTTTAGGGTTTTGGGTTACATCTATAGTGTAGAATTCCAATGGTCACTTGTAAACCCTAATCCATTCACTTAGGCTTTTGATCCAATAATTCATTAGCCTTTTGGACTAACTTTCCATGGACTCTCGCATAGATATAGTGCATCCCTAATCAACATGGATCAGAAGCCTAAACAATATGTATCATTGATTTACTTAATCAGTCCCCGTAAATTTAATCAGTCTCCTTTGGTCACTAAATTAATTCCAAATTAATGCTTGATCAATACCAATTAAATAATATGATTTCTCAATTAATATATTATTCTTATAATATATTAATAAATCACAAATAACCTCTTTCAGAAATTATCCTTCCTATCAAATTGCTCCGGTGAATGCAACCCAAAACGGACCACACTACTCTCGGGTCAAGTACATACCAATTATACTTATGGGCTTAGACACATAATCCAACATGTACCTGTGCAAGCACAGCTACCTACGGATAATAGTGGTCATGTATAGTAACTTAGGAACTTTGAGATGATTCTTGGGACACATACAAATAGGTGTGGAAGGTAGTATGGGCCCATAATAATGAAAACCCATGATCTGTATGGGATCATGAAGGGTTGAAAAGGTTTCTAAGGAGCTAGTGGAGGATGGATACTAGATAGTGTGGGATAGCACGAGTGTTAATTTTTATCGTCTCCATCGTTGTCAGTCTGTCGGCTGGGATTGTTTAGAATAGGACTGGAAATTGTTTGGGCCTTAGTGTTTGTGGCAGTTCAGGTCTGGATTGTGTAGACCTGTGTGAGTTAGCTGATTCAATGGTCTTGAGGGCCTTGATCGAAGTAGTTCCAATTTGATTCGCGAGACTCAAGAAGGAAGTCGTTATGATGATTGACTTGAGGATTTCAGCCTGAGGCTGAGTGGTCAGCCGAGTCTTGGGGATGCCATTCTCTACGTCAGGGTTGTATTTTTCTTGTCTACCGTGATTGAGGGGGAAGAGATCGGATGTGTGTCAATCAATAGTTAAGCAAGGAGATGGTGTTTTCCTCATCGGTTTTGTTGTAAGAAAGTGAAGTGTAGTTCGCAGTAAATCATCTCTATTCTACAGAAATGAATGTTCGAGACTTGATTGTTATTGTGGTTTGATGGCCAAGTTGAAGGTCCTGTCTCAAGTGGAATACGTAACACAAATTCGAGAAGATCAGGTGTATCCGAGGAGGCATCAAGTTGTTCATGTTTTAGGGCAGGAGAGTTCTATAGATATATTAACTTTGTCGGAGATATGTTTTGAGCATCTGTAGGGGATTCTTGAAGCTTCAAGAGGAGGATGAGGTTGTGGATCTATTCTCTAAATGCAAGGTTTTATGTGTGTTAGTTCAGTTCGTAAGGTGCTTCATCAATCTAATGGTGTCCTGATCGATTTCGCTAAGTTGAGTTGGTGATGTTGGGGTAAGGTCTATAAGGTCTCCATCTAAGATTCAGAGTTTGCTTATGATTATTCAAAGTATCTTCTTATGTTGTATTGTACATTCTGAGAGTCAAGTTGAGTATGTACCTAGTTAAGCCAGTCTGAGGCTTTGATGTTGCAGATGTCCGTCGATGATGGTTCGAACCCTAAGAGGGGGAGAACTAGGGGTTCTACTAGGAGGATCATTGGTCAATCCAATTTTTATGATTTCCATGCAATGAGTCGGAGGAATCCGCGGTTCAGGTATGCTAGATTCTTTTTTGGATTTATTGCTCCATAAGAGTAGGAAAGTGGGTTGCCATCGATGTGCTCATGGTTAGGAAGTTTCTCGTTGCATTTCTCAAGGATATGTCGGAGTCGTCCATGGGTACAGTGAATTTATGGTTTGGACAGATCGTAGGTACAGAGCAAGTTACAGTTAGGTGTATGTCTTCAAGAATGCATGTGTTGTCCTCTCAGTAGGAAACGATGGGTAAGGAACTTGTTGTAGCCAGTAGTTTATTTTGGGTAGATCAATGGAACTGGATGGAGGGGCGTTGAACCACTATTTTTCTGCATTGGTTATAGGAAGAATGGTTAGCCCACAATATGGGGTTGTTGTCTTTGTTTGAGTTGGGAAGTGGTTGATTGGCCTCAGAGGTCATTGAGGTTATTAGAAGGCTTCAAGTTGTATCAGCTAAGGGTGCAATTGATGAGTCAACCCTTAGTCAAGTTCCTTAAAGTTTGTATCTTAGTCTCTGAGTAGGTTTTCTCTCAATTTCTTGGTTGTGGAATTGTAGTTCCTAGTGGATTTATGGTGGAAGTTGGCCTTAGTTAGTGGAAGATATGATATCAGAGCAACATTGTTTGGTTTTTTAGGTATAATTGTGGCTACGTAAAAAATCAGTTTTGGTAGGTTGCATAGGCTAGGTTGGTATTGGAATTGATTCGAGCCAAGATTTTGGCAGCAATTCTGGTTAACTTTGGAATCCTTTCCAAAATTGGAAGTTTTATTGGTCTTGTTGCACATTGGTGGGATTTGTTCAGCCTTATTAAGGTGTGGGATCATGTTGTGGTTGTTAGAAGAATGCGTCTAATAACGATTAAGGTTCGTCACTTCGTTCGATTCGATGGTACGTCACCTTTTGGGTAAGATCACGATTGATAAGGAACACAGTTGGTTGGGGAGCATTGTGTTTCCTCCTGGAGAGTGTGAACTGTTGTGCTTTCAAGTTGGAACGAGAGTCAGTTGTCTATATTGTTCTGGTTATGCGCAGTCATGTTTCGTTGATGATATGTTGGTGGCGGTGGATTGTTGAAGAGTGTGTGTTTCACAATGGTATGGCTCTTGTATTTTGGCAAGTGCTAAGTGGGATGTTGACTGGGTTCCTACCTGTCAGTGGGATGATGGCAGTGTGTCTTTAGGCCCATTGGATGTTGGTTGTGGGCTTCATGCTTGTGGTTGGGTGATGACAAGAACGGCGAGGAGAGGTGAGCTTCTCACCCCAATGGTTGGATAGCGTCATGGTGGGTTGTGAGCCATCATGGATTTCACTTTTATGAGTGGGGTTGGCAGTTTTGTAGCGGATACCCATTTGTTGGTTTGATAGTCGTGTGGCATTGACAGGTGTTTAAGTAATATAGTGTTGTCGATGGTGCCCCAGTGACCGACAAGTTGGGTTGGGAAGTTATAAGGTGTTGAGTTGTTGGAAAAGTCATGATGGTATATTACTAGTTCATTATTTGGATTCTTCTTAGTGGAATCATGTTCATGTTATGACAAGGTTTCATGTGAGTTCTCTCATTATTTACCTATGTCATAGTAGGGTACTTGCTAGACTAGCTGAGTCTTAGTAGCCGATGGCTGATATGAGTATTTTCGGAGTTGTTGATAACTCCAGGACTGTTGATAGTGCTCAGGACTACTTATAGTCCCAGGGTTGCTAATAAACCATAGTCGTTTAGATTGATATAAGGATAGTGGTATGCTGGTTAGAATACTAGGAGGCCGGTGATGCGCGTGGTTATAAGTCTTTTAGGTGTCTCGGATGATAATTGTGCACCTAAACTGTTTTGGGAGCTTGGGTGTCACGCAAGTTCGTTTTTGACCATGGTTTCGCTCATGGGAGCATTTGGTTAGTCAATTTCCAAATTTGGTATGGGTTGGCCTCTTGATTACAACGTTTTGAGTGTTTTTATGCACATTTTAGCGGTGTTCCGCGTTAGGGACTTGGGGGAATGTATTACGAGTGGATGATCATCAGTCGTTATGTATGTCTCTAGAGCTTATATTGTTAGGCTTTCGATTTTGAGAAGTACATTGATCGGGTGGAAAGTAGATGCAGTTTTGGTAATTCCCTTTTAAGTGGTTTTCGCTTTGAGTTGGGAAGAGAAATAGTTGATGCGGTTGAGTGTTTCAAGTGACTGGGTTATTTGTTGGCATCTATTGGGTTGCGGATCGGCTTTATAGTTCGATATGTATGTGTTGATTGTATGAAGTGGTTGGCAAGATCATATGGATTGTGTTAGTGCAGTTAAAATTCTAACCGAGTCGGATTTTAAGGACGAAATTTAATTTAAATGGGGGAGAGTTGTAACACCTGTCTCCTAGAATTGATCAGTGTATGACATAATAGAGTTAAATGCATGGTTTTTGAGCAAAACCATTTTTCACGACGTGTCAAGAACGTTGTCACGATGTAACAGACCATATATGAGAACACATTTTCGGATGGCCCTCGAGACGTGATGAGGGTATGGTCACCACGTGAAGATGGTTCCAACCCAAGCCCATGATCTTTTAGGGTTTCATCCATATTTAAACCTATAATATCAGATTTAGGGCATCATTTCTAGCCTCCATCACCCTCTACAACCTTGAAGCAAACCCTAATACCCTCTTTTCCATTTGTAAGCTTACCATTGGTGTTTTGGTGCTTTTGGAAGGAAGAAGAAGGCCCTTGTCGTATAGAGAACGTCTTGGCAAGCTTGAAGTTCCCATTTGATCCATTTTTGGACCATTGTAAGTCCTCAAAATCTAAGCTTTATGTTGCATGCTTCTAGATCTAATCTCATTGTCCCCTTTTCTTTATATTGTGGAAGTTTGGTTGGAAGGATTCCATAAATTCGGTAACTTTATGGGTCCTTGAGGTCCCTTGAGTGTTATATATGTTGGATCTAAAGTTTATCTAGGTTTTGAAAACATTCATGTGACAGTAGTTCCATTTTTCATCATTTTGACCTATCTTGAGTTCAAGACATGCATTGGACATGCATGTCTATAAAGCGTCGATTTTTAGAAATTTTTAGAGTAAGAAGGCCCTTTGGAAAGTTAGAATGGATGGTTTTAAGGATTAAGGGTCAGATGCATTACATTTTCCCCAAATTGCAGTAGTCACGACGTGACCATATGGAGGTCATGATGTGATAATGAGACTCCCTGATTGTTTTGGACAGATTCTGTCATGTTGTGGTGGCATGACCATCACGACGTGACAATGATTATGATTGTGGCTGAGTTTTTGTTAATTGTATGTTTTGGATCGATGTTGAGTTTGTTATCCACGACATGACTATGGGTTGGTCACGACGTGAGAATCAGCTATTGGTGATGTTGACTGTTTACATTGACCATGACCGTTGACTTTTGGCATGGATTAACGTTTGGTCAAATTTCTAGTTTTACAAGGTAGACTAAGGGTTTACCTTTTGTGATTCATTAGGCGGTGTATAGCATCGTTCATTGGCTGTAAGAGATGATAGTTATTGATTTCGTCGGCAAGGTGAGTTTTCTCACTATATTTGCATATGTGGTAGCAAATAAATGATGACTAGTTGGGTCTTATTTCTTGATTGCTGTTATATATGAACTGAGTTGTTAATAACTCCTGGAAAGATGTGAGTCCATGGGACTGCTAGTAGTCCGCAAGGTTGCTAATAACCCGTGAGGTGTGCAACTAATCCATAGGGTGTGTTGTTAACCACTGGGACTATTGATAGTCCTCAGGGTTGATGATAACCCATAGTTGTGTATATTGTGTGCTATATGTGGTATTTAGGAATGCTGATAGTCCTAGAGTTGCTGATAACCCTTAGCTGATTATTATGTTGTGTTGTATGTGATATTTAGGTAACTCGTTAAGCTTTGTTCTTACAGTTGTGGATTAAATATTTTGCATGTACTTATCGAATTGCAAAGGCGGGACTGTGCATACATATCAACAGTTTTATCATTCGAGATTCTGCATTGTCTTCATTATAACTTTGATTTCTGAATAATGGTTTATGAACAAATGGTTTGCCCTGAATGTAATTTTATTAAAATGGATATTATATTATGAAAAATTTTGGACTGGATTTTTAGAATGTTACATTTGGATATATAACAAAATATTGGTTATTTACAAATGAGAGGTTGTTTATATGAAATATGATTGTTTATATGATATGTAGTTGTTGATACGATATACGGTTCATCATATATGTTATGTGGTATAATCGTGGTTAGAAATTTATGTGTGTATGTGTTTGAATATGCTATTGAATGATTATGATATGCGATTGTTTGCTAAGTGGTATCTGTTTCTCATTTTTATGCTTCATCATAAAACGAATGATTGACCCATTTGGGATTTGTATGTTTTATATAAAACCTTTATGAACGTACTCAGTCGGTCCTGAAACTTGTGTCTTTTCTCTTTTGTGCCTTATGATTGGTGCAAGCAGCTTAGGAATTTGGCCTTAGTGAGAGGGGTTAGTTATGGGGTAGTTATGCTTAATATAATGATACCATTTTGGACACGTTTGATGTTTTATCAACTTGAACATTTAGTTCTTTTATGTTTTAAATAATTTGAAATTATGATTTTGATTAGGAAGTAACGATGTGATGTGAAAAGGTTTTGAAATATATAACTAAGTCTTCTGCTAACGTATTCTTTTAAAAGACTGTTTTAAATAAAGGAAAAAATTTGTAAAAATCACGGCATTACAACATGTTTCCCATGCTTTTAAGCTATGCCTTTCTTTCCTTATTATAATCAAAGGTCCATAACTTGCTTCCTACAAGCATGCTCACGACTTTTATATAAAAAAATGAGACAATAATTTTTAAAATTCTTATAACTCTTTATAAGATATAAATTCTAACTTTTAGGTAAATGACAAAAGGTCTTTGTAGTCCAAAATAATGTAGATGACTTAATATCTAATATCCCCAAAATTACGACCCAAAAGTTTCATTTTTAGTTTATCAAAACATGACAAGAACTACAAAGTTTTCAAAACCATGAGGATACGAAATAGTTTTAGTTATACAATCAGGACAGTACATAGAAAATCATCATCAGAGTATAAATCCCAAGATATCAAATGCGGAAATCATAGTGTGATGCGATGCGATCAAGCCGACCCTTTCCCCTTCGAGCTGGAGGTACCTGAAACACAAACTGAACCGGTAAGCATAAAGCTTAGTGAGTTTCCCCCACCATACCACATACAACATAACATACTGCCAAGAATATCTGAGTGCCCGACCTACCCTACCAGGCATATTTGAGTGCCCGACCTACCCTTGTCAGGCATATCTAGGTGCCCGACCTACCCTTCGGTCTTATTTCAACCGATTATGGAGTCTATTTCACACCTACCACTACCATATAAAATCATGCATATCTCACATAAACAACAAACAATACATACCACCTTAATAATTATCACAAAAACGATTATTAAGCTATAGCAATACTAATGGGTCGGCCTTGGTGCCTTCGACCCACAGATTCTACGAAAGGAGACTCACCTCAATTATAAATGTCGAAACGTACTCCTCGGATGACTCGGGACTCCTCTCCCTAAAGCACAACAACTTCCTAATCAGTTATCAGATCTTAAAATAACCCCAAGGGCCCAAATTCTAATTCATAACATAAAGGAAAGGTTCCCTAGTCCTTTCCCTATTGGGCCTCTTCCTCCAAGGCCCAAATTTCCCAATAAAATGTCCAAGCCCAACTAATTAGGCTTTAAGGCCCAATAAGGCCCAATATCATAATATCAGTCCTAGGCCCAAAGGTTTCGGTCCACAGGTGGGCTTGAGGCCCAACAACTCCAAACCCCCTATATCGCATGGCCCAAAACAACGTTTGACCCGCTTTATTCGTACGCGTGACGTACTCAGCATGTACGCCCAACGTACGCTGGCCTTGACCAGACGTGGGAACTGACCCAGTACGTGCAACGTACTAGGGGTACGCCCAACGTTCCTGCCAGCCACTCTAAAATCCTTCTTTTGACTTAATCAATTAAGTCCTAGCGTCCAGAACATAGATCTAGGCTTCTAACAACGTCCTTAACCATAAAGTTATGAACTTTATTCTTTTGCATGCACGGATGGGGATTAAGACACACATTACATCCATAAGCTCACTTAGTGGCCATCTAGCACTTGCATGGTTGAGGCTAAGCCATTAGGATCCGATTTTTATGGTTCTAAACACCTCCAAGAGTCAAAAAGGACAGTTCATTTGGACAAAATCTTCTAAAACTCAAAGGACCTCAAGTATGGGACCAAAATGTGACATAAAACCCCCCAAAACTAGATCTAATCATGCAATGATCAAGTTTAAAGCTTTATACCTCCAATGGGTCAGAAATGATGCCAAACATCTGGATCTACAAGCCTTCTCCAAGCTCTTGCTCCTTCTTCAAGCTTCTTCTACTTCAAAACCACCAAAATAACACCAAAATGCTCAAAGTAAGCTCAAGATACATGCAAGGGAGTTAGGGTGCGAGTTGGACACTTTGGGGACACTTGAGGCTAAGAGGATGAGGGTTTGGAGGGTTATAAGATGCTTATATAGGGTGCAAACCCTAAACTTTTGGGTTTGCATCTGATCAGCGTACGCATGGGTATGCACAGCGTACGTATGGGGACTTCCCGCTCCGTGCCTCACTTACGTCCGTTGTGCATACACCTTGTACACCCAACGTACGCCCCAATACAATAGATGCATAATATGACTTGAATAAATAGCGACAATATTACCTAACAAATCTCGGGCATTACAAGTCTCCCCCACTTGAATTAGACTTTGTCCTCGAAGTCAGCTGCTGCTGGAAATAGCTCTGGGTAGTGCTCCCTCATCTCGTCCTCTCGCTCCCACGTCCATTCCGAGCCATTATGGTGCTGCCACTGAACCTTTAACAACTCCACCCTCTTGTTCCTCAAATCCTTCGTCTTCCTGTCGAGAATTGCTACTAGCCTCTCGACGTAGTTCAGGCGGTCATCCACCTGAATGTCCTCTAAAGAAACCACCACAGAATCATCGGCTATGCACTTCCGTAGCTATGAAACATGAAAAGTGTTGTGGATCTACTTGAGCTCCTCCGGAAGATCCAATCGGTACGCCACCTTGCCCACCTGGGCTATAAACCTGAATGGTCCGATATACCTGGGGCCCGACTTGCCCCATTTCCTGAAGCGAATGACACCTTTCCAACGTGACACCTTCAAGAGAACCATATCCCCGACCTGAAACTCTAGGTCCGATCGGCGTCTGTCAGCGTAGTTCTTTTGCCGACTCGGAGCCGTCCGGAGTCTACTCCTGACCTGTCGATCATCTCAGTCGTCTTGAGCACCACCTCAGTGCTCCCCATGACCCACTGACCAACCACACCCCAACATAGCGGGGTACAACACTTCCTCCCATAAAGCATCTCAAAGGGAGGTCGGTCGATACTGGTGTGGTAGCTATTATTATAAGAAAATTCGGCCAAAGGAAGGTAGGTATCCCAGCTAACACTGAATGTCACACCCCCGAACCAAGACAGCGGAAACGTTCGGGGGGGGGGGGGGATAACGTCATTGTATAGTACCACAACAATTGAATATGAATGAAACATAGCAACCAAATGGCATACATTGAGATAACAAACTTACATTGTTTACAAATTGTATTTGTTCACAAATTACACAAAAGTGACAGAAATGTAATTTTTAAAATGCAGCAAAATATCCAACATCCATAGCTCAAGTACCTGCTTACTATGCTCCTGAGAATACAAGTCATTTTGAAAAGCATCAACATAGAATGTTGGTGAGTTCATAAGCATATTTGTATGAAAAGATTTGTAACATCTTTGTTTAAAATGATTTGTATGTTTCCAGAAAATCCGATATTTTCTTAAGAAAATGGTTTGTAAGTCTCGTTCCAAAACTGTGATATGTGCATGCATGTCTTTTGTTTTCTTTTGTTTGTAATTGTATGTTCCCAGAAAATCCTATATTTTCTTTTGTATGAAAAGTTGTGGTCTTAAACCCTAGACTAGTAGTGAAAACCAATAGCGTACCGCGAGGAAAAATGCTGTTTTATATTTTATAAAACCGGTGAAGTGTAAGCTTCCCGTAAATCAAGATAGTATTGTTAATCCCTAAGTGAGTTATTATAACCATGCTTGATGTGACTGTTTTGCCTGTTACAACGTTCTTCAGGTGCCAAAATTGGTAAGATATTTGTCACCGTAATCTGGCCCCGTCTAGCTGCAGCGAACAGCTCAGATGTGGGGGTGTCAATCCTCGTATAGATCTATAAACCACTATCTCGCTCTCCCCCAGGAGACTCTAGTTATAATGCAGGACTTAAAGTGTATGCTAGGTAGGTACGGTGAAGTGAATGTGCCTCACTAGAGCCTTAACGGATTTACGTGAACTACGACTCCCTTTTTCTTGTATAATGACATAATTATACTTTTGGGAAATTTATGACATGGAGTATTATGACACACAAATTATACCATTAATAATTTGCCTTATGTTTTCGTGTAAACTATTTATATAAACTTATATAAATATCGAGTTGCATATCTTGTCTAACATAGATGTATGTTACCAAACACGAATCTTTAAGTTTTAACCCACCAAAATAGTTGTAACTAGAAATATAACGATTTTTGCTAGAAAGCTATTTTTAGTAAAAATCACCAAAAACTTGTAGTTGATACAACACATATTATTCCTTTTGGATGTTTGTTAAACATAAAATGAGTTTTATTTTGTACATCAATTATATATACACGATTTTTGTGTAGATAAAGTAATGTTAACCATTTCTTATGCAAATATTATTTCACAATTAAATGATAAAGATGAAACTAGAACATATTCATAATATAAACATGTTTGGACTTGTATTCCCCCTCCCCCCTTAAAAGCATGAAAACTCAAAAAATGGGGTATGAAGCTCACATTGGTGTTTTTTTGTGGAAGATTTGAAGTGTTGTGAAGAGTTTGTGAGCCTAAACACTAAGATGCTCTTGATGGACTCCTTGAAGCTTTTAACACCCTAAGAAAGTTAAATCACGAATCTTGTGTGTAAAAAGGATGAAATTTACATAATAAGGTGTAAAAACACTTGAAGTTGTTGAAACTACTTACCAAGAATCTAAGGACCACTTAGATGTTGAAGCACCTAACTTGTTCTTGGGGAAAGGTTGAAACTTCAAGTTGGAAGTGTAAAAGGATGTTAGAAGAAAGAAATAGTGAATTTTGCTAGTGAACAAAATGGGGAGTGTTCTCTGGACGTGGTTTAAATGGGATTAATGGACATGGATATACGATAGGTAATTGAGTGTGGTGCATGGTAGTTTGTTGGGTATATTGGTGTAAAGCTGAACCCTTTTCTCCAAGAAAATCCTTAACGTACTAAAATCTAATAGAAAACTCCCTTGGGAACTACTTTTCATGAATTACTTTATGAGTTTGCTGCCATAGGAAGGGGATTGCGGTCTAGGAATGACCGTGAACCCTTGGTACACCTCACACAATGACGATTTTGGTCAAGAGTGGCCCAAATGAGAGTGTTTTCGGCCAAGGGTGGTCCAAATAATAGTGTTTTCGGCCAAGGGTGGTCCAAATGAGAGTATTTTCGGTCAAGGGTGGCCTAAATGAGAGTGTTTTCAGTCTTGGATGGTTCTTATGGATATGTTTATGTTTCTAGTTAATTGGAAACTCAAAAATGATGGCCTAATAATCCGAGTAATCAAGATTATGGCATAAGTGCAAGTTGTTGTGTTAAAATCATTTGAGTTTTGCTTGATTTTCATTGATCATTTGAGGCTCATTGCAACATGAGTTTCAAGCGTATTTTGTAAAACATCATTGTACCAAAGGTTAACATTGCATACACACTTATATATAATACCCCTTAGACTTGGTTTGACCAGAAATTTTCTAGTTGTGACATCATCCCCCTGTTAGCGGGAATTTCGTCTCGAAATTCGTCCTAATGTAGCTCTCAAGAACTAGGGAAGAGATGTGGTTATATTTTCATCATCTGGTCTTCGCGTTCCCAGGTGAACTCGGGTCCTTGTTTGGCACTCCATCAGACCTTCACAATGTGGATGCGACTTTGTTTTGTTCGCTTCACCTCCCTGTCCATTATTTCGACTGGTTCCTCAACAAAACGAAGGTTCTCATTCACCTCAATCTCATCAAGCGGAATAACGAGAGTTCCGTCAGATAGACATTTCTTCAAGTTTGACACATGAAAGACAGGTGTACGTTGCTGAGCTCTGGTGGTAACTGCAGCTTGTAAGCCATCGGACCTATCCTGGAAAGGATCTCAAATGGTCCTATGTATCTTGGATTCAATTATCCCCGCTTTCCAAAACGTATCATCCCTTTCTAGGGAGACACCTTTAGCAATATGCGATCGCCGACTTGAAATTCTAGAGGCTTCCGTCGTCTGTCAGCGTAGCTCTTCTATCGGTCTCTGGACGCCTTGAGTCGTTCCCTAATCTGAAGAATTTTCTCAGTTGTTTCCCTGATAATCTCGGGCTCAGTAAGAGTGCTGTCTGGTACCTGCCCCTTTGCCAATTGTGTATCCCCCACCTCAGCGCAATAGAGGGGTGATCTGCATTTACGTCCGTATAGGGCCTAAAATGGAGCGACCTTGATACTTGTGTGATAGCTATTGTTGTATGAGAACTCCACCAGCAGCAAGTGTGCATCCCATGCTTTTCCGAAATCTATCACACAATCCCTTAGCATATCCTCCAATGTTTGGATGGTCCTCTCACTCTAACCATCTGTTTGGGGATGGTAGGCAGTGCTCATGTCAAGCTGAGTTCCCAACGATCTCTGGAGTGACTGCCAAAATCGTGATGTAAATCTACTATCCCTGTCAGAGGTAATAGATATCGGCATGCCATGTAATCTCACAACCTCCTTTATGTAGATCCGGGTCAGCTTTTCCATTTTATACGTTTGCTTTATTAGCAGGAAATGGGCAGATTTAGTCCACCAATCGACAATCACCCAAATGGCGTCCAACTCGTTAGCCGTTTTAGATAATTTGGATATAAAATCCATTGTTATTCGATCCTATTTCCACTCGGGTATCTCTGGTTGTTGTAGGAGACCCGAGGGATTTTGATACTCTACCTTAACTTTAGCTCAAGTCAGGCACTTGCTCACGTAGGTAGAAATTTCGGCTTTCATATTAGGCCACTAATAGTGTTGTTTGAGATCCAGGTACATTTTATCGGAACCCGGATGGACGGAGTAATTTGTTTTGTGTGCTTCATACATAACCACTTCTCTGAACCCACCGAACTTTGGTGTCCAGATCCGGTGCATGAGGTGGTAGGCTCCGTTCTCTTTGATCGTAAGATTCTTGTCCATCCCACTTTGTTTGCGATGTTATTTGGCTTCAAGGCTTCCAGTTGAGCCTCCTTGATTTGCGAAGACAAGTGGGAGTAGATGGTCATTGTTAGTGTTCTTACTCAGCGACCCGAGTACTCTTTCCGGCTTGGGGCATCAACCACCACATTGGCTTTACCCGGATGGTACCGGATCTCACATTCATAATCGTTCAGCAGCTCAACCCATCGTCGTTGTCTCATGTTTAGTTCTTTCTGGTTCAGGATATGTTGGAGGCTTTTGTGGTCTGTGAAAATAGTGCATTTTGTCCCGTAGAGATAGTGCCTCCAAATTTTTAGAGCGAAGACTACAACTCCAAGCTCAACATCGTGAGTGGTATAGTTCACTTCATGGGTCTTTAGTTGCCTTGACGTATATGCTATAACCTTTCCGCGCTGCATAAGTACACATCCTAACCCCTGATTCGAAGCGTCACAATACACCACGAAATCTTCCGTCCCTTCTGGGAGAGTCAAGATAGGGGCGCTGCATAGAGTTTTCTTCAAGGTTTGGAAAGCATCTTCTTGTTTCTTCTCCCAGATAAAGGGTACACCCTTTTGGGATAAAGCGGTGAGCGGCTTGGAGATTTTAGAGAAATTCTATATGAACCTCATATAGTAATCAGCGAGGCCTAATAATTTTCTGATCTCCGTTGGGGTTCTTGGGGTTGCCCAGCCTTGAATTGCTTTGACCTTGGAAGGGTCCACATGTATTACCTCCTCACTGACCACATGACCCATAAAATCAACTCTGCGGATCCAGAACTCGCATTTGGAGAATTTCACGTATAGTTACTCCACCCTTAGTGTTTCCAAAACCTGCCGTAGTTGTTGGCTGTATTCTTCTTTACTTCGTGAATAGATGAGTATATCATCGATAAAAACAATCACGAAGTTGTCGAGATAGGGTCGACAGACTCGAGTCATCAGGTCCATAAATGTTGCGGGCGCATTTGTCAGACCGAAGGGCATTATGGCGAATTCATAATGTCCATAGCGGGTTCGGAACACAGTCTTGGGAATATCTTCTTATCGGACTCGCAACTGATGATAACCAGACCTCAAATCTATCTTCGAAAAGTAGCTTGCTCCTTGCAGCTGGTCAAATAAATCGTCAATCCGGGGAAGAGGGTATCGATTCTTGACGGTGAGCTTGTTGAGTTCAAGGTAATCGATGCACATACGAAACGACCCATCCTTCTTCTTTACGAATAAGACCGGAGCTCCCCAGGGTGAGAAGCTTGGCCTTATAAACCCTTTGTACAGTAGTTCACTTAATTGACTGGAAAGCTCTTGCAACTACGCATGAGTTAATCTATATGGCGACTTGACGATTGATGTGGCTTCGAGTATCAAGTCGATCTGAAATTTGACTTTTCGTTCGGGAGGTATTCCCGAAAGGTCTTCCTGAAACACGTCGGGAAAATCGCACACCTCCGGGATGTCTTTGATGCTCTTTTCTTCCTTCTTTTTATCGACTACATAAGCCAAGAAGGCATGGTTCTTTTTATGTAAACACTTTTGGGCTTTATTGCACGAGATGAGAAGAAGGTTCGTACCAGGTTTGTCACCATATATAACTAGGGTTTCGTTGTTGGGCAAGTGAAGGCGAACGGCCTTCTCGTAGCACATAATATCAACATGGTGGGGGTATAACCAATCCATGCTGATGATCACATCAAAGCTCCTTATAGTAACCAGCATTAAGTCGATTGGAAAGTAGTGGTTATTTAAAGTTAGTGTGCACCTTATGAATACATCCTTGGTTGTTTCTGTTTTTCCATTAGCCATTTCAACAGTAAATGTTTCATTTAATGATTGAGGATTTTGGTTGAGTAGGTGCTGAAACCTATGACTCACAAAGCTCCTTTATGCCCCACTATCAAATAAAATACATGCATAGATGTTGTTGAGGAGGAATGTACCAGTGACTACCGTCGGATCCTTTACAGCCTCCTCATGTCCTATCGCTAAGACTCTGCTTGTTCCTCCTGCATTCCGATTGTTCGCCTTGGGACAGTTTCTTTTGAAGTGTCCATTCTCTCCGCACCCATAACACGCTTGACTTGCCCCAGCGTTGTTGGGTTGGTTGTTCTGTTGTGCTGGTGACTTGCAGTATCGGGCAGTCTGACCTTTCTTCTTGCAGGTTGTGCATTGCATCTCCCTGCAGGCTCCGTGGTGGTGGAAGGGGCATTTGTCGCACTTTGGCAGATTATCGGCATATTGCTTTGTGGGAGCTGATGTGGCAGGAGCGGTAGCGGCGTGAACCGCCACTATTTTTTGCTTTTTGGAGGATTCTTGTATTTGATGCCCTTTTCTCTTGTTTCATGTGTTTTTCTTGTTATCTTCCCCTTTCTTCGGTTTAGTGGCGGAAGTCCTCGCGGCCTTTTGTACCCTATGGTGATATAGCTTTTGCACGAGTCGTTTGGCGTTGTCGAACGTTGTTGGGTTTGCAGCGATCACATTCCCTTGAATCGGGGGAGTTACCCCCAAATGAAACGTTCGACCTTTTTACTTTCAGAGGTGATCATTCCCGGACACAAGATCGCCAAATCGTTGAACCTGGCAATGTACGCTTCAATTTCAGAGTCCTTTACAGTGAGATTCCACAATTCTTGCGCAAGTTTCTGTACCTCCCCTCTAGGACAGTACTCTTCAAGCATCATGGTCTTGAGGTCCTCCCAAGCCATCGAGTTTGCCACTGGGAGTGTTAGAGCCTTGATGTGGCCATTCCACCACGAAAGAGCTCTATCAGCAAAGGTACATGTTGTGAATTTCACCTTGCTTTCTTCCGGACATCCGCAAATTTTGAAGACTGATTCTGTCTTCTCAAACCAGCGAGTTAGAGCTATGACACCCCCGCTTCCATTGAATGGTCTTGGCTTCCCGTTTGTGAAGTATTTATATGAGCATACTTGTTGAGGCCCTTGATTAACGTCGTGGTTAGAACTGCCCGTTCCATTCCCATTTCCGCCTCAATTGGAACCATTGTTGTTGATATGTGCCAGAGCCACAGTGAATGCAGCTGAAATTGCCGTTTGGAATGCGGCCGAATCCATTTGTGGTGGAGGCAGCGACGGTGGTGCTGCCTCGTTGTTCTTGCGTCGAATGTATCTACGGGGCGACATTCTACTGCCACAAGTGGAATTTTGTAAGTTTTTGATAAAGGTTATGATGCGGATTCTATTGTAATGAAACATTGCGTTTAGATAGGTCAGGTATAGTGATTATCGAATGTTATTTTGTGCATACAATTGAGACCTTGTTTTACCAAATAAAAATGAATATATAAGACATAGCATATAACAACATCTAACAATAAAACACATATTTGTTTCATTAATGATAAGATTTTAGTACATGGTGTGAGAAAATTGACCTTTGAAAAGGTCTACAGTACATCATGATAATAATCCGACAACATAACGACCCTGCGAATAGTGTAATCACTTAGTCATAGGGTTGGTCCTACATACATAAAAGAAAAGGAAAAGGGTAGAACTAACGCATATAAAACATCTAGTCTATCATCTGGTGGGTAGGATAGATCCTACTCACACCGAGTCGTCCCCTGCGGTGCCTGGGATGACGTTGAGGCGCCTTGCAACTCGGCCAAACGGCGATCGGCTACCCGCACCCTCTTCTCCAGGGAAGCATGCCTCTCCTGGTATTCCCTCACTTCCGCTCGCAAGGTAGTAAGGTCCTCGGCGAGTCGATCCATAGGGTAGTAATCCCTCTGGAGATCTCAAGTGCGAGCGGCTGTGACCTCCATGGCAGCCCTCATCTCCATGACTCGGTGGAAAGTCGTCTGAGCGCGGTCTCCGATGTCTAAAATCCTCCGGACCATGACGGGAAGTTCTCGGTCCGCGGGCCCTCCATGGCGAAGGTCGTAAAATCCTCGCTCCATCCCGAGTGGGAGTTGCCCCTGATGTCGGCTCCACCTCTCAATGTCATAGGCCCAGGGGGGCGTAGGGCCATTGTAGCCCCATCGGTGTGCTGGTACCCTAGCCATGTAGGGAGGGTCGATGAGTTCGGACTTAACGTCTAAATCATCATCCTCCTCCTCCTTGTCTATCTCCTCATCTACTTCCTCATCTACTTCCTCCTCGACTTCCTCGTTTGATTCCTCCTCCAGAATCTCCTCGGGATCCTCCTCAGGATCCTCTACTATCCACCCCGCGTTCCCCTGGTTGGGGGGATAAGGATCTCATGTGTGGTGAAAATCTGCCATGGCATCTTCAGGAGAATATATAAGCACAAGGAAATAGATAGAATACCAAAATACCCCTATAGTATTTTATGTCTTTATGTTTTGTTCTTAGACCCTTTTGGTTCAAGTTTGGTAAGTTTTAGATTTGTCGTCCACCTCGACCACTCCTAAACACATGTTAGTTCATATCTCGAATAAATATATTTGATCAGGCTATATTCACCCTAGATATGATTACATAATTGTGTAAGCTTAGTCGCGATGTCCCACTCCTCTAAATACTTTCTATTAGTTTCTTTGTTATGACACTATCCTTATTATGCACACATGTATGTATACTTATTATAAAATACTTATATTTTTAAAGTATACTTTTAGTCAGAGTGTTTTTAGTACCATTGTATTTATAGTTATATATCTTGTATGGTTAGATATACTAGTTCACTATAAAAAATGCTCCGATACTAACCTGTCACACCCCCGAACCAGGACGGCGGAAACGTCCAGGGGCGGATGACGTCACTGTATAGTATCACAACAATTGAATATGAATGAAACGTAGTATCGAAACGGAATACATTGAGATAACAAACTTACATTGTTTAAAAATTGTATTTGTTCACAAATTACACAAAAGTGAAAGAAATGTAATTTTTAAAATGCAGCAAAATATCTAACATCGTTAGCTCAAGTACATGCTTACGGTGCTCCTGAGAATACAAGTCATTTTGAAAAGCATCAACTTAGAATGTTGGTGAGTTCATAAGCATATTTGTATGAAAAGATTTGTAACATCTTTGTTTAAAATGATTTGTATGTTTCCAGAAAATCCGATATTTTCTTATGAAAATGGTTTGTAAGTCTCGTTCCAAAACTATGAATATGTGCATGCATGTCTTTTGTTTTCTTTTGTTTGTAACTGTATGTTCCCAGAACATCCTATATTTTCTTTTGTATGAAAATATGTTGTCTTAAACCCGAGACCAGTAGTGAAAACCAATAGCTTATCGTGAGGAAAAATGCAGTTTTATATTTTATAAAACCGATGAAGTGTAAGCTTCCCATAAATAAAGATAGTATTGTTAATCCCTAAGTGAGTTATTATAACCATGCTTGATGTGACTGTTATGCCTGTTACGACGTTCTTCCGGCGTCGGAATTGATAAGATATTTGTCACCCTAGACTGGCCCCATCTAGTTGTAGCGAACAGCTCAGGTGTGGGGGTGTCAATCCCCGTATAGATCTATACACAACTATCTCGCTCTCCCTCCAGGAAACTCTGGTTATAATGCAGGACTTAAAGTGTACGCTAGGTAGGTACGGTGAAGTGAATGTGCCTCACTAGGCCTTAACGGATTTACGTGAACTACGACTCCCTTTTTCTTGTATAATGATATAATTATACTTTTGGGAAATTTATGACATGGAGTTTTATGACACACAAATTATACCATTAGTAATTTGCTTTATGTTTTTGTGTAAACTATTTATATAAACTTATATAAATATCGAGTTGCATATCTTGTCTAACATAGATGTATGTTACCAAACATGAATCCTTAAGTTTTAACCCACCAAAATAGTTGTAAATAGAAATATAACGATTTTAACTAGCAAGCTATTTTTAGTAAAAATCACCAAAAACTTGTAGTTGATACAACACATATTCTTCCTTATGGATTTTTCTTAAACACAAAATGAATTTTATTTTGTACATCAACTTATATATACACACGATTTTTGTGTAGATAAAGTAATGTTAACCATTTCTTATGAAAATATTATTTCACAATTAAATGATAAAGATGAAACTAGAGCATATTCATAAGATAAACATGTTTAGACCTGTATCCCCCCCCCCTTCTTAAAAGCATGAAAACTCAAATGTGGAAGATTTGAAGTGTTGTGAAGAGTTTATGAGCCTAAACACTAAGATGCTCTTGATGAACTCCTTGAAGCTTCTAACACCCTAAGAAAGTTAACACACGAATCTTGTGTCTAAAGAGGATGAAATTTACATAATAAGGTGTAAAAACACTTAAATTTGTTAAAACTACTTACCAAGAATCTAAGGACCACTTAGATGTTGAAGCACCTAACTTGTTCTTGGGTAAAGGTTGAAGCTTGAAGTTGGAAGTGTAAAAGGAATTTAGAAGAAGGAAAGAGTGAAGTTTGCTGGTGAACAAAATGGGGAGTGTTCTGTAGACGTGGTTTAAATGGGATGAATGGTCATGGATATACGTTAGGTAATTGAGTGTTTTGCATGGTAGTTTGCTGGGTATATTGGTGTAAAGTTGAACCCTTTTCTCTAAGCAAATCCTTAACGTACTAAAATCTAATAGAAAACTCCCCTGGGAACTACTTTTCATGAATTACTTCATGAGTTTGCTTCCATAGGAAGGGGTTTGCTGTCTAGGCATGACCGTGAACCCGTGGTACACCTCACACAATGAGGATTTCGGTCATATAGGTTCTAAAATGGAGTTTGCGGCCATGTTTGGCCCATTAAGGGTGTTTACGGCCAAACGTAGCCCAAATGAGAGTGTTTTCGACCATGGGTGATCCAAATGAGAGTGTTTCTGGCCGAGGGTGGTCCAAATGAGAGTGTTTTCAGCCAAGGTTGGCCGAAATGAGAGTGTTTTCAGTCTTGGATGGTTCTTATGGATATGTTTACGTTTCTAGTTAATTGGAAACTCAAAAATGATGGCCTTATAATCCGACTAATCAAGATTATGGCATAAGTACAAGTTGTTGTGTTAAATCATTTGATTTTTCTTTGATTTGCATTGATCATTTGAGGCTTATTGCAATATGAGTTTCAAGCGTATTTTATAAAACATCATCGTACCAAAGTTGAACATTGCATACATACTTATTTACAAGACCCCTTAGACTTGGTTTCACCTGAAATTTTCTAGTGGTGACACCGAAGTCTAGAACGCACGCCCGCAACATATCCTCCAATGTCTGAATGGTCCGATCGCTTTGCCCATTCGTCTATGGGTGGAAGGCCGTGCTGAAATGCAGACGAGTACCCAACTCGTCATGAAATTTCATCCAGAATCTGGAAGTGAATCGCACATCCCTGTCGGAAATCACCAAAACCGGCACCCCGTGCCGAGCCACGACCTCCCTGATATAGATGTCTACCAGCTTCTTGGCAAAAATACTCTCCTGGATCGGTATGAAATGGGCACTCTTGGCCAATCGCTCCATGATGACCCATATCACATCAACTTATCGCACTGTCCACGGCAATTTAGTGATGAAATCCATGGTAATCTCCTCCCATTTCCACACAGGGATGTCCAACGGCAGCATCTTGTCGTGAGGTTTCTAGTGTTCGACCTTTACCGTCCTGCAGGCCAAACACCTCTCGACGTACCAGGCTACATCCCGCTTCATGCAGGGCCACCAGTAATTGAGACGAAGATCTCTATACATCTTCGTCGCCCCGGGATGGATGGAAAATCTGGAGTTGTGCGCCTCCTCCATCAGGATTTGGCGTACACCGCCTGAGTACGGAACCCACACTCTACAATGGAGTGTTAATAGCCCGCGGCTATCATAATCGAAGGAGGAAATCTGACCCACGATATGCTCACTCTTCCTGTTCTCCTCCTTCATAGCCTCCTGTTGAGCTTTCCAAATTCGCTTCAAATGCAGAGTCACCACTGTCATCCTCATATAGATATCTCTGATCGGAGCCATAACTACCTTGTGGCTAAGCGCATCGGCCACCAAATTGTCCTTCCCTCGGTGGTAAAGGATCTCACAATCATAGTCTTTAACCACATCCAACCACCAATGATGTCTCATGTTCAGATTTGGGTGATCCATTAGGTACGTCAGACTCTTGTGATCCGTGTAGATGGTACAACGGACCCCATAAAGGTAGTGTCGCCAAATCTTGAGGGCGAAAAAAACTGTTCCCAACTCTAAATCATGCATTGGGTAATTCACCTCGTGAGGCTTCAACTGCCTCGAGGCGTAAGCAATGACATGCCCCATCTACATCAAGACCGCGCCCAATCCTGAAATAGACGCGTCACAATATACTACAAAATCCTCGACACCCTCAGGTAGAGTCAAAATAGGTGCCTCACATAACCTCTACCTCAAAGTTTCAAAGGTTGCCTCCTGCTCAGGCCCCCAACGGAAAACGGCAGTCTTCTTCCTCAATCGGGCCAGGGGTACTTCTATCTTGAGGAAGTCCTGGATAAATCTCCGATAATATCCATCTAGCCTAAGGAAGCTCCGAATCTCAGATGGAGACTTCGGGACCTCCCATCTCATCATGGCCTCCACCTTGGCCGAATCGACCAGAATCCTATCCTAGTTGACATGGTTCCCCAGAAACTACACCTTGCGCAACCATAACTCGCACTTGGAGAACTTCACATATAACTTCTGCCTCCTAATGGTATCCAACACCTCCCGCAGATGCTCCTCACGTTTCTCCTGTGTCTTGGAATAGACCAGGACATCATCAATAAATACTATCGCTGACCGATCCAACATCGGTCTGCATATTCAGTTCATGAGGTCCACGAACGCGTCTGGGCATTGGTGAGCCCAAAAGGCATCACCACGAACTCATAATGGCCATATCGAGTCCGAAAGCCTGTCTTCTGCACATCATCCTCCCTGACCCTCATCTGGTGGTATCCTGAGCGTAGATCAATCTTGGAGAACCAAGATGCCCCGCTGAACCTAATCAAACAAATCGTCGATCATTGGGAGTGGATAACGGTTCTTCACCGTTAGCTTGTTCAACTCCTGGTAGTCAATACACATCCGGTGCGACACATCCTTCTTCTTTACAAGCAGGATCGGAGCACCCCAGGGTGAACTACTTGGCCTGATAAATCCTTTGTCTAGCAGCTCCGGTAGCTGCATAGTCAACTCCTGCATCTCTGGTCGGGCCAGTCGCTATAGTGCCTTTGGCTATAGCGGCTACACCAGGAACCAGGTCGATCCGGAACTCCACCTGCCTCTCCGGAGGCACTCCGGTTAAATCATCTGGAAACACGTCCGGGTACTTTCGGAAAACTGGCACTCCATCAACCGTCACTCTCTCCGGTTCTCGAGTATCCATAGCGTAAGCAACAAACCCCGAGCAGTGCTGGTGGAGACAGTGCCTGGCCCTAGCAGCTGAACATAAGACGGGGCCACGCTGAGCTCCGTCCACCGGACCACCAACTCTCCCCTACTTGGGGTCTACACATGCACTACCTGGTGCTCACGGTCAATCACTTCCGCATTCGAGGTCAACCGGTCCATCCCTACAATGACTTTGCTCCCACACAGAGGAATGGGAACCAAGTCAATAGAGCAGCACTCCCCGCACATCCTCAAAAGACAATCTTGATGAACCCTTGATGCCTGGATGGACTGGTCATCTACAATCTCAACCTCTAGCAGGTAGTCTAGCATGCTCGGAGACTCAGCAAACTTCTTGCTGAGCGCAAGAGATACGAAAGATCGGGTGGCCCCCGAATCAAATAACACCAAAACAGGAATATCGTTCACGAGGAACGATCCTAAAACAAGACGTAAAAGGATAAGTACTGACATTAACAAAATAAAATAAGAGTTAAAGGAAAGAAACATACCCGTCACCACATCTGGTGCGGCTCGCGCCTCCTCGACGGTTACCTGAAAGCCTCGGCTCCTCACCACTGGATCATCCATCTTGCCCTGTCCGCCATCTGTGATCCGCAGGGTCGCTAGAGCTGGCGCCACAACTGGCGCTCCCGGTGCTAGACTCGGGTAGTGGGCCTTCTTGTGGCCCCTCTGATTGCAATGAAAGCAAATCAGGTCAGATGTCTGAAAGGTAGGAGTGGGGTCGGTGCAATCCTTGCTAAAGTGCTCGGTCTTGCCGCATTTGTAGCAGCATGAGCCCCCGACCTACAAGCTTCCTCATGTGGCTTTTCGCATTTCCCAGAGCGGCTCCGGCCCTAATGGCCCTTCGACCTCACATTGAATCCCTTGATTTTCTTCACAGAAACCCCACTCGTCGGCCCAGATTCCGCCTTCCTCTTCCCTATATGCTCCATATCAATCTCTCGCTCGTGTGCCCTGGATATCATGTCATCAAGTGTCGGGAACGCCGAGTAGCTAACAAACTCCATGATATCTGGTCTTAACATGCCATGGTATCGGGCAGTGTTGCAAAAATCCCGACTAGGCCCCGATTAATATCCGATTAATCCGTAGGCGCTACTCGACCGATTAGAAGGCGCCTAACGATTAATCCCTGCATACACAATAAGTGTAGCAGTAGAACCCTGTAAAATTTTAACATTTTGATGAAGTTTTATCTCAATAGAAACTATTTGAGATATGATTAGTATTGTATTAGTCATATTAACCTATTTTGATATCATATTAGTGGTATTTACAAACTTTTGTAAGATATTAGTCATATTTAGTTTTTTAAAATTCAACAAATTAGCAATTAATGGTCACCGATTAATCCCCCGATTAATCTCCGCCTAGCCAATTAATCCCTTAACCCCAGTCAACCGACTAGCCAATTTTGTAAGATATTGGTATCGGGTTTTCTTCATCTCCTCATCAGCCGCGTACTGGGGCACCAACAAATCCCTCTCCCTAAATTTGGCGGTGATCTCCGCCACAGTTTCAGTCGTCTGCCTCATATCTAGGAACTCCCTGGCTAACTGTTTTATCTCCACAGCGGGTACAAACTCAGCTCGGAACCAGGTCACAAAATCCGACCAGGTCATAGCCTTAATGGATGGGCCTCCCAACGCATAACCAACCTCCTCACACCAGTCCCTAGCTCACTCCATCAAACATCCCACGGAAAACCTGACCTTCGACCCCTCGTGTAACATCCATAAAATTCATGAAAATTTAAAACTTTTCCAAACATTCAAAAACCATTAATTATTAAAAAATGTTTTCAAAACAGTTCATATCGAATTATCTCATAAATCAAAATCATAAAATGTGAGGAGATGCACGATCACGCCTTCGCCTTCCCGCGATCATCTGAACCACCTGAAACAAAATCCAAAACTGTAAGCCCCGAAGCTTAGTGAGTTCCCCCAAAATACCAATGTCATACAACATAACCATATCATAGCAAATAAACAGCATGCTTACTGAGCTATCAGCCTGACTAGACCGCCTCGCAGGGCCATCAGCCTATCTGGACCGCTCTCCGAGCCATCGACACGTCTGGACCGTCTCGCGGGCCTTCAACCTATCTGGACCGCTCTCTGGGACTTCAGTCTGACTAGTACGCCCTTATCGGGTCTGCAGTCTATCCGGTCCGCCTTGGGTTTGTTGTCCTTTAGCACAAAGCAAGTACGCCTCAACCCATCCCCAATCACCCAATCAACACATAAATATCAAATGCTAGCATATACAACAGTCAGACCGATCTAACAGATCACTAATCATAGCATCATCCTATATACCAGGATACCGACATTAACAGGTCACTAAGCATATCAACATGCAATAAACCCGGATACAAATCTGAAAAGGGTCGACATTGGTGCCTTCGACCCTGTTAGTATAGTGAGGACAACTCACCTCACAATGTCGAACTGTAGTGATAGAATCAAACTCCCGAATCACAGCCACAAACTCCACCACCTATTACCACCATAAGACCAAGTCCATCAAAATCCCAAATTACCAAAATACCCTCAAAAGTCAAACTGGTAAACCCTTAGTCAAATCAAAGTCAACAGTCAAGGTCAACAGTCCATGTTGACCCAACTCGTCGAGTGCAGCTTATTGACTCGTTGAGTTCCTTCAGAACTCAAGGAATCGTGAAAACCCCAGTTGACTAGCCGAGTTTCCAGACAACTCGTTGAGTCCATGCAATGTCCCAAATTTCGGGAAAACCCTAACCAACTCGTCGAGTTATCTCCCTAACTCGCCGAGTTCATGCAGAATCCAGAAAGCAAGAAACCCTCATCCAATTCGTCGAGTTGACTATGCAACTCGTCGAGTTCCTTCAGCCATTTTGCATTCAGCTCATTCCAGTCAAGTTTATGGCTTCAAAATCCAGATCTGGCTTCCTAGGGTGAAGTTGCCACGTAAAGTTGCTAACCTTACGTGCATGCAATGTCTCATGAGGCTAAAATCGTCCATACTAAGCTTAGGAAGAGTTTTAGGGCATGGAGAAGGGCCAAAGCTTTATAAAGCTTGAGGCTTTATGTCAAAGAGGGCATTGAGGTGTCTAGATATGAATCCATATCCTTGTGACAAGCTCCAACCCGAGAATAACTCCCATTTTGCACCAAAATGCCCATAAACTTGTATAAGAAGAGATATAAGGGATGTAAAGCCAAGGTAAAGAAGTTTTACCTCCAAATGAGTGCCAACACAATGTAGATGCTGGATCTACAAGCTTCTTCCTGTTCCAAGCCACCAAGTCTTCAAGCCTCTTTCAAGAAATGCACCAAACACACTCTTTTAGTCTCACACACGCAAATAGGGTTTAGTTCGCTTAGGGTTTGCTCTCTGTTCATGAAAGTGGCAAGGGTTGCTGGGGGAAAGGACTTAAGGTCCTTTAAATAGGGTGCAAACCTTAAAAATTATGGTTTTCATGCACAACCTCTACTCATCGATTTGGGTCCTCCAACTCGTCGAGTAGATTCTAGAATCCACGCAGCTTTATCAGTTTCTACACGACGAGTTGGGGGCAACCAACTCTTCGAGTAGGTCCAAATTTTTGAATATGAAAGCTTTAAAAAAATACCTGGGAATCAGGATGTTACACCTAGGGCAGAAGTTGGTCATCTGTGCACACTCGATATCCGCTATCCATCGTCTGGCTGCAATGGGGTCCTTCACCCCAGAGAATTCTGGTGCTCCACATACCCTGAAGTCCTTGAAGGAGAGTGTACGGGCCCCAGACTGGCTGATCGCCATATCACTCCTGAAGGCGCTGAGGCGATCCTCCATCAGCTCAATGATACCCTCCTTGATCTACTCGAAGATCACCTGGGTCGCATCAAGGATTCCGCTAGTAATCTCATATGCTATGAACTCTCACAGACCATCATCAATCGGTTCGGAACTCGAACCGGACCCAGATCCTGTCCCTCCTGCTCCATGACATGTCACCACCATGCTGAAACAAACCATACAATCATCAGGATACTCATTATATATCAAGGGATCGCAATTTCTATTAGTTCCTTAGTCTTATCATTGCCCTCCATGAATCGAGTACGGATCCTCTGCTTCTAGTAGTACGGGCCCATACTACCTTCCACATCTATCCGTACTTTCCTCAAGGATTGCTTTGACTCCACCAAGTCCCTCTCACTAACACAGTTCCTATTACCAATCTCATCCTAGGCTTCCCTAGGGCAAACTCCATCCCACTCTCTGCCATCAGCTGCATAAGAAATTCCTGCTAACTTCCCCTAACTAGCTTGCGAATACAATCATATATTACTAAAACCAGATAATTCTTCGAATGAGAGATCTCACACTACAATGGTTAGGACTCAAACCAGAGTTGCGCAATAGTGTTAAAATCTAACCTTCTGAAATTATTTAGTTCTCGTAATATGTAACTTAGTATATCCATTTACTAATTAATTGAAGGTAGTTAGAACTCCCAAAGCACAAAGCAAGCAGAATTCAAGCATCGAGTAATCAGAATCTAGCATAACCCAATCGGGCCATAATATTACTGACTATTCAGTTCTAGCATACGGGCTCATATCACAGGCATACAAGGCATCTCTCCTAGCATTCTATCATACAGAAACTAAGCACATCCCTAGCCCTAACTAGCATGTAATTCACATATTGATAAATTCATTCATAGCAGATACATGTATGGGTATCTTGGGGAAAACTTACTTGAGCTAGGTCGATTGCTCGCATCACACATCTCGTCTTCTATTATCATCCTTTATTTATTTCTAAAAAAAATGTTTTTTTCTTATAAAATCTATTAAAGCCTCGATTTGAGTTAAAACATACCCGAGGGTATGTCTGAATCACTCAAACCAAGGATCTGATACCAAATTGTAACATCCCTAAAATTACGACCCAAAAATTTCATTTTTAGTTTATCAAAACATGACAAGAACTACAAAGTTTTCAAAACCATGTGGACATGAAATTGTTTTAGTTACACAATCAGGACAGTACATAGAAAATCATCATCAGAGTATAAATCCCAAGATCTCAAATACAGAAATCATAGTGTCATTCAATGCGATCAAGCCGACCCTTTCCCCTTCGAGCTGGAGGTACCTGAAATTCAAACTAAACCGGTAAGCATAAAGCTTAGTGAGTTTCCCCCACCATACCACATACAACATAACATATTGGCAGGCATATTTGGGTGCCCGACCTACCCTGCTGAGCATATCTGGGTGGTCAACCTACACTGCCAGGCATATCTGGGTGCCCGACCTACCCTTGTCAGGCATATCCGGGTGCCCGACCCAGCCTTCGGTCTTATTAAAACCGATTACGTGGTCTATTTTATCCCCTACCACTACCATATAAAATCATGCATATCTCACATAAACAACAAATAATACATACCACCTTAATAATTATCACAAAGACGATTATTAAGCTATAACAATACTAGTGGGCCGACCTTCGTGCCATCGACCCATGGATTCTACGAAGGGAGACGAACCTCAACTATAAATGCTGAAGCGTACTCCTCGGATGACTCGGGAGTACTCTCCCTAAAGAACAACAACTTCCTAATCAGTTATCGGATCCAAAAATAACCCCAAGGGCCTAAATTCTAATTCATAACATAAAGGAAAGGTTCCATAGTCCTTTCCCTATTGGGCCTCTTCCTCCAAGGTCCAACTTTCCCAATAAAATGTCCATGCCCAACTAATTCGGCTTTAAGGCCCAATGTCATAATCCCAGTCCTAGGCCCAAAGGTTTCGGTCCACAGGTGGGCTTGTGGCCCAACAACTCCAAGCCCGATATCACATAGCCCAAAACAACATTTGGCCACCTGTATGCGTACGCGCGACGTACTTAGCATGTACGCCCAACGTACGCTGGCCTTGACCAGAAGCTAGAAACTGACCCGGTACGCGCAGCGTACCAGGGGTACGCCTAACGTTCCTGCCAGCCACCCTAAAATCCTTCTTTTGACTTAATCAATTAAGTCCTAACATCCAGAACATAGATCTAGGCTTCTAACAATGTCCTTAACCATAAAGTTATGAACTTTATTCTTTTGCATGCACGGATGGGGATTAAGACACACATTACGTCCATAAGCTCACTTAGTGGCCATCTAGCACATGCACGGTTGAGGCTAATCCATCAAGATCCGCTTTTTATGGTTCTAAACACATCCAAGAGTCAAAAAGGACAGCTCATTTGGACAGAATCTTCTAAAACTTAAAGGACCTCAAGAATGGGACCAAAATGTGACATAAAACACCCCAAAACTAGATCTAAGCATGAAATGATCAAGTTTAAAGCTCTATACCTCCAATTGGTCAGAAATGATGCCAAACTTCTGGATCTACAAGCCTTCTCCAATCTCTTGCTCCTTCTTCAAGCTCCTTCTTCTTGAAAACCACCAAAATAACACCAAAATGCTCAAAGTAAGCTTAAGATACATGCAAAGGGGTTAGGGTTCGAGTTGGACACTTTGGGGACACTGGAGGCTGAGAGGATGAGGGTTTGGAGGGTTATAAGATTCTTATATAGGGTGCAAACCCTAAAATTTAGGGTGTACATCTGATCAGCCTACGCCCAACGTACACATGGGGACGCCCGGTGTACATATGGGGACTTCTCGCTCCGCGCCTCACTTACGTACATCATGCGTACACCTTGTACGCTCAGCGTACGCCCCAATCCAATATATGCACAATATGACTTGAATAAATAGTGACAATATTACCTGAAAAATCTCGGGCATTACATAATAAATCATACCTTATAATATATTATGTTACTTTCCAGTGAAAAATAATATTTCCATGAAATAAATAATTTCCAATTAATTATAAGAGTGTATGAATATTTATTAAAATCAATTTCTAATAAATAATCATTTGTGTCAAGTTGTTGCTAGTGTGACCTTTTAGGATCATATATTATCTAGCAATATCATTCTGTAATGACTCTTGGGCATATAGATCTTTCAAATGGATCATTTTTTATACATTATAAGAAAACTTACTTGACATACAAGAAATTTTTTAGGGTTACCTTGTGATGAAAGAAAATGGAGACTAAGGTCCAAACCAAACCCCTCTGATAGAAGACCCGTTACTAAGCAAGGAAGTAGGATTTTCTATATAGCAGACCTTGAACTATTTTGACAAGGATTAGGTTTCTCTGAGTAACCTACAACGAATAGAAGGATAGATAAAAGAGAGAGAGAGAGAGAGAGAGAGAGAGAGAGAGAGGAGAGAGAGAGAGAGAGAGAAGAGGGAGTGATAGGGGATGACAAATCCTTAGGAGTTTTTAGGGTGTGTCTGGCTTCCATAGTCCTTATCACTTTATATAGGTGTATGATCCTCTATTTGAATTCAAAAGTTTCCTTATTTGAATTAAAGGATTATCTAATTATATTACTTAATATAATCCCTATTAATGTTTATAAGACTTATTCGATAATTATTGGTAAATAATTAATATAATTGTTATGGGTAGAATTCTCAACTTTATTTTGTTACCAACGCCTTGAACTTATACTAACATCATGGGTATCCCAAGATCTTGGATTAGTCAATATCTTGGGATTGCCTTCATATTCATTTTGATGTCTTATACATAAGTAAATACTTGAGTACAAACGGGTGGACCAACTCAAAGGGCACATGGTCAAAGTAAAATAAACGTTGAAATCCTTTTAAAAGGTTGCACGATAGAATAATGACATGGAGAGGGATATTTAATCCATATAGGTTTGACATTTAGTTGATCAAGCACGTAACCTTAATTATTGAAACTAAGATAGCTAGGTTGTGAAGAATGTGTAAGCTTATGGAATTCATTTATGAACTAAGACAAGCATCTTGCATAATGGAATACTTGTTTTAATGACATAATTCAAGCAGTTTTGAATTACAAGAAACGAAGGTGGACCATAAGTATGTCAAAGCCAATGGTAGTAATTGGAATCCTTGTTTCAATTAGAAAATTCAAGGACTTTTGAGTTTCAAGAAGCAAATATGAGTCATATATGTGAATGATAGTGGGAGTACAATTGACACCCTTGTAATGTATTTAGATAATACATGATATTCTAACTCAGCAGGTGTAACAACTTGACTTAGGTTTGGAATTGATTCACCTAAAATAATATGGGATAAATATTACACGAGGATCTATCTGAGTATTTCATTGGATTAAGCTAGAGGCATGGAATCTCGAGGAAATAGGGACTTAAAAATTATAAAAAGTTCATGTTTATAAAGTATGGTATGACATTTGAGCAATGGTAATGTCCTAGTTCTATAACTGAGCTAGAAGAGATGAGTCGTATCCCATGAACATTTGCTTATGGGATCGATCATGACTTGCGACATATTTGATGATTTGCATGCCTTAAGCATGACATATCTGATCATATCAACTTGGAAAAAATCATTGAATCAAAATCAAGTATATTCCATTGTGTCCTATATGGAAAAAGGAAATAGTATTAATATGGAAGTCATAAATGTAAAGGATACATTGATGAAAGTTCCACACTAATAAAGACAATTTCGTTCGCGGTCGAAATTTGCGTTTACTAAATGACATTGTATTAGCATGGATGAGTAACAAGTAATACACCATAATGGATTTAAAATTGAACCTTGGATTATATTGCATTTTATCATAATGCAAAGGAAAATATTTGATTGAAAGAAATTCATTAGTGACATCATTGTTGAAATTCAATCATTGATGGTCTTTATGAAAGTTCTTGTGACGATAAGGGTAAGCTTACCTGAAGCATAGATCCCACGTCACACAAGCTCACATGACATATACTAAAGAAGTATCATTATATTGTTTTTTCGAATGTGAAGACATCCTATCGGAAGTATCATTATAACAGTATGAATTATAATTGTTTTGATGTTTATTTCATAGAGACTTAATAAAGAGAATTTGTTGCTATCAAAGATGTGGTATTCATTATTGTGTTTCACTTTTACATGTTTTAAACCCACTGCCAGAATGATAATTTTGGTTAATTATATTCAAAACTCACAATTGGTCATGCTTTTGGGAGTGATTATCTAAATTTAAGATTTTCATGTATGTTAGTTGATTGGACCATATGAGATTGGATATCGCAGTAACACTGCATGAGTACATGAAATGTAGATTTTGAGTAATGGAACAACCTGTACTTAGAGATTACTTCATGGATCTAAGGGAACTCGACGAGTTGTTCATGCAACTCGGCGAGTTGGATCGTGACCCCCTACCTTTTCTGATTCCTGAGCAAACTCGGTGAGTCTAGGAGACGACTCAACGAGTTGGTTAAGGTTTTCTGAGTTTTGAAGATTAAAGAACTCGACGATTTCAAGGAGGTACTCGACGAGTTGTAGCGAAATGTCCAAATTCTATTATAGGAAGGAACTCGACGAGTTCATGAAAGAACTCGACGAGTTGGGTTGCAATTTTAGGGTTTATGATTTATGGAACTTGGCGAGTTGAGTCAACCCATAAGGTTGACTTTGACGAGAAGGTTGACTTTGACTTGGACCTTGACCAGAGTTGACCCCTAAAGGGGTTATGAGTATGAAAGGGTAATTAAAGGATATTTTTATGTGTAGGAGTTTGAGAGGAGTTGATTCCAGAGCCGAGGACAGTTCAGTTACTTCACGAAATTTGAGGTGAGTTAACTTCCAGTAGAAGTGGGTCGAAGGCACCAATGACGGCCCGCTAGTAGCTGATTATAGTAGAGATGATTGTATTTGCGATATTTGTCTGTCATGCTACTATCTGTTATGCTTTATGTGCTAGTATGCTATGTTATTATGTGATAGTGGTAAGAGGGGTAGGTTAGACCCCGTTGCCGGTTGAGATAAACCGGAGGGTAGGTCGGGCACCCCAGATATGCCTGACAGTATGTTATGCTATGCAATATGTGGTAGTGATAGGGGTGAAATATTCCCAGTAGCTGGTTTAGATAAACCGGAGGGTAGGTCGAGCACCCAGATATGCGTGACACGGGTAGGTCGGGCACCCCAGATATGCCTGACAGGATAGGTCGAGCACCTAGATATGCTTGACATGGGTAGGTCGGGCACCCCAGATATGCCTGACAGGGTAGGTTGAGCACCCAAATATGCTTGACATGGGTAAGTCGGGCACCCCAGATATGCCTGACAGGGTAGGCTAGGCACCCAGATATGCCTAGCAGTATGTGTTCATGTGATATGATGGGGGAACTCACTAAGCTTTGTGCTTACGGTTTTTTGGTTTCAGGTCATTCTTCTTCGAAGGGAAAGGAGCCGGCATGATAGCATCGCATCACACACAATTTTCCGCACATGAGATCTATGGGAGATGTACTCTGACATTATTTTTATATGACTTGTTTTGAGATGTTTGATACATGGGTTTTGAGTATGATATGAGATGACATTATCGATGTTTTCAGATTACCGTTTTATGATTACTTAATTAAACATGAAACTTTTGGTCATGAATTTTGGGATGTTATAAGTTGGTATCAGAGCCTTGGTTTGTGGGATTCAGACACACCTTCGGGGGTGTCTGGACTCAAATCGAGGGTTTGGGAAAATTTTACAAAGAAAACAGTTTTTTTTTCAAAAATTAAAATTAAGAGTTTTGATAAAGAACAAGGTGTGTGATGCGTGTGATCGGTCGAACTCAAGTAAGTTTTCCCCGAGATATCCATACATGTTTGTTATGATATATGATACGATTATGAGAACTGCATGCTAGATTAGGGCAAAGGATCTAGGAAGGATGCCTTATATGCCTATTGTATGTGTATGAGAACTGCATGCTAGATTAGGGATAAGGATCTAGGCAGATGCCTTATATGCCTGCTGTCTGTGCTTATTGAGTTGTATGATAGTATTGACTAGTCAGTGATATGCTAGCCTGGTTAGAGTATGCTTGGTTTTGGTTACTCAATGCCCAAATGTTGCGTGCTTTGTTCTCTTAGGATTCCTAGTTTTCTTTAACTAACTAGTAAACGATTATGTTAAGTTACATATTACGAGGACTAAATAAATTCAGAAGGTTAGGTTTAGCCCTATTTTGTAGCTCTCGTTTGAGTCTAACCGTTGTACGGAGAGACCTTTCATTCGAAGAATTATCAGGTCTTAGTGATATGTAATAGTATTCGTGAGCTAGTTAGGGAGAGGTAGCAGAGACTTCTTATGCAGCTGATGGCGGAGAGTTGGTTGGAGGTTACGCTAGGGTAAGCCTTGGATAAGATTAGTGCAGCGAGCAGTAGTAGTGAAAGGGACTTGGTGAAGTCAAGGAAATCCTTGAGGAAAGTACGGATATATGTGGAAGGTAGTATGAGCCCGTACTAGTGAAAGTAGAGGATCCGTACTCGAGTCAAGGAGGGCTGAGATAGAACCAGGGAACTTGTTGAGTGTGTGAGACCTCTCGAGGTTATGTATGACCCTGACGATTATGTGTTTTGTTTCAGAATGGTGGTGACACGTCACAGAGCAGGAGGTTCAGGGTCTGGGTCAGGTTAAGGTTCAGGTTCGGGTGTAGGTTCCAAGCCGGTTGATGACGGATTACGCGAGTTAATCGCATATGAGATTCCGAGAGGCATCCTTGAGGTGAGCCCAGTGATTTTCGGGTCAATCAAGGAATGGATCATCGAGATGATGGAGGAGCGTCTCAGGGCGTTCAGGAGTGACATGGCACATGGCCAGCCCGGGACACGCACGCTCTCCTTCAAGGATTTCAGGGGATGCGGTGCGCCAGACTTTCACGGGGTGAAGGACCCCATTATGGCCAGGAGATGGATTGCAGACATCGAGTTTGCACAGTTGACGAGTTTCTTCCCTGAGGGGTCGAAGGTCAGGTATGCTGCTGGTTGTCTGATAGAGAGAGAGAGAGAGAGAGAGAGAGAGAGAGAGCTAGAGACTAGTGGGAGGCAGTCAGTGATGCTTTGGGAGCCCCAGCCGTGGAGGCTATGACCTGGTCGGACTTTGTGACCAGATTTCGGGCCGAGTTTGCTCTAGCAGTGGAGATTCAGCAGCTAGCCAGGGAGTTTCTGGATATGAGACAGACGACTGAGTCAGTGGCGGAGATTACCGCCAAGTTCAGGGAGAGGGCCTTATTTGTGCCTCAGTACGCGGGTGGTGAGGAGATGAAGAAGACCCGGTACCATGACATGTTGAGAGCTGACATTTGGAAACATGTCAGTTACTCGGCGTGCCCGACTTTAAAGGACATGATAGCCAGGGAACGAGAGAGGGAGATTGACATAGAGCGCGTGAGGAAGAGCAAGGCATAGGATGGGCAGGCGACTAGGGTTTCGGCGAAGAAACTCAAGGGATCCGACTCGAGGTCGAAGGGTCACCAAGGCCGGAGCCGTTGTGGGAAATCCGGCAGGCCACATGAGGGAGTATGTAAAGCTGGGGGATCGGGTTGCTATAAGTGCGGCAAGACTGGGCACTTCAGCAAGGATTGTACATCCCCTACCCCCACCATCCAGACATCAGACCTGATTTGCTTTCATTGCAATCAGAGTGGCCACAAAAATTCCAACTGCCCGAGATTGACATCAGGAGAGCCAGTGACGGTGCCAGCTCCAGCAACCCTGCAGATCACATATGGCTGACAGGGCAAGATAGATGCTCCAGCGGTGAGGAGCCGAGCCTTCCAATTGACTGCCGAGGAGGCGCGTGTCGCACCAGATGTGGTAACGGGTATGTTTCTTCTCCCTATCTTTATTTATATGTCAGTTTTGATATTTATGTTTCATGTTTCATGTATTCTGTTAGGATCATTCCATGAGAACGGTATTCCAGTATTGGTGTTATTTGATTCGGGAGCTACCCGATCATTCGTATCCCTAGCACTCAACAAGAGGTTTGCTGAGTCATTAGGCACATTGGATTTTCCATTAGAGGTCGAGATCGCGGACGACCGATCCGTCCGGGCATCAGAGGTTTTTAGAGATTGCGTCTTGAGGTTATACGACGAGCGTTACCTCGTGGATTTGGTTCCCATTCTGTTGCATGGGAACAAGGTCATCATAGGCATGGACTAGTTGAGCTCTAATGGGGCGGTGATCGACTGCGAGCAACAGTTGGTTCAGGTCAGGACCCCAAGTGGGGGAGAGTTGGTGATTCAGGGTGAGAGGCTGCAACGTGGGCCAGCTTTGTGTTCAGCAGCGAGGGCTAGACGCTACTTCAACAGGGTTGCGTAGGTTACGTCGCCTACGTTATGGATACCTGGGAGGCAGGTAAGGTGAGCGATATGCCAGTTGTGCGAGAGTACCCAGACGTGTTCCCAGAGGAGTTGCCTGGGATACCTTCGAAGAGACAGGTGGAGTTCCGGATTGACCTCGTTCCTGGTGCGGCACCGATAGCCAAGGCACCATATCGGTTGGCTCCTCCCAAGATGCAGGAGTTGTCTACACAGCTGCAAGAGCTGTTAGACAAAGGATTTATCAGGCCGAGCAGTTCGCCTTGGGGAGCCCCGATTCTGTTTGTGAAGAAGAAGGACGGGTCCCACCGGATGTGTATAGACTACCGGGAGCTGAACAAGGTAACGGTGAAGAACCGTTACCCACTCCCGAGGTTTGACGACCTCTTCGATCAGCTACAGGGGGCATCTTGGTTTTCCAAGATCGATTTGCGTTCAGGATATCATCAGATGAGAGTCAGAGATGAGGATGTACAGAAGACTGCTTTCCGGACTCGCTATGGACAATATGAGTTCGTGGTGATGCCCATTGGGCTCACCAATCCCCTGCCGCGTTCATGGACCTCATGAACCGCGTATGCAGACCGATGGTGGATCGGTTGTGATAATCTATATTGATGACATCTTGGTATACTCCAAAACGCAGGACCAGCACGAGGAGCACTTACAGGAGGTATTAGATACCCTGAGGAGGGAGAGCTTGTATGACAAGTTCTCCAAGTGCGAGTTCTGGTTGCGCGAGATGCAGATTCTGGGGCACCTTGTCAACCAGAACGGTATTTTTCTCGACCCGGCCAAAGTAGAGGCCATGATGAGATGGGAGGTTCCGAAGTCTCCATCTGAGATTCAGAGTTTCCTTGGTTTAGCAGGCTATTACCGAAGATTCATACATGATTTCTCCAAGATAGCGCAACCCCTGACCTGGCTGACGAAGAAGGCCGTTGTATTTCGCTAGGGGCGTGACAGCATGTAGTGTTTGAGACTTTGAGGCAGAGATTGTGCGAGGCGCCGATCTTAGCCCCGCCAGAGGGCGTGGAGGATTTTTTAGTGTATTGTGATGCGTCCATCTCGGGTTTGGGCGCAGTGTTGATACAGAGAGGGCACGTCATCACCTATGCCTCGAGGCAGCTGAAGCCTCACGAGGCGAACTACCCGACGCACGACTTGGAGTTGGGGGCGGTTGTTTTCACCCTCAAGATTTGGCGACAATACCTCTATGGGGTCCGTTGTACCATTTACACGGACCACAAGAGCTTGAGGTATCTGATGGATTAGACAAATCAGAACATGAGATAGAGGCGATGGTTGGACGTGGTGAAGGATTACGAGTGTGAGATCCTTTACCACCTGGGGAAGGCTAATGTTGTGGCCGATGCACTTAGTCGCAAGGCATTCACAGCCCCGATCAGAGACATTTGTTTGAGGATGACATTAGTGACTCCGTTGTTGGAGCAGATCCGGGAGGCCCAGCAGGAGGCTATGAAGGAGGAACACCGGACGAGAGAGCGTATAGTGGGCCAGATTTCCTCCTTCGACTATGATAGTCGCGGGCTGTTGACACTTCACCGCAGGGTGTGGGTTATGTACACAGACGGTGTATGCCAGATCCTGATGGAGGAGGCGTACAAGTCCAGATTTTTCATCCATCCCGGGGCGACGAAGATGTATAGATATCTTCGTCCTGATTACTGGTGGCCCTACATGAAGCGGGATGTAGCCTGGTACATTGAGAGGTGCTTGACCTGCAGGAAGGTTAAGGCCGAGCACCAGAGACCTCACGGCAAGATGCAACCATTAGATATCCCTATGTGGAAATGGTAGGATATTACTATGGATTTCATCATGAAGCTTCCCAGGACCGCACGGGGAGTGGATTCGATTTGGGTTATCGTGGATCGGTTGACCAAGAGTGCCCATTTCATCCTGATCCAGGAGAGCATTTCGGCCGAGAAGCTGGTTGATATCTACATCAGAGAGGTAGTAGCTCGACACGGAGTGCCAGTTTCTGTGATTTCTGACCGAGATGTACAGTTCACTTCCAGATTCTAGAAGAAATTTCATGATGAGTTGGATACTCGTCTGCACTTTAGCATGGCTTTTCACCCCCAGACGGATGGTCAGAGCGAGCGAACCATCCAGATTTTGGACGACATGATGCGAGCGTGTGTATTAGACTTCGGTGGTAGTTGGGATACCTACCTTCCCTTGTTAGTGTCTTCCTATACCAATAGCTACCACGCTAGTATCGACCGGCCTCCTTTCGAGATGCTCTACGGGAGGAAGTGTAGAACCCCAATCTGTTGGGGTGAGGTTGGACAGAGAGTCATGGGGAGTACCAAAGTGGTACTCAAGACGACAGAGAGGATCCAACTGGTCTGGAGTAGACTCTAGACGGCTCAGAGTCGGAAGAAGAGCTACGCCGATAGACGTCGATCAGACCTGGATTTTCAGGTAGGAGATATGGTCCTTTTAAAGGTGTCACCTTGGAAAGGTGTCATTCGGTTCCGGAAGCGGGGCAAGTTGGGCCCCAGATACATTGGTCCATTCAAGGTATTGGCCCAGGTGGGCCGGGTGGCATATCGACTGGATCTGCCAGCCGAGCTTAGTCAGATCCACAGTACCTTTCATGTCTCCCAACTGCGGAAGTGCTTGGTAGATGACTCCGTAGTGGTGCCTCAAGAGGATATTCAAGTGGATGACAGCCTAAACTACATCGAGCGACCAGTAGCCATCCTCGACAGGAAAATGAAGGATCTGAGGAACAAGAGGGTAAAGTTGGTGAAGGTGCAGTGGCAGCACCGTAAGGGCTCGGCGTGGACATGGGAGCCGGAGGATGAGAGGAAGGATCACTACCCCGAGCTATTTCCATGCGCACCAGACTTTGAGGACGAAGTCTGAAATAAGTGGGGGAAATTTGTAACACCCAGTTCCTGGTATGTATTTAAAGTTATAAGTTATTAATTTTTGTACAAGAACTCGACGAGTTGGAGACCCCAAACTCGTCGAGTAGAGATAGATTTGGGCGCGGGTTATGATGTCTACTCGACCAGTTGAGAGCCTCAACTCGACGAGTACGCCTGGCAGAATGAAAACCTAATTTTAAGGGTTTTGCACCCTATTTAATCACCTTAACCTCCAAAGGTTGGCCTTATTTACAGCCTCCATCGTCCCAAAACCCTAGCCAAGAAACCCTAATCCACTTTTGGAGAGTTTTGAGCCATTTTGAGTATTCTTTGTGATTTTGAAGCGTGTGAAGGAAGGAGAAGCTTGGGGATTCAAGAGGAAGCTAGTAGATCCAGAGTTTGAGCTGCATTTCTGACTCATTTAAGGTATAAAGTTGATATCTTGGCTTTCTATTACTTAGATCTTCATTTAGGGTAGTATGTTGTCACTTTTGGCACATATTGAAGTCATTTTCGGGATTTGAGTATATCATGAAGTTGTGACTTCAGATCTAGGCACTCATGAGCTTATGAGGCTTAAAGTCGCTAGCTTTATCAAGACTTGGCCCTTCCCCATGGCCTAGATCTCTTATATAGCTTAGTTTTCGTGTTTCTAGCTTCATGACACCATGCATGGACGTAAAGTTAGCAACTTTACGTTGTAACTTAGTCCTAGGGGACCAGATCTATGGTTTGGAAGCATTGAACTCGATTGGAAACAAATGAATGGGTGTAGGCTAAGGGAACTCGACGTGTTGTTCATGCAACTCGGCGAGTTGGATCGTGATCCCCAACCTTTTCTGATTCCTAAGCAAACTCAGTGAGTCTAGGAGAAGACTCAGCGAGTTCATTAAGGTTTTCCGAGTTTTGAAGATTAAAGAACTCGACGAGTTCAAGGAGGGACTCGACGAGTTGTAGCGAAATGTCCCGATTCTATTATAGGAAGGAACTCAACGAATTCATGAAAGAACTCGACGAGTTGGGTTGCGATTTCAGGGTTTATGATTTATGGAACTCGGTGAGTTGAGTTAACCCAGAAGGTTGACTTTGACCAGAAGGTTGACAATGACTTGGACCCTGACCAGAGTTGACCCTTAAAGGGGTTATGAGTATGAAAGTGTAACTAAATGAGATTTTTATGTGTAGGCGTTTGAGAGGAGTTAATTCCAGAGCCGAGGACAGTTCAATTACTTCACGACATTTGAGGTGAGTTACCTTCCAGTAGAAGGGGGTCGAATGCACCAATGCCGTCCTACTAGTAGCTGTTAATAGTAGAGATGATTGTCTTTGTGATAATTGTCTGGTATGCGACTATCTGTTATGATTTATGTGATGGAATGTTATGTTATTACGTTATAGTGGTAGGAGGGGTAGGTTATACCCCGTAGCCAGTTGAGATAAACCGGAAGGTAGGTTGGGCACCCCAGATATGCCTGACAATATGTTATGATATGTATTATGTGGTAGTGGTATGGGGTGAAATAGTCCCCGTAGCCGGTTGAGATAAACTGGAAGGTAGGTTGAGCACCCAGATATGTGTGACACAGGTAGGTCGGGCACCCCAGATATGCCTGACAGGGTAGGTCGAGCACCCATATATGCTTGATATCGGTAGGTCGGGCACCCTTAGATATGCCTGACAGGGTAGGTCGACCACCCATATATGCTTGACATGGGTAGGTCGGGCACCCCAGATATGTCTGCCAGGGTAGGCCAGACACCCAGATAAGCCTAGCAGTATGTGTTTATGTGATGTGATGGGGGAACTCACTAAGCTTTGTGCTTACGATTTTCAGATTTGGTTTCAGGTCCTTCTTCTTCGAAGGGAAAGGAGTCGGCATGATAGCAACGCATCACACACAATTTTCCGCACATGAGTTCTATGGGAAATGTACTCTGTCATTATTTTTATATGACATGTTTTGAGATGTTTGATACATGGGTTTTAATTATGACATGAGATGACATTATAGATGTTTTCAGATTACCGTGTTATGATTACTTAATTAAAAATGAAATATTTTGTCATGAATTTTGGGATGTTACATTTATTCTTCAAACAAAGATGTATAAATTTTGCTTATGAAATTTTTAGTGCATTGGTGTACTCCAACGTTATACATAACTAGTAGTCATAAATTTTATGTCCTTGTATGACTAGACTAATAGACAAAAACAATGTAGTCGAAATTTATTTGTTCCTTTGCCATTAACAGGAGAGGCGATGCCCATACACCCCTTGACGATTTAAAATTGACATCTGATGTCCTGGCTAGGTCCTGACTAAATTGATTTGTTCGATTTAGATGTCAGATGTGATTGTAAGAAATCTTTACCCGGAAACAATATTTTGAACACTAAAAGTGAACATTATCCATGTCTTAAGTTCATATGGATATCTAGAATAAAGGAATATCTGATCTGTTATATAAGGGCTAAACTTGATTACGATCAAGTGTTTGGCAGTTACATTGGATGGCTAACTTTCTATTAACTATTTGAGAAGTATTAAGACTTTAAAATGTTAATGACAGGTCCAAGTGAGAGACTGTTAGAAATCGTGTCCATGGTCATTAACTATTTGGTAATATTTATAAATAATAACAAGGTCCCTTTGGATTGGCCTCAAGACATAAATAACATTAAGAAAATTGAGAAAATAAGTTGTTAATTTATTAAGGAATAAATAAATTAATTAGAAATTATATTGGTAATTAATTAAAAACTTTTAACTAATTAAATGGGTTAAATATTAATTCAATCCTTGAGATTAATTAAAATATTAAACTCTCCAGAAAGATGATGATGGACGATTTTATCCTAAAGGATTAGGATAAGACATGTTCTTGAATAAGGATAAGGATTATCCTTAGGATTCTTACTACTTCAGGATTTATATGCTACCTTTAAATAGGAAGATAAGGATCAAACCCTAGATCTTTTTCTTTCATAATTCCATTCACCCCTCTTTCCTCTCTATCTATGAGCGAAAATATAACCCTTCTTCAACAGGTTATGATTTTTAACCTAACCCTAATTAGGTTTTAATCCTTGTTTGCCTTTGGAATCTTAGATCTGACTACATTAGAGGAGTTCTCCTTTGGGCTCTTTATCTATTACAAGGATGTCATTCACATAATCTAAGGATCAACAGGTAAACATTTTATCCTTCTTTTAGCAGATTTTAAAGTGCGTCGACAAAACTAGTAAAACCTAGATTCTAGGATACATGTGCACTTAGGTAATCTTTTGATTATTCTGATACCTTTACATAGTGTACCTAATGCAATAAATTTCCAACAATATATATATATATATATATATATATATATATATATAGACACACACACACACACACACACATATATATATATATATATATATATATATATATATATATATATATATATATATATATATATAGGGGATGGTTCAAATGAAGACAATAAATAAATTGCAGATGTAAAGACATTGTTTTATGTTATATTCTGCTATGAATGTTGTATGTGTATAGTCTTGTCGTAATTCTAATGTAAATATTAGACCTATGAATACCCATATATTCATTTGTAGTAAATTATAATGTGAATATTAACATATGAGTATATATATTTATTACCGAATAATTAAATACGACAATATATATAAAATTCATGGAAGAATAATAACAAAAATGTAATGCCTTCACCTCTTCATTTTCTTAACTGTCTTCACTTGAATATATATATATATATATATATATATATATATATATATATATATATATATATATATATATATATATATATATATATATATAACATATCAAATAAGTATGAAAATTTTGGTAGAATGGTAAGATATTTTTTTATATACATATTTTTTTAGCGAACCAACAAAATGTGTCATTAGATGAATCAAAAGTAAAATGATTCACAAGAAAACAATTCCAAAATAACAACTTTATGATTCATTTTTAAGTAAATAACGAAAAAAATCACATTTATGACAATTATATATACTAGCCGTTTACCCGCGCCAAGCGCCGGGTGTGAATAATTTTTTCAGAAATTAGTTTGTAGAGGCGATTAATTCTTTTGTTCTTTTGTGCAAATAGTTTACTACATATAAAACAATTATCAATAACAGACATGCTGGCGTAAACAAAATCAATAAGAATTAAAAATGACAAATTGAGATTCTTTACAAATATACATGACTACATGATTGATTGTGTATTATTAATCGTGCAACACTTCTTTATACACCATATTTGATGTATAAACTTCACTGCGATGAATTGCTAGTCAGGGTTCACTAATATTTTTATATTGACACGTGATATCCCTCTGGATAATGCCACATAAAGATGGCAAGGCGAGAAAACCATTTCTGAAAGATAAATACCTACATTTGGAATTGTTTCTCCCTGAGCTTTATTAATTGTCATCGTGAAACATAATCAAATTGGAAATTGTTCTCTTCAGCTTGAATGCGAACATGTCATCTTCAGACGGACATAGATGAATCCTTGGAAAAAATACCATATTTCCAACATGGTGACGAACAAATATTTCGGCATCAATAACATTGTGTTCAAAACTTTTACATATCAAACGGGTGTCATTACACAATTCATTTGTTGGGTCGCGATTCCGTAACAATATTATTACATATGCAATAACAAATCACGGTATAAACTTCATAAAATATATAATTAGAACATTACTGGCATAACTACTTGCTACAACAGTAAATACGGATATTTCAAAGTTTATTGGTCTGTTACAGTATGAGCCCAATGAAACCCCATTTGGAAAATCAATCCATTGGATACGATTATACTTTTTGATCTAATAATACTTTTTAAAAATAAATATTTAGGTTATTTTTGTAAGAATCCCCTTATTTTTTAACCATGTCTGATTTCTTGTCACCATTGTTAATAAATAAATGTAGTAATATATTCATTTTAAATATCTTTGACTAATTATTTTATGTATATTATTAGTATTTATGTTAAAAAGGAAATGCATGCCATTTTAAGTTATAGGTTTTTGATAGTATTATGCCATATTTTGAATACCGGACCGGACCGTTCGGTTCAACCGGGATCATGTCTTAGAGGCCAAAAAATCGTTCATTATGTGAAACCATAAAAACCAATCTGGTAGAACCAGTAAAAACTGGGAATTTAAAAAATTATTTATTTATTTTATTTTTTGTATTTTTTATATATTAAAATTAATAACAATGTAGTTATTACATCATCCGGTTTTTCTAGTTTATGAGACTGGTCCGACCGGTTGGACCACTACTAAAAATCATTTATGTCTATCAATTACCTAAAATAAACTCAAAATTAATATTTAATATGTCAATGATAAGTCAAAATCGTTTCCACAAACACTATCAATCCAAGGACTTCAACTTCTCTTTTATAACCATATTTAGATATTTTGTTCTTCCTAGTTAAACTAATAAAAACACAAAATCTAACATGAAAAACATGGAAGAAGTAAAAAAGACTCATAAAACATGTCGATTATGGTAGAATAGCCATGTTTGCTGCCTACACGTTCTCCGACAGAGCCCTGGCATGGTGGAATAGCCATGTTAATTCACTGACCCTATCAGTGGCTAACTCAATAGGTTGGGAGAACCTAAAAGAGTTAATGCTGGAAGAATACTGCCCGATGGGCGAAGTTCAAAAGCTGGAATAAGAACTATGGGAGCTCACGATGGTCGGCTCAGACATAGTGGCCTACACTGACAGGTTTAGCGACATGACATCACTATGCCCCAGGATGGTTACCCCGGAGAGCAAGAAGATAGAAAGATACATCTGGGGTCTAACTGCCCTGATCCAAGGAGATGTGTTGTCTTCTAACCCAGCCACATTTGATAGTGCCAAACGCCTGGCACAACGACTCATTGACCATGGAGTCCGCCATGGCGTGGAAGTACCCGTTCCCGAGCCATCAAAGGGAGAGGACTATAAACGGAAGTCGGGGAACAAGAAGAAGAAGAAGCAAACAACACAGGAATCCCCACAAGAGCAACAAACGAGTACTATGTACGCCGCCACAACACCTGCTACTCCAACCCCTGCCAGTCAATATGCTGGAACCCTTCCGAAGTGTGGAAAGTGAAACTATCACCACATCGGAGTATGCCGGGAAATGCAGTGTCTGAACTGCCAAAGAAAGGGACACACAGTCCGTTTCTGCAGGGCACCAGCTCAACCGATCTCCCAAGTCCCCGAAGCTGAAGAAAACCAATCTGGCTATGGCTGTGGTGAGACTGGACACTACCATAGGGACTACCTGATAACAAAGAACTCGGGAGCGGATGAACGAATTCTAATGATCACCGTAGGAGAATCAACCTCGGAGTCGCCAACGAGCAACGGTACGTTTTCGAATTAAAATAAGAATTACTTTAAAAATTAATTTATATTTATATAAGATTAAAACATGGGGAAAACACTTAAAAGTAATTATAATTACTCACTTATCGGAATAAGTCACGGTATTGAAGAGAACTAAAAGATCCGTTCAGAGAAGCTATGATGGCTTAGTATGTACATCAGGGTTGTGCATAGCTAAGATTTTGCAGACTTAGAGTGAGTGATTCCGCCTTAATTCCTGTTCCTTGTTTGGTTGTGGATTTGAGGAAGAGTTACTTAGTCGACTCTCTTATTCATCTTAATTATTCATAACTTGTATATGTCACGCGATCATAGTGGTACCGAGGAGGATCGTAGTATAAATTATCGACACTAGTTATCAAAGCACTTTCACAGTATGTACTCGCTCATCGCGGTATGATATGTAGAAGTGTAAACGTGAAGGGGAAAACAGAAAGCACTAGAACGTTTACAAAGAGTACATTGTCGAACACACTAGGGGTATATCATCGTATAACATACGTTTCTTTCAAATCGGCCAAACCTTTGTTCAATAAAGAGTCTGTTGCTATCATTCGTCATGAATTGGAGTGGTCCTCACCATACTAAGTTCACATGTTTCTATCGCCTTAACCGTCAAATTCACGAAACCTTCGTCATTCATAACGACAGACCGACCCAGACCTTAGTTTTTTCCTTCGTATTCTAAACCCCGAAATACTCGTGCGAAGAGTACTTTGCCATCCGAAGCCTTTCCGCCGTATGTTCCACAGACCGTCACGAAATACCACTCGTCCAACAGACCAAGTTCGAGCACAGAGGCTAAGGACGAATACAGCCCACCTATCACTATTTAGTGTATACGCGAGGGTGGTATATGATTATGATTACACAGATTTAGTATGTGTGCTTCCGCCCTATCTCCTGTTCCTTGTTTGGTTGTGGACCTGGGGCAGAGTCGCACATCCGACTGTCTTACTAATCCTAACTATATACGACTTGTATACATGAGGTAATGATAGATGGACCAAGTAGGAATCCTATCATGAACACTAGGTCAAAGTTGCCAGGTCTACGAGTCAGTATTCTGCCAATCAGAGGAGCGTAACCCCAGTAGTACTGCTAAGAAGGCTAATTTCGGGACGAAATTCCATCTAACGGGGGGATGATGTGACAACCCGAAAATTTTTGCCTTGTAAGTTCAGCCATTCAATCCAACCAAGTGTCATACTCGTTTCTGCTATCTTTTAGCCTTGTTTAGAGTCTGTTTAAGTGTTCAAAGCTCAGTACATTCAAACTTTGGGTATATGATTAAGTTGCGTAAGTTCTTCGTGTCAAAATCGAGCCGAACACTCCATTAGAGGGAGTGTACGACCATATGCATGAGTGTGCGGCCGTACACACTTGTGTGTGCGGCAGTACACCCATGTTGGCCATACACCCCCTCCATAAGAGTGATATCCCTTCATTTCTAAGCCATTTCATCAGTTTCCAAGTCAAGAACATCGATTTCTCTCTCAACTATCATCGAGCTTTCACCCCGATCTTCAAGAATGTAAGCCTTTCTTCTGTTTTGATTTGTTGTTATCCTTCTTAAACTAGTAACACCCTTTGATTTCATCCATGGAAATCATCTTTTGGCTAGATCTTCAAATCTTCACCCATTTCACCAAGAACACCAAGAACACACACTTGTTCTTGGTGATTGTGAAGCCTCTTGAGCCTCCAAATCGTAAGTACTCATTCCGTATGCTTAGTACATGTTAGGAACACTTGATTAACACCCTAAAAACGACCAAAACTCAAGATCAAAAGGAGTGTATGGCCGTACACCCATGTGTGGCCGTACACCCCTCAAAACACCCCTAAAAGGCCTCAAAAGTGAAAACCTAGCTTCAACACTTGATGAGCAATTGTCACACAAGCTTCCCTATCATTAGAAGACACATTTTGTGCACTTGTTACCATGAGTATACGGCCCTACACTCCATGGCCGTACATCCATGGCTGCACACTCCATTTAGTGGCTGTACACTCCCCTTAGATGAATCACATGTGATTCTAACACTTGGTCCAAGTGTTTCCTAGTCCTTTAAGGTGTTTCCTTGCATATGGTTGCTTCTAAACACTATATTCATGCCAATATATGCCATTATATGTCATTTAGGACTCGTTTGTGTCTCGGGACTTCATTCGTGGAACTTCTCATCCTTACACACATATTTGTTTGAATCACCCACATAAGGTGAGTTCATACCCCTATAATCAATCTTTTAAACTATTTTAAATGCTTTTAAAGGGGGGGAATACAAGTTGAACACAATGATAATTGTGTAAATGTTTGTTATAAACATCTTTCAAAAGATTACTTATGTCTTTAATAAGTGATCAAAACATTTCAAAAACTCTTTTTAACTTATGTTACTTTATAGTTTATAAAACTCCATTTTTAAAGTACAATCATAACTTAGTAGATAAATGAGTCTTTTCAATAACAGTTACAGTAAACATACTAGTAAACTATAGTAGGTATATTTTAGGGGTTCAGTTCATACTAGATGCTAGAACATACTATAAAGAGAATCAGGGAGGTAGATACAATACACGATAACATAGAGATCATACTATAAAGAGAAACAGGGAGGAAGATACAATACGCGATAACAGAAAGAACATACTAAGATACTATAATAGAAAGAACATACTAAATGTTATAGCAGGAGAACAATACAGGATCTAATTATACCAATAATCACTAACTTATTGTTCTAAACTAAAGGTGATAGTAAATTGGTTATACATGATCATATAACTTTAATGTGAATTTACACGGCCTAGCAATTTGTTTGCGGAAGTCGCGTTTGGTCCCCAGAATCTCTTGTAGGGAGAGCGTATAGTATGGGTATTATCCATCACATTATAACCTTAATAAAACAAACATGTTATAAGGTAATCAGTACGTCAGGATGTCAATTCAAAAGACAACTATGTACTTACATTTTCCCATTACTTTCATATTATGACAGTTCCACTTGAAAGTTAATGCAACCTATTTTCGAGTTAAGATAGTTATAAACTAGGGAAAACTTACATCTTTTCAAACTACAAACAGAACAGTCGAGTCTAGTACATTTAGTAGCCTATAATGCTAACTTTATGATTCCTTAGTTTATACATCAGGGATATATATTAATCGGATCCGACAGGTAGCAGGATGCGTGCTTTCCGCTTCATTTCCTGTTCCTTGTTTGGTTGTGGGCTTAGAGCAGATTCACCCAGCCTACTATTTATTCGATCTTAGCTATATATATATTCTGTATACACCAAGTAATCATAAGGGGGTACCAGGTATGGGTCAGGTCATATGACACTAATTCAATGCACAGTTTTCTAGTACAAAACATACTTTTCAAATAGAACATTTGGTATTCAAAACTAGAAACTTAACCAGTAAAGGGTTTAATCCATTTTATTAAACCAGTATAAATTAAAGGACCTTAGGTGGTTAATTCTATAATACCTTAGTTTATACATCAGGGTTATATATAATTAATACCCGATAGGTAGTTGGATGTGTGCTTTCCGCTTCATTTCCTGTTCCTTGTTTTGTTGTGGGCTTAGGGCAGATTCACACAACTAACTATCTATTCGATATTAGATTATATATAGCTAGAATAAACTAAGTGATTATAGAAGAAACCACTGTGGTTACCATTTTTACTAAAAGAAATAAGGGTTTTTTTAAAGAATCTTTTCATCAAATATAAATGAATTATTACAATTAACTCCGTGAGTACCAAGTGAATACGCAAGGTTTATATACAACGATGATCTAACAAACAATGGGATGTGTGCCTTCCGCCTCATTCCCTGTTCCTTGTCTGGTTGTGGGCTTAGGGCAGATACACAAAACCGATTGTTTGTTTACTCTGGGTTTTATATAACTTTTATCCATTTCGTACTCATAGAAAGGATTGTAGAGTCATTTTTTTACTTATCTTTCATCAAAAGCATGAAATATAGGATTTTCTGGAGGAACAGGCGAACTTTTCTAAACAGAACTTACAACTTACTATAATTTTCTTACAAATTATATTACATCACTAAAATCTTATGAACTCATCAGCTTAAATGCTGATCTATGCTTTCAAAATAACTTGTATTCTCAGGAGACCAGTAGACAGGTACGCGCATTGGGATTCAGAAGATGGAGCAGTATAGCTTCATGTCTTGTTTTGTTATTTACTTTGTAGTCTCGGTTATGTGAACCACATACCTTGTAAACACTTTCTTTCTAATGAAATGGTTGTTTATAAGACATGTTCTTGAATAAGGATAAGGATTATCCTTAGGATTCTGACTACTTAAGGATTATATGCTACCTTTAAATAGGAAGATAAGGATCCAACCCTAGATGTTTTTCTTTCATAATTCCATTCACCCCTCTCTCCTCTCTATCTATGAATGAAAATATAACCCTTCTTCAACAGGTTATGATTTTTAACCTAACCCTAATTAGGTTTTAATCCTTGTTTTCCTTTAGAATATTAGATCTGACTACATTAGAGGAGTTCTCCTTTGGGCTCTTTATCTATTACAAGGATGTCATTCACATAATCTAAGGATCAACAGGTAAGCATTTTATCCTTCTTTTAGCAGATTTTAAAGTGCGTTGATAAAACTAGTAAAACCTAGATTCTAGGATACATGTGCACTTAGGTAATCTTTTGATTATTCTGATACCTTTACATAGTGTACCCGATGCAATAAATCCCCAACAATATATATATATATATATATATATATATATATATATATATATATATATATATATATATATATATATATATATATATATATATATGTAGACACACACACATATATATATATAGGGGATGGTTCAAATGAAGACAATAAATAAATTGCAGATGTAAAGACATTGTTTTATGTTATATTCTGCTACGAATGTTGTATGTGTATAGTCTTGTCGTAATTCTATTGTAAATATTAGACGTATGATTACACATATATTCATTTATAGTAAATTATAATGTGAATATTAACATATGAGTATTTATATATTTATTACCGAATAATTAAATACGACAATATATATAAAATTCATGGAAGAATAATAACAAAAATCTAATGCCTTCACCTCTTCATTTTATTAACTGTCTTCATTTGAACCTATCTATATATATATATATATATATATATATATATATATATATATATATATATATATATATATATATATATATATATATATATATATATATATATATATATGACATATCAAATAAGTAGGAAAATTTTGGTAGAAAGGGAAGATATTTTTTTATATACGTATTTTTTTTAGCGAACCAACAGAATGAGTCATTAGATGAATCAAAAGTAAAATGATTCACAAGAAAACAATTCCAAAATAACAACTTTATGATTCATTTTTTAAGTAAATAACGAAAAAATTCACATTTATGACAATTATATATACTAGCCGTTTACCCGCGCCAAACGCCGAGTGCGAATAATTTTTTCAGAAATTAGTTTGTAGAGGCGATTAATTCTTTTGTTCTTCTGTGTAAATAGTTTACTACATATAAAACAATTATCAATAAGAGACATGCTAGCGTAAACAAAATCAATAGGAATTAAAAATGACAAATTGAGATTCTTTACAAATATACATGACCACATGATTGATTGTGTATTATTAATCGTGCAACCCTTCTTTATACACCATATTTGATGTATAAACTTCACTGCGCTGAATTGCTAGTCAGGGTTCACTAATATTTTTATATTGACATGTGATATCCCTCTGGATAATGCCACATAAAGTTGGCAATGCGAGAAAACCGTTTCTGAAAGATAAATACCTACATTTGGAATTGTTTCTCCCTGAGCTTTATTAATTGTCATCGCGAAACATAATCGAATTGGAAATTGTTCTCTTCAGCTTGAATGGGAGCATGTCATCTTCAGACGGACATAGATGAATCCTTGGAAAAAATACCATATTTCCAACATGTTGACGAACAAATATTTCGGCATCAATAACATTGTGTTGAAAACTTTTACATATCAATCGGGTGTCATTACACAATTCATTTGTTGGGTCGCGATTCCGTAACAATATTATTACATATGCAATAACAAATCACAGTATAAACTCCATAAAAGATATAATTAGAACATTACTGACATAGCTACTTGCTACAACAGTAAATACAAATATTTCAAAGTTGATTGTTCTGTTACGGTATGAGCCCAATGAAACCCCATCCATTTGGAAAATCAATCTATTGGATATGATTATACTTTTTGATCTAATAATACTTTTTAAAAATAAATATTGAGGTTATTTTTGTAAGAATCCCCTTATTTTTTTAACCATGTCTGATTACTTGTCACCATTGTTAATAAATAAATGTAGTAAAATATTCATTTTAAATATCTTTGGCTAATTATTTTATGTATATTATTAGTATTTATGTTAAAAAGGAAATGCATGTCATTTTAAGTTATAGGTTTTTGATAGTATTATGCCATATTTTGAATACCGGACCGGATCGTTCGGTTCAACCGGGATCATGTCTTAGAGGCCAAAAAATCATTCATCATGTGAAACCGTAAAAACCAATCTGGTAGAACCAGTAAAAACCGGGAATTTAAATAATTATTTATTTATTTTATTTTTTGTATTTTTTATATATTAAAATTAATAACAATGTAGTTATTACATCATCCGGTTTTTCTAGTTTTTGAGACTGGTCCGACCGGTTGGACCACCACTAAAAATCATTTATGTCTATCAATTATCTAAAATAAACTCAAAATTAATATTTAATATGTCAATGATAATTCAAAATTGTTTCCACAAACACTATCAATCATGGACTTCAACTTCTCTTTTATAACCATATTTAGATATTTTGTTCTTCCTAGTTAAACTAATAAAAACACAAAATCTAACATGAAAAACATGGAAGAAGTAAAAAAGACTCATAAAACATGCCGATTATGTCATTTTTTCACACAGTTCTATAAAATTAAAAACAAAGAACACTAACCAAAATTACCTAGTTTTTATACATTACTTTCAAATTTCTAATATTCATAATTTTTCAGCCCATAGATATACTCTTCATAATCAGACCTACACGTAAAAATTTAAATAAAGGCTCAAGAAATCAGCCATATAAATCAACTAAATAATTTATCAAAATCACTACACATAATGCTAATATATTACAGTAGAAACTATTTAAACCAACAATCACTACACAAAAATAGTTGTACAACAACAATAACTATAAAAAATAGTTCCATGTCTTTTTAAGATAAAAAATTGCAAGTTGTTCTCTTGTAATCTAAATCAGAGCAAGATAAATATCAAATAAATATTTAAGTATTTTTCACAGTTGAGAAATGTTTTTTTTTTTTTGTAAAATGTTAGAACTCAATGAAAAGTCTAATTTCCCTTGCTTCTCTGTTACCAGAAACATGTAGAACTGGAAAGAGTTAAGTTGATCTATCAAGTTCATGAATTTCATTGAAGCTCCCTATCATTAGACTAACCAAGTATACCATGCGGAAGACATAAAAAAGCAACCATCACATTCTATAACTTGCAAACCATCACATTCTATAACTTGCAAACCAAAGTTATAAACATAGATACATACATGTAAGATCAAAAAGCATATTTGCCTTCAAATTTTGCTAGGTTGGTGGAAATTCCTATAGTGTTGCACCTCTAGCCTTGAAATCGACTTACTGATGTAAGGAGATCTTGTACATCATCCAATTAAGACATCAACCTTCAGGGGCAAAATCGTCAAAATCTTGGAAAACTTACATAACTCAATCAATTCGAGCAAGATCCAACCAGTATCAGAGTTATTTAATGACCTCAAACTCCAAACCATCAACAAGGGCAAAAGCTTCCAATTTAACTTAAATCTCCAAGTCCATCTAATTCAATGGTTATGGCTGTAGTATTAAAAAGTAAATTAAGAGTATGATGTTAAATTAGATAAAATTTTCAAAGCTCAATAAATGTTTGTTGCTATTTATATAAACAGCCAGCCACACACACTCGCACATTAGAAACCACACATATACATTAAGGAAGAAACTTAACCTAATTTCCCCACTAGATCGAGCCTTGACCATCAACTTGACCAGGTCCATGGATGGTGAGTCCTTGGACTGATATGAAATATATCAAAAATTGTTTTTCACCACAACCTTCCCATCTATGGAGTGTCTTTGGTGCAATGATGTTGCCAAAAAGCTACCAATAAAAAAAATTATAATAATATTAATTATAAAAATTAGATATATTAATGTACTTAAATGTAGAATTTGTAAACTAACATCAAGATAATTATTTTTTGCCAATTCTATAAGATCGATATTAATTAGTTTGAGTCTGATTCTACCTTGAAATTTCACATGGATTTTGCATAGAGCCATCCCATTCAAATTTGTTCCTTTAACATGTATCACCCAGGACCAAGCTCCAATCCCAAGCTTCCTGAACTTCAAATTAGATCCTAAAACCCAAATCAAACACAAAAAGTCATATACATACACATGCAGTCAGATATACACAGACAGTGAAATACATACAGTTTGATACAAAGAAAGTGGCAAACCTCTTTCCTAGATCTGGTGAATTGTGCATAAATTGAGTGGTCCATACTACAGCATCATGAAGCTGCAAAAGTTAATAACACATTGATTTACAATAGATGCAAATTTATCAATTTTATATCTTAGTTATGTATAAATACAATCACCTACCACATAAGTAACTTAAATACCAATAGTAAATTTTTAACATCTGATGAAGGAAAATCTAACATTATAATTCATAGAATCAATAATATTGAACCCTGCAAAGACAAAATTAGCTGTTAAGATAGGAAAAAAAGAAGTGTAAGTAAGAAAAACTCATTATATGTGAACCCTCTAATGTCGTTTTTCTCATTTTATCATCCTATTTATGTGACCTTGCTTCCATTCCACCACTTGTACAACCAGTATTAACCTTTGTTATAAAATCTCCTCAACAGTTACAACTATAATAAACATCAAAAACAATTTTGTAAATTTTTTTTGATATTAGTGTTATAACGATGAAGGAAAATCTCATTAAAAAAACAATGAAGGAAATACATAAAAGTTTTACCTTTAAATATCTCTCCAGACCAACTCGGATGCTTGGCCTCATCACAAATTAAAGTGTTCCCCAAAGGAAAAAAGAGATGCATTATCCAATACCTGATCAAATGTTTTTATGTCAAAGCAAACAAACTTACAAATTCCAGAATAAACATATAATTATGACTAAAGAAAGGATATATGATTAAAATTTTATAATAGGATATTAAATCACATTAAACTAACCTTACAGTTCTACCCAGTGATGCTTGTGTGTGTTAATAGGAAAAGCTACCAATATGCTTGTGTTTATAGGAAAAGTACATTTGCTGATCCAAAACCCTTGAAAATTAATCATCCATGAAATATGTGGGAGGATTAGAGCATAGGGGGTGCCACCTTTACATACAATTTCAAGAACCTCATTGGATGTCCGTCAAATATAAATATGAGATTAATCCTGGAAAAATATAATGTATTAGTAAGAGATTTTAATAACAGATGATTTTTTTTTCATTAAGGATCAATTAAAAGCTATGTGTTTTCACTTATATTGTAGTATGGTCACTGGAATAAGTTTGGAAAATCAACAAAGATCTGTCAATCTTTAAAATCTCCAAGCAATGAAACTAATCTTACAATTGATTTAGTTCAGGTTCACGTTGCGGCACCTCCTTTCCTTCATATTCCAATAATATTCATCACAGATTTCAAAAAGCTTAAAGGTGAATGGTGGTGATGATGGTTGATACAGTGGCGTGTTGTTGGGGGTGACTAAGGAGTGGCGACTTAGATCTGCACCTAGAAAATCATACAAACGGAACAAATGATGAGAACTCAAAAGCAAAAAAACATAAGAAATCTCACCTTTGTGATTTACGAACATTTATACAGCATTAGAAACGGTGGTGGTGTTGGCGTTAGGGATCAACGTGGGTGAAGGCGAAAGGAGGCGGAGCAGAGGACGAATGGGAGGTGGATGCGACAGTGATGAATATGTGATGGTTGTTTCGATTTGAGGTGCCTCGAGGCCAAAAACACGTTGATGTTGGGACAGAAACCAACTTGCAGATTATGGAAATTACCATCTCTATTGTGGGCACTTAGTTTTAGGGTTGATGCTTACCGAAAACAATCTGGCACTTGGTATTTATATTGGAAGAGGTATTATGGAAGAAAACTACCAGCGAGATAAAGGGAGTTCAAAATTTCAAAAAAGGATAACATGAGAGAATGCAATTACTATATTTGAACGATTCAAAATCTCTGAGGGCTGAGGGGGCCGAGACATGAGGGAAAACGTTGTTTCAACTTTGACTGATTCACCTTTATTGGACGGGATAGGGAATGGGTCCCGGTCAAGAGCATCAAGATTTAAGGTTTATGTTGACCAGATTCTTATTTTTTTTAATGCATAAGATGGTTATATATAATTCAATAAGTGTGGTACCTCTTAAAATTCAGCATTTAAAGCTAAATGTTTATTAAGGTATATATATATATATATATATATATATATATATATATATATATATATATATATATATATATATGTAACATACACGTTTTGAAATCGTGTTATGTAATCCAAAAAGTTAAAAATATTATGAAATATTATGTGAAATCGAGTGTTGAGTTCTAACAGATAGTTTTTACTAGAAATGAAGTAAAACTATGTTTAGAATCACTCATAAAGTATTGGAAGTCTTATGAGATTCCAATCAAATGCCAAATAGTGAAATTTAGCGAAAATATAAAATTTTAAATAAGTAAAATTTTATTATTGAAAGTTGTAGATAATCTCGTTAGAAACACGTACGCGAAAACCTCGTCGAAATCCGAGTTATAATGAAGAAGTTATGACCAATCGAAGATCCGCGATAAAACCGGCACGGTGCCAAATGACGTAAAAAGTGAGTTTTTGATAAACTACTTTTTAGCCTTAGTGATCTAAATGAAAGTCGTAGTATTCGTTAAACCAAGAATTTTAATAAAAAGAACGCCAAAATCTGACTTCGTATGAGGAAGTTATGATTTTTACAAGTTTCAGCTTAGCAGTAGACAGCTAAAAACTAGAATTTTAGATCGAGTGATTTTTAGCCGACACAACCTAAACAAGAATCGAAGGTCTCGCCATTAGTAGTACAACGGTAAAAATTCTGACGAAAACGGACGTCGGATGAAGAAGTTATGAATTTTTAACAGATTTACCAGTCCCGGTCTGTTAAAAATAATAATATAAAAATAAATTCAAAATTTTCCAACAAAGTCTAAACGAAAGTTGTAGAGCATAATTTTCTCTACGCGTGCATATAAAGAACGTCAAAAACGGAGCCCGTATGCAAAAGTTACGGATTTTAGAAGGTCGGGGCACAATTTCCGAGAAATCTCGCAAGGATAAGGCTGATTTCGGTGAGTCATCGTGCCACGTGTCCGAGCCGAAGACCCAGCTGCTGACGCGTCGCCTTCTAATTCGTCCGAGCAGCGGCTCAATCCCCGTGTCTGATCCATGACTCATCCTCGCATGAACAGTACCCGCGTGTCGCTTCCGGATTCGACCAACTTCGCGACCAGTAGCCTTCCGACGCGCCTCGCACACCTGTCCGAACCGAGGCCTCGCAGCCTGCCACCTGCTTCGCTCTGCTGACTCCGCGTGTTCGCTGACTCATCTCTTCTCGGATCCGAAGGTCGGTCTCGCACCCTATATAAGGGAGGTGCGAGACTTCCCGGGTAAGAGTTTATTTTTGCCCCTTTTTCACCCCTAAACTTTATTTTAAGCCATTTCGACTTCCCCCGAAGCCCCGGTACTTATTCCAAAGCCGGAAATGCGCCCCGAGATTCCCAAGAAGCCCAAAAAATTTATCTTTTCGGTTTCGAAGCCCAACCCTCGCAGGGCCGGGTTTTCAAGAAAACTCCTGGTTTTCAACGACGAAAGTCATATTTAGAGCCGAAGTGCTGCCCAAATTATTATTTTGACCCCCGGTTAATTCAAGGTGAGTTTAATACATAAGAACAATTGTATGTTATGTGTTATATGTGGTATGTACTTTTCCATGTTATCATCTCGAGTTGTTGTATCCGCTATTTTTATAGCAAGGTTGTACCTCTGACTTGAAGTGTATGACATAGGCATCACTTGGGTATTGGTATGAACCGTTGACCATGAAGTGTATGACATAAGCATCACTTTGGCTTCGGTAGAATGATATTCCTGAGTATTTTCCCCGTGTTATTTTTATTTCTGCTATTTATGATAGCAAAGCTATACCTTTGACCATGTGATCAGTTTAAGAACTCAGATTCACAGTGGTACTGGTATGTAGCCTCTGGCCATGTAGAGCATGTCCCCCAGTAAGTGAATGACTCTATTCTATGGCATTGACAGATGGTTAGACAGGGCTTGAAAACCTGAAATCTACCAAAAGGTTAATCCGAAGTTATATGTCTTCTGTGCCATTTGGGCCAAAGCGTTATTGATGTATATCAAGTATGGAAATTGTTATGTCTTGATGATTGTATTTCTTTGAATTAAATCAATGATTGTTAGGGAAAGCTTATCACATTATGCCTTTGTTGTTCCTTGCTCCTATTTGCTTCTGCCATATTGGTATATATATGGCATAACGTTATATTGTATCTATTATTGAACTCACTAAGCGTTATCGCTTACCCCTCCTAATGTTTTAACATAATGCAGGCAATAAGCACCCAGTATAGTTGGAAGACTTAGAATAGTTGTAATATTATTTTTTTGTATTTGGTTAGGTTTGTATAGATTTACAATATCCTGGGTAGTCATGTAAAATCTTAAAACATACTCGGTTTGTATCCAATCTTATGTAATGACTTTATCAATGTAAAAATATTGTTTTATGAATATGCATGTAGCATGTTTTGGAGTAACTATATTGTCAAGTATGAAAATTTGGGTCTTTCAGAAATATGAAAGTATAGAAAGGGGTCCCTTCAATATATATATATATATATATATATATATATATATATATATATATATATATATATATATATATATATATATATATATATATATATATATATATATGGAAGGGTTATATGGAAAACAAAAAAACCCTAAAAATCATAAAAATGCATAAAAAAATAACTAGACATCACAAAACTTTTTTTTTTGACTTTACACATCAAAAAATCGCAGCTTTTTTCAAAATTTCGCTGAAAAAAAAATAAAGAATCAATTTTTTTTTATACTTTTTTTTTTCAAAAAAATTTTCAGCGATTTTGTGTTAAAAGTGCGATTTTTTCAAAAAATTTTTTTGTGATCTCTAAGTATTTTTTTATGCATTTTTATGATTTTAGGGTTTTTTTAAGGTTTTTTGTTTTCCATAGAACCTAAACCTATATATATATATATATATATATATATATATATATATATATATATATATATATATATATATATATATATATATATATATATATATATATATATATAAAATTGCAAATGATCATTGTTGCTCTTAACATTATGTGGTTTTGGTTTAAAAACGTTTGATGATGCATTATTAGTCTAATTTTAGATCTTTTAGTGATTTTGGTCCTATAGATTTGAAAGTACTTTTATGCCCTTATCATTTATTTATTTTTCTATTTTTAATTGTTATACTACCTCAATTATTTAAAGGTTAAAAACTAAAAATTACCCCCCCCCCCTTTCTTACCCCCACGTCCTCTCTCCCCTCTATGATGACGGATCTTGAGGGGGCGCTTCGTGGTTGTCGGACAATTTTTGGTTCTTAGAATTGATGGGTTTTGAGCATAACTACAACCTATGTGTTCATGCAACCGTAATTGCTTTGGATCTAAGTTTTTCACTAGTTGAACATGCAAATTGAATACCAAATCAAAACCCTAGATCTAGCATATATAAATAAAAAATTACATAATAAAAGGGTTTTGATGTTTACCTTACTTGTTATGTAGTAATAACAAAAAACCTTGTAGATCCTTGACTTTTGAAAGCTTTAGTGCCTCAAATGTTGCACCTCTAATGGCTCACAAACACAACTAGTAAGAGGATGAGAGGAGAGAGGAGGGAATCTTTCATAATTTCGGCTAGGGTTTGTAGCAACAATGCATTGGCCGAAATCCCTAAGTGGTGGGATCTTTATATAGTTGTGGGCTGCTAGGGTTTGCTGGAGGAAACCCTAATTTCCTACTTAAAGATTAAGCCGCCCATTGACCATTATTAAGGAGCCTTGGACGAAATCTATAAGGTCTCCCTATAGTTTTCGTCCACTCCTACCTAAGGAGTCCAGTAGCACAGTTTCACAAGTATCAATGATTTGCAAAACAACCCCTGTTCCATTAATCAGTTCCTTTAATCCCAAAATTTATTCCAAATTAATTTCTGACTAAATACTAATTAAATAACATGATTTCTAATTAATATATTATTTTCCTCATACATTAATAAATCAATTTATTATTCCAAATAATAAATTCAACATCTCTCTCCAAAAGTCATCCTGTTTAAGTTGCTAGAGTGAAGGCAACCCAAAAGGACCATGCTACTATCAAATCAAGTACATACCAATTATCGTTATGGGCTTAGACACCTAATCGAACAATCTACCACTTGGATAAGTCTACTAACTATAATAGCAATTATGACTTCAAAGTTTTACTAGCAATCATAGCTTTCAAAAGCCGCTGTCGAACTCTGACCTAGTCAGTTACAAGTCCTAAGATAAGGGATCATATAATCCTTCGTTCTGCAACATATCATGTGGACAAAGACATGGAATAGAATCATTCTCATTCTCCAACAGTTTGTTTCCTGATTTCTGATTTGTATGACAATGAACTTAATTGAACATATCAATTCAGTCCTGACCGGGCCCTGCACATAAGTCATCACAAAATCATCGAGGGGCCCAAGATATCGCTTTTACCCCCTTGGGATAAAGGGAATAGATAAACTTTGACTTATATGCATGTACTATTTACTTATCAAATCGTACACAACAATACATTTTATAACATCAAGTTACTAATGCGTTTACGTATTATCGATGCACAACCAACTCGTAAACAAGAACTCATATATCTCGGTTTAAAGACTATACGATATTATCGTCTCATAATTACTCGTGATAAATTCCATGAAGTAATTATATGAGCGTGGGTTTAATCCAATACTCAAATCCCCATTTCAGGAGTACTCATGAATGTTGCAGCAAACATTTGCTATGTCTAAACACTTAGACAATCTACAAGCCAATTCATGACAGTCTTAATTCAATACTTACTTCCAAAGTATGATCGACTCTGGATAATTTGAACAATCGAATTATTCTGGAAGTAAAACATGCAAAGTTGAAACACAGACAAAAGATAGTAAACAATACTCATAAATAAATCTCCATTACTTAATCATCAAATGTCAATTACATTTACATTGTTACAAGTTTCTAAAATATCTATCTAATCACTAAAACTAATATCGTCCTTCAGAACAATGCTCCTCGTATGCTGAACGTGCTTAATCCTACTCATACCCTTCGTGAGGGGATCTGCCGGATTCTCTTCTGACGATACCCTCTTGACGACGAGAAGTACTTCTTCAACCCGATGTATGAGGAAGTGGTATTTTCTGTTGATATGTCTGGATCTTCCATGATCCCTTGGTTCCTTGGTCAAGGAAACTGCTCCTTCATTATCACATAAAATCTCCATAGGCTCCTTTATGGTTGGTACAACTCCAAGATCTCCAATGAAGTTCTTCAACCATATTGCCTCCTTTGACACTTCTCTTGCAGCTATATATTCTGACTCACATGTTGAATCAGTCACGGTCTCCTGCTTGGAACTTTTCCAAGTCACTGCTCCTCCATTGAGTGTAAACACACAACCAGATTGAGAATGGAAGTTGTCTCGGTCTGTCTGAAAACTAGCGTCACTATAACCAGTAACTCTCAAGTCATCACTGCCACCAAGTACAAGGACCCAGTCCTTAGACCTTCGCAGATACTTAAGAATGTTCTTAACTGCTATCGAGTGAGCTTTACCCGGGTTCCCTTGATATCAACTGACCTTGCTCAAAGCAAAATCCACATCAGGGCGAGTACATGTCATAGCATATATGATTGAGCCAATGGCGGAAGCATATGGAACTCGACTCATTTCTACTATCTTGGCATCGGTACTCAGACTCTGAGTCTTACTCAGCTTGGTGTTTCTCTAGATAGGTAATTCTCCTTTCTTGGAATTCTGCATGCTAAAATGCTTTAGCACTTGATCCAAGTAAGAACTTTAACTAAGTCCAACTAGTCTTCTACTCCTATTTCTCAAAAAACTTATTCCCAGAATATAAGCAGCCTCCCCTAGATCCTTCATAGTGAAACGCTTTCGAAGCCAAGACTTAACTTCCTGTAAAGTTGGAACGTCGTTTCCTATGAGCAGTATATCATCAACATACAGTACTAGAAAGCTAACTACACTCCCACTAGCTTTGACATATACAAAGGACTCATCCTCACTCTTAGAGAAGCCAAACTCTTTGACCTTCTCATCAAAGCAAATATTACATCTACGAGAAGCTTGCTTCAATCCATAGTTTGATTTCTCAAGCATACACACTCTATTAGGGTACTTAGCATCCACAAAACCCTCTGGCTGACTCATGTAAACATCTTTAGCCAACTTTCTATTAAGGAAAGCGGTTTTAACATCCATCTTCCATATTTCATAATCATGAAACGCAGTTATGGCTAGCATAACCCTAATAGATTTGATCTTAGCCATTGGTGAGAAAGTCTTATCATAGTCAACCCCTGGGGTTTGAGTAAAGCCCTTCGCAACCAGCCGTACCTTGAACGTGTGTACCTTTCCATCCATGTCGGTCTTCTTCTTAAAGATCCATTTTCACCCAACTGTCTTATAACCTAGTACATTGTCAACCAAGTTCCAAACCTGATTCTCATACATGGACTGGATCTTGCTGTCCATTGTCTCTTTCCATTTAGCAGACTTAGGGCCCGTCATAGCTTCCTTGTAGCTAGAAGGCTCATCCAAATTTACCAATGTACTATCACTGATAAACGTATTACCATTTGTAGTAATATGAAAACCATAAAACTCTGGTGTCATTCTAAATCGAGTGGAATGCCTATGAGGTAACGACTCGTCAATTGGTTCAACATGAATTTCTTCATCGGGTTAAGCGCTAGTGTTAGAGGTTCCTTCATCGGTTGACTCTTGAATTTCTTCAAGATTAATTATACTCCCACTGTCATCTTTTCATATGAGTTCCCTCTCGCGGAAAACTCCCATTCGTGCTATGAAGACCACGTTTTCACTAGGTTTGTAGAATAAGTATCCAAAGGACTTCTGTAGGTAACCGATGGAAATACATCACTCACTTAGAGGTTTAAGCTTGTCGTGAGTCTCTCGTCTAATGAAAGCTTCACAGCCCTAAACCTTGATATGTGCCAACAAGGGAACCTTCCCTGTCCAAATCTCGTGAGGTGTTTTGGAAACCTTCTTTGTCGGGACTAGATTAAGGATATGGGCAGCAGTCTCTAAGGCATACCCCCAGAACGATATCGGAAGCGAAGCTCGACTCATCATGGAACGAACCATGTCCAACAAGGTTCGATTACGCCTCTCAGCCACTCCATTAAGTTGTGGTGTCCTAGGAGGTGTCAATTGTGAAACAATTCCACATTACTTGAGGTAGTCGTGGAACTCGATACTAAGATACTCACCACCCCTATCAGATCTGAGCATCTTGATCTTCTTGCCCAATGTATTTTCGACTTCATGTTTAAACTCTTTGAACTCTTCAAGGGTTTCTGACTTATGCTTGATTAAGTAGATATATTGATATCTGCTATAATCATCGGTAAAAGTCACATAAAATCGATTCGCATCCCTTGTGGTGGATCTAAAGGGCCCACACACATCGGTGTGTATGAGATCCAACAATCCCTCACCTCTTTCACACGAACCTATAAAAGGTGATTTAGTCATCTTTCCAAGCAAACAAGACTCACATGTATCATCCGACCGTAGGTCGAATGATTCCAACACTCCATCCTTTTGGAGTTGGGCAATGCGCTTCTTGTTGACATGTCCAAGACGACAATGCCACAAGCATGCTTTTTCTAAACCATTAGATGAATCGACATGCAACACACTATTTCCTAAATTGTTTACAACCATCACAGTTTCATATACATAATCACAAGCCAATGCTTAAAAATAAAATACACCATTATAATAAGCATTAATAGATCCATTCTCATTATTAAAAGAATATCTGAAACCTTGTATGTACAAACCATGAAAATAAATAATATTCCTCGTCATTTCTGATGAGTAGCAACAATTATTTAAGTCTAAACGTAACCCACTACTAGGCTTCAAAGAATAAACACCGATCTTGGTAACATGTGACGATCTCCTATTGCCCATTATCAGGCTCATTTTCCCAAGCTCCACATTCATACTTTCTCTTAGTCCCTGCAAGTCAGAGCAAATGTGAAAACCACATCCTGTATCAAGGACCGAAGAATTAGAATGCAGTGAGTTTTTAGACAAAATAGTGTAAATACTTGCCAAGGTAGGCTTGATCTTTCCATCCTTAATGTCCTGCAGGTACTTAGGTCAGCTTAGTTTCCAATGCCCCTTGTATTGGCTGTAGAAACACGTTGCATCTTTTGGATCTAAGGCAAGAGGAGCAGAGCTGATTTTTCCTTCGGGTCCACTACTAGAAGACCCATCATGAGACTTTCCTTTCCAGCTTTGCTTTGAGGGAGCTTTCCTCTTTTTCCCCTTTCCTTGTCTAATAGCCATGACTGGAGCAGCAGTAGTAGGAGAAGTGGATTCAACAGCTTCTCCTTTTAGTCCACTTTCAGCAGTTCTCAGCAAGTCTTGAATTTTACTCAACGCGACTTCCTCTTTTCTCAAATGATAAGTCATTTTGAACTGATCATAGCAAGGAGGTAAAGAGTGCAAGACTATTTTGATAGCCAACTCTTCATCAAAGTTCACATTAAGCTTCAAGAAACGATCCACATAGCACTGCATGCGTTGCAGGTGGGTCGTGACAGACTCTACATCCTTCATCTTGGTGGTTATGAGTGACCTCACTAGCTCATACCTTTCTTGACGTGCTCTTTGATGGTACTTCTCCATCAAGTCCTTGCACATCTCATAAGACCAATAGTCCTCATAGAACCACTGCAGCTCAGGAATCATAGTGGCCACCATAATACAAGACACTTTGGTAGCATCCTTGTAGTGGGCCCTATATTGAGCTATTTCTTCAGGAGTAGCTTGCGTTTCATTTATCCCGTTCAGCTCTTTGTCGAGGACGTATTCTTTGTCCTTAAAATGCAAAGCCATTCTGATCTTACGAATCCAATCATTAAAATTGAATCCATCGAATCACCTTGGCACAAATGCTCAAGAGCGAGAAACTGTTCGAGGAGTAGTTGGAGGAACCAGAAGCGTTATTTAAGGTTGACATCTGCAAAAGAAGAAGGACAACTTTTGATTAGATAAGGAATCCTTAATATAACAACCAAAATGAAATATTAAGGCTAGGACCCAACACAATAATTCACAATTCATAAAAGAGATTTCGTAATCCAATTGTAAATTATTTGAAGGTAGGTAAATGACAATTTACCGATTCCACCATGAAAACAAAATTTTAGATGAATTAAGTTTTAAATGAAATGAAATTCCTAGATCTTTTTAGATTCATTGAACTATTTAATGGCATGTTTAATCTCGATTATTCCCTTTCCATTTGTGACTGGGATACCGAGGATCACAAACAAGGTGTGAATAACCATGCAAATTAGCTTGGTACGCTCGATGTCATTTACCACCTAATTGATGTGCCGGTTAGCCACACACGCTCCATTAATCAATGATAATTTACGAGCTACCCATTGCCACCCTTTGTTAGTCCATGTTAGTGTGCCGGTTAACCACACACGCTCCACATTTTCCTAAAGTAACTAAGATTGGGAATTTATAAAAACTTTTAGTTACTTTATATTTTCATTATACTTATTAATGAGAGTTTAATGTCCTATCCTACCCGTTCAGCTAACGACCTTCCACTAGTCAAGAGTGCGGTGGGTAAGAATGGATACCCAATGGCGGTCATTTTATAGGCCACTTCCTTAAACACCCTTTATAGACAAGCTTCGTGAATGAGGCCTACTAACGGTAAGATTGACCTTTTCTTATACATATATATATATATATATATATATATATATATATATATATATATATATATATATATATATATATAAATTAAACTTTTAATTTTATAATAGTATAGAGGTGTATTTTAAACCTTTAAAAATACTAGGGTTCTAAAATCTAAGAATTCAAAATTAAACTATTTAATCAAATTTTAAATTATAAAACCATATGGTGTACTTTTAAAACTTTTCAAAAATACTAGATCAAATTTTAAATAATTAAATTAATAAATTAATTTTGTCTTTATCTCAAAATTTGACAAAATCATTTATCTTGATGAGGATATGCATTTACCTTTTCAGAAAATTCAATTTTAAGCAGTTAAAATGAATTAGGGTAGTTATCCTAATCAAATCAAGATATCAAAATTGAAAAATCAAGGATCTGACGAGTCAACTTGTCGACTCAGGCAATGAACTCGTCAACTTTGATGAACATATTGACGAATCTGTTCCCTCCTCCTTTGGACAATTCACTATTGCATCAAATTCAACTGAAAAACATCCTAGTCTCTGATACCACAGATGGGTTTTGAGCATAACTACAACCGATGTGTTCATGCAACCCTAGTTGCTTTGGATCTAAGTTTTTCAGTAGTTGAACATGCAAATTGAATACCAAATCAAACCCTACATCTAGCATATATAAATCGAAAAATACATAATAAAAGGGTTTTGATGTATACCTTACTTGTTATGTAGTAATAACAAGAAACCTTGTAGATCCTTGACTCTTGAAAGCTTAGTGCCTCCTCTAATGGCTAACAAACACCATTAGCAAGGGGATGAGAGTAGAGAGGAGGGAATCTTTCATAATTTTGGCTAGGGTTTGTAGCAACAATGCATTGGACGAAATCCCAAAGTGGTGGGGTCTTTATATAGTTGTGGGCTGCTAGGGTTTGCTGGAGGAAACCCTAATTTCCTGCTTAACTCTTAAGCAGCCCATGGACCCTTATTAAGGAGCCTTGGACGAAATCTATAGGGCCTCGCTACAGTTTTCGTCCACTCCTACCTAAGGAGTCCAGTATCCTAGTTTCACAACTATCAATGATTTGCAAAACAGCCCATGTTCCTTTAATCAGTTCCTTTAATCCCAAAATTAATTCCAAATTAATTTTTGATTAAATACTAATTAAATAACATGATTTCTAATTAATATATTATTTTCATAATACATTAATAAATCAATTTATTATTCCAAATAATAAATTTAACCTCTCTCTCCAAAAGTCTTCCTGTCAAGTTGCTAGAGTGAAGGCAACCCAAAAGGACCATGCTACTATCAAATCAAGTACATATCAATTATAGTTATGGGCTTAGACACCTAATCCAATAAGAATGCACCGTGGTTTTTTACAAGAAATAAAGGTAGATGTCAAGGAATACAAGGGGTGAGTGGGTGATATTTTGTAACATCTGAAACTTGAGGTTCATTTTTTTTATCAAATTTGACTTTTACAAGTCGCCACGATGCGGTGAAAGATCGCCACGACGTGGTGAGTCATTTTTAAGTCATGAGTTGATTTGACCTGCCACAGCGTGGCCGCCGCTGATGACTAAAACCCTACTCTTCTGGGATTTGCACCATATTTAAAGGAATAGGGAGGCTACGGTTTGCTCACCGTCAGCCTCTATCAGCCTCCTAAAGATCTGAAGAAACCCTAATCTCCTTCCTCCATTGTTGAATCCCTTTTAGTGTTCTTGGAATTTTTTGAAGGAAGAAGGAAGAAGAAGTGAGCTACATTCAACAATCAAGTCTTCATTCTTCTTCCTAGCACTCTTCTTGACCTTTGTAAGTTTCCAAGACTCGAATTTTTTCATGTTAGATTGCTAGATCTTGAGTTTTGTCCCTTAATCTTCATATTCCTATTAGATGGAGTGGCGATATCTCATAAAGTTTTCAACTTTGAATCTCTAGACATTTGCTATGGTTATGTATTTGGATCTGAAGTAAAGTTGAGCATTTGAACCATGCATGTGATTTTTAACAAAAACCGTTATTTTGAATCTTTAGGGCTTCAATACATGTATTGGACAAGTATCATAAAGCACCGACTTTTATGATGGTTTTGGTATTGGAAACCCTCCCGTAGTGAATGAGCTAAGGACTTTGAGAAATAAGTGCTTATTGGTGAATCTATTTCTTATTTTTCTTCTTCGGAACCAAGGGTTTGAGATTTTGATCTTTTGGGGAAGTCTTAATGGATAAAGTTGGAAGCTTTATCCTTCTAGACCATGTTTCAGATTAGATCTGAGCTTTGTAGCTCTTAGAATCGAAGAAAACGGCTTAACGAATTAAGTTGTAGGAAGCCAGTGTCCATGGCGTAGCATTAGGTCACCACGACATGGCGACTAGGAAAATACTGATTGTCTTGATGTATGCGGCCCACGGAATGGCCATGGATGGATATGGTGTGGTAGTTGACTAAAGTCAACATTGACCTTTGACTTTTAACATGAGTTAAGTTTGGGTCAAACACCTAGTTTTCGAAGAAGAGCTAAGGGTTTATCTGGTATGATTATATAGGTGGTGCATAGCAGTGGTGTTCTGAAAATGAGAGTAGTCGCAATTAAGCATTAACTGAGAGATGAGTCTTCTCGTTGTTCATGTAGGTCGAAGGCACCAATGCTGACCCTCTGGATTGTATTAAGTAGGCTGCTAGTTATCTTTGTGACTCTTGCATGTATGATTAGGTTGAAAGAAACCCTAGGGTTGGGCCCATTATTGTATGTTTGGTTGAAAGAAACCCTAGGTTTGGGCCCAAGATTATATGTTGGGTTGAAATATTCCCCCAGGGTTGGTCCTATGATTGGTTGGATAATACCCAGGGTGGGCCCAACTGTATGTATAGTATGTGGCACTTTAGGGAGCTAATATTGCCATATTTATATATATTATTAGGCATTACGTTAGTATATTTTAAGTTATAATTTGGTTAAATGCAAATATATTTGTTAATTATTACGTGAAATTATATTTTGCAGCCAAAATAGAACATTCTTGAAGAAAAGGGCCAAAACCGAACAAAAAATGGAATTTGGAGGACTAAAGCTGTAAATATGGAGTAGTAGTTCCAAATATCAGTTCGCTGCAAACGGAGACAGGATGCAAATGGATGTGATGCTATACGAGCTGTTGCGACCAGACGATAGGAGATCAGAACCGAAGTGAAATTGTAGTGATGCGAATGGATGCGAAAGCCAAGAGTCGATGCGAACACGAGCTTGTAGCAAGATTCGATGCGATTGGATGCAAAAGTGTGTTCGTTGCGATAAGCGTAAGAATGCGAAAGTAAATAAAATGCGAACAGAAGATTTCCATTACTTGGGCAATACGCGGTTTAAGTAATAACCATGACGTGGTGATATTTCCCCACGTCTTGGGAGTCAGTTTTTATGGAATCTATAAATTACGAGAATTATGTTGTAAGAAAGAAGGCTAGCCGACTTTGTAGAGAAGGATTGCAACAAAAACCCTCTGGAAATTGCTGTGAAGTGAAGAAATCATTTGGATCTTAATTGTTGAAGAGATCTCGAAGAAAACAACATTAACTCTTTCGGTTTGCTAAGTTTAATCATGTTTAGTATTATTTGCATTGATTTGTAACACCCACAGATTAAGACTGATCAATTTATAGATAATAAGCGTAAAAATGTCTTTTTGATAGAAGGTTATTTAAGATAAATAACCTTAACCAAAGTTATAGTGTATGTCACAAGGGTTTCGTACATATAAAGAACACTAAAATATAACTCTGTATGAAGAAGTTATGCTTCTTCAAAGTTGCGCGATTAAACTGGCATGGCTCTTCGTATTGTAAAAAGTGAATTTTCGATAGATTACTTTTTAGCCTAAGTGATCTAAACGAAATTCGTAGTAGTCGTCATACCGAGAGTGTGCATATAGAGAACATCCAAATCTGATTTCATCAGGGGAAGTTATGATTTTTCTAAGTTTCAGCACAACAACATATGGCTCAAAAATGGAAGTAGAGATCGGTTGATTGTTAGGAAAACAATACAAACGAGAGTTGTAGATCTCGTCCATATAGTTGCATTGATGTAAAGACATTCGAGAACGGATATCAGATGAGGAAGTTACGAAATTATATCGGACTTTAACAGTCTAAGCCTGTTAAAAATATAGCTTTAAAAATAAACTCAAAATTAGCCGGCAGAGTCTTAAAGAAAGTTGTAAATATCATCGAGAGCTTTCTGGGAATATAAATAATGCCGAAAATGGAGCTCATGTGAAGAAGTTACGACATGAAAATCTGGAAATCCACGTGTGCACACGAAGTGCATCACTCGCACCGATGACATGGCACTCTACGGGGGTGACACATGGCAGTATTAGACGCCCCTTTCTTCTGAAGACAATCACTTTAAAATCTCCCCCTACTTCTTAGGTCCGATTTTCTTGGGTTTCGTGAATGTTTTAGCTAGGCTCCATAGTAGCTAGGAGCCCGACATCATAGAGCTTGCGGTTTCGAAATTTTGTCCGCTCATTTTCCCGGTTTTCACTTAAAAAGCTTTGTAAGTTAAGTTGTGCTCTATCTTTTTAGTGTAACTTATATTTATGGTCATAAGTTGTTATTATGAACTTATAAATAAGATTTATCAGTAATTCCATGTCGTTATACTGATTGATATACTTAGGGGAGTGATGTTTAGGTTGGATTTAATGAGGTGTTTAAAGTGGGATTTCCAAACAATATACTTTCTATACCAAACGAACCCTACCTCCGATATGATCCAACTGATGGGTTTTGAGCATTCTAACACTCCTACATATACATGCAACCCTAGAAAACCTTGGATCTATGTTTGTCTAAAATACATGCAAAATACTTTTTTTCCAAGGTTCATAACCTATCTAGCATGGCTAGAAGAGTTACATACCTTTCAATTAGTGAGTTGATTCCTTGGAGTTTGAGAGCCTAGCACCAATAATGTGAATGCCTCAAATGGAAGTCACAAATCACCACAAACTTGGAAAAACCTTAAGAGAGTGTATGCTTTCTTATAGAAATCGGCCACCACTTTTTACACACACAACTAGTGCAATTTCAAGCATCACAAGCTCCTTTATATAGTGTGGAGGATTAAGGTTACACCCATGTAAACCCTAATACTCATGACTCTTCCTTTCCAAGGATCCATGGGTTAAAAGCTCCATGGACTATCCATGGACTCCCATGCATGCCAAGCCCATTTCAAATGAGTATTAGCCCACACTTATATAAATACAAGAGCCCATATTTAATTAGTCATCTTTTTGATCACCAAATTAATTCTAAATTAATTTATGATCAATACTAATTAAATAATATGATTTCATATTAATATATTATAACTTATAATATATCAACAAATCATAAACATACAATTCTCAAAGGTTTAACCATAAATAGTTCGGGTGAAGTGCAACCTAAATGGACCATGCCGGGTCGGGTCAAGTATACACCAAATAAATTTATGGACTTAGACACCTTATCCAACAGTCTCCCACTTGGATAAGTCTAATAACTATATTTGCCTATATTACTTCAAGAACCAATCGACAATCGTAGCTCTCAAAACTCTGTTGAACTATGAAGCGCCATTTTAGATAAGTGATCATATAATCCTCTGTTCTAGATATCAGCCGGACAAATACATGGAACAATGTCTTACTTATTGTCCAGCATTTTGTTTCCCGATTTCCGATTTGTTTGACAAGGAACTTAACCGAACACATCAATTTAGTTCTGAGCGGGCCCGGTACATGGGTCAACACAAAATCATCGAGGGGCCCAGATATCGCTTCTAATCCAAGAAGGAACAGATAAACTTCGACTCATATGCTTGTTCTACTACTTGTTGAATTATACACAAAGGCACGTTTTATAACATCGAGTTACCAATGCGTTTACGTGCAATCACTGTATAACCAACTCATAGGCAACAAGTCATATCTCTAGGTTTGAAGACTTATATGATATTACCGTCTCACGATCACTCGAGATAAATTCCATGAAGTGATGCCAGTGAGCGTGGGTTTATTCCAATACTCAGAACTTATGAGCACTCATGAATGTTGTAGCAACCATTGCTATGGCTAAACACATTTAGTCATCTACAAGCCCAATTCATGACAGTCTTAATTCATACCTACTTCCGACATATGACTGACTGTGGAAGTTTGAATAAAGAAATTTATTCTGCAAGTCAAAACATGCAAAGCTGAAACAATAGTAAATAATTGACAAAAGACAGTAACACCTTACTCATAAATAAATACACCTTTTATTCATCATCAAATTTCGATTGCATTTTACAAGTTTCAGGAATAGCTATCTAATATGCAAAACTAATATCATCCTTCAGCCCTATACGCCTCGCATGCTGTAAGTGCCTAACCCTCGTCAGTCCCTTCGTAAGGAGATCTACGGTATTCTCTTCTGATGATAACTCTTTGCCACGAGGAGTCCTTCTTCTATCTTGTGTCTCATGAAGTGATATTTCCTGTCAATGTGTCTGGATCTGCCATGATCTCTCGGTTCCTTGGCTAAGGCAACCGCACTATTGCTGTCACAAAAAATCTCCATAGGCTCCTTAATAGCCGGTACAACTCCAAGGTCTCCGATGAAGTTCTTCAGCCATATCGCCTCCTTTGCTGCTTCACTTACTGCTATGTACTCTGATTCACAAGTCGAATCAGCTACCGTCTCCTGCTTGGAACTCTTCCAAGTGACTGCCCCTCCATTTAGGTTAAAGACCCAGCCCGACTGAGAGCGGAAGTTATCCCTATTAGTCTGGAAACTAGCATCACTATACCCTACTACTCTCAAGTCATCACTCCCACCAAGGGTAAGAATCCAATCCTTAGTCCTTCGTAGGTACTTGAGTATATTCTTTACCGCAGTCCAGTGAGCCTTGCCAGGGTTCCCCTGATATCTGCTGAGCATGCTTAAAGCAAAGGCCACATCAGGATGGGTACAAGTCATAGCATACATGATCGAGCCAACAGCGGAAGCATATGGCAATCGACTCATCTCAGCTATCTAAGCCTCTGTACTCGGGCTCTGAGCCTTGCTCAGTTTGGCATTGCTTTGGATCGGTAACTCTCCTTTCTTGGAATTCTGCATGTTGAACCTTTTCAACACCTTATCCAAGTAGGTACTCTGACTAAGTCCAATTAGCCTTTTACTCATGTCTCTTAGTATCCTTATCCCTAGGATATAGGCAGCCTCTCCAAGGTCCTTCATAGCAAAACACTTCCCAAGTCAGGACTTCACCTCCTGCAAAGTTGGGATGTCGTTTCCTATGAGCAGTATGTCATCCATATACAGCACCAAGAAGCTAACTATACTCCCACTAGCTCTGACAAAAACACAAGACTCATCTTCACTTCTTGAAAAACCAAACTCTTTGACTTTCTCATCGAAACAAAGATTCCATCTGCGAGGTGCTTGTTTCAATCCATAGATAGATTTCTCAAGCTTACACACTCTATTTGGGTGCTCTGTACTGACAAAACCCTCTGGCTGACTCATGTAAACATCCTCAGCCAACTTCCCATTAAGGAAAGCGGTTTTGACATCCATTTGCCATATCTCATAATCATGAAATGCAACAATGGCTAACAATACCCTAATAGACTTAATCTTGGCTACTGGTGAAAAGGTCTCATCATAATCAACTCCCGGAGTTTGAGAAAAGCCGTTTGCAACCAGTTGCGCCTTATAAGTGTGTACATTACCATCCATGTTGGTCTTCTTTTTGAAGATCCATTTGCACCCAACTGTCTTACGACCTGGTACATTATCAACCAGGTTCCAAACTTGATTGTCATATATGGACTGTATCTCGCTGTCCATAGCCTCTTTCCATTTAGTAGCCTCAGGGCCTGCCATGGCTTCCGTGTAGCTGTTAGGTTCATCCAGATTTACCAGTGTACTATCACTGATAATTGTATCACATTCCGCAGTAATATGGAAGCCATAGTAATGCTCAGGTGCATTCCTAACTCTCGTGGAACGCCTCAGAGGTACACACTCGTCAGTCCGACCAACAAGAGTTTCATCCTCAGGTTAATTGCTAGGATTTGAGGTTCCTTCACCACTTGACTCTTGAAGTTCTTCAAGGTCAATTTGCCTCCCACTGTTTCCTTGGATCATGAACTCTCTTTCACGAAAGACCCCTCTCCTTGCTACAAAGACCACACTCTCACTGGGTCTGTAGAAGAGGTAACCAAAGGATTTCTGTGGGTAGCCGATGAAAATACACCTCTCACTTCGAGGTTCGAGCTTATCGTGAGTCTCACGTCACACAAAAGCCTCGCAACCCCAAATCTTGATGTGGTCCAAGTTGGGAACTTTCCCAGTCCACATCTCAGGAGGTGTTTTGGGAACCTTCTTTGTAGGGACTAGATTAAGGATATGAGCGACAGTCTCTAAGGCATACACCCAGAAAGAGATTGGTAGTGAAGCTCGACTCATCATGGAGCGAACCATGTCCAACAAGGTCCGATTACGCCTCTCAGCCACACCATTCAGCTGTGGTGTCCTGGGAGGTGTCAATTGTGAGACAATCCCGCACTCCTTAAGATAGTCGAGGAACTCAGTGCTAAGATACTCACCACCTCGATCGGATTGAAGCATCTTAACGTTCCTGCCCAATTGATTTTCTACTTCCTGTTTAAACTCTTTAAACTTTTCAAAAGTTTCTGACTTATGCTTGATTAAGTAGACATAACCATATCTACTGTAATCGTCAGTAAAAGTCAGATAATAGCGATTAGCATCCCTTGTGGCGGTTTTGAAAGGTCCACATACATCAGTATGTATAAGGTCCAACAAACCCTCACCCCTTTCACAAGAACCAGTGAAGGGTGATTTTGTCATTTTCCCAAGCAAACAAGATTCACAACTATCATCTGACTTTAGGTCAAATGACTCCAAGACTCCATCCTTTTGGAGTTGGCCTATGCGTTTCTTATTTACATGTCCAAGACGACAATGCCACAATGATGCTTTATCCAAGCTAGTAGAAGAATCAATACACAACACATTATTTCCTAGGTTATCTACAACCGACATAGTTTCATACACACCATCACAAGGTAATGCTTTAAAATAAAGAACATTATTAAAGAAAGCATTAATACTACCAATTTTATTATCAAAAGAAAAGGTAAACCCTTGTTTGTACAAACCATGAAAAGAAATAATATTCCTCGCCATTTCAGAAGAGTAAACACATTTATTCAAATCTAACTTTAACCCACTATCTAGCAACAAAGTATAAACTCCAATATTGGTAACAGATGAAACCTCCTTGTTCCCCATGATTAAGTTTATCTTTCCGTGCTCCACATCCTCACTTCTTCTTAGGCCCTGCAAATCAGAACATATGTGAATACCACAACCTATATTAAGGACCCAAGAGTTAGAATATGGTGAGTTATTAGACAATATAGTGTAAATACCTGCATGGGATGGTTTCACTTTCCCATCCTTAACATCCTGCAAGTACTTTGGGCAGTTTCGCTTCCAGTGCCCCTTATTCTGGCAATAGAAGCATTCAACATCCTTAGGGATGGCAGAAGAAGTAGCAGAACCACCTTTGGTTTCACTTGATGAGGATCCATCAAGAGAATTTCCCTTGGTACCCTTCGAACAGGTCTTCCTCTTCTTCCATTTGCCTTGTCCGATAGCCAAAACAAGGGTAGCTATAGGAGTAGGAGTAGTAAGAACCGACTAACCTTTAAGACCACTTTCGGTGGTCTTCAGAAGTCCTTGAAGTTTGTTGAGTGTGACTTCCTCCTTGTTCATGTGGTATGTCATGAGGAATTGATCATAACATGAAGGTAACGAGTGCAAAATGATGTCAATTGCCAACTCCTCAGGGAAGTTCACATTCAATTTCTGCAAACGTTCCACATACCTTCGCATTTTCTACATGTGGCCCGTGATGGGTTCACCATCCTTCATCCGGGTTGTTATCATGGAGGAGATGATTTCATATCGCTCTTGACGAGCACTCTGATGGTAGCGGTCCATCAAATCCTGGTGCATCTCAAAACGATAGTAGTCCTCATAGGACTTTTGAAGCTCGGCTGTCATAGTGGTCGTCATGATGCATGCCACTTTTGTAGCATCTCTTTCATGTGCCTCATATTCAGCAAGCTCCTCAGGAGTAGCAGTTTGCTCGGGCACCTTAAGCTCCTTGTCTAGAACATATTCTTTGTTCTCATACCGAGTGACCATCCTGATGTTCCTGATCCAATCTGTAAAGTTGGATCCATCAAAGACGACTCTCCCACAAAGGTTCATGAGAGAGAAGGAGCCGGTAGGGTTTGGGCCAGAAGCACCATTGTTGGAAGACATCTGAAAAGAAGAAAAGACAAGTTTAGTTTAGATATAAAGATAGTCCTTAATAAAACACCCAAATGTAGTATTAAGGCTAGGATCCAATCACAATATATTATAACTTAGAAGAGGGATGCCGTAATCCAAGCTATAACATATTTGAAAGGTAGGTGAATGACGATTCACCAATTTCCACCATGAAAAACGAAATATATAAGTATTAGGTTTTATTTGGTTCTTAGAAACTCCTAGATTCTTTTGAGATTCATTGAACTTTTCAATGGCATGTTTCAATCTCGAGTGTGCCCTTCAGGTTTTGCTACTAGGATGCCGAGGATCACAAAACAAGGTGTGAATAACCATGCAAATTCACTTGGTACCCTTAATATTATCACCTAATGATGTTCCGGTTAACCACACACGCTCCACCGATCTATGATAAACATTAAGTCACCCTTTGTTATCCTTACTAGTCCAAGTTAGTGTGCCGGTTAACCACACACGCTCCACCAACGACTTGGTAAGGTACAAAGTGTGAATTTCATGGGTTAGCACCATTTCACATTTTCCTAAAGTAACTAAGATTGGGAATTTATAAAACATTTAGTTACTTTATAATAATCATTATACTTTTAATGAGAATTAAAGTCATTGTCCTACCCGTTCGGCTAACGACCCTCCACCGATCAAGGAAGCGGTGGGTGAGAGTGGACACCCATTAAGCTGCCATTTTATAGGCAACAACCTTATACCCCCCTTATAGACCGGCTTCGTGAATGAGGCCTACTAACGGTAAAACAACTTGGTCTTATACATATATATAAATATTAACCATTAATCTTATAATAGTATAAGGGTTGAATTTTAACTTTTAAAATCCTAAGGGTTGGAATTTAAAGTGTGTGTGTCTTTACAAATTCTAAAACTTGAGGGCAAGTTTTGAAACTCTTCAAAACTTTTCATTTCATAACTTATGAGTTAAGGGTTCATAAAAGTGAAGACTCTTCATTTTTATGTAACTTATGTGTTTTAAATGTTCATTCAAGAGGGGACCTTTGGAAATCCATAACTTGAGGACAAATTATGGATTCCATTAAAACACATAAATGATCAAGAATTAATCATTAAACAATTTAGCAAGTAATTCCTATGATCTAACAATAACTCATAAGAACATGAAAATCCATATGAAAATTTCAAGAACATATGAACACATATAAAAATGGAATTTTGATATTAGCCACTATAAATGGATTAGAACAACCATTACACCATCTAAAATAAGTTATATAACAACAAAACAGTTTAGGGTAATGTTTCTAGTCCATTTCCAGCAGCACAAATCGAAATTCTGCATTCTGCATGGCCAACTCATCGAGTGCACGAACTGACTCGCCGAGTTGGTTGAAGTTTCACTTGGACCCGTTGAGTCCCCCCATGGACTCGTCGAGTCCCCTGTGCAGACAACTAAAAAATTCGATTTTTACACTCTTTTGCATCAAGTATTCACAAACAAGCCTAGGCTCTGATACCACTGATGCGTTTTGAGCATTCTAACACTCCTAAGTGTACATGCAACCCTAGAAAACCTTGGATCTATGTTTGTCTAAAATACATGCAAAATACTTTTTTTCCCAGGTTCATAACCTATCTATCATGGCATGGGGAAATTAAACATAATGGCTAGATGAGTTACATACCTTTCAATTAGTGAGTTGATTCCTTGGAGTTTGAGAGCCTAGCACCAATAATGTGAATGCCTCAAATGAAAGTCACAAATCACCACAAACTTGGAAAAACCTTAAGAGAGTGTATGCTTGCTTATAGAAATCGGCCACCACTTTTTACACACACAACTACTGCAATTTCAAGCATCACAAGCTCCTTTATATAGTGTGGAGGATTAGGGTTACACCCATGTAAACCCTAATACCCATGACTCTTCCTTTCCAAGGATCCATGGGTTAAAAGCTCCATGGACTATCCATGGACTCCCATGCATGCCAAGCCCATTTCAAATGAGTATTAGCCCACACTTATATAAATACAAGAGCCCATATTTAATTACTCATCTTTTTGATCACCAAATTAATTGTAAATTAATTTATGATCAATACTAATTAAATAATATGATTTCATATTAATATATTATAACTTATAATATATTAACAAATCATAAACATACAATTCTCAAAGGTTTAACCATAAATAGTTCGGGTGAAGTGCAACCCAATCGGACCATGCCGGGTCGGGTCAAGTATACACCAAATAAAGTTATGGACTTAGACACCTTATCCAACACCAACATGGTTTTCATTACGTCCTTCCATTAAGCAACCTTAGGGCCAACCATTGTTTTATTTGTAGTTAGCATGTTCATCCTAATTTACCAGTGTACGATCACTGACAAACGTGTCACCATCTGCAGTAATATGGAAACCATAGAACTTAGGTGTCATGCTAACCCTACTGGAACAACGAAGGGGTAATGAGTTTTCAACTGGATCAACTGGAACCTTTTCCTCATGTTGACTGCTAGTGTTGTCTGAGGTTCCTTCATTGGATGACTCTTGAATTAGTTCAAGATCAATAGCACTCCCACTGTCATCTTTGAATATGAGCTCCCTCTTGCGAAAGACTCCTCTTCGAGCTACGAAGACCACATTCTCACTAGATCTGTAGAACAAGTAGCTAAAGGACTTCGGTAAGTAGCCAATAAAATAACACTTATCGGCTCTGGGTTCAAGTCTGTCATGCGTCTCTCGTCTTACGAGTGCTTCACAACCCCAGACCTTGATATGTGCGAGCGAGGGACCTTTCCTTGTCCACATCTTTTGAGGTTTTTTGGAAACCTTCTTTGTTGGAACAGGATTCATGGTATAGGCTGATGTCTCTATGACATACCCCCATAAATGAATAGGAAGAGAAGCTCGACTCATCATGGAACGAACCATGTCTAGTAAGGTTCCATTACGCCTCTCAGCCACACCATTAAGTTATGGTGTTCTGGGAGGAGTCAATTGTGAAACAATTCCACATTCCTTGAGATATTCGTGGAACTCGTCACTAAGATACTCACCACCTCTGTCAGATCTAAGCATCTTTATCTTCCTGCCTAATTGATTCTCAACCTCGTGCTTAAACTCTTTGAACTTTTCAAATGTTTCCGATTTATGTTTTATTAAGTAGATATAACCATATATGTTGGAATCATTTGTAATGTCACATGGTATCGATTAGCATCTCTTGTGGTGTATCTAACTGGGCCATACACATCCGTATGGATTAGGTACAACAATCCTTCACCTCTTTTACATGTTCCAGTGAAAAGTGGTTTTTTCATCTTGCCCAAGAGACAAGATTTGCATTCATCATCTGTCCTAAGATCAAATGATTGCAACACTCCATCCTTTTGGAGTTGGGCAATGTGTTTCTTGTTTATGTGCTCAAAACGAAAATGCCACAAACATGCTTTGTCCACACCATTCGATGAATCAATATGAAACACATTATTGCGTAGTTTATCAACACAAGTCACAGTTTTATACACACCATTACAAAGTAAAGCTTCAAACATAAAAACACAATTATGATAAGCAGAAATAGAACCAACTTCATTATCAAATGAATATCTAAAACCTTGTCTGAATAGTGCATGAAATGAAATAATGTTTTGCGTCATATTTGGCGAATAATAGAAATTAATCAAATTATACCTAATATCACTACTAGGCACAAGCCCATATGTTCCAATCTTGGTAACATGTGAAGATTGCATATTCCCCGTGATTAGATTGAGCTTCCCATGATCCACATTCTCACTTTCTCTTAGCCCCTACAAATAAGAGAAAATGTGTAAACCGCATCCTGTGTCAAGGAGCCAAGAATGAGAAAGTTGTGTGTTATTAACTTGAATAGTGTAAATGCCCGAAGAGGACGCCTTGATCTTTCCATCCTTCAGGTCGTGTAGGTACTTAGGGCAGCTTCTTCTCCAATGACCCTTTTCGCCACAACGGAAGCAAGTGGCCTCCTTTGGATCATTGGCCGCATGGACATCAAAGTTAGGCTTAGACTTAGACCCACTGCTAGACCATCCAACATTGGCCTTTCCTTTCCTGTTGGATTGGGAAGGAGCCTTCCTCCTTTTCCCTTTTCCAGATATGATGGCCAGGACAGGATCATTTTTTGTAGTAGAGTCATGATTTTTCTTATGCCCGATTCAACTGTTTGCAACAAATTATGGAGCTCAATGAATGTCGTCTCCGTATTGTTCAAATGATAAGTCAAAATTAACTTATCAAAACTAGGAGGTAATGAGTTAAAGACCATGTTGATAACCAACTCCTCATCACACGACACATTGGTCCCATGGAGTTTCTTCACGTACCTTTGCATCTTTTGTACGTGAGGGTAAACAGATTCTCCTTCTTTGAGCTTGCAAGCCATGAAAGCTTTGACCACTTCGAAACGCTCTTGTCTCGCCTTCTTGTGGAACGTTCTAGCAAGGTCAAGAGCCATCTTGTATGCTCAGTATTCTTCATAGAAATTGGCCATTTCAGGTTCCATAGTGGCCACCATGATGCAAGCAACCTTTGAGGAATCATCAGAGTGTTTGTTTTATGAGGCAATTTCCTCAGGAGTATCGGTGGAATGATCGATTTCGACAAGATGCTTCTCGAGGACATATTCCTTTCCCTCATATTGAAGAGTCATCTTCAAGTTCCTCATACAATCCATGTAGTTGTGACCGATGAGCTTCTCTTTCGACAAAATCGAGAGTAGAGAGAAGTTTGAGTTGGAGGAGCCGACTTGAGTAGCAATGAGTTCACTGTTTCCATACATCTATATAAAGAGACATAGTTTTTAGTTAGTGATATAAATCCTTAATATTTTAACCCAAACTGAATATTCAAGGCTAGGATCCAAAATACAATTCACAATAAAGAAGAGGGATGTCGTAATCTAATTGTGAATTTATCAAGGTAGGTAATACAAATTTACCAATTTGTGACTAGGATGCCAAGGATCAAAAGGATCATAAATAAGATGTGAATAACCATGCAAACTCGCTTGGCAACCTCAATGTCATTTACCATCTCAAATTAATGTGCTGGTAAAACCACACACGCTCCATTAACAACGATAATTTTCGATTTGTCCATCACTCAACTTTACTAACGACGTATAAATAGTGATGTGTGTTTTAATGGACTAGCATAAACTTCACATTTTTTTCCTAAAGTAACCAGAGTTTGGTATTTATTCAAAAAGTTATAATATTTCAATAGCATCATACTTTTAAGAGGTTATGTCGTATCAAATCCATCCCGCTAACGAATCCCCACCATACAAGGGAGCGGTGGGTGAGAGTGGACACCCAATAACGGTCAATTTATAGGTTGCTTCCTTATTCCCCCTAATAGTATGGCTTTGTGAATGAGGTATACTAGTGATTTGACTGACTTGTCTTATACATATAATATATTAAACTTTTAATCATATATATAGTATAAGGTGTATTTTAAAACTTTTCAAAATACTAGGGTTTAAAATTAATCTTTCGAATTAAACAATTAATAATAATTAATTTTAAACTAAATAATGATTTAATCTTTTATCTTAATTAAATAAATTTAAATCATGTTATTTACCATTTAAAAAATTAATTAAATAATTTAAACATATGGCTTAAAGAATTATTTACCAATTAAACAATTAATTAAATATTTTAAATTTAATCCTAATCCCCTATCCTTATAATTTTCAAAAAAATGAGGTTTTATCAAGTTTTAATTATTCATATTTTAAATCATAGTATGTAACGCCCGTAGATCCGTTCTAGTCAATTTAGAGACGATAAGCATCAAAAATGACTTTTTGATGGAAGATTATTTAGAAAGAATAATCTTAACTAAGTTGTAGTATATGTTACAAGGATTCTGTACATATAAAGAACGCCGAAATCCGAGTTATAACGAAGAAGTTATGACCTGTCGAAGTTTCGCGACAGAACCGGCACGACACAGCGCGACGTAAATAGTGAATTTACGATAGAGCGATATTTAGCCTTAGCGGTCTAAACAAAAGTCGTATAGTTCGTTAAACCGAGATCGTGCATGAAAAGAACGTCTAAATCTGACTTCGTATGAGGAAGTTATGATTTTTCTAAGTTTCGACTTAGCGGTATACAGCCCTAATCTCGAAATTGAGATCGAGTGATATGTGGCCAAAACAATCTAAATGAGAATCGAAGATCTCGTCGTTAGTATTCCAATGGTAAAAAGATAGACGAAAACCGACGTCGCATGAAGAAGTTATGATTTTATAACAGAGTTTTCCTGTCCCGGCCTACTAAAAATAATATAATAAAAATAAATTCAAAATTAGCCGACGGGGTCTAAATGAAAGTTATAGAGCATAGTCTCACCTACGCGTGGATATAAAGAACGTCGAAAACGGAGCTCGTATGCGAAAGTTATGAATTTTTGAAGTTCGAGGCACATATACCAAAGCTTATCCGAAGAGTACGCCCAGCGTAACCGAAGTACGCCCAGCGTACTGCTTGTAGAGGGAGTACGCCCAGCGTACTATGAAGTTACGCCCAGCGTAATCGCAAGGATCAGCCCCTATAAGTAGATGTCGTGGGCTGCCGAGTTTTACTGCTCAAATTCTTCTCTCTCACTTATTATTGCCTCGTTTTGCGTGCAACTTATACCCTGAAGCCCCAGTATCATTCCCGAGACCCGAAGCAAGTTCCAAAGCCCCGAGGATGCCGAGAAGTAAAGTTTCTGAGCCGAAACTCTGCCCACGAGAAGCCCGGTTTTCAAGAAAGCATCCCGGTTTCACTGGAGAATTTCTACTCGAAGAGCCGTAGTGCTGCCCGATCATCATATTATCAAGTGAGTGCATAGTCCCTTTGATGAACATGATTTTAATACAAGTATTGTTTGAATGTATTAAATATATGTTTTGTGTGAGTTATTTGATGATGTCTGAATTAAGTGTTAAAGAACATACCTGATTGTTTATGATAACTTAGGTTAAAGAGTAAATCTAAGATTTGTTATAATGGTTATGGGGTAGTATCTCTTTATGAGTACGAGTGAGATATATACGGAGAATAGAACATTAAAATATGTCATTGATCCGGAAACATGGATTAGACATAGTTATTCGTCCCTAGTCCGATAGTATGGATTTGACTTAGTTAATTGTCATTAATCCGGTAGTATAGATTAAGACTTAGTCAGTTGTCATTAATCCGGGAGTATGGATTAAGACTTAGTCAGTTGTCATTAATCCGGGAGTATGGATTAAGACTTAGTCAGTTGTCATTAATCCATGAGTATGGATTAAGACTTAGTCAGTTGTCATTAATCCGGGAGTATGGATTAAGACTTAGTCAGTTTTCATTAATCTGGGAGTATGGATTGAGACATAATCAGTTATCCTTAGTCCGGGAGTATAGACAGGACATATAATATGTCATTAATCCGGGACTATGGATTAAGATATAGTTAGTTGCCCTTAGTCCGGGAGTATGGACAGGACATAGTTATTTGTTATTAGATCTGGGAGTATGGATCAGGTCGAGATGTTAGTTTTAGATCCGGGAGTATGGATCAGGTCGGGAGGTTAGTTTTAGATCCGGGAGTACGGATCAGGTTGAGAGGTTAGTTTTAGATCCGGCAGTATGGATCAGGTCGAGAGGTTAGTTTTTAGTTTCGTTGAGAGGATTGACGAGGTGGGGTAAGAGTTGGTTATATATATATATATATATATATATATATATATATATATATATATATATATATAGAAAAATTTATATTGTGTGAATTCTAAATTATATATATATATATATATATATATATATATATATATATATATATATATATGTTATAACATTGTGGGATTGAAATCCCTGTGTACTCACCAGGTTTTCCAAACCTGACCCACTCAGTTTATTTATATCACAGGTGTCGATATGAAGTTACTTTACACTGAGACATTTAAAAGAGATGTAGATCACTAGTGTAAATGAACATAAATTCTGTTTATGCTTATGTTTCTATATTGACGATGACATCCCAAATGTTTTAAAATGAATAAAAATACATTTTTTCGGAAATGCTTTGATAACGTATTTGTCATGTTTTTCTGGGAACAAATTCCGCAAGATTTTTATTAAAAGAAGTACTCTGATTTTTATAAAGCATAAACAAAATCGGTCTTTTCTGGCCGTGAAATTTGGGGATGTCACAGTTGGTATCAGAGCATTAGTTTAAGCGAACTAGGAATTTGTAGGAAATTTCTAGACTTATACTTCGAATGCTAAGTAATGATCGTGAGGAGTGTGTCTAAAATATTTTAGGTAGTACACCTAAATTGACACGATCACTAGTTTATTTTAGGAAAGATGCCTAAAATGCCTTATGTGCTAAATGCTATATGCTATTATTTGTTCGGATCTATGGTCTGTTGCCGACCGGATCTGGAAATTTTATGTGCTCAGGTTTCTAAACGTTTCATTACGATATTAGAACTGGCATGTAATTCTTCGAAGTAATGAGGAGGAATATGCGTCTAAACCTTCCTCTATCTATATTCTCGTCTTGAGACATCGAACGACTGCTTTGGTGTGCAAAAACTTATGGTAAAGACTCGTAGAGAATTGAGTAAATGGAGGAAATGAAAGGCTTATAATAGTGAATGACATCTATCGGAAGATATCGAAAGAGTGGTATCTTGCCTTTAGAATATGTCTGATAAAATGACGGAACGTTTAGAGGAGTACGATACGTCTTACGTACACCTTCGAGTGGCAGGATGATGGAACGATTGGTGTAATTCTTGAAGTTGTCCCATCATCTGGAATTTCCATAACCAACCGAGTTGAAGTAGAATTGATGATTAATGATACGCATGGAAGAAGTCCTAGTAGAGTCTAGGAAAATTTTATGATTAATTGGACACGTTCGTATGTGTTAAATTCTTTTTGTGATTTTAGGACTTGGGGACTGTGAGACAATACTTGGGACGAGTATGAGTAGGTGTGAATAGTAGTAGATATCTATACTACTGGAAGCACATGACTCACGCTTGGATCAGGGAAAGTCACAAGGTTACCAAGAAGCTAGTAATTGATTCCGTTTTATTCAAGTATGTCATTACCATTGTTTCGGTAATGACTAGTAAGATGGTTGTTATTCCGACCCTAGTGGTCATATCAAATTCAGTCCGACTACAATGAATTTGTTACGTGGTTCGGAGAACCAAGCTCGATGTAACATCTGACTTAAGTCAGAAAGGTGAAATCAATGCGACCAATTGTATCGCGCTCGTTGTTAAAGAAGTTAGTAGCTAGAAATGCTACATGTTAAAATGTGGTTATATCGCATTAGAATATGAAGGAACGTATATTCCATTCTGGAATTTGACTCTAAGAGACTTGAGTCTAAGCGTTGCATCATACGATGAGATATCATTAGAGCATGACCCATCAGTCTGTTACAATAGATAAAGTAAAGTATTTATCCTAAGAAGAAGAAGGAGTCCACAATAAGGACTTATTGTGTAACTTGAAGGTTATGATTGAAAGTCCAACATAGTACGAAAAGCAGATGCAAGATTGAGCATCGTCTACAGTCAAGAAGCCCTAGAGTTAGATACTCTTTCGAGGAAACATAGAAGTTACGGTTATTACTTAGGATGGAAAGATAATGTATGGAATCATTATACAAGTCCTATTTTCGTTGATGATTCCGGGACGTAATCATCCTAAGGGGGAGATAATTGTAACGCCCGTAGATTCGGGCTAGTCAATTTAGAGACGATAAGCATCAAAAATGACTTTTTGATGGAAGATTATTTAGAAGGATTAATCTTAACTAAGTTGTAGTATATGTTACAAGGATTTCGTACATATAAAGAATGCCGAAATCCGAGTTATAATGAAGAAGTTATGACCTGTCGAAGTTTAGCGACATAACCGGCACGACACAACGCGACGTAAATAGTGAATTTATGATGGAGCGATATTTAGCCTTAGCGGTCTAAACGAAAGTCGTAGAGTTCGTTAAACCGAGAGCGTGCATGAAAAGAACGTCTAAATCTGACTTCGTATGAGGAAGTTATGATTTTTCTAAGTTTCGACTTAACGGTATACAGCCCAAATCTCGAAATTGAGATCGAGTGATATTTGGCCTAAACAATCTAAACGAGAATCGAAGATCTCGTTGTTATTAGTACAACGGTAAAAGACAAACGAAAACGAACGTCGGACGAAGAAGTTATGATTTTATAACGGAGTTTTCCTGTCCCGGCCTACTAAAAATAATATAATAAAAATAAATTCATAATTAGCCGACAGAGTCTAAATGAAAGTTATAGATCATAGTCTCACCTACGCGTGGATATAAAGAACGTCGAAAACGGAGCTCGTATGCAAAAGTTATGAATTTTTGAAGTTCGAGGCACGCATACCAAAGCTTATCCGAAGAGTACGCCCAGCGTACTGCTTGTAGAGGGAGTACGCCCAACGTACTCTGAAGTTACGCCCAGCGTAATCGCGTGGATCAGCCCCTATAAATAGATGTCGTGGGCTGCCGAGTTTTAGTGCTCAAATTCTTGTCTCTCACTTGTTATTCCCTCGTTTTGCATGCAACTAATACCCTGAAGCCCCGGTTTCATTCCCGAGACCCGAAGTAAGTCCCAAAGCCCCGAGGATGCCGAGAAGTAAAGTTTCCGAGCCGAAACTCTGCCCACGAGAAGCCCGGTTTTCAAGAAAGCATCCCGATTTCACCGGAGAATTTCTACTCGAAGAGCCGTAGTGCTGCCCGATCATCGTATTATCAAGTGAGTGCATAGTCCCTTTGATGAACATGATTTTAATACAAGTATTGTTTGAATGTATTAAATATATGTTTTTTGTGAGTTGTTTGATGATGTCTGAATTAAGTGTTAAAGAACATACCAGATTGTTTATGATAACTTAGGTTAAAGAGTAAATTTAAGATTTGTTATAATGGTTATGGGGTAGTATCTCTTTATGAGTACGTGTGAGATATATACGGAGAATAGAACATTAAAATATGTCATTGATCCGGAAACATGGATTAGACATAGTTATTCGTCCCTAGTCCGAGAGTATGGCTTTGACTTAGTTAATTGTCATTAATCCGGTAGTATAGATTAAGACTTAGTCAGTTGTCATTAATCTGGGAGTATGGATTATGACTTAGTCAGTTGTCATTAATCCGGGAGTATGGATTAAGACTTAGTCAGTTGTCATTAATCCGGGAGTATGGATTGAGACATAGTCAGTTGTCCTTAGTCTGGGAGTATGGACAGGACATATAATCTGTCATTAATCCGGGAGTAGAGATTAAGACATAGTTAGTTGCCCTTACTCCGGGAGTATGGACAGGACATAGTTATTTGTTATTAGATCCGGGAGAATGGATCTGGTCGAGAGGTTAGTTTTAGATCCGGGAGTATGGATCAGGTCGGAAGTTTAGTTTTAGATCTGGGAGTATGGATCAGGTCGAGAGGTTAGTTTTAGATACGAGAGTATGGATCAGGTCGAGAGGTTAGTTTTTAGTCTCGTTGACAGGATTGACGGGGTGCGGTAAGAGTTGGTTATATATATATATATATATATATATATATATATATATATATATATATATATATATATATATATATATATATATATATATATATATATATATATATAGAGAGAGAGAGAGAGAGAGAGAGAAAATTTATATTGTGTGAATTCTAAATTATATATATATATATATATATATATATGTTATAACATTGTGGGATTGAAATCCCTATGTACTCACCAGGTTTTCCAAACCTGACCCAATCAGTTTATTTATATCACAGGTGTCGATATGAAGTTACTTTACACTGAGAGATTTAAAAGAGATGTAGATCACTAGTGTAAATGAACGTAAGTTCTGTTTATGCTTATGTTTTTTATATTGACGATGACATCCCAAATGTTTTAAAATGAATAAAAATACATTTCTTCGGAAATGCTTTGATTACGTATTTGTCATGTTTTTCTGGGAACAAATTCCGCAAGATTTTTATTAAAAGTACTCTGATTTTTATAAAGCATAAACAAAATCGGTCTTTTCTGGCCGTGAAATTTGGGGATGTCACAGTTGGTATCAGAGTATTAGTTTAATCGAACTAGGAATTTGTAGGAAATTTCTAGACTTAAACTTAGAATGCTAAGTAATGATCGTGAGGAGTGTGTCTAAAATATTTTAGGTAGTACACCTAAATTGACACGATCACTAGTTTATTTTAGGAAAGATGCCTAAATTGCTTTTATGTGCTAAATGCTATATGCTATTATTTGTTCGGATCTATGGTCTGTTGCCGACCGGATCTGGAAATTTTATGTGCTCAGGTTTCTAAACGTTTAATTACGATATTAGAACTGGCATGTAATTCTTCGAAGTAATGAGGAGGAATATGCGTCTAAACCTTCCTCTATCTATATTCTTGTCTCGATACATAGAACGACTGCTTTGGTGTGCAAAACATTATGGTAAAGACTCGTAGAGAATTTAGTAAATGGGGGAAATGAAAGGCTTATGATAGTGAATGACACCTATCGAAAGATATCGAAAGAGTGGTATCTTGCCTTTAGAATATGTCTGTTAAGAGGACGGAACATTTAGAGGAGTACGGTACGTCTGAAGTACACCTTCGAGTGGCAGGATGATGGAATGATTGGTGTAATTCTTGAAGTTGTCCCATCGTCTGGAATTTCCATCACCAACCGAGTTGAAGTAGAATTGATGATTAATGATACGCATGGAAGAAGTCCTACTAGAGTCTAGGAAAATTTTATGATTAATTGGACACGTTCGTATGTGTTAAATTCTTTTGTGATTTTAGGACTTGGGGACTGCGAGACAATACTTGGGACGAGTATGAGTAGGTGTGAATAGTAGTAGAGATCTATACTACTGGAAGCACATGATGTTGGGTTATGAGCATTCTAACACTCCTAAGTGTACATGCAACCCTAAATACCTTGGATCTATGTTTTCTCTATTATACATACAATTATGAACATCCAAGGTATTATCCTAATCTAGCATACAAAATAATAAATATAACAAGATAGAATACATACCTCTTTGATGTAGAATGTCTTCATGAAGCTTGAGTGCCTTGTGCCCCAAGTGTGACACCTCAAATGATTCACACAACACCAAATACACTTGGAATAACTTGAGAGAAACTTGAACACTCCTTGAAATCGTCTAGCCCTCACACTCACACATTAGTGCACGATTTCTTGAGCCACGGGATTCTTTTATATGGTGGCTATTAGGGTTACACCATGTAACTCATAACTTTACCCATTCCTTATGCTCCATGGATTTTAACCTCCATGGAGTATCCATGGGTCACCCCATGGACTTAGTCCAACATAAGGAATCTTGGTTCACAAGCCCACATATATAAGAATGAAAGATTTACACAATCAACCCATATATTTAATTAGTCTCCTTTTGATCACTTAATTAATTCCAAATTAATTCTTGATCAATACTAATTAAATAACCTTATTAATATATTAGAACTTATAATATATTAACCAACCTTAAGTGTTATTTCTCTCATTATAGTCTATCCAAATGCATGATACCATGCAACCCAAATGGACCATGCCGGGTCGGGTCAAGTCTTACCAATTATAGTTATGGACTTAGACATTAATCCAATAGTCTCCCACTTGGATAAGTCTAAAACTATTATTGCGTATGACTTCAGGAACCGATCAGCAATCGTAGCTCTCAAAAGCTTCTGTCGAACTCTGACCTTGTCGATGAACTCTGACCTTTATCAATGACTTGTCCATTAGATAAGGGATCATATATTCCTCCATTCTAGATATCATATGGACTGAGACATGGATTATCAATCATTCTCTCTGTCCATTTGTTGTTTCCCGATTTCCGATTCATGATGACTGACTGATTGAACAAATCAAATCAGTCCTGGCTTGGCCAAGCACTCACATGTATCATCTTTAAATCATCGAGGGGCCCACAGATATCGCTTTTATCCCGAAGGTAAAAGGAATGGATAAACTTCGACTCATATGGCTTGTTCTACTACTTGTTGAATCATACACAAAGGTACGTTTTATAACATCGAGTTACCAATGTGTTTTCGTGCAATCAATGTATAACCAACTCATAGTAACAACTCATATCTCTAGGTTTGAAGAATATAAGATATATTATCGTCTCATGATCACTCGTGATAAAATCCATGAAGTGATTCAAATGAGCGCGGGTTGAATCCAATACTCAGAACTTATGAGCACTCATAAGTGTTGTAGCACCACTTTGTCCACCAACTTGGACCTCTACAAACCAACCCATGACAGTCTTGATTCATATCTACTTCCAACATATGACCGACTGTGGATGGTTTGAATAACTTAATCATTCAGGAAGAGCGACTTAGTTATTCTGGAAGTGAAAACATGCAAAGTGAAACACAAGAATAAATGAATCAAATATGGTATCAAACCCTATGAATATAAATAAACACTTTTATTTATCACCATACTGATTACTCATTATTCATTGTTTCGGTTTTATCAACTTTATACTTGAATTTAAAACAATAGTTGTCCCATGCTCCAAGCATGTACACTATGTTTTCTAAACATTAGTCATGCCATACACCAAGTATGCATACTATGTTTGTCTATGATCTTTACTTTGTAAAATAGATCAATTGAACATCACTCTAATGATCCTCTTTTCACAGTCCCAAATCCTTACTACAAATGCAAGAATTCCAAATTCATGCCATTTACTGAAATCTGTTAGATTCTAAGCTTATATGCATTGCTCCTCTTAATGATTATGCACGAAGTCAGAAAGACTTGACAACAATCATTACAGAGCATTCCAAAGGAGATCAGCTCCTTGGAAACATCCTTCTTTCATTAAGTTTCCTAACCTTACACAGATTGAATAATTTCTAACTTTGAAACATTTCCATATTCCATTTTGACTATCACTTCTGAACAAGAGTTGCCTCCTTACAGATTATGTCAAGATGGTCCTTCCAGAATTAACATTATACTTCCAACTGTCCTTGAGCAACCAATCTTTGGTAAACCTTAGATTGTCCTCGACAATTGCTTAATCATTTTAGTCATATCCAATTCTAGACCTTTTCCCTTCATAATGCCCCAGGCATTTGTAAAATTTTAGAAAGGATGAATATAGCACATGTAATCGATCCTATATCCGAAGCATATGGGACATGATTCATGATGTCTCACATAAAGACCAAACCAGTCTTTTGCTATAATATTTCCATTTCAATTTGCCAAGTTCTCAAAATTCAGATTATGAAAAGGGATGCCGTAATCATAATCAAATTTTAGAATGCAAATAATGGACCCATATATAGAATTTCCTTATGTTGAGCCATTCCAACATGAAATTCATATATATATATCCTTGATTAAATACGATTAAAATCTCAATCTAAGCTTTTAGAATTGAAATGAAGTATAATTTACTCTCCCTTAATTATAGCAAAACAACTTTTTCAACCCCTGCAACCTCACGAATTGAAACTTTTGTTTTCTATAATTAACATTGCTAACTTGCAACCTTTGTCATAATTATCATGCTCCCACTAACATGATGATTATTAGCATAACACTTATGCTCCCACTAGCTTTGACATGTACTCAGAAATCAGCTGACTTTCTTACCAAAGTTCAGATTTCTGATACTAGATTGTTTTGATAAAACTTTATCAAAATCATACACCTCTCTTAGATAGCTCACATGTGTGTCTAAACAATTTTAGAACTATGAAAAGGGATGCCGTAATCATAGTCTCAATTGTTTAGACCTTTGCCACTTCTCACAAGTCCATGTTAGTGTGCCGGTAAACCACACACGCTCCACTAACGACTTTGAGAATGCAAATATCACAATTGCTATCTAGCTAAAATCTACTTAGTGAAAGTGTTTCCTCACCATCATTTTCATGAATCGGAGAGAAACCTTATGACACTTAGATTTAATAGTGTATGTGTTCTTATCCATGTGAATTTGTCAAAACCATAATCACAAGACAAGGTTAGTGACAAATCCAAACTCATATTGATTAAACTTGTGCAATCTTAAATTCTTGCCATTTGGCAGCTCAGGTGCCTGCCATTGCTTCCAAGTAGTTGTGCAACTAATTGAGAACTCTCAGAACTCCTATGCAAAGCCAACTTGAATAGGCACAAAAATTTCAACATGATAGGTTATAAACCTCAAGTCGTGTGCTAGTGAAGGACTTTAGGTTTTATTCTTGATTAAGTCTTGAAACTTTCAAGAGCTTTAAGACTCCCACTGTCCTCTTGACATATAAGACTCCCTTGTCAAATATTCAAGAGATAGTGCGGATTTTTTTATCAAGACTAACACTTTACACAATTGGCCTAAGTTGGTCTCTGTTTTATCCAAAACATCACAACTTACCAATTTCAAATGTACAAGAGTAGATAACCTTTTACTCTTACATTTGACTAGTGTTAACAAACCCTCTTTAAGATATGTCACTCAAGTTACAATCTTGGAGTATGACTCTAAGAATTGTTTTTGGAACGAAGTATGACTCATCTTTTTTATTTAACCATTTCAACAATTCATGACTCCTCTTCTTAGTCATAAGAATGCACTAAGATGACTTTAGAGGACCAATTGTGATATGGTATCTTAATCATTAAGATGATCATAAACATGATACTAAAGTACTCTCCCATCTTTTCAGATTTGAGAAAAAGTAGCTGAAAAAATCGAGTTGGATGCATATATGGTGACTTGGTTAGACTGAGAGACAATACTTGGGACGAGTATGAGTAGGTGTGAATAGTAGTAGAGATCTATACTACTGGAAGCACAGGACTCACGCTTGGATCAGGGAAAGTCACAAGGTTACCAAGAAGCTAGTAATTGATTTCGTTTTATTCAGGTATGTCATTACCATTATTTCGGTAATGACTAGTAAGATGGTTGTTATTCTGACCCTAGTGGTCATATCAAATTGAGTCCGACTACAATGAGTTTGTTACGTGGTTCGGAGAACCAAGCTCGATGTAACATCTGACTTAAGTCAGAAAGGTGAAATCAATGCGACCAATTGTATCGCGCTCGTTGTTAAAGAAGTTAGTAGCTAGAAATGCTACATGTTAAAATGTGGTTATATCGCATTAGAATATGAAGGAAGGTATATTCCATTCTGGAATTTAACTCTAAGAGACTTGAGTCTAAGCGTTGCATCATACAATTAGAGATCATTAGAGCATGACCCATCGGTCTGTTACAATAGATAAAGGAAAGTATTTATCCTAAGAAGAAGAAGGAGTCCACAATAAGGACTTATTGTGTAACGTGAAGGTTATGATTGAAAGTCCAACATAGTACGAAAAGCAGATGCAAGATTGAGCATCGTCTGCAGTCAAGAAGCCCTAGAGTTAGATACTCTTTCGAGGAAACGTAGAAGTTACAGTTATTACTTAGGATGGAAAGATAACTTATGGAATAATTATACAAGTCCTATTTTCGTTGATGATTCCTGGACGTAATCATCCTAAGGGGGAGATAATTGTAACGCCCGTAGATCCGAGCTAGTCAATTTAGAGACGATAAGCATCAAAAATGACTTTTTGATGGAAGATTATTTAGAAGGATTCATCTTAACTAAGTTGTAGTATATGTTACAAGGATTCCGTAGCGGTCTAAACGAAAGTCGTAGAGTTTGTTAAACCAAGAGCGTGCATGAAAAGAACGTCTAAATCTGACTTCGTATGAGGAAGTTATGATTTGTCTAAGTTTCGACTTAGCGGTGTACAACCCAAATCTCAAAATTGAGATCGAGTGATATTTGGCCGAAACAATCTAAACGAGAATCGAAGATCTCGTCGTTATTAGTCTAACGGTAAAAAGACAGACGAAAACGGACGTCAGATGAAGAAGTTATGATTTTATAACGGAGTTTTCCTGTCCCGGCCTACTAAAAATAATATAATAAAAAATAAATTCAAAATTAGCCAACGGAGTCTAAATGAAAGTTATAGAGCATAGTCTCACCTACACGTGGATATAAAGAACGTCGAAAACGGAGCTCATATGCGAAAGTTATGAATTTTTGAAGTTCGAGGCACGCATACCAAAGCTTATTCGAAGAGTACGCCCAGCGTAACTGAAGTACGCCCAGCGTACTGCTTGTAGAGGGAATACGCCCAGCGTACTCTGAAGTTACATCCAACATAATCACAGGGATCAGCCCCTATAAATAGATGTCGTGGGCTGCCGAGTTTTAGTGCTCAAATTCTTCTCTCTCACTTGTTATTGCCTCGTTTTGCGTGCAACTTATACCCCGTAGCCCCGGTATCATTCCCGAGAACCGAAGCAAGTCCCGCAGCCCCGAGGATCCCGAGAAGTAAAGTTTCCGAGTTGAAACTCTGCCCGCGAGAAGCGCGGTTTTCAAGAAAGCATCCCGGTTTCACCGGAGAATTTCTACTCGAAGAGCCATAGTGCTGCCCGATCATCGTCTTATCAAGTGAGTGCATAGTCCCTTACATGAACATGATTTTAATACAAGTATTGTTTGAATGTATTAAATATATGTTTTGTGTGAGTTATTTGATGATGTCTGAAGTAAATGTTAAAGAACATACCTGATTGTTTATGATCACTTAGGTTAAAGAGTAAATCTAAGATTTGTTATAATGGTTATGGGGTAGTATCTCTTTATGAGTACGAGTGAGATATATACGGAGAATAGAACATTAAAACATGTCATTGATCCGGAAACATGGATTACACATAGTTATTCATCCCTAGTCCGAGAGTATGGATTGGACTTAGTTAATTGTCATTAATCCGGTAGTATAGATTAAGACTTAGTCAGTTGTCATGAATCCGAGAGTATGGATTAAGACTTAGTCAGTTGTCATTAATCCGGGAGTATGGATTAAGACTTAGTCAGTTGTCATTAATTCGGGAGTATGGATTGAGACATAGTCAGTTGTCCTTAGTCCGGGAGTATGGACAGGACATATAATCTGTCATTAATCTGGGAGTATGGATTAAGACATAGTTAGTTGCCCTTAGTCTGGGAGTATGGACAGGACATAGTTATTTGTTATTAGATCCGGGAGTATGGATCATGTCGAGAGGTTAGTTTTAGATCCGGGAGTATGGATCAGGTCGGGAGGTTAGTTTTAGATCCGGGAGTATGGATCAGGTCAGGAGGTTAGTTTTAGATCCGAGATTATGGATCAGGTCGAGAGGTTAGTTTTAGATCCGGGAGTATGGATCAGGTCGAGAGGTTAGTTTTAGATCCGGGAGTATGGATCAGGTCGAGAGGTTAGTTTTTAGTCTCGTTGAGAGGATTGACGGGGTGGGGTAAGAGTTGGTTATATATATATATATATATATATATATATATATATATATATATATATATATATATATATATATATATATATATATATATATATATATACACGGAGAAAATTTTTTATTGTGTGAATTATAAATTATATATATATATATATATATATATATGTTATAACATTGTGGGATTGAAATCCCTATGTACTCACCAGGTTTTCCAAACCTGACCCACTCAGTTTATTTGTATCACAGGTGTCGATATGAAGTTACTTTACACTGAGATATTTAAAAGAGATGTAGATCACTAGTGTAAACGAATGTAAGTTCTGTTTATGCTTATGTTTCTATATTGACGATGACATCCCCAATGTTTTAAAATTAATAAAAATACATTTATTCAGAAATGCTTTGATAACATATTTGTCATGTTTTTCTGGGAACAAATTCCGCAAGATTTTTATTAAAAGAAGTACTCTGATTTTTATAAAGCATAAACAAAATCGGTCTTTTCTGGCCGTGAAATTTGGGGATGTCACATAGTAAAATAATAATTAAGGAAACTAGAAACACTAGGGCTAAGCCTTTATTTTCGAAAATAAGGGTGGTGGTGGCTAGCGTTTCAGAAAACCCTAGCCAAGTCGAAATTTAAACCTTTAGGGTTTAATTTTCATAACCCTAATTTTGATCAATTCATTTTAGTGCACAATCAAATAGAAAACTAAGGCTCTGATACCACTGATGGTTTTCTAGGTTATAAATATTTACATATGACTGAAAAACACTTAAACCCTAAAGTTCACATGCAACCAAGAAAGGATCTATGTTTTCTCTATTGATAACAACTAACTATGAGTATCAAGAAACCCTAGGAGAGAGGCTATGAAATTGAAATTCATATCACATTAGGGTTAGATAATTTTTGATTATTATTGTAAATAATCAAAGTAGAATCCTTCTTCAAGACCTTGGTAGAGCTAGCACCAAAGGTATGGTACCTCTAATGGCTTGTACCCAAAACCCTTATAGCAAGAAGACATGAGGAGCGAGGAGGCTCAAGCAAAATTTCGGCTCTTGTGAGAGTGTATGTGGTGGACGAAAATGGGATCCCAAGGGGTCCTACTTATAGGCTGTAGGATAATCCTAGAAACCCTAATCCTGAATTAAGTAATAATATTTCAAATTCAAGATAATTATCTATTATCCTTATCATTAGGAAGCTTCCAGAAACCCTATCTAGGGCTCCTCCAACACCATCCCTATAGGGCAACCCAAGTCCTTGCACTTTATCTATAACAACCCAAGTCCCTGCACTTTAATTAATTTAATTAATCTCGAAATTAATTCCAAATTAATTATTACTATTTCCAATCAATTTATTAATCATAAAATATATATTAATAAATCATTTCTTTCAATTTCTAATTAATTTATCAATCATATAATAAATTAGCAAACCAGGCTCTTCCTCCAAAAGTCATTATATCCAAATACTAGTTTTCAGAGCAACCCAAAATGGACTTTGCTTCTATTTCAAGAATATACCAATTTAGTTATTGGCTTAGATACCTTAATCCAACATGTACAACATCTCAAATGGTGGTCGATCAATACTAACACGATAGATGTTGTTGTAGGAGAACTCGGCCAGTGGAAGATAAGTATCCCAACTCCTGTCAAAATCTAGCACACATGCCCTGTGCATATCTTCGAGCTTTTAAATCGCCCGATCACTCAGTCCATCGGTCTGGGGGTGGTATGTTGTGCTAAAATTTAGCTAAGTACCCAACTCCTCATGAAATGTTCTCCAAAACCTAGAGGTGAAGTGAACATCTCGGTCCGAAACTACCGAAACCGGCACCCCGTGCCGAACCACCACCTACCGGATGTAAATGTCAGCTAGTTTCTTAGCAGATGTACTATCGACGATCGGTAAGAAATGAGCACTCTTGGTTAACCTATCAACGATGACCCAAATAGAATCAAACCCATGTACCGTCTTTAGCAACTTCGTGATGAAATCTATGGTGATCTCTTCCCATTTTCACATTGGAATTGCAACAGCAGAATCTTACCATGGGTCACTGATGTTCGGCCTTGACTTTTCGGTAAGTCAAGCACCGCTCCACAAACCATGTTATCTCCCTCTTCATACAGGGCCATCAATAATTCAACTTCAGATCCCTATACATTTTTGTGGCCCCTCGGTGGATCAAAAACTTTGACTTATGAGCCTCCTCTAGTACTGTCTGCTTTACCCCACTGGTAGTCAGGACTTAAACCCTACCATACTGGGTCAACAAGCCCCGACTATCTATGACGAACAATGGAATATAACCCCTAATTCGCTATGCCTTCCAAATTTCCTTCTTCAATCCTTCCACCTGAGCCATCTTGATCATATCTAAAGAGGAGAAACAATAACCATCCCCAGATATAAATCTCTGATAGGTGCACTCATCACCTTGTGGCTCAAGGCATCAGCCACAACATTAGCCTTCCCGGGGTGGTATAGGATCTCACAATCATAATCCTTTACCATATCCAACCATCTTTGCTGCCTCATGTTAAAATCTGGCTGATCCATCAGGTGTCTCAGGCTCTTGTGGTCAGTGTAAATAGTACACCTTACCCTATAAAAGTAGTGCCTCCAAATCTTGAGGGAAAAAACCACAGCCTCAACTCCAAATCATGTGTAGGGTAATTCGCCTCATGAGGTTTAGCTACCAACGTAAGCAATCACGTGACCCCTCTACATGAGTACAAACCCCAATCCCGAGATAGACATATCACAATAAACTACAAAATCATCCATGCCCTCGAGAAGTGTAAGAATCAGGGCCTCGCATAATCTCTGTCTCAACGTCTCAAAAGCTGTCTTCTGATCGGGCCCCCACTGAAAAGTAACATTCTTCTTGGTCAAACTGGTCAATGACACAACAATCTTGGAGAAATCCTGGATAAATCTCCGAAAATAACCCGCGATACCTAGAATGCTCCGAATCTCAGATGGTGTTTGCGGAACCTCCCACCGCATCACGGCCTCAATCTTGGCCAGATCGACCAATATACCCTTATGGTTGACGATGTGCCTAAAGAACTGCACCTTGAACAACTAAAACTCGCATTTGGAGAATTTGGCATACGACCTCTCCCTCCATAGAGTCTCCAATACCTCCCATAAATAATACTCGTGCATACACGATTCATGAGATCCGTGAATGCTTCTAGTGTGTTGTCGAGCCTGAATCACATCCCCACAAACTCATAATGACCATAATCAGTACTGAAGGCCAACTACTGCACATCGTTATCACGGACTATCATTTGGTGATAACCTGACCGCAAAGCAATCTTGGAAAACCAATATGCCCCTTTAAGCAGGTCAAATAAATCGTCGATCCTCGGAAGTGGGTAATGGTTCTTCACCATTAACTTATTCAAATCTCTGTAGTCAATGCAAATCCTATGTGAACCGTCCTTTTTTTTCACAAACAAGATTGTTGCTCCCTATGGTGAACTACTCGGTCTGATAAACCCCTTGTCTAGCAGCTCCTACAACAGGGTAGACAACTCCTGCATCTTCGGAGGTGCAAAAAGATACGGTGATTTGGCTATCATAGCCACAAAGGGAACCAAATCAATCCTGAAATCAACCTGCCTCTCGGGTTGCACTCTAGGTAAATCCTCAAGAAACACATCATAAAAAGTCTGAATGATGGGCACCTTAGTCAACGTCGTCGTGCCCCCAACCCGAGTATCCACGACATAAGCCAAAAACCCAGAACAACCCTGCTGAAGATATCTCCTAGCCCTCGCAGCTGAACAGAGGGCCGATCCATGCAGAGTTCCCTCGTCATGAATTACAGTTCTCCCCCTCTTGGGGTCCGAACTCTCACTAGCCGTTGCTCATTGTCAATCATGGCCCCGTTGGGACCTAACCAATCCATCCCTATGATAAACTTTGAGCCTTGCACATGAATCGGAACCAAGTCGATAGAATATCTCTCACTAAACAGGTTCAGAACACACCCATGATGAACCCTCGATGCATTCACAGAACGATCATCAACAATCTATTTCTCAACGGATAATCCAATATCCTGGGAGCATCGCTAAACTTCTTGCTAAGCGCAAGAGATACAAAGGATTGGGTAGCACCCGAATTGAATAGGGCATGAGAAGTCATACTATTGACTAAGAAAGTCCGTATACATGATCAGATAAAAAATAAGCATAAACAAAGAAAGAGTATGGGATAAGATAAGAAAACATATCGGTGACCACATCTAGTGCTGCTCTCAACTCCTTAGCCATTAGCTGAAATGCCCTGCTCTTCACCACAAGTGCCTCCGCCTTGCCCTGGCGGTCATCGGTGATCCTCAAGGTGGTCAGTGCAGGCGCCGCCACTACTCCTCCTGTCAGTCTCACGCAATCGGTCTTATTATGGCCGGTCTAGTTGCAGCGGAAGCAAATCATTGCACCTCAGGGGTAGTCCACACTCATATGGCCAGTCTGACCACATCTAAACAACCCGAACGCACTGATCAACATGCCCCACCGTACGGCTTCCCACACTTACTGTAAAGTCTCCGACCCTACTGGACCTTAGTGTGTGAATCAGAAGTCTTGGGTTTAACATCCCAAATTTCGAGACCAAAAATTTCATTTTTACTTAGTACTTTATAAAACATTTACTGAAACCATCATCAATATCATATCAACCCATAAACCCATAAGTCAAATCTCATAAAACATGTCATGGAATAATAATGTCAGAGTACAATCCCAAGAACATCAAGTGCGGAAAATAGTGGTGTGATGCGCTGCTACCGTGCCGACTCCTTTCCCTTCGAAGAAGAAGAATCTGAAACAAAAACTATAAACCATAAGCACAAATCTTAGTGAGTTCCCCCATCACACCTCATATCATACATAACACATACTGCTTAACATATATGGGTACTAGCTACCCCTTTGGCCCTATCCACCGGTAACTCGCCTAGCATAGCAGGGTGCTGGCCTACCCCTTCGGCCCTGTCGACCGGTACCTTGCCTAGCATATCAGGGTGCTGGCCTGCCCCTTTGGCCCTGTTGACCGGTAACATGCCTAGTATATCACCATTCGGTCCTGTTGACCGGTAACCGGGGACTGTTTCACCCCCTACTACTACCGCATACTATCACATATATCATACCTGTCTAGCATAGTTGGGTACTAAACTACCCCTGCGGTCCAATCGACCGGTAACCGGAGACTATCTCCCCTACTACCACATACTATCACATATCTCATATAACATATAATGTAGTAATAAACCTAGATAATTATCACGAAGACAATCATCTATCAAACAAATCCTACTAGTGGGTCGGCATTTTGGCATTAGACCCACTTCTACTGGAAGGTAACTCACCTCAATGTCGTGTAGTATCTGAACTGTCCTCGGTGCTGGGCTCAACTCCTCTCAAAATCCTACACATAACAACCTTCCTTAATTACCCTTCTATACTCATAACCCTTTCAAAGTTCATTCAGGTTAAAGTCAAAGTCAAAGTCAAAGTCAACACCCTGGTCAAAGTCAACACTTTGGTTGACTTAACTCGCCGAGTTGGTCCACCAACTCGTCGAGTTCCATATATCAGAAATCTTTGAAATCGCGATCCAAATCGATGAGTTCTTCCACAACTCGTCGAGTTTCTCATATCAACAGTATTGGGACTTTTCCAATCAGCTCGTCGAGTCCTTCGTTGGACTCATCGAGTTCTCCCTTTACAGAATCGGGACATTTGCTCATAACTCGCTGAGTTCTCCTTAAACTCGTCGAGTTCTCCTTCATACAGAGTCGGGACCCTTTGCTCATGACTCGCCGAGTTCATCCTTGAGCTCGTCGAGTCCTGCTTCATATCAGTTGGGACATTTGTCTTCCGAGTTCATCCCTGAACTCGTCGAGTCCTTTGATCTTCAAGTCCATCTTGTTGAGTCCTCTTCTAGACTCAACCAGATTGTCCAGAAACAGGAAAGGTTGGGGTACCATGACCCAACTCGCCGCGTCCCCCAAAGTCCAAGTTCATAGAGTCGATTTCAATCGGGTTCAACGCATCCAAAACGTAGATCTGACCTCCTAGGGTTTTTCTGGGCTAAGGGAGACGATGAGGGCTGGTTAATGTGTTTAAATAGGGTGCAAACCCTAAAAGTTAGGGTTTCATTCAGACAGATCTACTCATCGAGTCAGGGCTTCCGACTCATCGAGTAGACTCTTCCACCTGCGTCCAAGATTCGCCCCTACTCGACGAGTTTGGGGCCTCACTCGTCGAGTCCCAGTGTAAAAATGCAAAAACTCATATTTAAAATACGTAAGGGGAACCGGGCGTTACAGATCTCCCCCACTTATTTTAGAATTCGTCCTCGAAGTGTGATGTTGCATCTGGAAAAAGCTCGGGGTAGTGCTCCGTCATCTCGTCTTCCGGCTCCCAAGTCCATTCTGAGCCCTTGCGATTCTGCCATTGCACCTTTACCAGCTCGACCCTCTTGTTCCTCAGATCCTTCGACTTCCTATCGAGGATAGCTACTGGTCGCTCAATGTAGTTCAGGCTGTCATCCACCTAAATATCCTCTAGAGGCACCACTGCAGAGTCGTCTACCAGGCACTTCCGCAACTGGGTGACGTGAAAGGTATTGTGAATCTGGCTAAGCTCGGCTGGCAGATCCAACCTATACGCCACCTTGCCCACCCGGGCTGCAACCCTGAAAGGACCAATGTATTTGGGGCCCAACTTGCCCCACTTCCTGAACCTGATGAGACCTTTCCAAGGTGACACCTTTAGGAGAACCCTATCTCCCACCTAAAACTCCAGGTCCGATCGGCGCTTGTCGGCATAGCTCTTCTGCCGACTCTGAGCAGTCTGAAGCCTGCTCCGGACCTGCTGGATCCTCTCTGTCGTGTTGAGTACCACCTCGGTACTCCCCATGACCCTCTGTCCAACCTCATCCTAGCATATCGGGGTTCTGCACTTCCACCCGTATAACATTTCGAAGGGAGGACGGTCAATACTCGTGTGGTAGCTATTATTGTAGGAAAACTCCGCCAAGGGAAGATAGGTATCCCAACTACCACCGAAATCTAATACGTAGGCTTGCAACATATCCTCCAAGGTCTAGATAGTTCGCTCACTCCGACCATCCATCTCAGGGTGGAAAGTCGTGCTAAAATGCTGGCGAGTACTCAACTCGTCATGGAATTTCTTCCAAAATCTGGAAGTGAATCGCACGTCACGATCAGAGATCACAGAAACTGGCACTCTGTGTCGAGCTACCATCTCTATGATGTAGATATCGGCTAGCTTCTCGGCCGAGATGCTCTCCTGGATCGGTATGAAATGGGCACTCTTGGTCAACCGATCCACAATGACCCAAATCGAATCCACCCCCTGTGCGGTCCTGGGAAGCTTCGTGATGAAATCCATAGTAATGTCCTCCTACTTCCACATAGGGATATCCAATGGCTGCGTCTTTCCGTGAGGTCTCTGGTGCTCCGCCTTGACCTTCCTCCAGGTCAGGCATCTCTCGACGTACCAGGCTACATCCCACTTCATGCAGGGCCACCAGTAGCCATGACGAAGATCTTTGTACATCTTCGTCGCCCCGGGATGAATAGAAAACCTGGATTTGTGCGCCTCCTCCATCAAAACCTGGAGCACACCCCCATGATATGGAACCCACACTCTACACTGTAGTGTCAACAACCCACGACTATCGTAGTCGAAGGAGGAAACCTGACCCACAATGCGCTCATTCTTTCTGTGTTCCTCCTTCATAGCCTCCTGATGGGCCTCTCGGATCTGCTCCAGAAGTTGAGTCACTACAGTCATCCGCAAGCAAATATCTCTGATCGAGGCTATCTTGCAGCTAAGAGCATTAGCCACAACATTGGCCTTCCCCGGGTGGTAGAGGATCTCACAATCGTAATCCTTCACCACATCTAGCCACCGACGCTGCCTCATGTTCAGATTCGGCTGATCCATGAGGTACCTCAAGCTCTTGTGGTCCGTGTAAATGGTACATCGGACTCCATAGAGGTAATGTCGCCAGATCTTGAGGGCGAAAACAACCGCCCCCAACTCTAGATCGTACGTCGGGTAGTTCTCCTCGTGAGGCTTCATCTGCCTCGAGGCATAGGCTATAACATGCCCTCTCTACATTTGTACCCCGCCCAAACCTGAAATGGACGCATCGCAGTACACTACAAAATCCTTCACGCCCTCTGGCAGGGCTAAGATCGGTGCCTCGCATAGCCTCTGTCTCAATGTCTAGAATGCTTCCTGCTGCTCAGGCCCCCAACGAAAGACAACGACCTTCTTCGTCAGCCGAGTCAAGGGTAATTCTATCTTGGAGAAGTCCTAAATGAACCTCCGGTAATAGCCTACTAACCCAAGGAAACTTCAAATCTCGGATGGAGACTTCGGAACCTCCCATCTCATCATGACCTCCACCTTGGCCGGGTCGACCAAAATCTCGTTTTGGTTCACAAGGTTCCCCAGAAACTGCAGCTCACGCAACCAAAACTCACACTTGGAGAACTTGGCGTACAAGCTCTCCCTCCTCAGGGTATCCAACACCTCCCGCAAGTGCTCCTCATGCTGCTCCTGTGTCTTGGAGTAAACCAAGATGCCATCAATGAAAACGATCACAGACCGATCCAACATCGGTCTGCATACACGGTTCATTAGATCCATGAACGCGGAAGGAGCATTGGTGAGCCCAAAGGGCATCACCACGAACTCGTAGTGGCCATAGCGAGTCCAGAATGCAGTCTTCTGTACATCCTCGTCTCCGACCTTCATCTGATGGTAGCCTGAACGTAAATCTATCTTGGAAAACCAAGATGCCCCCTGTAGCTGGTCAAAGAGATCATTAATCCTCGGGAGTGGGTAACGGTTCTTCATCGTTACCTTGTTCAGCTCCCGGTAGTCTATACACATCCGATGCGACCCGTCCTTCTTCTTCAAAAATATGATCGAGGCTTCCCAGGGTGAACTGCCCGACCTAATGAATCCCTTGTCTAACAGCTCCTGTAGTTGTGTAGACAACTCCTGCATCTCAGGAGGAGCCAACCGATATGGTGCCTTGGCTATCGGAGCCGCACCAGGGACTAGGTCGATCCTGAACTCCACCTGCCTCTCCGGAGGTATCCCAGGCAGCTCCTCTGGAAATACGTCCGTGTACTCTCGCACCACGGGTACATCACTCACAGTCACCTTACCCGCCTCTCGGGTATCCATAACGTAGCCAACATACCTTGCGCAACCCTGCTGAAGGTAACGTCTAGCCCTAACTGTCGAACACATAGCTGGTCCACGCTGCAAAATCTCGCCCTGAATTACTAGCTCTCCCCCACTTGGGGTCCTGACCCGCACCAACTGCTACACACAGTCAATTATCGCCCCATTAGGGCTCAGCCAATCCATGCCGATGATAACCTTGTTCCCACGCAACGGAATGAGAACCAAGTCCACAAGGTAGCGCTCCTTATATAGCCTCAAAACACAATCTCTAAAAACCTCTGATGATCGTACTGATCGGTCGTCAGCAATATCAACCTCTAGAGGGAAATCCAACATGGCCGAAGACTTAGGGAACCTCTTGCTAAGTGAAAGAGAGACAAATGATCGGGTAGCCCCCGAATCGAATAACACCTGAACTGGGATACCGTTCACATGGAAAGATCATAAACAAAACATAGACATTACACATAAATATCAGAAACATCATATAACAAGAGTTAGGGAGAAGAAACATACCCGTCACCACATCCGGTGCGGCATGCGCCTCCTCGGTGGTCAGCTGGAAGGCTTGGCTCCTCACCACTGGCACATCTGTTTTTTCCTGTCGACCATCCGTGATCCGTAGGGTTGCTGGAGCTGGCGCTGCCATTGACGCTCCTGATGTCAACCTCGTGCAGTTGGCCTTCTTATGGCCCTTCTTATTGTAATGGAAGCAAATCAGGTCTGAATTCTGAAGGGTGGGGGTAGGGGCAGTACAATCCCTACCAAAGTGCCCAAGCTTGCCGCACTTATAGCAGCCTGATGATACCAGTCTACAAACTCCCTCATGAGTCTTGTCGCATTTCCCACAGCAACTCCGACCCTGCTGGCCCATCGACCTAGTGTCGGATCCCTTGGGTTTCATCCCCGAAACCCCAGTAGCCTGCACAGCCTCCACTTTCCTCTTCTGGATGTGCTCTATATTAATCTCCTTCTCTCTCTCCCGTGCTATCATGTCCTCCAAAGTCGGGCATGCTGAGTAGCTGACATGTTTTCGGATGTCAGCTCTCAACATATCATAGTACCGGGTCTTCCTCATCTCCTCGTCCCCCGCGTACTGAGGTACCAATAAGGCCCTCTCCTTGAACTTGGCGGTAATCTCCGCCACCGACTCTGTTGTCTGTCTCATGTCAAGAATCTCCCTGGCCAACTGCTGAATCTCCACAGCTGGTGCGAACTCCGCCCTAAACCTGGTCACAAAGTCCGACCAAGTCATAGCCTCAATGGATGGGGTTCCCAATGAATCACTGACCTCCTCCCACCAATCTCGATCTCGGTCCCTCAGACAACCTGCAACATACCAGACCTTCGACCCCTCAGGGTAGAAGCTCGTCAACTGAGCAGACTCAATGTCTGCAATCCATCTCCTAGCCACAATGGGGTCCTTCATCCCGTGGAAGTCTGACGCACCCAATGTTGTAGAACTCGTTACTCGGCACCTGTTCGGCCAACTACCGAGTAGCAAGTACTCAGGATTACTCGGGGAGTACTCGGATTCGATAATTCATGTAGAAATATTTTTAGGGAACTTATATATGTCAAAATCATAAGTTAAAATCTTAAGTTGATTGAAATATATAACAAAATTAGATACATGTGAACACACAAAAACTGAAAAACACATAATGGTCTCACTTTGTGAATAATTACTGAAAATTTAAGATATATATGTAGTGATAATCACATATGTGTATGCAAATAATAAATCATTAAGTCTATTATACATATTAATCACCGATTTGACCAAGTTTTACAACACTTCTCAGTTCAATAAGGGGCCGATCGGGGAGTACTCGGGTTTCTGTAACTCGCCTCGGTAAGGGGCCGAGTAGTGAGTACTCGGAGGAGTAATCGGCCAACTCGGCGAGTTTTACAACACTTGGCGCACCACATCCCCTGAAGTCCTTGAAGGAGAGTGTGCGTGTCCCTGCTTGGCCAGATGCCATGTCGCTACTGAATGCCCTGAGACGATCCTCCACCAGCTCGATAATCCCTTCCTTGATCGACCCAAATATCACCCGGGTCACCTCAAGGATGCCTCTCGTGATCTCAGACACGATGAACTCGCGTAGTCCGTCATCCACTGGTTCGGAACCTGCACCCGGACCTGATCCTGATCCTGATCCCGACCCTGAACCTCCTGCTCCGAAACTTGTCACCACCATTCTGAAACAAGACACATAATCTTCAAGGTCATACATAATCTCGAGAGGTATTACACACACTTTACAAGTTCCCTGGTTCTATCTCAGCCCTCCTTGACTCGAGTACGGATCCTCTGCTTTCAGTAGTACCGGCCCATACTACCTTCCACATCTATTCGTACTTTCCTCAAGGATTTCCTTGACTTCACCAAGTCCCTTCCATTACTACTGCTCGCTGCACTAATCTCATACTAGGCTTGCCCTAGGGTAACTCTCCGAACTACTCTCCGCCATCAGCTGCATAAAGAATTCCTACTACCCTTACCTAACTAGCTTGAGAATAAAATTACATATCACTAAGACCAGATAATTCTTCGAATGAAAGATCCTACCCTACAACGGTTGGACTCAAATAATAGTTGTGCAATAGGGCTACACCTAACCTTCTAAAATTATTTAGTCCTTGCGATATGTAACTTAACGTATTCATTTGCTAGTTAGTTAAAGATAACTAGAACTCCTAAAAGCACAAAGCAAGCAGCATTCGAGCATTGAGTAACCATACCAAGCATATCCTATTTAGGTCATTATATTACTGACTAATCAGTTCAAGCATGTAACTCAATAAGCACATATAGCAGGCACATAAGGCATCTTCCTAGATCCTTAGCCATAATCTAGCATGCAATCCTCATACATATAACAGGCATATAAGGCATCCCTCCTAGATCCTCAGCCCCAATCTAGCATGCAGTTCTCATAATCATATCATATATCATAACAAACATGTATGGGTATCTTGGGGAAAACTTACTTGAGCTCATCCGATTGCACGCATCACACACCTTGTTCTTTCTCGAAATTCTTTAATTAAATTTTAGAAAAACTCTTTTCTTGTAAAAATATTTCAAACCCTCGATTTGAGTCCAGACACCCCCGAAGGTGTGTCCGAATCCCTCAAGCCAAGGCTCTGATACCAACTTGTAACATCCCAAATTTCGAGACCAAAAATTTCGTTTTTACTTAGTAGTTTATAAAACATTTACTGAAAACATCATCAATATCATATCAACCCATAAACCCATAAGTCAAATGTCATAAAACATTTCATGGAATAATAATGTCAGAGTACAATCCCAAGAACATCAAGTGCGGAAAATAGTGGTGTGATGCGCTACTACCGTGCCGACTCCTTTACCTTCGAAGAAGAAGGACCTAAAACAAAAACTATAAACCGTAAGCACAAAGCTTATTGACTTCCCCCATCATACCACATATCATACATAACATATACTGCTTAACATATATGGGTACTAGCTACCCCTTCGACCCTATCGACCGGTAATTCGCCAAGCATATCAGGGTGCTAGCCTACCCCTTCGGCCCTGTCGACCAGTACCTTGCCTACCATATCAGGGTGCTGGCCTACCCCTTCGGCCCTATCGACCGGTACCTTGCCTAGCATATCAGGGTGCTGGCCTACCCCTTCGGTCCTATCGACTGGTAACCGGGGACTATTTCACCCCTACTACTACCACATACTATCACATATATCATAACTGTCTAGCATAGGCTGGTACTAAACTACCCCTTCGGTCTTATCGACCGGTAACCGGGGACTATCTCCTCTACAACCACATACTATCACATATCTCATATAACATATCAGGTAGTAACAAACCTAGATAATTATCACGAAGACCATCATCTATCAAACAACTCCTACTAGTGGGCCAGCATTGTGGCCTTAGACCCACTTCTACTGGAAGGTAACTCACCTCAATGTCGGGTAGTATCTAAACTGTCCTTGGTGATGGGATCAACTCCTCTCAAACTCCTACACATAACAACCTTCCTTAATTACCCTTCCATAATCATAACCCTTTCAAAGATCACTCAGGTTAAAGTCAAAGTCAAAGTCAACACCCTGGTCAAAGTCAACACTCTGGTTGACTTAACTCGCCGAGTTGGTCCACCAACTCGACGAGTTCCATAGATCAGAAATCTTTGAAATCGCGATCCAAATCGATGAGTTCTTCCGCAACTCGTCGAGTTTCTCCTATCAATAGTATTGGGACTTTTCCATTCAGCTCGTCGATTCCTTCCTTGGCCTCATCGAGTTCTCCCTTTACAGAATCAGGACATTTGCTCATAACTCGATGAGTTCTCCTTGAACTCGTCGAGTTCTCCTTCATACAGAGTCGGGACCCTTTGCTCATGACTCGCCGAGTTCATCCTTAAGCTCGTCAAGTCCTGCTTCATATCAGTTGGGACATTTGTCTTGAACTCGCTGAGTTCATCCTTAAACTCGCCGAGTCCTTTGATCTTCAAGTCCATATTCACGTCCATCTTGTTGAGTCCTCTTCTAGACTCAACCAAATTACTCAGAAACAGGAAAGGTTGGTGTACCATGACCCGACTCGCCGAGTCCTAAGAACGACTCGCCAAGTCCCCCAAAGTCCAAGTTCATACAGTCGATTTCAATCGGGCTCAACGCATCCAAAACGTAGATCTGACCTCCTAGGGTCAATATTACACTTCAAGTTACAAACTTTACATGCATGCAAGGTGTTATGAGCCAAAAGCGCAATTTCTAAGTCCAAAATGAAGTCTAGTCCAAAGGGAACGGCTAAAGCATGATAATTTCGTGAACTTTATGGCTATAAGGCCTGAAAGGGATCTGGAACTGAAGTTACAACTTTAGATCACACTCCATACTCAAAAGGTTCACAAACTTGCTAAAAGATGGCCCTAAACCCTGGATCTACTGCTTCCTTGAACCTTCTAGCTCCTTCTTCTTCTTCCACTATCTTCAAGATTGCAAAAACTCATATTTAAAATACGTACCGGGAACCGGGCGTTACATTGGGCCTCTTTTCCTGGCCCACCGCTATCTATACCTGCTCTAGCTTGTGCTTCGTTCGAAGATCCAGCTTAGTCTCCTGTTCCCGAGTTCTTGCAATCATGTCATTCAGGGTCTTGCACCACAAAAAGCTCAAGAACACTCTGATATCGTCCCTCAACATGTCATGGAATCTCGTCTTCTTCATCTCCTCATCTGCAACATAATGCAAAACAAACAGAGCCCATTCACAGGAACTTAGCGATGATCTCTGCCACAGTCTCAGTATTCTGGCGAAGGTCCTGAAACTCCCTCGCCAACTGTTGTACCTCAATTGCTGGTGCAAACTGATGGGTTTTAGTATACTACAACATCCTATGGTGCACATACAACCCTAAATGCTTTGGATCTATGTTTTCTCTAATTGTACATGCTATATTGTTTCCAAAGCATTAAGCCTACAACTACCATGCAATTGACATAAACAATATAGAAATGAGTTATAGAATTACCACTTTGTTGTAACTTGTAGTTTTGGCCTTTAAGAACTTAGCACCAATAGTGTGAATGCCTCAAATGGAATCACAACACACCTAGGACAAAGGATGACTCTTGAGAGAGAATATCTTGTACACAAAATGGCTCATGAACTCATAGAACATGTAGTGTCCGATTTTGGATGCTAAGGGCTCCTTTTATAGTGTGGCAAGGATTAAGGTTAGCACCATGTAAACCCTAATACCCATGACTCTTCATATTACCTAGGATCCCTGGGTTAAACCTCCATAGACTATCCATGGACTACCATATTGGTTTAGCCCATCCTAAATAACATAAGCCCACACATTAAGAATGATTGATTTACCAAATCAATCCCCTTACATTTAATTAGTCTTTTTTGATCACTAAATTAATTCCAAATTAATTCTTGATCAATACTAATTAAATAATATGATTTCATATTAATATATTAGAACTTATAATATATTAATAAATCATAAATAACCTCTTCTCAAAAGTCCATCCTATCAAATTGTCCTGGTGATATGCAACCCGAATGGACCATACTACTCTCGGGTCAAGTACATACCAATTATAGTTATGGGCTTAGACACCTAATCCAACAGTCTCCAACTTGGATAAGTCTAGTAACTATTATTGCAAGTACGACTCCACAACCCGACTAGCAATCGTAGCTCTAAAAATCCGCTTTCGAACTCTAACCTAGTCAATGACGCGTCCATTAGATAAGGGATCACATATTCCTCCATTATAGATATCATATGGACTGAGACATGGATTTTAATCATTCTCTCTGTCCATCTGTTGTTTCCCGATTTCCGATTTAAGACGACTGACTAATTAAACAAATCAAATCAGTCCAGGCTTGGCCAAGCACTTTGGCTTGTCATCACTAAATCTTCGAGGGGCCCACAGATATCGATTTTATCCATATGGGGTAAAAGGAATGGATAAACGTCGACTCAAATGCTTGCTTGTACGTACTCATCAAATCACACATAACAATATGTTTTATAACACCAAGTTACTGGTGCGTTTACATACGTCAGTGTGCAATCGACTTGCAACTACAACTCACATGTCTTGGTTTCAAGAATATAAGATATTATCTTCTTACAATCACTCGTGATAAAATCCATGAAGTGATCCAGATGAGCGTGGGTTGAATCCAATACTCGAATCTTAATCCGGGAGTACTCATGAACACTGCAGCTATGTCTAAAACACCTAGACAAACTACAGATCCATTCACGACAGTCTTGCCTCAATACCTACTTCCAATGATTCATCGACTGTGCATGGTTTGAATAACCTAGTTATTCGGGAAGTCAAAACATGCAAAGTGTAACACAAGAAAAATACTAATCCTATATGACCCCAAAACCTTTGAGTGCCATATTGATTACTCATTATTCATTGTATAATGTTTCGTATAATCAACTTAATACTTGAATTGAAAAAATAGCTATGCCATGCTCCAAGCATGCACACTATGTTTGTGTATGGTCATGACTTTGTGAAATAGATCAAATGAAAATTTTCCAATGATGCTCATTTCACAAATCCAGATCCTTATCTCAAGTGTAAGAATTCCAAATTCTTGTCACTGCTAGGAAGTGTTATATTCTAAACTATCATGCAATGATTCTTTTGTAATGTCTAGGTACCAAAAGTCATAGAGACTTGACCAATGGTATTACAAAATATTCCTTTGGATATTGTTACAAGACAATTCCATGGAAATGAAGTCTCAAATTCAAAGTATATTCCTTTGAACATCCTTCTTGCATGAAAGTTTCTAACTTTCTCATCAATTCTTAATATCCAACTCCCAATTAGGAAACATTCCATATTTGCCATACAACCACTCATTATTAATAGAATCATGTCTATTCATAATAATGTCAATATGGTTCATCCATTACTATACTTCCAACTGTCCTTAAGCGGCCAATCCTTGGTGAACCTTAGATTGTCCTTAACAGTTGTTTAACCACTTTAGTCATATCTGGTTCTATTCCTTTTCCCTCTTAATGCCTTAGGCATTTGGAAAATTAGAACATGAGAATATTATAGCTTATGCAATCGATACTATACCCGAATCATATGGGATGCGATTCATAATGTCTAACAAAAGACATGATACTTGACCAGTCTTTTGCAATAATAAATCTATTTGCCATGTTCTCACGATTCGAATTATGAAGAGGGATGTCATAATCATAATCGAATTTTGAGAACGCAATCAACATTTCCATATAGAATTTCCTTATTTCGAATCTTTTCAACATAACATTCATATATGTCCTTAACTAAATTTGATTATAACTCAATCTAATCTTTTAGAATTGAAATGAAGTATAAATTCCTCTCCCTTAATTATAGCAAAACAACCTTTCAAACCCTGTAACTTTCGAATTGAAACATTTGTTTTCTGTAATTAACATTGCTAACTTGCAACACTTACCATAATAATTATGCTCCCACTAGCATAACAATTATTATCTTACTAGCATAACACTTATGCTCCCACTAGCTTTGACATGTATTCAGAAATCAGTTGGACTTCTAGAAATCAATACTTATTGACTTTCATCACCAAAGTTCAGATTTTTGATACGAGATGCTTCGATAAGACTTTATCTAGGATTCTCAAAATCATACACATTTCCTTAGACAGCTCACATGTGTGTCTAAACAATTTTAGAACTTACAGCAATAAGTCTTAAATGTTCAGACCTTTTGCCATTTCTCACAATTCAAACTATGAAGAGGGATGCGGTAATCATAATCGAATTTGCGAATGCAAATAACACAATTGCTATTTCCTTAAAATCTACTTAGTTAAAGCATTTCCTCACAATCATTTTCATAAATTGGAGACAAACCTTATGACACTTAGATTTTATGGTGTATGTGTTCCTATCCAATGTGAATTTGTCATAACCATAATCACAAGACAAGGTTAGTGACAAATCCAAACTCATATGGACTGAACTTGTTCAATCTTAATTTCTTGCCACCTGGCAGCACAAGGGCCTACCATTGCTTCCTAGGTTGTTATGCAAACAACTGAGAACTCATAGAACTCACATGCATAGTCAACTTTACTAGAATGGGCACAAAAACAAGAATATGTCAGCACGATAGGTTACAAACCTCAAGTAGTGTGCTAGTGTTTAACAATAGGTTTACTCTTGATTAGTTCTTGAAACTTTCAAGATCTTAAAGACTCCCACTGACCTCTTGACATATGAGATTCTCTTGTCAAGAACCATTCCTTGACAAACAAATATTCAAGAGTTGGTGCGGATTCTCATCAAGACAAACACTTCACACAATTGGTCTTAGTTGGTCTTTGTCTTATCCAAAACATCACAACTTACCAATTTCAAATGTACAAGAGTAAGATGCATTTTACTCTACATTTGATAAGTGTTATAAACCTTTCTTAAGATTATCTCACTCAGGTAACAATCTTGGAGTAAGGCTCTAAGACTTGATTTTGGAACGAAGTATGACTCATCTTCTTGATTTTAACCATTTCAACAATTCACGATTCCTCTTCTTATCCATATAAATGCACTAAGATGTCCTTAGAGGATCAATTGTAATATGGTTTCATAATCACTAAGATGATCATAAAACAAGATACTCAAGTACTCTCCCATCCTTTCAGATTGGAGAAATTTTATATTTCTGCCAAATTTGATTCTTCTTATTCGTTGTGATATACATTGAAACTTTTCCAATGTTCAGAATTATACTTAAACTTGTAAGCATAACCATATTTACTAAACTTTAGTAAATCATGACAAATAGTCTTATCGTTCGTTGTGGTGGACCTGACCAGCTCACACCCAGTGTACCCGATCCCCTAGTCCTTCACTTGACTCACATATTCATGTGAACAAGGAATTAGTCTTAATTTCCCAAAGACGAAAATTCTCATTCATCATACAATATAATTTGCATGATTCCAAGTTTTTGTCCAATTGAAACTTGGGTGATGAGAATCTTTCCTTATTTGGTAAATTTTGACACTACCACAAACGAAAGAATCAAATCCAATTTATTGGTAAAAATATATAAACACCAATTTTTACAATTGCCATTGTAAGGAAATATAAAATAATGCAAAATTAAAAATTTTCTTTATTTTATAAAACTGCGGAAAACTTTTCCTTACAATGCAATTACAAATGAAAACTATGTTACAACATATTTCTAAGCAGTTTATCATAACTCTCAAGCAGCAGCTCAAAAAATCGATCATCGAACCATGCGATTGAAATCCATCTTCACGATCAGATTCAACATACTGTTCTTTTAAGCTTCCTCTCTTTTCGATCCTACAAACATCAAAATGGGACCTAGTCACATCATGTATTAAGAATCTCCAAATAGGAACTTAATAGAGTTAGATAGTGGACTTACCTGAAGCAGCGTCATACACTCTAACTTTACCATCCTTGTGATCTTTCAGATAAATATGGCAGCTTCGCAACCAATGCCCCTTCTCTTGGAAAAAGAAACATATGGACTCTTTGGGAATGGTACACAGGACTACCTCAGACTTAGCTTTTCTCTTTACCATTTGGTAAAATGACTTGACCATGGCCAATCCCTTTCCATTGGGAAGAGAATGCTTTTCTAGACTTCCAATGTTACCATTGTCAATGTCCATGGAAGTTTGGGAGTAGATCTTCCAATCAAATTTTCTTAACCAGTGCGCCAAATCATTGTTGATTAAACAGCAACAAGTAGCATCAAGTATAATGGAAAACAACCCTAGGCTCTGATACCACTGATGGGTTTTAGTATAATACAACATCCTATGGTGCACATACAACCCTAAATGCTTTGGATCTATGTTTTCTCTAATTATACATCCAATATTGTTTCCAAAGCATTAAGCCTACAACTATCATGCAATTGACATAAACAACATAGAAATGAGTTATATAATTACCTCTTTGTTGTAGCTTGTAGTTTTTGCCTTTAAGAACATAGCACCAATAGTATGAATGCCTCAAGTGGAATCACAACACACCTAGGACAAAGGATGACTCTTGAGAGAGAATATCTTGTACACAAAATGGCTCATGAACTCATAGAACATGTAGTGTCCGATTTTGGATGCTAAGGGCTCCTCTTATAGTGTGGCAAGGATTAGGGTTAGCACCATGTTAACCCTAATACCCATGACTCTTCATATTACCTAGGATCCATGGGTTAAACCTCCATGGACTATCCATGGACTACCATATTGGTTTAGCCCATCCTAAATAACATAAGCCCACACCATAAGAATGATTGATTTACCAAATCAATCCCCTTACATTTAATTAGTCTCTTTTAATCACTAAATTAATTCCAAATTAATTCTTCATCAATACTAATTAAATAATATTATTTCATATTAATATATTAGAACTTATAATATATTAATAAATCATAAATAACCTCTTCTCAAACATACATCCTATCAAATTGTCGTGGTGATATGCAACCCAAATGGATCATGCTACTCTCGGGCCAAGTACATACCAATTATAGTTATGGGCTTAGACACCTAATCCAACACAAACTCCTCGTGAAATCTTGTAACAAAATCCTCCCAAGTCATGGCTGCCACTACCTCAGATGCCAATCCACAACCGACCTCCTCCCACCAGTCATGGGCTCGGTCTCTCAGAAGGCAAGATGAAAATCCCACCTTCTCCCCCTCCTGGAAGAAGCTCGTTCACTGATCATTCTCCATTTTAGCTATCCATCAGCGGCTGGCAATGGGGTTCTTAGCTACCAAGAAATCCAAAGCTCCACAAGCCTTGAACTCCTGAAACGAGAGAGTCTGTTCTTATATCTGTCCCAAAGCGATCTCTTTTCGTAGGGCCCCGAGTCACTCATCCAGAAGCTCCATTATACCCTCCTTGATGGTACCAAAAATCATAGTGGTGGCCTCCAAGATACTGCGAGTGATCTATGATGTGATAAACTCGCATAACCGCTCATCCATTGGTTCGAAACCAGTGCCAAAACTAGATCCAAAAGCTCCTCTTCGAGTGGACACCATAATCAACTGAAATAGAAACATACAAATGATCAGCATAATCTCGACGAGACTTCCACTCTATAGGCCTCTTAGAATTTTCGAGACCTCCCTTGACTCGAGTATAGATCATATGCTTCCAGTAGTGTGGGCCGAATACTACCATCGACACCTATTTGTACTTTCATCAAGAACCATCCCAAATCCTCTAAGTCACCCATTAAATCCATACACATTATCCCTATGCTAAACAACATACATATCCCACTATTGAATTTCCTAGGATCTCTTAGGAATTATGAACTCGACCGTCCTGCAATACTAAGAATCTCAACCAACATTGTTGGTTGCCTTATGCATGCCATTTGTACACAAAATGGGATCACATAGACTGTCAAATAATGATTCTACCATAAGTCCACAACTAAACAAGGAACATGATATGAGGCTAAATCGATCATTCTAGGGCTATATGAACCTAATAGTATACAATTTTTAAAGCATAAACTTAGCAATTAACTGAGCTGATATCAATTCCAAGTAACAAATAGCATCAAATCCTCCTAGGCTATAAGGCATCACACAAATCAAACAATTCTAACATACGATTCCTGAAGGTATCCTTAGTCGTACTCTAGCAATTCTCATATCAGGCATACAAATCATAACAGTGGGTATGGGTATTTTAGGAACTACTTACCTGATCTCTGCTGATTGCACGCATCATACCCCTTTTCTTCATAATTTTTTTTTGAAAATTTCATTTTTCTTTTGAAAGATTACCAATTCCTCAGTTTGACACCCAAAAGTGTGCCCTAATCCCTCAAACCAAGGCTCTGATACCAACTTGTAACATCCCAAAAACAGTGATAAATTTTTTTTCATTTTAAAATCATTATTTTCATATATCACATGTCTCAAATTCAACCGCAAAACAAAATGTCAAAGTCATTAGAGTAAAAATAATCATAAGTGCAGAATCGTGAGGGGGGATGTTGTGCCATCATGCTGGGCCCTTCCCTTTTGTACCGGAAGTACCTGAAACCATAAACATAAATTGTAAGCAGCACAATGCTTAGCGAGTTCATGACGTGCATAATTATACCTATCAACTTTTAAATTTATAAACCTAACTTAACTAACTTATGCACATATAGGTAGTGTACCTAGTTAGATTATAGAATAGTCTAGGTAAGTCGGATGTCGAACACAAGGAAAGAAATTTAAATAATAAATCAATTACTAAAAGTTAAACTAAGAAACAAACTTTTAATGGGGGTATTACTGCTTTTGCAAGATTAGAAGAACTTAAACCAAACAACTACCGAATAACACTATTAAACTAAGCAAAGAAAACAATATAAATTCAATATTAAAGAGTACTTTCGTTAGATCCGAATCCCCCCTTTTCCCCCTATGGTTCATTTCTTATTAAATTACTATTGAAGATTACCAAATTATTATGTAAGAAGTTATTATGATCAAATACCTAGTTGTTCCAATTTATGACTTACCATGTTATGATCAAACACATGTAAACACATAATTGGCTTTAAGATAAACTTGTCTAGGCACGATAAATATAAGAGTTACTTTCCTATGATCAAGTTTACCAACCAAGCAAAGATTATGGATCAATCATGCTCTCTAACGTAGATAAAGTTACTCACTTTAATTACCTATTCTAAGATTTGTCCAATCCTAGATCTAGCAATTTAATGATCATAAATCACTAGGTATCAAGTTCATGCAATTAGAATGGTCATCTATTACGCAAAATTAATATCAAGGCAATCAAAGACTAGAACCAAAATTATAACACCTCAAATTTCAAACCAAATTTTTTTCATTTTTAAATTACCCAAAATATTGTTCATAAACCAGAATCATCGGAAAAATGCAAGTATCAATTACGAATCGTCACAAATATCAGAGTATCAAAAAATGCCCATTAAGAAATCTCCCAGCGAGTGTGTAAAATCAGACCTTTGCCTTCCCACGATCCTCAGAAGTACCTGAAACACATATAATCAACAATTGTAAGCACGAAGCTTAGTGAGTTCCTCAAGATATCACATACAACACAACATAAATAAATAGCTATGGGTTATCAGTAACTCTGGGGACTATTAGCAGTCCCCGTGGGCAAACAGCACGCCCTGTGGGTTATCAGCAACCCTGGAGACTACCCGCAGTCTCAGTCACACATAAACAATGTAAAACAATAATAACAGTTAGACCCAGCTGGTCATCACAAATACAACTATTCTACGACATAGGTAAGAATAAGTTAGGAGAGTCACTTGATACTAATGACAAATAAATCTCACACCCGAACTGTTGGAACTACACTCCGTCTAATAACACAATCATTAACCCTAATTAATAATTATGGTTTACCACCCAAATCACATGACCAATCCCACACCTGTGCTCCTTAAGGACAAAAGACCATTTTCCCCTTCCATGGTCCAAAACCCTAAATCCTTGACCAAAGTCAAAAGCCAGCAAAAAGTCAACCACCTAACACCTATGTTGGGCGTACGCTTCCTACGCATCGCGTACTCAAAGAATCAGATGGGCAAAGGTCGAGCCTGGCTACGCTAGGCTTAGCCAGAAGTTTGTTGGTGTATGTCATCTGATCTGAAAAATCGCTCCTAAACGTCTTTATCATTAATACTTGCAATCCAAACATAGATCTGACCTCCATAGAACATCTTAATCCATAAAGTCGATAACTTTAAGACTTTTCATGACTGAAATAAGCTTAAACCTCAAAACCCTAACTTAATAACATACCTAAAACCATTACACTCTTACATGGAAAAAAGGGACCTTCAAGCAAACATTTTTATGAATCTACAAGACCTAAAACACATGAAAGGATATCTAATGTGCTCTGGAGTGCACCATACCAACAAAGATCCAAGCTTTTGGACTAAAAGCTCATAAAAACTCATCTATGGATATCTAGAAAGAATGTCAGCAAGGTATACACTTTATACTTTCGGAAGATGCACAAGGTAAGGTAGTTTCTGGATCCACAAGCTTGCAAGCAACACCACCTTCTTCGATAGTATTCTTCTTTTACAAGAGAGCACCAAGATCACTAACAAGCTTTAAAATCTTCACACATAAGGCTTAGGCTCGAGAATAGGGTTTGTAAGGAGTGGAGGCTAATAAGAAATGTCCAAGGTGGAATAAGGTGGGTTAAATAGGGAGCAAACCCCTAAAATTAAAGTTTAAGAGCCGAGCTAGTATGCCCTGTGTATCATATGTATGCCCAACATACTAGCATGCATCCTACGTTCCATGGCTCGATCATGTACGCTGCACGTACCTCATGTAAGCCCATCATACAGGCTGAAATGTAAGGCTTTGGTCATAAAGGGATATATATGCAAAATTTAATTAAGCCAAGGACTAAAATGGAAATACCTAAAAACCTGATGTTACAATTCTCCCCCACTAGAATTAGACTTCACCCTCGAAGTCAGCCTCAGAAAACAGATCAGGGTAGTGCTCGCGCATCTCAATCTCGAGTTCCCAAGTCCACTCCGAGCCTTTCCGATGTTTCCACTGAACTTTAACCAAGTTCACTACCTTATTCATCAAGGTCTTCACTCTTCGATCCATAATCGTCATGGGCCTCTCGATGTAATTTAGTTGATCACTGACCTGAATGTCATCTAAAGTGACCACAGTTGTCTCGTCAGCTATACACTTCCTCAACTGGGAAACATGGAAGGTATCATAAATCTACCTCAACTCCTCTAGTAAGCCACCTTGCCCACATGAGGCCAACACTCTAAAAGGGTGAATAAACCTGGGGACCAGCTTGCCCCGCTTCCTGAAGCGGATTACACCCTTCCAGGGTGATACCTTAAGAAGCACCAAATTTCCCACCTGAAACTCTAGCTTAGAGCGTCGTCGATCCGCATAACTCGTCTGATGGCGCTGGGCCATCAGAAATCTCTATCTAACTTGCTAGATAAGCTTGGTCATCTTGATAACTATCTTTGTGCTCCCCATGACTCTCTGGCCGACCTCGTCCCAAAAAATAGGAGTCCGACATCTCCTCCCAAAATAAGCTCAAAGGGGAGCATGCCAATGATGGCTTGATGGCTGTTGTGATAAGAAAACTCAGCCAAAGGAAGGTAGGATTCCCAGTTCCCACCAAAATCAATGGCTCAGGCATACAACATATCCTCAAGCATCTAAATAGTCCGTTCACTTTGCCTGCTCGTCTGCAGATGATATGTAGTACTGAAATGTAACCGGGTACCCAAGTCTCGTTAAACCTCTTCCAAAACCTGGAAGTGAAACGATCATCCCAGTCTGACACAATGGAAGTCAGCACCCTATGCCCAGCCACCACCTCTCGGATATAAATTTCAACAAGCTTCTCTACAGAAGAGCCCTCACTTATGGCTAGGAAGTGAGCACTCTTCGTCAAAAGATCCACTATCAACCAGATAGCATCAAAACCCCTTGCAGTCTTCGACAATTTTGTAATGAAATCCATCGTGATCTGCTCCCACTTCCACAGTGGAACTACTAAGGGCTGCAGCTTGCCGTGTGGGCGCTGGTGCTCGGCCTTGACCTTCCGGCAGTTCAAACATCGCTTTACAAACCAAGCCACATCCCTCTTCATACACGGACACCAGTAACTATGCTTCAGGTCGAGATACATCTTGGTAGCCCCTGGATGAATTGAAAATATCGACTTGTGGGCCTCCTCCATCAATTACTCGTCGAGCCCTACCAGCAAAAGGAACCCACACCCCCCATGAAATGTCAAAAGCCCGCTGCTATCAATATCAAATGCTAAAATCTGACCGATCACCCGCTCACTTTTCTGATTTTCTTCCTTTATGGCCTCCTGTTACGCTTCTTTGATCGTTTCCAAAACTGGGGTCATCACAGTCATCCTCATACACACATCCCGAATCGGGCTACTGACCGTCATCCGGACCGAGGCGTCGGCCACCACATTGGCCTTTCCTGGATGATACAAAATCTCACAGTCATAATCTTTCACTACATCCAACCACCTCCTCTGCCTCATGTTCAGGATATGCTGATCCATAAGATATCTGAGGCTCTTATGGTCCGTGTAGATGGTACACCGAACACCATAAATATAGTGGCGCCAAATCTTGAGAACGAAAATCACCACCCCTAATTCCTAATCATGAGTGAGATAGTTCGCTTCATGAGGCTTCAGCTGCCTCGAAGCATATGCAATCGCATGCCCCCTCTACATCAACACAACATCCAAACCTGCAATGGATGCATCACAGTAGACCACAAATCCTCAACTCCCTCAGGGAGGGCAAGTACTGGTGCCTCATAGTCTCTGGCGAAGAGTCCTGAATGATGTCGGCTGCTCAGGCCCCCAACTGAACACAACATCCTTCCTCGTCAACATAGTTAGAGGAACACCAATCTTGGAGAAGTCTCAAATGAATCTCAGATAATATATACTGCCAAACCGAGGAAGCTCTGAATCTCGGATGGAGACTTCGACACTTCCCACCGTATCACCTATCTTGGCTCGGTCAACCATGATACCATATAGGTTGATGACGTGTCCTAGAAACTGAACCTCGCGCAACCAGAAGTCACACTTTGAGAAGTTGGAATAGAGCCTCTCCATCCTCAAAACTCCGAGAATCTCTCACAAATGCTCCTCATGCTGCACTCTAGTCATCGAATAGACCAGAATGTCATCGATGAAGACAATCACCAATCGATCCAACATGGGCTTACACACCCGGTTCATGAGATCCATGAACATCGGTCCAAACAACACACGCGCAGGTACAAAATTCACAAGGAAAGTACCTACATGAATAACAACATAAGTAACATAAGCATAATAATAAAGAACACATACCAGCTATGACGTCTGGAGCTGCTCGGGCCTCCTATGTTGTAAACTGAAATGCTCTCCCTTGAGCCCTCAGAGTCTCGGCCTCCCCCTGCCAGCTATCAGTAATACGTAGGATCACGGGAGCCAGAGTCTGAACCGCCCTAGTTGCAAGCTGAGGACACTCGAACCTCAAATGTCCCGTCTGGTTGCAATTGAAGCAAACATGAAATACCTAGCCAAATGCCCATCCTTGCTACACATATAGCAAGGAGTCCTTGACCGACAATGTCCCTCATGTCCCTTGCCGCACTTACCGTAAGTGTGGCCCTTCTGGCCTCTTGCTCTCGAGTCAGCGGGCTTCGGCCGCTTAGTCGTCGGTTGCGACTACACTGGTCTCCTATATCTCACCTGGATCACCCTCTCCTCTCTATCCTGGGTATTTAACTCAATCTCTCTCCTCCTGGCATTGGTCTGCAGCCCAGCCGATATCCGATACGAAGTGCTCGCCACGAACTCACAAATATCCCTCCTAAGAATACTCAGATATCGATCCATACATGCGTGCTCAGTCGACACGTACTCAGGGAAGAGCAAGGCCCTCTCATGAAACATCCTGGTGATCTCAGTCACCATCTCTATCTTCTGCTTGAGAGATAGGAACTCCAGGGCCAACCTCTCTCTCTCTCTCTCTTAACCACTGGTACAAACTCATCTTTAAACATCTTAGTGAATCTCTCCCGGGTCACCTCAAAATGCTCTGCAAGAGAATAATCAGCTGTCACAAACTTCCACCAATCCTTCGTTCCCAAGCGAAGCAGGTTTCGCGTGGAACGAACCCTCAGATTCACTGGAAATGAGCAAGTGTAAAAACAACCCTCAACATTGGAAATCCATTTCATCGCAACAATCAGATCCTAGGTCCCATCAAAATTGGGTGGCTTTGTGTTGTTGAACTCCCGGTACCATAACTAATCACCCCCCTGCGGTCTTGTAGCAGCAACAGCTGCGGTGGCTGCGACAACAGCAACCTTAGTGATGGCAACATAGCGCTCATCAAAAGTCTCAATCAGTGTGATCTTGATAAACCCAAACATCTATGGGATATCCCCTATGATTGTTATGGCCACCTCGGTGGCAACAATCCTACAGATCTCATCATCACTGGCACTCGACCTCTCGGGGTCGCTGGATCCTGAACCTCGGGTAACCACCATACTAAAACACACAAGAAAACCATCATAATCAGGCTAAAGCACATACACAAACATCCACACAATCCTACAAGTTCCTTAGTTCCTTAAGATTCCTTCTTGAGCCGCGTACACATCTGGTGCTTTTAGTAGTACAAACCCAATACTACATTCCACACCAACCCGTATTTGTCACAAGTCATGCTCTCAAGACTTTAAGTCACAAGGACTCTATTTCTCAAGATCAGATGTACACTCGCCCTACCGGTTCCTCAGAACCACTACTAAGCATCTTGATACTCATTCTAAACTGCTCCCTAGCACTACTCCGCCTTACAAGATATTCGTTGTCCTCACCATTTGCTTTGTACATGCCAATCGTACATGATACGAGACTCGATAGACATTAGAATAAATGATTCTACCTCAAATCCACAACCAAACATGGAACATAAATAAAGGCTAAATCAGGCATTCTAAGGCTATAAAATACTAACTATGTACACTTATACAACATACACCAAGCAAATAGCAATGGCAGATTACATCTTATAAGAACTAACTCCTAGACTAAAGGCATCACAAATCAAGAAACCCTCTCACCCCACTCGTGCAAGATCCTTAGCCTACTACTAACTAGCATGCAGTTCTATCAGCTTATAAGATATCAGCTCTAAATTACTCATAATATAAATTGAGATATTTTGGGAAACTATCGTCGAGGTCTGGTTGATTGTACACACTGCTTCATCGGGTTTTTTCTCCTATAAAAATCTTCATTTCTTTGAAAAGTTTTTACAAAAATCTTCATATCCTTAGTTTGAGTTTGGAATTACCCTTGAGTTCATCCAAATCCCTCAAACCACGGATCTGATACTAGATTGTAACACCTCAAATTTCAAAACAATTTGTTTTTTTCAATTTTAAACTACCCAAAATATTGTTCATAAACCAAAATCATCGAAAAAACGCAAGTATCAATTTTGAATCATCACAAATATCAGAGTATTAGAAAATGCTCAATAACAAATATATCAGCAAGTGTGTAAATCACACATTCGCCTTCCCACGATCCTCAATAGTACCTGAAACGCATATAATCAACAACTATAAGCATGAAGCTTAGTGAGTTCCCCAAGATACCACATACAACACATCCTAAATAAACAACTATAGGTTATCAGTGAACATGGGGACTATCAACATTCATAGTGGGTAAACAACACTCCCTGTGGGTTATTAGCAACCCTGGAGACTACCTGTAGTCTTAGTCACACATAAACATAATAACACAATAATAACAGTTAGACCCAACTGGTCATCACAAATACAACTATTCTACCACACTGGTAAGAATAAGTGAGGAGACTCACTTGATACTGATGACAGATAAATCTCACACCCGAACTGCCAGAACTAGACTCCGCCTAATAACACAATCATTAACCCCAATTAATAATTAAGGTCCACCACCCAACTCACATGACCAATCCCATACCTATCCGCCTTAAGAACAAAAGACGATTTTTCCCCTTCCATTGTCCAAAACCCTAAATCCTTGACTAAAGTCAAAAGTCAGCAAAAAGTCAACCGCCCAGCGCGTACGATAGGCGTATGCTTCCTACGCGTCGCGTACTCGAAGAATCAGATGGGTCGGGGTCGAGCCTGTCTACGCTAGGCGTATCCAGAAGTTTGATGGGTATATGTCGTTTGATCCCAAAAATCACTCCCAAACGTCTTTATAATTAAGACTTGCTATCAAAACATAGATCTAACCTCCATTGCGCGTCTTAATCCATAAAGTCCATAACTTTAAGCCTTTACATAGCTGAAATAAGCTTAGACCTCAAAACCCTAACTTAAATCATACTCAAAACCATTACACTCTTGCATGGGAAGAAAGGGACCTTCAAGCAGACATTTTTACAAATCTACAAGACCTAAAACACATGAAAGGATAGCTAATATGCTCTAGAAAGAACATCAGCAAGGTATAGACTTTATACCTTCAAAAGATGCATAAGGTGAGGTAGTTTCTGGATCCGTAATCTTGCAAGCAACACCACCTTCTTCAATAGTCTTCTTCTTCTACAAGAGAGCACCAAGATCACTAACAAGCTTCAAAATCTTCACACATAAGGCTTAGGCTCGTGAATATGGTTTGTAAGGAGTGGAGGCTGATAAGAAATGTCCAAGTGAGGCATAATGTGGATTAAATAGGGAGCAAACCCCTAAAATTGGGGTTTTAGAGATGAGCTAGTACGCACTGCGTACCATATGTACGCCTAATGTACTAGCATGCATCCCGTGTTGCATGGCTCGATCATGTACGTTGCGCGTACCTCACATACGCCCAACGTACAGGCTGAAATGTAAGGCTTATGTCATAAAGGGCCAAATATGCAAACTTTAATTAAGCCAAGGACTAAAACGGAAATACATGAAAAGCAGATGTTACAAAAACATGTAAGAATTTGATTTATCAACACTAGAAAAACCAACTATAATTAATAATAAGTTTGAAATAAACTCATAGTTCAAAGGGTTCATCATCACCAACGACAGTAAAAGGGTAAAAGCTCATAATCATGGCAGAAAACACATAGAATCATGTGACATCCTCTAATTTTCAGAACCAATTTAAATTTTTCTTTACTCTTTAAAAATCATTTATTATATTTGTGGAAAATGCTAGTACAAAAGATCATTTTGATTACAAATGTTTGTTTACAAAATGTTAAAACCCTAAGGATGTCAAAATCAATACATATACATAAGTTACAACGTAAAGAACTGATGGTCCTGAATACTATTGTGGGTTGTCTCTTAATCACTCAGTGTCCTAATTAAGTTCTAGTAGCTTAAGTCTTTATACCTGATATGCATATAAACTGATTGGACCAGGTTGGGGAAACCTGGTGATATACATAGGGATTTCAATTCCATGATATTGATATGATAATATTATTTAGTTATTAGACCCGCAAAATCAACCATTACCTTACTAAATCGATATTGGCTTACATTTCTACTTATATATACCTCCTGATCCTCACAAATCCTAGTCCAAGATTATCAGGGAGAAATTATCTCGACTAATGAACCATTAAAAGATTGACTATAGAACTAGGGCTTCCTTTGCTGGTGTAAGTTATAAAGGCTTATGGACTGTCAGAGTATTTGATGAATATTGTTTTCCAATTCATCTGCATATGTGAGTAATGAGCTCAAACTAACAACTTACTTCACAAGACCGTCTAGAATGATCAAGTGTTGTCACCTACTTTATGGGTTGACCAGACATACCACTAACAGTTTCCTGATCGGAACTCACCATTTTTGGTCGTCCCGTACGGAGCTACCGTACATCAACACCTGATCGTGTCATGGGGTAACGCCTGGTTTCTGGTACGCATTTAATTATTAAATTATTCATTTTTATAGAGCTACTCGACGAGTTGGAAGCCCCAGACTCATCGAGTAGAATCGAGTCTTGGACGCGGGTTTCAGATATCTACTCGACGAGTTGAAAGCCCTCGACTCGGCGAGTAGGTCTGCCAGAGTGAAACCCTGATTTCGGGGTTTTGCACCCTATTTAAGCATCTTAATCCCCACCTTTTGGCCTCATTTCCAGCGTCCAAGTCCTAAAACCTAATCCACGACACCCTAGAGCATTTTGTGAGTGTGTCGGCCATTCTTGAGTGATTTTTGTGTTCTTGAAGCTAGAAGAAGAAGGAGGAGCTAGAAGGTTCAAGGAGAAGATAATAGATCCATGGATTTCCTTCCATCCTCATCACTTTCTAGTAATCAAGTCTCTAACTTGATCATTCATTCATTAGATCTACTTACTTCCATTTTTATGAGGGTTTTGGTTCAAGAAGGGGTTCCATTCATTAGATCTACTTACTCTCAAGTGACTTACAGTTCAGATCTGGGATCTAGAAGGGGTTCCATGACATAAAGGTGCAAACTTTATGGCCATGGAAGCCCCATGCAAGCTTAAAAATGTTATTATGGCCCTTTTAGCCCTAAAAGGCCATGCATGGAAGGAAAGCTAGGAACCTTACGTGTCCAACTAATGTCCAAGGCCTAGATCTATTATAGTGTGCTTTGGTTTGGAGTATTATAGCTTGTGAACCAAGATCTATGTTCTAGAGAGTTAGGGTTTGAGCTAAACCCATTAAGAAGGACCGATAGCGGGTAAAGTTGGAAACTTTACCCTTAACAATGTATTCCCAGTGTGTAGATGAAGTATGGAGTTTGGATCTGAAAGGTAGGAGCTTAATCCATTGAGATGGCTTAATCAGACAGAGAAACTCAGTGAGTCCATAGAGGGACTCGACGAGTTGAGTTGGTTTGTCCCGTTTTAGCTTAAGGTAGCACTTGATGAGTCGGTGAAGGGACTCGACGAGTAGATTTTGTAGATTGCGACTATGAGTAGCATGGGAACTCGACGAGCCGGGGGTGACTCGACGAGTTAGATCGCGATTTCAAGTTCTAGGATTCGACGAGTTGATGGAGCAACTTGACGAGTTGGTTCAACCAGAAGGTTGACCTTGACCAAAGCGTTGACTTTGACCAGAGGTAAAAGGGTCATTTTACCCTAAGGAGAATTATCAGGTTTTGACTAAGTGTTATTGTGATAATAATAGTTGGGGAGTCGTGGGAGAAGCGGTTAGAGATTCCTCGCTCAAGATTTTAGCAGTCAGCTTTGCGATGTCAGTTTCCTTCAGTAGAAACGGGTCTAAGGCAGCAAGGTCGGCCCGTATATGTGATATGTTAGTAGTTGAGTGTGCGCGTGGCCTGAATCTCATAGTAGCCGAGTGTGGGTGGGGCCCGAATCACATAGTATTATTTGAGTATGGATATGTGACTGCTGTTGGATTAGGTGTCTAAGCCCATAACTATTATTGGTATGTACTTGACCTGAGAGTAGCATGGTCCATTTGGGTTGCATGGCATCGGAACAATTTGGATAGACTTTTGTGAGAAGAGGATATTTATGATTTATAATATATTTTAAGTTCTAATGTATTAATATGGAATCATGTTATTTAATTAGTATTGATCAAGAATTAGTTTGGAATTAATTTTGTGATCAAAAGAGACTAATTAAATCAACGGGGATTGATTTGGTAAATCATTCATTCTTATAAAGTGGGCTTATGATCCATAGTTCTTCATGTTGGTCTAAACGCATGTGGTGACCCATGAATACTCCATGGAGGTTAAAACCCATGGATCATGAGGAATGTGGAAAGTCATGAGTTACATGGTGTAACCCTAGTTTGCCACACTATATAAGAAACCCCAAGGCTCATGAAATTGGGACTAGTGTAGACCTTTTTAAGGGACAAAAGTGGGGCTAGCCTATTTGTGAAGCAAGTGTTCTTCTCTCAAGTTATTCCAATTGATAGTGGTGTTGTGTGATTCCATTTGAGGTGCAACACTTGGGGCATTAAGTTCTTAAAGGTCCAAGGATTCTAACTACAATAAAAGGTATGTCTTCTAACTTGTTTTATTACCCAAGTATCAAAGTTTTGTATGCTAGTTAGGGTAATCCCTTGGAATGTTCAAGTTTGCATTTATAATAGAGAAAACAAAGATCCAAGGTATTTAGGGTTTCATGCACACCTTAGGAGTGTTAGAATGCTCAAAAACCCAACAGTGGTATCAGAGCCTAGGCTTGTTTTCAATTATACTTGATGCTACTTGCTTGGAAATGCTTTAAAATCGATTTTATGCTGTTCTGGACAGTGGACTCGCCGAGTCCACTGGTGGACTCGCCGAGTCCAAGAACAAATTCATCCAACTCGCCGATTTGGTTCATACACTCGACGAGTTGGTGCTCCAGAATGCAGATTTTCGAGGTTTTTGGCTAGAATTGGACTAGGATCATTACCCTAAGCTGTTTTTGAACTTATAAACCTATTTTTGATGTGGTAATTATCATGCTTATCCAATTTATAAGATAATTGTCAAAGTTTAATGTTTTGTATTATTTTATATGGTTAGGCTAATTACATGAAATTTGTTTGATACGAATTGTCTTCTTCTTATGAGTTTAATTTAGTTCATAGACAATTTGATTGTTTTTCTTGTTAGAATTTTTGATCTAAATGGATTTTGATGAATTCCATAACTTGTCCTCAAGTTATGGAAAATGAAAAGTTTCTTTTAAAAGGATCATTAAAATCATAGGTTATGAACTTGAAAATTCTTTTTCCCATAAATGGCTTTATGAACTCCATAACTTGTGCTCAAGTTATGGAATGTCAAAAGTCTTTTCTTAAAACCTATATTAAACGCATAAGTTATGGATTCCAAAAGTTTTTTGAATAGTTCAAAACTTTCCCTCAAGTTTTGGAATTTGAAAATGTAAAATTCTAACTTTTGAAACATTAAATTCCAAACCCTAGAATTTTAAAGTTTAAAATTCTACCCTTATACTATTATAATATTATAGGTTTAATATATATATATATATATATATATATATATATATATATATATATATATATATATATAAGAACAAAGTCAGTCTTACCGTTAGTAGGCGTCATTCACGAAGCCGGTCTATAAGGGGGGTATAAGGTTACTGCCTATAAAATGGTAGTTTAATGGGTGTCCACTCTCACCCACCGCTTCCTTGACTGGTGGAGGGTCGTTAGCTGAACGGGTAATATAGGACTCTAATTCTCCCTTCATTAAAAGTATATTGATAAACATAAAGTAACTAAACACTTATAAATTCCCAAATCTTAGTTACTTACGAAAATGTGAATATGGTGCTAACCCATGAAATTGCACTTTGCACCTTGTTAAGCCATTAGTGGAGCGTGTGTGGTTAACCGACACACTAATCTGGACTGACAGTGCGTGGCAAAGGGTAGCTTGATGTTAATCATAGATCAATGTAGTGTGTGTGGTTAAAAGGCACATTGATTAGGTGGTGTAACATTGGGTGTACCAAGCTAGTTTGCGTGGTTATTCACACCTTGTTTGTGATCATTGGCATCCCAGTCACAAACTTGAAGGGCACAATCGAGATTTAAACATGCCATTGAAAGTCTCAATGAATCTCAAAGGATCTAGGAGTTTCAATTCACTTAAAACCTAAAATTCTTTTTCGTTTTTCATGGTGGAAATTGGTAAATCGTCATTTACCTACCTTCAAATATTTTGCGGTTTGGATTATGGCATCCCTCTTCCAAATTGTAAAATATTGAGTTGGGTCCTAGCCCTAATATTTCATTTGGGTGTTATATTAAGGACTTAAATGAATTAACTTGAATTTCTCCCATTGTAGATGTCTAGTTCAGACAACTATGGTCTTCCGAAATCTTTTGGAACAAGCTTTCCTCTTGAAGATGATGTCTCGCGGTTGGATCGTGGAAGTCATACTTCACTTCCTCCACCTCCTCCAATAATTCTCCCTAACCCACAAGTTCAAAGACTTGAAAAATTCAAGTTCACTCAAGCCCGACTTGCAATGAAACATCAAGATGGAAGGCCGTGTGTACTCACGTCTTGGAGATGAAGTCACATATTGACAGGCTGAGATTATTGGGTGTCAAAGTCTCGAGGAAGTTGGCTAGCTGGGTTCTTCAATCACTTCCCGAGTCATATGGTGAGTTCATTAAGTACTACTATGTGACAGACCACGACATGACCCTTATTGATCTTACCTATTTGCTTGTTGCTGCTGAATCAGCAATGATTTGGCGCACTGGAAAAGCAAATTTGATTGGAAGATCTACTCCCCAAACTTCCATGGACATTGACAACGGAAACATTAGAAGTCCAGAAAAGATTTCTCTTTCCAAGGTAAAGAGAAAGGCTAAGTCTGAGATGGTCCCGTGTACCATTCCCAAAGAGTCCATATGTTTCTGTTGCCGAGAGAAGGGGCATTGGTTGCGAAGCTGCCCTAACTACTTGAAAGATCTAAGAAAAGGAAGAATCGAAAAGTTTGACTCTGCTTCAGGTAAGTCTACTGTCTAAGTCTATTAAGTTCCTGATTGTATATTCTTAATACATGATGTGACAAGGTTGCATTTTGATGTTTTGTAGGATCATGAAAAGGGAAGGAAGCTTAAAAGAAGAGTATGCTGAATCTGATTGCGAAGATGGATTTCAATCGCATGGTTCGAAGATTGGATTTTTTCAGCTGCTGCTTAGAGTTATGATAGATTGCTAGGAAATATGTAATAACATAGTTTTCATTTGTAATTGCATTCTAAGGAAAAGTTTTTTCCACATTTTATAAATAAATAAAATTTTGTTTTTATTTTTATTATATCTCCTTGCAATGGATTTTGTGAAAATTGATGTTTGTATGTTTCTATGTTAGCAATATGAATTTGATTCTTTCGTTTGTCGTAGTGTCAAGTATTTTCCAAATAAGGAAAGATTCTCATCACCCAAGTTTTAATTGGACAGAAACTTGGAATCATGCAAGTTGTATTGTATGATGAATGAGAATTTTCATCTTTGATAAATTAAGACTAATTCCTTGTTCACATGTATGTGTGAGTCAAGTGAAGGACTAAGGGAGCGGGTACACTGGGTGTGTGTTGGTCAAGATCCACCACAAAGATCGATAAGACTATTCCTCATAATTTACTAAAGTTTAGTAAACATGGTTATGCTTACAAGTTTAAGTATAATTCTGGAACATTGGAAAAGTTTCAATGTATGGCAGAACGAATAAGAAGAACCAAATTAGGCAGAAAGATAAAATTTTCTCCAATCTGAAAATATGGGAGAGTACTTTAGTATCATGTTTTATGATCATCTTAAAGTGTATGGAAAAACCATATCACAATTGATCCTCTAAAGACATCTTAGTGTATTTGTATGGCTAAGAAGAGGAATCGTGAATTGTTGAAATACTTTAAATCCAGAAGATGAGTAATACTTCTTTTCCAAACAAGTCTTAGAGTCATACTTCAAGATTGTAACCTTGAGTGACATGATGTTAAGAAAGGTTTAAAACACTTATCAAATGTAGATTTAAAGTTTTCAACTCTTGTACATTTGAAATTGGTAAGTTGTGATGTTTTGGATAAAACAAAGACCAACTAAGGCGAATTGTGTGAAGTGTTTGTCTTGATTAGAATCCGCACTAACTCTTGAATATTGGTTTGTCAAGTAATGTTCCTTGACAAAGTGAATCATATATGTCAAGAGGTCAGTAGGTGTCTTAAAGATCTTGATAAGTTTCAAGAACTAATCAAGAATAAACCTATTGTTTATCACTAGCACACGACTTGAGGTTTATAGCCTATCGTGTTGACATATTCTTATTTCTATTCCAGTGAAAGTTGACTATGCATGTGAGTTCTGAGAGTTCTCAATTGGTTGCATAACAACCTGGAAGCAATGGTAGGACCTTGTGCTACCAGGTGGCAAGAAATTAAGATTGGACAAGTTCAGTCCATATGAGTTTGGATTTGTCACTAACCGTGTCTTGTGATTATGGTCATGACAAATTCACATGGATAGGAACACATATACCATAAAATCTAAGTGTCATAAGGTTTCTCTTCGATTCATGAAAATGATGGTGAGGAAACGCTTTCACTAAGTAGATTTTAAGGAGATAGAAATTGTGATATTTGCATTCTCAAATTCGATTATGATTACGGCATCCCTCTTCATAATTCGAATTGTGAAGAATGGCAAAGGTCTAAACATTTTAGACTTATGGCTGTAAGTTCTAAAATTGTTAAGACACACATGTAAGTTATCTAAGGAAAGGTGTATGATTTTGAGAAGCCTAGATAAAGTCTTATCGAAGCATCTCTTATTAGGAATCTGAACTTTGGTAATGAAAGTCAATAAGTCTTGATTTCTAGAAGTCCAACTGTTTTCTGAATACATGTCAAAGCTAGTGGGAGCATAAGTGTTATGCTAATAATAATTATTATGCTAGTGGGAGCATAATTATTATGGAAAGTGTTGCAAGTTGGCAATGTTAATTATAGAAAACAAAAGGTTCAATTCGCAAAGTTGCAGGGTTTGAAGAGTTGTTTTGCTATAATATAGGGAGAGGAATTCATACTTCATTTCAATTCTAAAAGCTTAGATTGAGATTTTAATCAAATTTAGTCAAATATATATGAATGTTATGTTGGAATGGTTCAACATAAGGAAATCCTGTATATGAAAATGTTAATTGCGTTCTCAAAATTTGGTTATGATTACGGCATCCCTCTTCATAATCTAAATTATGAGAACATGGAAAACAGAAATATTATAGCAGAAGGTCGATCAAGTATCATGTCTTTATGTTAGACATTATGAATCGCATCCCATATGCTTCGGGTATAGGATGGAATGCATATGCTATAATATTCTCGTGTTCTAAATATTCAAATGCCTAGGGCATTTAGAGGGAAAAGTATAGAACCGGATATGATTAAAGTGGTTAAACAACTGTTAAGGACAATCTAAGGTTCGCCAAAGATTGGTCGCTTAATGACAGTTGGAAGTATAATAATGGATGGACCATGTTGACATTATTATGAATAGACAGGAGTCTATTAATAATGAATTGTCGCATGGCGAATATGGAATGTTTCCATATTAGGAGTTGAAGAATAGATAAAATAGTTAGAAACTTTCATGCAAAAAGGATGTTCAAAGGAATGTACTTTGAATCTGAGACTTCATTTCCATGGAACTGTCTTGCAACAATTTCCAAAGGAATATTTTGTAATACCATTGGTCAAGTCTCTGTGACTTTTGGTACCTAGACATTACAAAAGAATCATTGCATGATAGTTTAGAATCTAACACTTCCTAGCAGTGACAAGAATTTGGAATTCTTACACTTGCAATACAGATTTGGAATTTTTGAAATGAGCATCATTGAAATGCTTTTCAGTTGATCTATTTCACAAAGTAAGGACCATAGACAAACATAGTGTGCATGCTTGGTGCATGGCATAACTATTGTTTAGACAAACATAGTGTGCATGCTTGGAGCATGTCATAACTATTGTTTTAATTCAACTATTAAGTTGATTATTCGACATCATACAATGAATAATGAGTAATCAATATGACTCAAAAGTTTTTGGGCCATATAGGATTAGTATTATTCTTGTGTTTCACTTTGCATGTTTTGACTTCCCGAATAACTAGGTTATTCAAACCATCCACAGTCGATCATACTTTGGAAGTAGGTATTGAGGCAAGACTGTCATGAATGGGTCTGTAGAGGTGTTTTAGTCATAGCACAAATTGGCTACAGTGTTCATGAGTGCTCCTAGAATGAGATTCGAGTATTGGATTCAGCCCACGCTCATTTGAATCACTTCATGGATTTTATCACGAGTGATCATGAGACGATAACATCTTATATTCTTGAAACCAAGACGTGTGAACGCACCAGTAACTTGGATGTTATAAAACATATCGTTGTGTGTAATTTGATGAGTGAGTACAAGCGAGCATTTGGGTCGAAGTTTATCCGTTCCTTTTACCCCATGTGGATAAAAGCGATATCTGTGGGCCTCTCGATGATTTAGTGATGACATCAGGCCTGGACTGATTTGATTTGTTCAATTAGTCGCTCGTCATAAATCGGAAATCGGGAAACAACAGATGGACAGAGAGAATGATTATAATCCATGTCTCAGTCCATATGATATCAAAAATGGAGGAATACATGATCCCTTATCTAATGGACACGTCATTGACTAGGTCAGAGTTCGACAACGAATTTTAAGAGCTACGATTGCTAGTCGGGTTGGAGTCGTGCTTTCAATAATAGTTATTAGACTTATCCAAGTGGGAGACTGTTGGATTGGGTGTCTAAGCCCATAACTATTATTGGTATGTACTTGACCTGAGAGTAGCATGGTCCATTTGGGTTGCATGGCATCAGAACAATTTGGATAGACTTTTGTGAGAAGAGGATATTTATGATTTATTAATATATTATAAGTTCTAATATATTAATATGAAATCATGTTATTTAATTAGTATTGATCAAGAATTAGTTTGGAATTAATTTTGTGATTATAAGAGACTAATTAAATAAATGGGGATTGATTTGGTAAATCATTCATTCTTATAAAGTGGGCTTATGATCCATAGTTCTTCATGTTGGGCTAAACCCATGTGGTGACCCATGGATACTCCATGGAGGTTAAAACCCATGGATCATGAGGAATGTGGAAATTCATGAGTTACATGGTGTAACCCTAGTTTGTCACACTATATAAGAAACCCTAAGGCTCATGAAATTGGGACTAGTGTAGACCTTTTTAAGGGAAAAAAGTGAGGGCTAGCCGATTTGTGAAGCAAGTGTTCTTCTCTCAAGTTATTCCAATTGTTGTTGGTGTTGTCTGATTCCATTTGAGGTGCAACACTTGGGGCACTAAGTTCTTAAAGGTCCAAGGCTTCCAACTACAACAAAAGGTATGTCTTCTAACTTGTTTTATTACCCAAGTATCAAAGTTTTGTATGCTAGTTAGGGTAATACCTTGGAATGTTCAAGTTTTCATGTATAATAGAGAAAACATAGATCCAAGGTATTTAGGGTTGCATGCACACCTTAGGAGTGTTAGAATGCTCAAAAACCCAACAACTGCTTGATAGAATTAGAAATACTTGTTGTCTGTGTGATACTTGTATGCATGTTAGTAGCGGAGTGTGGGTGGGGTCCGAATCTCCTAGACAGCGGAGTGTGGGTGGGGCCCGAATCTCCTAAACAGCGGAGTGTGGACGGGGCCCGAATCTCCTAGACAGCAGAGTGTGGGCGGGGCCCGAATCTCCTTGAGAGTGGGTGGGGCCCGTATCTCCTAGTTGCATGTTATGTGTATGGTATGTGATAGTTTGGGGAGACTAACTAAGCTTCGTGCTTACAGATTTCAGTTTTGGTTTTAGGTACTTCCGGTAGCAAGGGGAAGAGCTCGGGATGGTTGTAGTGCACACACCATTTGTTCAGCCTGGGATGTTTATACTATGATATTTTGATATACATTGATATGATGATTGAGATATTATGACATGTGTTTTGGATAATTATGGTTTTTATTAATAATTAAAAACGAAATTTTTGGATCGTATTTTTGGGATGTTTCACATGGAACATAACTTTACTCCCCGTTCCTAGGTTACTCACATTCTCCTAGTAAGATTACCTAATATCAAACTTAATTGAGCTAGGTATCTTCGATGAGTCTAAGTTTATCCCTAGACTAGATTACAGTGTCTATAACCAACCTTAATACCAACTCTATTCTTGGGTGACACTAACCTAATTCTAGTGTATTTATAATCCCTACAGAGCATTAGGTATTACTATTCTTTTATCTTCTTAGCAATGCTACCTTTAATACTATTATATGATATTATCTATTTAATCCTAACATAAAACAGAACCATATATGGTTCGCACATAGCACAATATACATCCTAACATATAATTCAGGCAATAAGCACATAATTCACATACGACTTCCATAAGATATTTAATATTTAATTAATACATGTATTAAATCATTTTCATGAAAGTGACTATACACTAACTTGACAAAGTGTCTGCTGATTGGTGAATTAGGAAGAGCTTCGCCTTACACCTTCTTCCAAAAGACCTACATGTACATAGCGCTAAGTCTTAGTCTAATTTCATACTTCATGGAACTATTATCCTAAGGGTTTAGATTCCTCAACAATAATAAAGTCTACTTCAAGATCTAAATAAGGAATGGATAATAAGATTCAGTCCATGTATGATAACCAAGTATGGAACTTGGTTGATCATGTGCATGGTCGAAAGACAGTCTGGTTCAAATGGATCTTCAAGAAGAAGACCAACATGGATGGGAAGGTACACACCTATAAAGCTAGGCAGGTTACCAAGGGATTTACTCAAACCCAAAGGGTTGACTATGATGAGACCTTTTCACCAGTAGCTAAAATAAAGTCTATCACGATCATGCTTGCCATATGTAACATACACGTTTTGAAATCGTGTTATGTAATTTTAAAAGTGAAAAATATAATGAAATATTATATGAATTTGAGCATTGAGTTCTAACAGATAGTTTTTACTAGAAATGAAGTAAAACTATGTTTAGAATCACTCGGAAAATATTAGAAGTCTTATGAGATTCCAATCTAATATTGAAATTTAACGAAAATATAAAAATTTAAATAAGTAAAATTTTATTATTGAAAGTTGTATAGAATCCCGTTAGATACATTTAGGCGAAAACCTCATCAAAATCCGAGTTATAACGAAGAAGTTATGACCAATCGAAGTTTCGCGACAGAACCGGCACGGCACCGAATGACGTAAAAAGTGAGTTTTTGATAAACTACTTATTAGCCTTGGTCATCGAAATAAAAGTTGTAGTATTTGTTAAACCTAGAATTGTCATAAAAAGAACGCCCAAATCTGACTTCGTATGAGGAAGTTATGATTTTTTCTAAGTTTCGGTATAGCAGTAGACAGCTAAAAACTCGAAATAAAGATCGAGTGATTTTTAGCCAAAACAATCTAAACAAGAATCGAAGGTCTCGTTAATAGTAGTACAACGGTAAAAATACATACAAAAAAGGACGTCGGATGAAGAAGTTATGAAAATTTAACGGACTTTTCCTGTCTCGGCCCGTTAAAAATATAATATTAAAAATAAAATCAAAATTTGCCTACGGAGTCTAAATGAAAGATGTAGAGCATAATCTCACCTATGCGTGGATATAAAGAACCTCAAAAACGGAGCTCGTATGCAAAAGATATGGATTTTTGAAGTTCGGAGCACAAACTTCGAGAATTTGACTGCATTCACGACGTGAACACAGTGTTCACGACGTGAACTCAGTGAACGACGCGTTTCGAGCCTAGAAGACACACGGAAAGCCTAGGGGATGACCAGGATAAAAGCCACGACGTGAACATACATGGTTCACGACGTGAGAGTCGATTTTTCACCCTATAAATAGAAAACGAAGCCTTCGGGATTTGTTTGTTAATTCTGATATCTCTCACTCTCTAAACCTTCTTTAGCACACTTTTAACCCCCCCCCCCCCCCCCCCCCCGAAGCCCCGGTATCATCCCCGACACCCGAAGCAAGTCCCGGCACCCCAAAGTTCCCGAGAAAATCATATTTTCAAGTCGAAACTCTGCCCGCGTAAAGCCGGATTTCAACTAAAATCCCCGGTTTCGTCACAGAAAGTCATATTTAGAGTCGAAGTGCTGCCTGAATCGTCATATCATTATTCGGTTAATTCACGGTGATTTCAATATATAGGAGCAATTGTATGTTATGTGTTATATGTTCAATGTGCTTTCCTGTGTTATTCTGGTTTTATACCTTTGGCTATGTAAAGCATGATTTGTATACTAACGGAATACTAACGGAGCTATACCTTTGACTTGAAGTGTATGACATAAGCATCACTTGGGTATTGGTATGTAGCCTCTGACCATGTAGAGCATGTCTCGTAAGAGAATGACTTCTATTCTATGGCATTGGCAGATGGTTAGACAGGGCTGAAAGCCTGAAATCTACCAAAATGTTTAATCAGAAAGTATATGTCTTCTGTGCCATTTGGGCCGAAACTTTATTGATTTATATCAAGTATGGAAATTCTTATGTCTTATTGATTGTATATCTTTGAATCAAATCATCGATTGATATGGAAAGTCTGTCATATGATACACATCTACCTTTGTTGTTCCTTATTCCTTTTGTTTCTATCATATTGGTATATATATGGCATAACGTTATATTGTATCTATTATTGAACTTACTAAGCATCACCGCTTACCCCTCTCAATGTTTAACAAGTTGCAGGAGATAAGTAACCAGTATAGTCGTATACCTTTGGCTATGTAAAGCATGATTTGTATACTAACGGAGCTATACCTTTGACTTGAGGTGTATGACATAAGTATCACTTGGGTATTGGTATGTAGCCTCTGACCATGTAGAGCATGTCTCGTAAGAGAATGACTTCTATTCTATGGCATTGGCAGATGGTTAGACAGGGCTGAAAGCCTGAAATCTATCAAAATGTTTAATCAGAAAGTATATGTCTTCTGTGCCATTTGGGCCGAAGCTTTATTGATTTATATCAAGTACGGAAATTGTTATGTCTTATTGATTGTATATCTTTGAATCAAATCATCGATTGATATGGAAAGTCTGTCATATGATACACATCTGCCTTTGTTGTTCCTTGTTCCCTTTGTTTCTGTCATATTGGTATATATATATGGCATAACGTTATATTGTTATTGAGCTCACTATGCATCACCGCTTACCCCTCTCAATGTTTAACAAATTGCAGGAGATAAGTAACCAGTATAGTCATATACTGTTTGAAGGTTTAGAATAGTTATAATATTACTTTTGTATTTAGGGATCATGTATGTATAAAAGTATAGTATCCTGGGTAGTTGTGTAATATATAACACTTTGTAATAGTCGGTTTGTATCCAGTCATTTGTAATCACTTTATCAATGTAAAATATTGTTTTTATGAATATGCATGTATCATGTTTTGAAGTAACAATTGTCTAGTATGAAAGTTTGGGTCTTTCAGAAATACGAAAGTTTAGAAAGGGGTTCTTTCACCATATCTGCATTTCATGATTATCAAATTTGGTAGATGGATGTTAAAACCGCTTTCCTTAATGGGAAAATATCTGACCACGTATATATGAGTCAGCCAGAGGGTTTTTTACATATCAAGTTTCCTGATAAGGTGTGTAAGTTTGAGAAATCTATTTATGGATTAAAACAAGCATCTCGCAGTCGGAATATGTGCTTCCATGAGAAAGTCAAATAGTTTGGTTTCTCTAGAAGTGAAGATGAGTCCTGTGTATATGTCAAATCTACTGGGAGTATAGTGACTTTCCTAGTCTTGTATGTTGATGAAATACTCCTTATAGGAAACGACATTCCAACCTTGCAAGAAGTTAATTCTTCGCTTAGGAAGTTTTTCGCTAAGAAGGATCTAGGGGAAGCGTCCTATATTCTAGGAATAAGGATTCATCAGGATAGAACAAATCGTCGTATTGGTCTTAGCCAGAGTACATATTTGGATAAAATACTGAAGCGTTTTAGTATAGAGAATTCAAAGAAAGGGGAATTTCCGATTCATAATACTATCAAGTTGAGTAAGACTCAAAGTCCAAGTATTGATGAAGAGATAGCTAACATGAGTCGAGTCTCATATGCTTCGGCTATAGGATCAATCGTCTATGCAATGAGTTGTACTCACCCTGATGTGTCTTATGCTTTGAGCATGGTTAATCAATTTTTGGGAAATCCTGAAAGAGCCCATTGTAGTGCAATGAAGAGTATTCTTAAGTATCTACGAAGAATGAAAAACATGTTCCTAGTTCTTGGCGGCAGTAATAAGTTAAGAATGAGTGGTTATAGTGACACCAGTTTTCAAACAGACTGGGACAACTTTTGTTCGCAGTCTGGCTGGGCATTCTTACTGAATGGAGTAGCGGTTACTTGGAAAAGTTCCAAGCATGACAGTGACTAATTCCACATGTGAGTCAGAGTACATTGCAGCGAGTGAACCATCGAAGGAAGCGGCTTGGCTGAAGAACTTTATTGGAGATCTCAGATTCGTTCCAACTATTCAGGAACCCATGGAAATGTTCTGTGATAATGAATGCATGGTTGCTTTGACAAAAGAACTAAAGGATCATGATAGATCCAATCATATTGATAGAAAGTACCATTACATCGACAACGGGTTGAACAAGGCATGGTTGCAGATCCTTTTACAAAGGCTCTGATCAAATTCAAACATTATCAACATGCTAGGAGCATTGGCCTAAGAGACGATATTAGTTTTAGTACTTAGGTGATATGTTTGAAAATTGTAACAAAATAAATATAATTGATTTGGTGAATGAATAATAGAGAATTCTTTATAAGTATCATACTACCTTATTCAAATATTTTTTCCTATGTTTCTTTTTGCATGTTTACATTTCCTGAGTAATTTGAATTATTCAAACTTCCACACTTGTTCATACTTTTGGAAGTAAGTGGTGAATTAAGACTATCATGAATTGATTGTAGATTGTAGATTGAGGTTAAGACATTGCAATTTGAATTGATACAATATTCATGATTACTTTGAAAATAGGGATTTTAAGTATTGGATAAACCCACACTTAGAGATTACTTCATGGGCCTTGTCACGAGTAATTATAAGACGATAACATCTACTATTCTTAAAGCAGAGATATGTAGTTCAAGGTTTGTAGATCAGTTATGCATTGGTTGACTCAAACGCATTTCATAACTAGATGTTTTAAACGGTTATTCCATGTATGATTTGATATGTAAATTTTATGACTACATAGTCAAAGCAGTTTGTTCCATTTTCCCTAACATGAAAAGCGATATCATTGGGCCCCTCGATGATTTGATGTTGACTATATAGCGATGGGCCCAGCAGGGTTAATTGATGTGTTCAATCTGAATTCCAATCAAGTCATTACAAATCGGGAAATAGAAGTTTGGACAGTGAGATTGATTCTGATCCATGTCTCGTGTCCATACGATATATTGAACAATGAAGGAATAGTTGATCAGATCACTTATCTTAGGGCCAATAGTTGATTTGAATCAAAGTATGGTAGTGGCTTTGGAAAGCACTCTTTGCTATTTATTTCAAGGTTTATACTTGCAATTGTAGTTACAGACTTATCCAAGTGGGAGACTGTTGGATTAAGGTGTCTAAGACAATAACTAAATTGGTATATTCTTGAAAAAGAAGCAAAGTCCTTTTTGGGTTGCCCTCAAAAACTAGTATTTGGATAGAATGACTTTTGGAGGAAGAGGCTAATTTGTTAATTTATTATATGATTAATAAAGTAATTAGAAATTGAAATAAATGATTTATTAATATATTATATGATTAATATATTAATAGGAAATAGTAATAATTAATTTGGATTTAATTTTGGGATTAACTGAATTAATTAAAAGTGTAGTGACTTGGGTTGTTATTGTTTAAAAGTTGAACAAAGGAACGCTTCCAGAACCTTCCCCATAGGACAATTTTGGAGGAGCCTTATATAGGGTTTCTGGAAGCTTCCTAATGATAAGGATACTAGATAATTAGTTTTAATTCGAAATATTATTATTTAATTCAAGATTAGGGTTTATATGGTTATTCTACATCCTATAAATTGGACCCCATGGGATCCCATTTTCGTCCACCACATACACTCTCACAAGAGCCAAAATTTTGCTCAAGCCTCATCTCTCCTCAAGTCTTATTGCTACTAGGGTTTTGGGTACAAGCCATTATAGGTACCATACCTTTGGTGCTAGCTCTTGAAGAAGGATTATACTTTAATTATTTACGATAATAATCAAAAGGCATGTAACCCTAATTTGATATGAATTTCGATTTCATAGCCTATCGCCTAGGGTTTCTTCATACTCATAGTTAATTGATATTAACAGAGAAAACAGAGATCATTTCTAGGTTGCATGTGAACTTAAAGGTTTAAGTGTTTTTCGCCACATGTAAATTTTTATAATCTAGAAAACCCATGAGTACCGAAGGAAGTATAGGACCCCAATTTTTTGGGGCGACGTCGTACATCGGGTCATGGGGAGTATTGAGGTAATACTCAAGACCACTGAGTTGATACAGCAGGTGCGCGATAGGTTGCGAATCGTGCAAAGTCGACAAAAGAGTAATGCTGACCGACAACGATCGGACCTCGAATTCGAGGTGGGGTATTTTGTGTTTTTGAAGGTGTCACCTTGGAATGGTGTCATCTGGTTTTAGAAGTGTGGCAAGATAGGCCATCGGTTTATTGGTCCCTTCAGGATTATTTCTGGGGTGGGCAAGGTGACATACCGGTTGGATTTTCCTGATGAGCTCAGTCAGATCCACAACACTTTCAATATCTCTCAGTTATGGAAGTGTTTAGCCGACGATTCTGCGGTGATTCCTTTGGATGACATTCAGGTTGATGAATGCCTGAGCTACATAGAGAGACCGATTACAATCCTCGACAAAAAGACAAAGACTCTATGCAACAAAGTGGTGAACCTAGTAAAGGTGCAGTGGGAACACCGGAGGGATTCTGAGTGTATGTGGGAGCCTGAGGAGGAAATGAGAGAGCATTACCTATAATTATTTTCAGTAGCGAACTTCGAGGATGGAGTTTGATTCAAGTGGGGGAGAGTTGTAACATCCAAAACTTGAGGTACATTTTTGTTGATCAAATTTGACTTTTAGAAGTCATCACGGCATGGCCGTCGCTGATGACTAAACCCTACTTTTCTGGTCATTGCAGCCTATTTAAAGGAATAATGAGGCTAGGGTTTTCTCACCCTCAGCCTCCTAAATATCAGAAGAAACCCTAATCTCCTTCTACCATTGTTGAAGCCCTTTTAATGTTCTTGAAATTTTTTGAAGGAAGAAGGAAGAAGAAGTGACCTACATTCAACAATCAAGTCTTTGTTCTTCATCCTAGCACTCGTCTTGACATTTGTAAGTGTCCAAGACTCGATTTTTATCATGTTATATTGCTAGATATTGATTTGTGTCCCTTAATCTTGATATCCTTGTTAGTTGGAGTGGTGAGATCTCATAAAGTTTGCAACTTTATGAATCTCTGGAACATTTGCTATGGTTATGAATTTGGATCTGAAGTATAGTTGAGTTTTTGAATCACACATGTGATTTTTATCAAACCCTTATTTTGACTCTTTAGGGCTTCAAGACATGTATTGGACATGCATGTCCATAAAACACTGACTTTTATGATGGTTTTAGTATTCGAAACCCTCATGCGGCGAATGATCTAAGGATTTTTTGGAATAAGTTCTTAATGGGTGAATCCATGTCTTATTTTACCTCTTTGGAACCTAGGGTTTGAGATTTTGACCTTTTGGAGTAGTATTAATTGATAAAGTTGGAAACTTTATCCTTCTACACCATGCTTCGGATTAGATCTGAGCTTTGGAGCTCTTAGAATCGAAAAAAATGACTTAACCCATTAAGTTGTTGGAAACCCGGTCTCCACGACATGGCATTAGGTCGCCATGGTGTGCTGATTGGGAAAATCGTGATTGTCTTGATGTATGAGGGCCATGTCATGGCCATGGATGTCCACGGCGTGGCGGTTGACTAAACTCAACGTTGATAACTAACTTTGACCGTTGACTTTTGACTTGAATTGACTTTAGGTCAACCACCTAGTTTCGGAAGAAGAGCTAAGGGTTTATCTGGTATGATTGTATAGGTGATGTGTAGCAAGGGTGTTCTAACAGTGAGAGCAGTAGCACTTGAGCATTGTGCAACATCCGAAAAATGAAGGTAAATTTTTTCATTTTTGAAACAAATCCAAAACCATAAATGTTTACAAAACATAGTTTCCAAAAGTCATAAAAATGAATCAGAGTATCTAAAAATCATAAATAAAAATCCATAATGATGTGCACGATCAAGACTTCGCCTTGCCCCTGTCGTCTGAAGTACCTGAAGCCATAAATTCAAATTGTAAGCCTAAGCTTAGTGAGTTCCCCTAAAGTAAAATACACAACAAAATAGATAACAACATGAATATATGAGCCTTCATCCTGACTAGACCGCCTCAGGACCTACAACCTATCTGGGCCGCTCTCCTGGCCATCTGCCTGACTGGACCGCTTCGCAGGGCCTACAGCTTACCCGGACTGCCGCGGACATCCTGGCCTCCAGTACAAAGCAGGACGGCTTCAACCTAACAAACCATAACATGTCGACATATACAATAACAATCAATAACCAAAAAGTACATGTAATAATACAGATCTGCCATTCTAACACATATTCAGTGAACACAGGTAATCATACAAATCTACCAATCTAACACATATCCAGTGAACACATGTAATCATACAGATCTACCTGTCTATCATATAACCAGCATAACATCATCCAATATGCCAGGATACACAATCCATTGGGCCGACATTAATGCCTTCGATCCACAAGTATAGTGAGGAAAACCCACCTTACAGTCTGAAAAATAGTTGAACAAATCACAGCCCCAAATGTTGTATCTACCTATCACATATACAATAAACAGGGACCGAATCTCAAACTACTATTCAAATTACCCAAAATGACCGTAAGAAAAACTTGGTCAAATCCATGGTCAGAGGTCAAAGTCCAAAAAATAAAAGTCAACACAAACTGAGTACGTCCTGCATACTCAGTTACTATGTGTTGCGTACCCTAAGGTATGACCGGCGTGCTTACGTCCATAACACACTCTTCTTTAAGTGCGTAATCCATTAAGACCCTATGTCCATAACTCATATCTAGTCCCAAATATCATTCTAAGTCATAAAGTTTCCAAATTTATGACTTTCCATGGCTAGAAGGAGTCCAAAAACCAAAACCCTAACTTATTACACAAACCCAAATTCCATAGCTCTTGCATGGAGGGGAAGAAAGGGACCAAGATCACATTTTTATGACTCTAACACTCAAAAAAATATGAAAGGACGGCTCCTTTGGTCTAGAGTAAGTCATACTCATATATACCAAGATTATGGGACCAAAATGCACAAAACTTAAGAACTAGCAAGATCGAAACAAACATTCACCAAGTTCATGACTTTATACCTTATAGGGGTTGCTTGAGAGGGGTAAATCCGAGATCTACAAAGCTTGAAGCTTCCCAAAAGCACACCAAATATCTTCTTTCTTCAAGGATGGACACAAAATACACAAATGGCTCAAAACTCACAATGAGCACTAGGGTTTGCAAGGGGTGATTTTGGGAGGATGGAGGCTGAGGGAGGAAGGGATTATGAGAGTTAAGGTTTCTTAAATGGGACTCAAACCCTCAATATTAGGGTTTTCCCTCCAGCCTACTACGCCCTGCGTACTCACATGATTCCACATCCCTTTTTAATGAACTACGCCATGCGTACACCCCAAGTACGCATGGTGTAAGGACCAATTTGCAACAATTTAATTCTTTTTGGTCTAAAAGGAAGATACTTGATGTCTGAGTGTTATAATTCTTGCCCAATTGAATCAGACTTTGTACTCGTAATCAGGTGTTGCAAATAACTCTGGGTAGTGCTCACGCATCTCTGGCTCGGGTTCCCAAGTCCATTCAAAACCCTTTCGATGCTGCCACTAAACTTTAACCAATGGTACCACCTTGTTGAGCTAGGCCTTTGTCTTTCTATACAAAATTTCCACTTGTCTCTCATCAAAGTTTATACACTCATCAACTTGTATATCGTCTAATGGAACCACTACTGAATCATCAGCTACACACTTCCATAGCTAGGAAACATGGAAGGTGTTGTGAATCTGACTAAGCTCCTCATGTAGATCTAGTTGATAGGCCACCCTGCCTACCCTAGCACCTACTCGAAATGGCCAAATAAATTGGGGCCCCAACTTTCCCCTCTTCCTAAAGCATATTACACCTTTCCAGGGTGATACCTTCAGTAAAATCATACTATTGAACCTAGAACTCTAACTCGGATCAACGTTTTTCAGCAACTCTTCTTCCGAATCTCAGTTGTCTGCAACCTCTTCCTGATTTGATGGATAATTGTCTGAAGGACTACCTCGGTCTTTCCCATGACCCTATGACTGATCTCCCCCTAATAGACTGGTGTACAACACTTCCTCCTATAATGAAGCTCAAAAGCTGGCGCACCAATTCTAGATTGGTAGTCATTGTTGTATAAGAACTAAGTCAGGGGAAGTTAGGAGTCCCAACTCCCAAAGAAATCAATAACACAAGCTCTCAAAATATCATCTAGCATCTGGATGGTCCGCTTGCTATGTCCATCAATCTACGGAAGATAAGCAGTACTACAGTGCAATATTTTACCCAGCTCCTCGTGGAACCTCTGCCAAAAAACACGAAGTGAACCGAACATCCCGATCCGATATAATGGAGACTGGAACACCATGCCAAGCGAAGATCTCGTGCACATATACATCGGCTAATTTCTCGGTCAATGAACTCTCCCGAATAGCCAAGAAGTGGGCACTCTTGGTCAAACGGTCCACAATGACCAAATCACATCAAACCCTTTAGTCGTCCTGGGTCACTTCGTGATAAAATCCATGGTGATATGTTACCATTTCCACATGGGAGCCTCTAAAGGCTGAAACTTGCCATGCAGCCTCTGGTGCTCGGCCTTGACCACCTGACAAGTCAAGCAACTCTCCACATACCAGGTTATCTCTCTCTTCATGCACGACCACCAATAGCTAAGTCTCAAATGATGATACATTTCTATGGCTCCAAGGTGTATCGAAAATATGGATTTATGAGCCTCTTCCATCACGGTGTGACAACCCGAAATTTCTATCTTGTACAACCATTCACTTCAATAGAAGTCAGAACTGTTTCTGCTAACTTTTGAGCTGTGTAGAGTCAGTTTGAGTGTTCTAAAGCCTAGTACTATAACAAATAACTGGAGAGAGGATGCCCTAGGGTTTATTGTGTAACACTTAAGTTCCAAAACTCCTAGAGTTTGGAGTTTACGGCCCAAATGGTATTAGGGTCGTAAACCCTAAGGACTATATAAGTGACACTTAGTTATTTTTAGCTCTTTTTCACATTTTCAAGACTAGAACCATTTCTCTCTCAAGTATCATCCAAAGTTTCTTCAAAATCTTCAAGAAAGTAAGTGTTTTCTTCCTTGATTAGTTGTTCTCTACCTTAATCTAGTGATCTTACAAGATTTCATCCATGAAATCATTCCATTTGTGTTGATATTCAAGTGTTCTTCATTTCACCAAGAACACCAAGAACACACACTAGTGTTCTTGGACTTTTAACACCCTTTCAAGCTCCTTTATTGTAAGTACTCTTACCCTAGTGTGTTATAAGGCTTGTTACACTTCTTAATCAACTAGTAAACACAAAGAAACACAAGATCAAAGGTGTTTACGGTCCAAACATGTTCTTGGACCGTAAACCCTAATGAAAGGGCCATTGTGAGCCCTAGTCCCTTACCAAGCCTTGGATACTAGTCTAGATCACATCCTTGACGTGTTTAGGACCTTAATCATCAAAAAGATCAAGAACCATTAGATTTTACGGCCGTAAACTCATGGATATATGGTCCATGGGTCGTAAACTCTATAAAGTGGTGCAATGGTGCCACAATCACTTCCTAAGGCTTAGACTTGAAGTAAGGATACTTCTTTATGGCTTATAAGACCTCAAAACACAAAATGGTAGAAGTTACCATGGGTTTACGGCCATAAACCCATTGGGACCGTAAACCCAAAACCGTAAACTCATAAAGAGTTTACCCTTGGACCATAAACTCAAAAGCAAGGCCCTACAACCCTTAGATGCAATCCTTGGTACTTATAACACTTGAATCAAAGTGTTTTCCATGTTCTAGGGTGTCTTAACTTGATTAATTAGTTGTTAAATGACTAACTGGATACATATATGTGTTATTATAAGTTAACTAGGATCCTTGTCTGTGCTCAAGTCTTCACTTGACACTTAGCATCATATACCATCCGTTCATCCAAACCACTCACTACAGGTGAGTTCATACCCCTTAATCAACATTTTAAATGATTTTAAATGCTTTTATGGGGGGAATACAAGTTGAACTATTATAGTTATTATATCAATCACATGTGATTAATAACTACCAAACAAGTGGATTTCTTACTTTTCAAATTGTGTTATCAAACAAACTACTTCAAACTGTTTTACAAACTCTTTTTCATGTTAAATACTTTTATTAAACTCTTTTAAACTTATATTCTGTTAAATGTGTATCTATATAGATAATGTTATATAAGTAGGATTGAAAGGACTTAGGACTGATAGCTCACCTTACCTCCTGTTCCTTGTTTGGTTGTGGAATTAGGGTATCGGTTGTTTGTCCGAAGGTCGTTTGAATCCTAGTTATATATTATGTATATGTATATAGATATAGAAGTTCCTTCTTTCTATTCAATACCTTTGGGTAGCAAAGGTATACAAACATGTTCATACATACAAACAATATTACTAGTAAACTATAATAGGTGTAGTTTAGGAAGTTACTAATACTATTACTAGAACAATGAAACATACAATGAGTCAGTTCATACATGAGTCAATACATACTAGACAGAGAGAGAACATACAATACAGCTAGTACATACTATACATTACAATACAGCTAGCATATATTATACATTATACAAGAGAACATACTATTATGAGAAACAGAGAGAACATACATACATACTAGACAGAGAGAGAACATACAATACAGCTAGTACATACTATACATTATACAAGAGAACATACTATTATGAGAAACAGAGAGAACATACATACATACTAGACAGAGAGAGAACATACAATACAGCTAGTACACACAATACATATACAAGAACACTACTACAGTTATGTGAGCCACATAACGGGGCATGACATCACCTGTCATGGCTCGTTTTGTATCCAGAATCTCCTTAAGTGGAGAGCGTTGATTTTGTGTATAGATCTATACTGGATTGACTATCCTACACCTTGATGCTAGCTACAGTGGGACTTGCAAGTCTACGGGTGCCAAACGTCATTCCTTCCGAAGTCTTACATCGTCGTGTTTCTAGTCGGTAGTATGGTACAGGCCGATCACATGGTACTTTAAATAACAATTGGTTTAAGGTAGTTAGTACAGCAGTAGTTACTTAATACAACACTACAATACTATTTTATTTCCCATTGCATTCACTTTGTGATATTCACACAACGAACAGTAATGTAAAAACTATATTTTTGGTTAATGATAGTCAGATTTGGGAAAATACATACTCTTACAAGAGACAAGCATATAAACACTTGATGCCTTGGTAGAAGGCTACTTTTAGTAGAAAAACATAGGGTTTTCTAGGAGATTCAAACATTTTACAAACATTCATGAACTTTTACAAACTTACACATCGCATACTTACAAACACTTTCTTACAAACAATAACACTAAAATACTTATGATCTCACCAGCTTTAAAGCTGATCAACTCTTTCAAAATAACTTGTATTCTCAGGTCACCAGTAGACAGGTACTGATGCCAGGTTTTGAGAAGATGGAGCTCGTTCAAGACTCATCTTTTATTTTGATTTATATTTTTGGTGTTTATTACACTTCACAGAACACACTTGTATTAAATTATATTATTAATGCAATGGATGATGTTGTTGCTTGTTTACTACTATGCATTGTTGTGATACTGAACATGACGTCCTCCACCCCCGAACGATTCCGCCGTTCCGGTTTTGAGGTGTGACACATGGTCTGCCTGACCCCACTAAAATATGGAACCCAAACCCGACCGCACTTAGTCAACAATCTGCGGCTATCAATAGAAAACCTATCAATCTTACCCCTGATTCTCTCATTTTTCCAATTTTCCTTCTTGACTCCCCCATCCCGAGCCTCCCTGGTCAAATTCGGAAGCGGTGAATCGATAGAAATTCTCATACATAAGCCCCCAACAGAAGTACTAGCCGACTTGCGGCTCAATACATCAGTGACCACATTCGCTTTCCCCAGGTGATAAAGAATCTCACAGTCATAATCCTTGACCACGTCAAGCCATCTACGTTGTCTATTATTCATATTCGGCTGATCCAAATATATCTCAGACTCATGTCATCCATGTAGATGGTATACCGAACCTCGTATAGATAGTGCTGCCAAATATTAAGGGAAAACACTGCCGCCCCAACTCCAGATCATGCATCGGATACCGAACCTCATGCGGCTTCAGCTGCCTAGAAGCATATGTAATAACTCTCCCTTGCTGCATGAGTATTTCCCCCAACCTGGTGATAAAAACAACAAAATCCTCCACACCCTCCGGGAGGGTCAACACCGGGGCCTCACATAATTTATTTCTCAGTGTCTCGAACGCAGCCTGCTACTTAGGTCCTCTATGAAAATCCACACCCTTCCTTGTCAAACGATTGAGAGATACAACAACCTTGGATAAATCTTGAATAAACCTCTTATAGTACCCTGCTAAACCCAAAAAACTCCTGATCTCTGAAGGAGACTTCGGGACCTCCCACTACATAACTGCCTTAATCTTGGCCGTCTCAACTAGAATCCCATTCTGGTTAATGAGGCATCCCAAGATATGGACCTCCCTTAACCAAAACTCACACTTCGAGAACTTGGCATAAAGCCTCTCCCTCCTCAAAACTCCCAGCAGCTCTTGAAGTTGCTCCTCATGCCGCTCCTTGGTCTTGGAATAGACCATGATATCATCGATAAAAACAATGACCGATCGATCTAGCATCGGCCTGCATACCCGATTCATCAAATCCATAAACGTCGTTGGTGAATTGGTGAGCCCAAATGGCATCACCACGAACTCGTAATGACCGTAATGAGTTCAGAACACTGTCTTCTCCACGTCCTCCTCTCTGACTCTCATCTGATGATACCATGACCTCAAATCAATCTTGGAGAACCAAGATGCACCCTGCAGCTGATCGAAGAGGTCATCAATCCGCAGAAGTAGGTAAAGGTTCTTCACCATCAATTTGTTCAGCTCCCAATAATCAGTGCACTTCCGGTGTGAACCATCCATTTTCCTTGCAAACAAAATCGACGCTCCCCAAGGTGAACTGCTCGTCTGATAAACTGCTTAGCCAACAGCTACTGAAGCTGACAGGACAACTCTTGCATCTATGATGGTGCTAATTGGTACGAAGACTTAGCAATCGACACTGCACCAGGGATCAGGTTGATCCTAAACTCCACTTGCGTCGTGGGAGGCACGTTGGGTAATTCCTCCGGAAATACATCTGGAAACTCTTTGACTATAGGCACATCCAAAAATGAAGCCCCCTTCTCCACCTGAGTGTCAACCATATACACAAGATAACCCAAACACCCATGTTGTAGATACTGTCGAGCCCTGGCAGCAGAACAAAAGGTTGATCCAACTCTAGTACCATCTCCATAAATAGTCAGTTCTCCCCCACTTGGGGTTCGAACCACCACCCGCTGTCCCTCACAGTCTATCAGGGTACCAAATTTTCTCAACCAAACCATCCCTACTATCATGCATACATCCCCCATATGGATAGGAATCAAATCGATCTGGTAAGACACCCCAAATATCTCCAAAATTCAATCTCGAAAAACACTTAATGTAGAAACCTCGTGCTCGTTGGTGATGGAAACTCACAACGGGCACTCCAACTCTCCAAGAGACATATCACAACTCCTACTAAAGGACTGAGACACAAAGGACAGACTCGCACCAGAGTAAAAAAGAACAAGTGCAGGCAAGGAGTTCACTAAGAAAGTACCTAGCAGAAATACAATCATAAGCATACAATAAAATAACTTGACAGAATAATAAATGAAAACATACCAGTAGCAACATCAGGCGTCGCCTTGGCCTCCTCTGCCGTGAGCTGAAAGGAATGACCCCTGGCCTTTGGGGCGTCATCTCTCCCCTCATGTCCATTTGTAATCCTCAAAGTAGTTGGGTCTGGTGCTTGCACCGACTTGGCAACAAGCAAAGGACATTGGGCCGTCACGTGGCCCACCTGATCACAATGGTAACAAGTCTCGGTGCTCGGTACTGGGGCCTACTGACGAAAATCCCTCGCAAAATGCTCCGCATTTCCACATTTGTGGCACCTAGAAGTTGAGCGACAAATGCCCTCACGCGCCTTCTCGCACTTGCCACTTGTGCGGCCCCTCTAACCTCCAGGTCATGAAATAGCAGGCTTGAACCGTTTTTTGGATGTTATGCCTGCACAGGAGCCTATATCTCCTCCCTCCTCTGGATCTCAATCTCAATCTCCCATCTCCTCACGATATCCTAAAGCTCGAGAGGGGTACTGTAATGATGGGTAGACATAAACTGCAGAATCTCAGTCTTGAGAATGCTCAAGAATCGCGACATATACGCACGCTCCAAAGCAAAATAATCAGGACATAAAAGAGCTCTCTTAGTAAACAAATTTGTGATCTCGGTCAGCGACTCGGTCGTCTGTCTCAATGCTAGATACTCCTGAGCCAACCTCTCTCTCTCTCTCACACAAACACACACACACACACTCTCTCTCTCTCTCTCTCTCTCTCTCTCCTTCTCTACCAGGGGAAGGTACTCCGTGTAAAACTTCTTCAGCAACTACCCCCATGTAACAACAACTATATGTTCTAGAGTATAAGAACCAGTAACTAGGTTCCATGTGACATCCCCAAAATCACGCCCAGAAAAGACCGATTTGTTTATGCTTTGTTTTAAAATCAGAGTAATCGTTTAAAGAAAACTGCTGCGGAATTTGTTCCCAAAACGAAATGTGATAAGAATTTATCAAAGCATTTCTTTAAGAAAATGTATTTTCATTAAATAACAAAATCTCGGGATGTCATGTTCCGATATATAGACTAAAAGCATAAAAAGTATAAAATAGACCTTACAACATATATTTATAACTACTAATCTATAATCCAAAATCTCTCGTCGAGTCCACCAACTTATACTCTTGTGCCATTACCTGTAATACAAAGAAAACTGAGTGGGTCAGGCTTGGAAGCCTGGTGAGCATATAGGGTTTTCAACCCACGGTAAGATATTATATTATATATAATCATCAGACAATCAACCCAAATTACCCATCCCCATTATCTCCTTCTGTTTCTTAAAGCTTTACCCTAAGAATCAATTATCCTTCATTCATTCATTCCTAAGGATTCACCTAAGGGATTGGCACAAAGTCTATTTGCTACCACGGTTTATACAACAGGCACTACGTCACATAGCCGCCAGGGTTTGGACAATAGGCACTACGTCACATAGTCATCAGGGTTTACAAAGTAGGCACTACGTCGCATAGTCACCAGGGTTTACATAATAGGCACTACGTCTCATAGTCACCAAATATTTCATCTACCCATGTTCTACCCAACATATTTGTAGATACAAAATACATATACGGTTTAAATCATTAAAAACCTGTATAAAACATCCATTCCACACCCATCTCAAATAAACAAACAATACATAACACATAGCACATATTTCATAGCAAATACTTCATATTTATGTGTTAGAAGAAAGTAACTACACACTCACTTGATAATACGATGATCGGACAGCACTACAACTCTAAATGTAGTATTCTTCGGTGAAACCAGGATGCTTCCTTGAAAACTGGGCCTTTCGCGGGCAGTGTTTAGCCTTTGAAACTTTACTTCTCGGGATCTTCGGGGCTTCGGGACTTGCTTCGGGTGTCGGGATTGATACCGGGGCTTCGGGGGTATTTCTTGCCAAGTAGAAGAAAGAAAAAGGGGTGGAGAATGGTAAATTAGCAAAAGAATCGGCAGCCCTCGAGTTCTATTTATAGGGGTTGATCCCTGCGATTACGCTAGGCGTAACTTCAGAGTACGATGGGTGTACTCCCTCTACAAGCAGTACGCTGGGTGTACATCGAGTACGCTGGGCGTACTGGCTCGTCGACATGTACGCTGGGCGTACTAAGCGGATCAGGCTGAATGCGTCACTGCTTACGGACCCGAGGCACTCGAGTGGTGGAGTAGGGCGACGTGACCCATTTTGATCCATGTATACGGGTACGTTGGGCGTACTCCTGTACGTTGGGCGTACTCCGATTTATCAAACTTCCAAAATTTGTAACTTTCGCATACGATCTCTGTTTTCGACGTTCTTTATATCCACGCGTAGGCGAGACTTTGATCTACAACTTTCATTTAGACTCTGTCGGCTAATTTTGAATTCAATTTTAATATTATATTTTTAGCAGACCGGGACAGGAAATGTCCGTTAAAAATTCATAACTCCTTCATCCGACGTCCGTTTTCGTCTGTCTTTCTTCCGTTGGACTACTATCGACGAGATCTTCGATTCTCATTTAGATTGTTTCGGCTAAAAATCACTCGATCTCATATTCGAGTTTCGGGCTGCATACCGCTAAGTCGAATACTTAGAAAAATCATAACTTCCTCATACGAAGTCATATTTAGACGTTCTTTTTATGCACGCTCTCGGTTTAACGAACTCTACGACTTTCATTTAGACCACTAAGGCTAAATATCGCCCTATCATAAATTCACTATTTACGTCGCGTTGTGTCGTGCCGGTTCTGTCGCGAAACTTCGACAGGTCATAACTTCTTCGTTATAACTCGGATTCCGGCGTTCTTTATATGTACGGAATCCTTGTAACATATACTACAACTTAGTTAAGATTACTCCTTTTAAATAATATTCCATCAAAAAGTCATTTTTGATGCTTAACGTCTCTAAATTGACTAGCCCGGATCTACGGGCGTTACAATTATCTCCCCCTTCGGATGATTACGTCCCGGAATCATCAACAAAATAGGGCTTTTATAATGATTCCATACGTTATCTTTCCATCCTAAGTAATAACCATGATGCTAAATCTTGCACCTGTTCTTCGTACTATGTTGGACTTTCAATCGTAACCTACAAGTTACAAAATAAATCCTTATTGAGGACTCCTTCTTCTTCTTAGGATAAGTACTTCCCCTTATCTATTGTAATAGATCGATGGGTCATGTTGGAATGACCTCTCATCGTATGATGCAACGCTTTGACTCAATTCTCTTAGAGTCAAATTCCAAAATGGAATATACCTTCCTTCATATTCTAATGTGATATAGTCACATTTTAACATGTAGCATCTCCAGCTACTAACGAGCACGATGCTATTGGTCGCATTGATTTCAATCTTCTGACTTAAGTCAGATGCTACCTCGAACTTGGTTCTCCGAACCGCGTAACAAACTCATTGTAGTCGGACTCAATTCGATATGACCACTAGGGTCGGAATAACAACCATCTTACTAGTCATTACCGATACAATGGTAATGACATACTTGAATAAAACGGAATCAATTACTAGCTTCTTGGTAACCTTGTGACTTTACCTGATCCAAGCGTGAGTCCTGTGCTTCCAGTAGTATAGATCTCTACTACTATTCACACCTACTCATACTCGTCCCAAGTATTGTCTCTCAGTCTAACCAAGTCACCATACAAAAATCACACAATCATTTAACACATCAGATATTAAAACCATAAATATCACATAGATATCAAAACCAGGGTTTATATTATTTCTTGAAACGATTACACAAAGGTTCAAGTTCACCCTATACTATGCCGCTAATAGGCTAAACCACAAGTTACTATTTGCCTTGCTACTTCATAACTTGGTATTTGGATATAAAATCCTCATCCTTGATTCCTCGCGTGATTGTCTGCTTCGTCGAGGATCATGTGGAATGCCCTTGGCTGTGGTGGTGTGTTTTTGTTTGGGCATTCTCTAGAAACATTCCCTTCTTCGCTACACCCGCAGCACACCTTTTTGTTGGATGCGCACTTGTTGGCGTAATGCCCTGTCTTCCCACATTTGTAGCAAGTCATCTCCTCGCTACACTTCCCGAAGTGTTTCTTTTTACATTTCTCGCACCACTTAGCTTCATCTCTTCCCCCAGATTTCGAGAATTTGCTTTCTTTGTTGATCACTGAAGATCCATCATGCTTCCTTTTCTCTCCAACTTCAGCTCTCTCCAGACCTTTCTCTCTTATCTGAGCCTCGACATTCCTAGCAGCCCAAATGGCGGCTTTCAGAGTGGTCGCTTGCTTGACCATCGGACCGAAGTCCGCTGGTAATCCGAGGGCAAACTTGTTGACCTTGGAAAGTTCCGTTGGAAGTAGGTAGGGAACAAGCTTCATTTTCTCCGTAAAACTAGTAGCTAACTCGGTGACGCTCAACCTTCCCTTTTTCAGATTCTGGAACTCATTATTGATTTCCAGAAGATCCTGCTCAGAGGAGTATTGCATCTTTAGTTGCACCACAAAATCTTCCCAAGATATCTTGCTAGCTTCTCCCTTGGGCATCGAACCAGCCAGTAGATTCCACCAGCTCAGCACTCCAGATTTTAACAGAGGAATCGTGAGCGCGGTCTTCTGTCTATTTCTACACTCGCAACTTTCAAACATCGTCTCCATCTCAGAGATCCAGTCCATAACTCCCACTGGTATCGGGCTTCCAGCTACACACGGTGGTTTGGATGCCATGAAATCCTTGTACTTGCATCCACGTCCGTCATTTCCTCCATCCAGATTGTTCTGTCGAACTAACGGTCGGTCGGCTTGACCGATTAACCTACTGAAGTTCCCTCCCTCTGACTGCCCTCCATTCACTTCGGGCTCCTCAACTTGAATTGACAGTTCTTCACGATTCTGCCTAAGCAGACGCCTTGTTTCTTCCATCTAACGATCCAACATTGTTTGAATCATCATTTGTACACCAGCCATTGTCATTGGCTCAGGTGCAGCAGCTACCACAGGTATTTGCTCAATCACTGGTGGTTGAGGCCGTTGATTCCCAGTTTTCGTCTGCGTTTCCAACGCCACTTCTTGTTCTTGCCATCATTGATATATACACCGAACAAGCTGAATTTAGATCCTCAATCACGATAGAAAATCAAATCATCCTTATCACTCCGAAACATTTACATGCTAGTTCTAATACCGTCGTCATACGCTTATAATCCTAAACACATAAGCTTTCCAGATCCGGTTGGCAACAAACCATAGATCTGAACAAATAATATCATATATGGCAAACATATAACATTTAGCACATAAAAGCATTTTAGGCAACTTTCCTAAAATAAACTAGTGCTCGTGTCCTAAATATAACAGACACTTATCTCTCAATCTTCACTTAGCATTCTAAGTTTAAGTCTAGAAATCCTACAAATTCCTAGTTCGCTTAAACTAATGCTCTGATACCAACTGTGACATCCTCAAAATCACGGCCAAAAAAGACCGATTTGTTTATGCTTTGTTTTAAAATCAGAGTAATCGTTTAAAGAAAACTGCTGCGGAATTTGTTCCCAAAACAAAATGTGATAAGAATTTATCAAAGCATTTCTTTAAAGAAATGTATTTTCATTAAATAACAAAATCTCGGGATGTCATGTTCCGATACAGACCAAAAGCATAAACAGTATAAAATAGACCTTACAACAGATATTTATAACTACTGATCTATTATCCAAAATCTCTCGTCGAGTCCACCAACTTATACTCTTGTGCCATTACCTGTAATACAAAGAAAACTGAGTGGGTCAGGCTTGGAAGCCTGGTGAGCATATAGGGTTTTCAACCCACAGTAAGATATTATATTATATTTAATCATCAGACAATCAACCCAAATTACCCATCCTCATTATCTACTTCTGTTTCTTAAAGCTTTACCCTAAGAATCATTATCCTTCATTCATTCATTCCTAAGGATTGACCTAAGGGATTGGCACAAAGTCCATTTGCTACCACGGTTTATACAACAGGCACTACGTCACATAGTCGCCAGGGTTTATACAATAGGCACTACGTCACATAGTCATCAGGGTTTACACAATAGGCACTACGTCGCATAGTCACCAGGGTTTACACAATAGGCACTACGTCTCATAGTCACCAAATATTTCATCTACCCATGTTCTACCCAACATATTTGTATATATAAAATACATATACGGTTTAAATCATTAAAAACCTGTATAAAACATCCATTCCACACCCATCTCAAATAAACAAACAATACATAACACATAGCACATATTTCATAGCAAATACTTCATATTTATGTGTTAGAAGAAAGTAACTACACACTCACTTGATAATACGATGATCGGACAGCACTACGACTCTAAATGTAGTATTCTTCGGTGAAACCAGGATGCTTCCTTGAAAACTGGGCCTTTCGCGGGCAGTGTTTAGCCTTTGAAACTTTACTTCTCGGGATCTTCGGGGCTTCGGGACTTGCTTCGGGTGTCGGGATTGATACCGGGGCTTCGGGGGTATTTCTTGCCAAGTAGAAGAAAGAAAAAGGGATGGAGAATGGTAAATTAGCAAAAGAAATCGGCAGCCCTCGAGTTCTATTTATAGGGGCTGATCCCTGCGATTACGCTAGGCGTAACTTCAGAGTACGCTGGGCGTACTCCCTCTACAAGCAGTACGATGGGTGTACATCGAGTACGCTGGGCGTACTGGCTCGTCGACATGTACGCTGGGCGTACTAACCGGATCAGGCTGAATGCATCACTGCTTACGAACCCGAGGCACTCGAGTGGTGGAGTAGGGCGACGTGGCCCATATTGATCCATGTATACGGGTACGCTGGGCGTACTCCTGTACGTTGGGCGTACTCCGATTTATCAAACTTCCAAAATTTGTAACTTTCGCATACGATCTCCGTTTTCGACGTTCTTTATATCCACGCGTAGGCGAGACTTTGATCTACAACTTTCATTTAGACTATGTCGGCTAATTTTGAGTTTAATTTTAATATTCTATTTTTAGCAGACCGGGACAGGAAATATCCGTTAAAAATTCATAACTCCTTCATCCGACGTCCGTTTTCGTCTGTCTTTCTTCCGTTGGACTACTATCGACGAGATCTTCGATTTTCATTTAGATTGTTTCGGCTAAAAATCACTCGATCTCATATTCGAGTTTCGGGTTGCATACCGCTAAGTCAAATACTTAGAAAATCATAACTTCCTCATACGAAGTCAGATTTAGACGTTCTTTTTATGCACGCTCTCGGTTTAACGAACTCTACGACTTTCATTTAGACCACTAAGGCTAAATATCGCTCTATCATAAATTCACTATTTACGTCGCGTTGTGTCGTGCCGGTTCTGTCGCGAAACTTCGACAGGTCATAACTTCTTCGTTATAACTCGGATTCCGGCGTTCTTTATATGTACGGAATCCTTGTAACATATACTACAACTTAGTTAAGATTACTCCTTCTAAATAATATTCCATCAAAAAGTCATTTTTGATGCTTAACGTCTCTAAATTGACTAGCCCGGATCTACGGGCGTTACAATTATCTCCCCCTTCGGATGATTACGTCCCGGAATCATCAACAAAATAGGGCTTGTATAATGATTCCATACGTTATCTTTCCATCCTAAGTAATAACCATGATGCTAAATCTTGCACCTGTTCTTCGTACTATGTTGGACTTTCAATCGTAACCTACAAGTTACAAAATAAATCCTTATTGAGGACTCCTTCTTCTTCTTAGGATAAGTACTTCCCCTTATCTATTGTAATAGATCGATGGGTAATGTTGGAATGACCTCTCATCGTATGATGCAACGCTTTGACTCAATTCTCTTAGAGTCAAATTCCAAAATGGAATATACCTTCCTTCATATTCTAATGTGATATAGTCACATTTTAACATGTAGCATCTCTAGCTACTAACGAGCACGATGCTATTGGTCGCATTGATTTCAATCTTCTGACTTAAGTCAGATGCTACCTCGAACTTGGTTCTCCGAACCGCGTAACAAACTCATTGTAGTCGGACTCAATTCGATATGACCACTAGGGTCGGAATAACAACCATCTTACTAGTCATTACCGATACAATGGTAATGACATACTTGAATAAAACGGAATCAATTACTAGCTTCTTGGTAACCTTGTGACTTTACCTGATCCAAGCGTGAGTCCTGTGCTTCCAGTAGTATAGATCTCTACTACTATTCACATCTACTCATACTCGTCCCAAGTATTGTCTCTCAGTCTAACCAAGTCACCATACAAAAATCACACAATCATTTAACACATCAGATATTAAAACCATAAATATCACATAGATATCAAAACCAGGGTTTATATTATTTCTTGAAACGATTACACAAAGGTTCAAGTTCACCCTATACTATGCCGCTAATAGGCTAAACCACAAGTTACTATTCGCCTTGCTACTTCATAACTTGGTATTTGGATATAAAATCCTCATCCTTGATTCCTCGCGTGATTGTCTGCTTCGTCGAGGATCATGTGGAATGCCCTTGGCTGTGGTGGTGTGTTTTTGTTTGGGCATTCTCTAGAAACATTCCCTTCTTCGCTACACCCGCAGCACACCTTTTTGTTGGATACGCACTTATTGGCGTAATGCCCTGTCTTCCTACATTTGTAGCAAGTCATCTCCTCGCTACACTTCCCGAAGTGTTTCTTTTTACATTTCTCGCACCACTTAGCTTCATCTCTTCCCCCAGATTTCGAGAATTTGCTTTCTTTGTTGATCACTGAAGATCCATCATGCTTCCTTTTCTCTCCAACTTCAGCTCTCTCCAGACCTTTCTCTCTTATCTGAGCCTCGACATTCCTAGCAGCCCAAATGGCGACTTTCAGAGTGGTCGCTTGCTTGACCATCGGACCGAAGTCCGCTGGTAATCCGAGGGCAAACTTGTTGACCTTGGAAAGTTCCGTTGGAAGTAGGTAGGGAACAAGCTTCATTTTCTCCGTAAAACTAGTAGCTAACTGGTGACGCTCAACCTTCCCTTTTTCAGATTCTGGAACTCATTATTGATTTCCAGAAGATCCTGCTCAGAGCAGTATTGCATCTTTAGTTGCACCACAAAATCTTCCCAAGATATCTTGCTAGCTTCTCCCTTGGGCATCGAACCAGCCAGTAGCTTCCACCAGCTCAGCACTCCAGATTTTAACAGAGGAATCGCGAGCGCGGTCTTCTGTCTATTGCTACACTCGCAACTTTCAAACATCGTCTCCATCTCGGAGATCCAGTCCATAACTCCCACTGGTGTCGGGCTTCCAGCTACACACGGTGGTTTGGATGCCATGAAATCCTTGTACTTGCATCCACGTCCGTCATTTCCTCCATCCAGATTGTTCTGTCGAACTAACGGTGGGTCGGCTTGACCGATTAACCTACTGAAGTCCCCTCCCTCTGACTGCCCTCCATTCACTTCGGGCTCCTTAACTTGAATTGACAGTTCTTCACGATTCTGCCTAAGCAGACGCCTCGTTTCTTCCATCTGACGATCCAACATTGTTTGAATCATCATTTGTACACCAGCCATTGTCATTGGCTCAGGTGCAGCAGCTACCACAGGTATTTGCTCAATCACTGGTGGTTGAGGTCGTTGATTCCCTGTTTTCGTCTGCGTTTCCAACGCCACTTATTGTTCTTGCCATCGTTGATATATACACCGAACAAGCTGAATTTAGATCCTCAATCACGATAGAAAATCAAATCATCCTTATCACTCCGAAACATTTACATGCTAGTTCTAATACGTCGTCATACGCTTAGAATCCTAAACACATAAGCTTTCCAGATCCGGTTGGCAACAAACCATAGATCTGAACAAATAATATCATATATGGCAAACATATAACATTTAGCACATAAAAGCATTTTAGGCAACTTTCCTAAAATAAACTAGTGCTCGTGTCCTAAATATAACAGAAACCTATCTCTCAATCTTCACTTAGCATTCTAAGTTTAAGTCTAGAAATCCTACAAATTCCTAGTTCGCTTAAACTAATGCTCTGATACCAACTGTGACATCCCCAAAATCACGGCCAAAAAAAACCGATTTGTTTATGCTTTGTTTTAAAATCAGAGTAATCGTTTAAAGAAAACTGCTGCGGAATTTGTTCCCAAAACAAAATGTGATAAGAATTTATCAAAGCATTTCTTTAAAGAAATGTATTTTCATTAAATAACAAAATCTCGGGATGTCATGTTCCGATACAGACCAAAAGCATAAACAGTATAAAATAGACCTTACAACAGATATTTATAACTACTGATCTATTATCCAAAATCTCTCGTCGAGTCCACCAACTTATACTCTTGTGCCATTACCTGTAATACAAAGAAAACTGAGTGGGTCAGGCTTGGAAGCCTGGTGAGCATATAGGGTTTTCAACCCACAGTAAGATATTATATTATATTTAATCATCAGACAATCAACCCAAATTACCCATCCCCATTATCTCCTTCTATTTCTTAAAGCTTTACCCTAAGAATCAATTATCCTTCATTCATTCATTCCTAAGGATTGACCTAAGGGATTGGCACAAAGTCCATTTGCTAACACGGTTTATACAACAGGCACTACGTCACATAGTCGCCAGGGTTTATACAATAGGCACTAGGTCACATAGTCATCAGGGTTTACACAATAGGTACTACGTCGCATAGTCACCAGGGTTTACACAATAGGCACTACGTCTCATAGTCACCAAATATTTCATCTACCCATGTTCTACCCAACATATTTGTAGATATAAAATACATATACGGTTTAAATCATTAAAAACCTGTATAAAACATCCATTCCGCACCCATCTTAAATAAACAAACAATACATAACACATAGCACATATTTCATAGCAAATATTTCATATTTATATGTTAGAAGAAAGTAACTACACACTCACTTGATAATACGATGATCGGACAGCACTACGACTCTAAATGTAGTATTCTTCGGTGAAACCGGGATGCTTCCTTGAAAACTGGGCCTTCCGCGGGCAGAGTTTCGGCTTGGAAACTTTACTTCTCGGGATCTTCGGGGCTTCGGGGCTTCGGGACTTACTTCGGGTGTCGGGATTGATACCGGGGCTTTGGGGGTAGTTCTTGCCAAGTAGAAGAAAGAAAAAGGGGTGGAGAATGGTAAATTAGCAAAAGAAATCGGAAGCCCTCGAGTTCTATTTATAGGGGCTGATCCATGTGATTACGCTGGGTGTAACTTCAGAGTACGCTGGGCGTACTCCCTCTACAAGCAGTACGTTGGGCGTACTGGCTCGTCGACATGTACGCTGGGCGTACTAAGCGGATCAGGCTGAATGCGTCACTGCTTACGGACCCGAGGCACTCGAGTGGTGGAGTAGGGCGACGTTGCCCATTTTGATCCATGTATACGGATACGCTGGGCGTACTCCTGTACGCTGGGCGTACTCCGATTTATCAAACTTCAAAAATTTGTAACTTTCGCATACAATCTCCGTTTTCGACGTTCTTTATATCCACACGTAGGCGAGACTATGATCTACAACTTTCATTTAAACACTGTCGGCTAATTTTGACTTTAATTTTAATATTATATTTTTAACAGGCCGGGACAGGAAATGTCCGTTAAAAATTCATAACTCCTTCATCCGACGTCCGTTTTCGTCTGTCTTTCTTCCGTTGGAGTACTATCGTCGAGATCTTCGATTCTCATTTAGATTGTTTCGGTTAAAAATCACTCGATCTCATATTCGAGTTTCGGGCTGCATACCGCTAAGTCGAATACTTAGAAAAATCATAACTTTCTCATACGAAGTCAGATTTAGACGTTCTTTTTATGCACACTCTCGGTTTAGCGAACTCTACGACTTTCATTTAGACCACTAAGGCTAAATATCACTCTATCGTAAATTCATTATTTACGTCGCGTTGTGTCGTGTCGGTTCTGTCGCGAAACTTCGACAGGTCATAACTTCTTCGTTATAACTCGGATTTCGGCGTTATTTATATGTACGGAATCCTTGTAACATATACTACAACTTAGTTAAGATTAATCCTTCTAAATAATATTCCATCAAAAAGTCATTTTTGACGCTTAGCGTCTCTAAATTGACTAGCCAGGATCTACGGGCGTTACATTCCACCAGTCCTTAGGCCTGGCAATGGAGCGGAGTTTGACCCTGATCTGATCCAAAACCTAAACAATTATACGGGTTTGGAGCATAGTTTTTGATTCGTTTACCCGTTAACGACCCATACCCGCTAACCCTTTTATTAAAAGGGTCGGGTATGGATCATCACTGATCCGCTCCATTTATAACCCGCCCCATATAAATTTTAAAATTATACATTTATATTTTATACTGGCTAAATTTACTTTAAATTCAAATCGAAAGTCCAAAGAGAAAAATACCAAAGGCTAAATTGTTTTTACATCGGACTCGAGGACTCAAATTCTAGACTTCCAGTCTTCTCCTAAGAATCATGATGTCATTTCATTTATATTTTATCATGTAATCACCAATTTCATTTATAAATCAATAAATTCATTTATCAACCGGAATAAAGTTTGTAATTGCTATTCTCTATCAATGCAATCGAGGGTCAAAAACCAATCGGAAGTAACTACAATAATGATTTTAATTCCAATCGAAACTCTTCGAGTACATAATGTGTTTTCTAAATCAACATTTGTTTTATTTAACAAATGTGATTTTATGATTTAAGTAAAATGTGTTTGATTATTCAAAAAACCTACGGATTACGGGGTGGGTTTGGATATCTGCTGATTCGGTGGATAAGGGTATGTGTTTGATTATTCAAAACCCTGCAGGTTACGGAGCGGTTTTGGATCCGGTTTTGAAATTTGTTAAAAGGGTTTGGATCAAGGTCGATTCGCTCCAAACCCGCCCCATTACCAGGTCTACCAGTCCTTCATGCCCATATGAAGAAAGTTCAGGGCGCACCAGACCTTCCAGTTCTTCGGACAGGAACAAGTGAAGAAGAATCCCTCCACATCAGAAATTCATCTCATAGCCATGATCGGGTCCTTGACCCCATCAAACTCCGGGGGATTCGTGTTGTTGAAGTCCCGATACCGGACTGTCCCTCTCCCTTGAACCCCCATAGTAGCAACAACGGCGGTAGCTACAACAACAGTAGCCTCAGACACAGCGGCGTAACGCTCATCAAACATCTCAATCATCACAGTCTTAATAGACCCAAAAACCTCTAGGATAGCTCCCCGAACAGCTGCAGCTACTTCTATGGAGATCAACTCCTGAATCTCATCATCATTCAATCCTGGCCTCTTCAGGTTGCCAGCTCCTGATCTAGAACCTCTTGTGTACACCATACTAAAAATGAACCAAATATGCATCAGAAATGCCACAATTCATACTATTACAATCATTACAGAAAGACTGGACCCTCGGAGTTCGTGACTTCCTTGCTATGTGTAAGGGTCGTGTACTTCCAGTAGTATAGGCCCATACTACATTCCATACCTACCCGTATTTGTATCAAAGGGTTGTCACGGACCATCCGATTGCAAGACACAACATCTAGGATACGCATACGTCATATACATTCTCTCAAGAGTGACTAAACCTCCTCACGTTGGATTCCATAGATAGTCGAATACTTGATTCTACCCTTAGCCTACAACCAAACAAGGAATAGGAAAAAAGGCTACAAACATTCTCAGGCTATAAAATCTTAGTTATATACCATTATGGTACATATAATAACCAACTACTGTAATGATGCCAATTCCATCTAGCATGCAAGAAAACCTCCTAGGCTATTAAGAATCACAATTTAGGTAATTCTATCATGAAATTCTTGAAGATCCCTAGTCTACAACTAGCATGTAGTTTTATCATAATCATCATAATAAAATAACAGTGTGGGTATATTGGGGTATACTTGCTTGCTCCGACTGATCGTACACATCTCATCCTTCCTTGGTTACTTTTGAAAACTTCGACAGGTCCTTAGTTTGAGTCTGGATTCACAAAAATGCTCATCCAATTCTCTCAAACCAGGGCTCTGATAGCAACTTGTAACATCTTAAAAATAAAGGTAAAATTTTTCATTATTGAAACAAATCCAAAACAATAAATGTTTACAAAACATAATTTCCAAAAGTTATAAACATGAATCAAAGTATCTCAAAATCATAATCTCATAAAAATCCAGAATGATGTGCACGATCAAGCCTTCTCCTTTCCCCTGTCCTCTGAAGTACCTAAAACCGTAAATTCAAACTGTAAGCCGAAGCTTAGTTACTTCCCCTAAAGTACCACACACAACCAAACAGATAACAACATGCATATATGAGCCTTTAGCCTGACTGGACCGCCTCATAGAGCCTACAATGTAATTGGACCGCTCTCCGGGCCTTTGGCCTGACAGGACCGCCTCGTAGGGCCTAAAGCCTAACTGGGCCACCCCAGGTATCTTGGCCTTCAGCACAAAGCAGGACGGCCTCAACCTAACAAACCATAACATGTCGACATATACAATAACAATCAATAACCAACAAGTACATGTAATCATACATATATACTGGTCTAACACATATTCAGTGAACAAGGGTAATCATACAGATCTACTAGTCTAACAATAAACAGGGGCCTAATCTCAAACTATTATTCAAATTACCCAAATTCCCCTAAGTCAAACTTGGTCAAAAGTCAAAGTCCAAAAATCAAAAGTCAACACAGACCGAGTATGCCCTGCGTACTCAGTCACTACACATGGAGTAGAGATGCCTTCCCAGAAAACGAGACTCTCCACCAGTATACGCTGCGTACCCTAACGTACGATCGACGTACTTACATCCATAACACACTCTTCTTTAAGTTCTTAATCCATTAAGACCCTATGTCCAGAACTCAGATCTAGTCCCAAATATCATTCTAAGTCATAAAGTTTCCAACTTTATGACTTTCCATGGCTAGAAAGAGTCCAAAAACCAAAATCCTAGCTTATTACACAAACCCAAATTCCATAGCTCTTGCATGGAGGGAAGAAAGGGACCAAGATCACATTTTTATGGCTCTTAACACTCAAAAACATTTTTAAGAACAACTCTTTTGGTCTAGAGTATGCCATACTCATATATACCAAGATTATGGGACCAAAATGCCCAAAACTTAAGAGATAGCAAGATCTAAAGAAACATTCACCAAGTTCATGACTTTATACCTTCTAAAGATTGCTTGAGAGGTGAAAAACCCATATCTACAAAGCTTGAAGCTTTCCACGAACATGCCAAAGATATTCTTCCTTCAAGGATGGACACAAAATACATAAATGGTTCAAAAACTCACAATGAACACTAGGGTTTGCAAGGGGTCGTTTTGGGAGGATTCAACCTAGTATGCCATGTGTACTCAGTCACTACACATGGAGTAGAGGTGCCTTCCCAAAAAATGGGACTCTCCACCAGTATGCGCTGGGTACCCTAAGGTACGCTCGATGTTCTTACATCCTGACACACTCTTCTTTAAGTTCTTAATACATTAAGACCTTACGTCTATAACTCAGATCTAGTCCCAAATATCATTCTAAGTCATAAAGTTTCAAACTTTATGACTTTCCATGGCTAGAAGGAGTCCAAAAACCAAAACCCTAGCTTATTACACAAACCCAAATTCCATAGTTCGTGCATGGAGGGAAGAAAGGGACCAAGATCACATTTTTATGGCTCCTAACACTCAAAAACATTTGAAAGGACAACTCCTTTGGTCTAGAGTAATCCATACTCATATATACCAAGATTATAGGACCAAAATGCACAAAACTTAAGAGAAAGCAAGATCTAAAGAAACATTCACCAAGTTCATGACTTTATACCTTTTGAAAGGTTGCTTGAGAGGTGCAAAACCCAGATCTATAAAGCTTCAAGCTTTCCAAGAACACACTAAAGATCTTCTTCCTTCAAGGATGCACACAAAATACAGAAATGGTTCAAAAACACACAATGAACACTAGGGTTTGCAATAGGCCGTTTTGGGAGGATTGAGGCTGAGGGTGGAAGGGATTATGAGGGTTAAGGTTGCTTAAATGGGTCCCAACCCCTCAATATTATGGTTTTCCCTCCAGCCTAGTATGTCTTGCATACTCACATGATTCCACACCTCTTTTTAATGAACTACGCCATATGTACGCCCCAAGTACGCATGTCGTAAGGACCAATTTGCAACAATTTAATAGTTTTTGGTGTAAAAGGAAAATAATTGATGTCTGGGTGTTACACATTGACTGAGAGGTGAGTCTTTTCACTGTACTTGTTGGTCGAAAGCACCAATGCTGACCCACTGGATTGTGTTAAGTAGGTTGCTAGTTATCTTTGTGACTCATACATGTATGATTGGGTTGAAAGAAACCCCAAGGCTAAGCCCCAGGGTTGATCCCATTATTGTATGTTGCGTTGAAAGAAACCCCAGGGCTGGGCCTATGATTGTATGTTGGGTTGAAATATACCCCAGGGTTAGGCCCATGATTGTATGTTAGGTTGGAATATACCCCAAGGCTGAGCCCAACTGTATGTATGGTATGTGGTACTTTAGGGAACTCACTAAGCTTTGTGCTTACAGTATATGTTTATGATTTCAGGTACTTCCGGTACGAAAGGGAAGGCCCAACATAACGACACAACATCCCCCTTCATGATTCCACACTTATAATTATTTTTACTATGATGACTTTCACATTTTGTATCGCGGTTGACTTTGAGACATGTGATGTATGAAATTAATGATTTTAAAATGAAAAAAAATTATCACTGTTTTTGGGATGTTACAGATTTTTATTTTTTATTTATTTTTAATTAGAATAATAATAAAATAGTTAAAAGAAATTAAAAACAGTTATTGAAAGGCATATTTGTCATTTCAAGTAGGGTATGAACTAAAACCACAAAAATGTCAACTATAAGACAAAAATCACAAAAGATATCAAAATTTTGACTTTTGATGCACCACCAAACTTTTTTATACCAAACTCAGAGTTTTGACAACCATATAGATCATTTTTGTAAATTTGTCATATATATATATATATATATATATATATATATATATATATATATATATATATATATATATATATATGGTTATTATAATTGTTAAATTTTATAGTTTGTATGGACTATACTTTAAATAGTTCTAACATGAGGGTCAATGTGAAAACTCCAGAAGAACTTTTATTTCTCCGTCTTTGTCTAACTTGTAAATTCAAACAGAGTCGTCAACAAATACACGCACGCAGCCACGTTTTCTCCTCCTCCCCCTATAACTATTACACCCACTGCCTCTTCTCTTCAACCTTTTCCTTCTCTGGTTAGTTTCAAGCACAAATCAAACCACCCTTTCAAAAATTTCAAACATAATCCTCCCAGTTTCACCAATTCAAATTTCAAATTTTCACATATAAAATGCTCTCGTTGCCGCCGACTAATTAATTGCTTGTTTCTTTCCATCACCTTTTCTTTAAATTAACTTTCCGGCGACATGGTATCAACACAAAGCGTGGGCGTTATAGGCGGACCAACCGAGAAAACCCAACGCCTACGGTGGTGGCGCGTGCACGATAATGGCGGCGTTTCATCTACTCTCTCTTTTCTGTTTGTTTCGTTTATGGTTTTCAGTTCAATTGGGTTTTTGTATACGTATACGATGTACAAGAACCCTAATTATTCAGTGGGTTGTGAAGAAGACAGTGAAGGTTCATGGTCAATTGGAGTTTTCTATGGCGATTCGCCGTTTTCGCTTAAACCCATTGAAACTGTAAGTAATTCGAAATTCGAAATTCGAAATTTGATTGAAGTTTGAAATTGGGTTTTTGATTTACGAATTGGGATTTGATTTTCAGATGAATGTTTGGAAGAACACAAGTGCAGCATGGCCGGTGGCTAACCCGATTGTTACTTGTGGTTCGGTTACTGATTCTGGGTTTCCGAGTAACTTTGTTGCCGATCCTTTTCTCTATGTTCAGGTACAGTTTTGGCTTCTTTTTTTGTTTTGGAGTTTCATTTTTTCTAAATAACTACACAAAAATGGCGATTTTGGTCCATGATGGATTAATCCGTGAGGAAAGGGAAAGCATTTGATTCGAATTTATTTGTTAATATATGAAATTCTCAATTTGTTCAGGCATCTTACTTTGAACAATAATGGATAAATTACTAGTTGTTTTGAGTTTGACTGCTTTTACACTTTGCCGATTGAAAATGGATATATTTCTACATTTTTTTCTCTTCTACTTTCTGATTATTAATTATTCTGATTCCGATGTTTGTTTTCTTGTAATGATGAAAATTTTGTTATGTGTTATTTTCGTGGAAGATAATTATGGGAAGACTCCAAAGAATAGTTGTGTTTTTAGTATTTTGTGGGTTTGACCGTCAACTTTTTTTTTTTTTTTTCCAAATTTTGATGATTAAATTATCATGTTTTTTATGACCATTTGAAAAAAAAAATATTCTTTCCGTCACCTCGTTTGGAAAACAGCAAAATCTAGAAGCATAAATTAATAAATTATTATAAATGAATTTAATTATCTTGACTATTACCTTTTATATTGATTATAATACTAATTCAGGAGTAAAATCTGTAACAAATATCAATACAAATATACAATAGTTTAATCATTATAAGGATATATAATAAATACCAATAAATTATTATAAAGTAATATTAAGAGTACAGCTCATTTTCTGTATTCTCTCGTGTGTTACCTTTTTTAATTTTAATATTTCTCTTATATTAAAATCAAATGAAAATTCTCTCTATATATAATATGATTATATAATTACGAAAAAAAACAGTTAGTTTGACCATTGAAGTCAACCTATGTTTCAGGGAGATGTATTGTACTTGTTCTTCGAAACCAAGAATTCGATCACCATGCAAGGTGACATCGGAGTCGCCAAAAGCATCGATAATGGAGCTTCTTGGGAACAGCTGGGAGTCGTTTTAGATGAAGAATGGCATCTCTCATATCCATACGTGTTCGACTACAATGATCAAGTATGATTTCTATTTTCTACAAACACAAAAAGCTAAAATCTCCATTGTTTTCTTCGTTGATCACTAATACTATCATATATTTTATACAGATCTACATGATGCCAGAAGGAAGTAAAAAGGGCGACCTCCGTCTTTATCGAGCTGTCAACTTCCCATTAAAATGGGAACTCGAAAAAGTCATCTTGAAAAGACCTCTAATCGATTCATTCATCATAAAATACGAATCAAGATACTACCTTTTCGGGTCGGATCATACCCGAGTCTCCACAAAGAAAAACGGTGAACTCGAAATATGGTATAGCAACTCGCCACTCGGGCCATGGAAACCGCATAAAAAAAACCCGGTTTACAACACCGATAAAGAAACCGGAGCCCGAAACGGAGGTCGACCCTTTGTTTACAACAAAAATGTCTACCGATTAGGTCAAGATGATGGTGAAACATACGGGAAACGTGTTCGTGTTTTCAAAATCGAAGTTTTAACCCCGTATAATTACCGAGAAGTTGAAGTGGAATTCGGGCTTCCAAAACCAACAAAAGAACGAAACGCGTGGAACGGGGCCCGGTCCCACCATCTGGACACACAACAGTTACCATCCGGTCAATGGATCGCAGTGTCCGATGGGGACCGGACCGCATCCGGGGACATGTCCCATCGGTTCATCATCGGGTCATTGTTGTTGTTTTCTACGGGCTTGCTTGTGTTAATCATGGGTATGTTGCTAGGGTTTGTTCGGTGTATTGTCCCACTTAGTTGGTGCCCGCATAATATCAAGAAACGAACCGATGCATTTTTCGTTTGGGAAAGATCGAGCCATTTGTCGTCTAGGGTACGACAGTATTGCACGCGGTTAAACCGGTTGACCGCGGTTCTGCGGTGTAAGATGAACCCTAAAACGAGTCTTGGGCGGTTCGCGTTTATTGTTATTTTAATCGGTTCGATCGTGTTAATGTGTGTCGGGCTTGGGTACATATACGGTGGAAGTGGGGCCCGAGAGCCATATTCAGTCGACCACCATTATTCCCAATTTACCCTTTTAGCCATGACCTACGATGCTAGGTTATGGAACTTAAAATGGTACATCCAACATTACTCTCGGTGTTCATCGGTTCGTGAAATTGTGGTGATTTGGAACAAAGGAATGCCTCCGGACATTACTGAGTTTGACTCGGCGGTCCCGGTTAGGATCCGAGTCGAGTCAAAGAACTCGTTAAACAACCGGTTCAAACTCGATCCGTTGATTAAAACCAAAGCGGTCCTTGAGCTAGATGATGACATCATGATGAGTTGCGACTATATTGAACGCGGTTTCAAAGTCTGGAGACAGAACCCAGACCGTTTAGTCGGGTTCTATCCGCGTCTGGTCAACGGGCCTGGCCCGTTGACCTACCGCGCTGAGAAACATGCGCGGAAGTTTAACGGTTATAACATGATTTTGACCGGGGCGGCGTTTATGGATCATCGGGCAGCGTTCGGGCTGTATTGGAGTGAAGAAGCACGGGTCGGGCGGGAGGCAGTAGACGAGCTTTTTAATTGTGAGGATGTTTTGATGAACTTCTTGTACGTGAATGCTACGTCTTCGGGGCCCACTGTTGAATACGTGAAACCTTCTTGGAGTTTTGACACATCAAAATTTTCAGGGGTTGCTATTAGTGAAAATACACAATCGCATTATCGGGTGAGGAGCAAGTGTTTGGAAAAGTTTACAGAGTTGTATGGTGGGTTATCGGAAAAAGTGGAGTTCAAGAGGCGGAAGGATGGGTGGGATATGTAGCACCACCACCTTTGGCTGCCGATGTCATGTACATTATTCAGATTTGAATATGAATATGTTGTGTGTTAGTTTAAGTTTTGAAACCACCGGAAATGTTAACCGGAAAGTGTTAGTTTAAGTTTAGAACAGCCGGAAATGTTGACCGGAAAAAGTTTGTTGGTGGGTTTTTGATTGGTTGTTTTGTTGGTGTGTTTTTGGGGTGACAAGTAAAAATATGTACATTTTGTTTTAAGATAAAGTTTTGATTTGATTGCCAACGTGAGGAAGAAAGATTTTTTTATGTATAACATAGGATAAATCGAAAAATTGATGTCATTGGACAAATGGAATGTGGTACAAGTAAGAGTTGGTTTGATGTTGATGTGATTGTAACAGGAATATGTTTCATATTTGCGGCGTGTGTCTTTAGATCATGTAGATATTTGTGGTCCTGTGGATGGTATAATCGAATAAAAAAATATGTTTTGGTTCGATGTTTTTTTGATTTAATTTTGAGTAGAAATGGAAAAGACAAGTTAACTGATTTATGGGTGGAGTTATTTGGTTTGTTAACTAACTGTTTTTCCAGTTATTAAATATATTTAATATAGTAGCTCATTGTAATTAAAGTTTTAAGTTTTCATACACATTGTAAATTGTAAATTGGGAATAGAACATATTATGGTCAGATTAATAAAAGTAAACAACCAAATTCAAGATCTCCATGCGCTTCAATGATTATTCCATTTTATTTTATTTTTTTCAAAATTTTGTCAATATTGTATATTTCATAGGGAAAGCCCAAAAAAAAGAATCATTAAACTATGCAATGTTTTTCTTTTCAACGCAACCCACTCTTCTTTTAAAAGCAACCATTTTATTTAAATTTTGTCGGATCAACTTTTTGAGTAGGTTGCTAGATCACTTTTTATTTATCAGCACTTGATTCGACAATATTTAATGAAAATATGAAAAAGTGTTGACTAACACGATGACTTGAGCTGGAGTTTATTTCCATAAAGGAAACAAAGAGCTAGGTTTTAAATCCATAATAATGGAAACAAAAGAGTTAGGTTTTGAATCCAATCGACTCAATTTATGACAGTTTTATTATTTTTATTTATAAATCAATTATAAGAACTATGACTGTAGAATAAAAAATAACATCTTTCTTTTGTTTTTATAAGCAAACAATGTAGAGTTTTAAAATTGTCATAGCACCCACCCAAGTAGTCATCACAATTGCTTCCATAGCCGTGTAATTTCCTATTTGTAGACATGTGTAAATCGCCAATTCCAACTTAGATATGTAATGTCCATCCACTTGAAGATTGCATTAGAGTTCCATTTTGCAATCTCATATTTGATGAACAAATGACATGAAGACTTCCTCATGATTCTCACACCTAGAAAACATAATAGAAGGAATATCCACACCATGGTTAACCAGATTATGTCTAGTTGGCAGACAATCTATCATTATATAGATAGAAGGATAAAATATAAAGAAATTTTATTTGATGTTATCTAAAAAAATTAAGAGTAAATTACATGAATGGTCCCTATGGTTTAGGTAATTTGCGTATTTGGTCCCTAACTTATTTATTTTTAACTCGGAAGGTCCCTATTGTTTGTTTTTGTTACGCGCTTGGTCCCTGTCCTACCTAAAAAGACTATTTTGTCCTTGATTTTTTAATTTATTTAAATAAACACACCCCCAACCTCATCCCCTCACCTTACCTTAGGTACCCCATCATTTTTCCCTATTTAAATAATAATCTTTTTCGATAAGACAGGAACCAAGCTCGTAACAAAAACAAACAGTAGGGACCAAACGCGTAACAAAAACAAACAGTAATGACCTTCCGAGTTAAAAAATAAGTTACAGACCAAGCGCGCAAATTACCCAAACCATAGGGACCATTCGTATAATTTACTCAAAAATTAATAAGAAAAATTTGATATGCTAAAAACCATGGCAAATATGAAAACGCATGATTTTTGACAAATTTTCTGTTAAAATCAAATCCTACATTTTATTCGTATCATCTTTCTATACATTTAAGATTGTGACATTTATCATATTTAATAAATTTAATAATTTTCAATTACATTTGTTATTATATAATATGATAGGACGATAAATATGAAAAAAAAATAAAAAGATATTTAATTTCTCTTTTCAGTTGCCTCTAGTTATACCACTTGACTCACGAACTCAAACTTCCTACTATAGTTTTGTTTAACTATCTTTTTATTTTTACATGAATTACATAAAAATTATTAAACATTGATTATTTTTGTAATTTAACTCATTATATTATATTTTTTTAATAAAAACTACTCTTTTATATATATATATATATATATATATATATATATATATATATATATATATATATATATATATATATTTTGACCACTTTGATCTATCATTCAACCAACTCGAATATTTAGAAATCAACCACAAATCTATCTTTTTAAAGACATTTTTTTTAGCATAGTCCAACTTGATGTGAATTAAAGGTTTTTTGAGTTTGTTTTTAATGAATTTAATTCTCCTTTTAATCAATAATATTTTATTTTATTCCCACATTGTAGTTTAACTTTAAATCTTTGTTATTTGTTAACTAACTAATTTCTTTCAACAAATATTAAATAATAGTTTTAGCTTTTCGTGACATTGTGTTTCCATAAACATGGTTATGTCTAATATTTTATGTGTCTCGTGCTATAATATATTTATTTTGTTTCATTTAACTATCAAAATTTCCATATTATAATAAATTATTTTAATTAAATGTTTTTTCATGTAATATTTCATTTAGAAATATTAATGTTTGTATAAAATTAACAAATTATTGAAAAATATTTTCTAAAATAATCAAGAGATTGTTTAAGTTAATTGGTTTGTGCTTCATAAAGTTAGTTGAAAATGGTGTGTTAAAACAAAAAGCTAAAGATGAGGTGGATGATTGTGAATGCTCTAATACTATAGGTTAAAATGGTTACAATATATATTTTTATCAAAATTTTGTTCCTTAAGTAAAAAATTTGACATTAAACTTTGACATTGTTCCACTTAAGCCTATAAAGAGCGACAATTTTATATTGTTTCCACTTTGACCTTCTTTAGCTGGTGATAGTATGTGAAAATGGTGGAGATAAAAAAAAGTTATTGAAATTTGTTGACATTTATTGACGAAACTTAAATATAATGGTTTAACTACAAAATAATCAAAATATAATGACTTTTATTTATTTTCCCCATCATTTTTGTTATTTTATTTTATAAAAATGTATATAATATATATTTTAGTTGTTTTACCAATATTTCCGTCTTATTAATTAATTTATTTATATATTTATTTTTGAATTTTTTTTTTATAACAACGTTCTTGAATAGCAATATCAAATATGAAGAATAACCTACTAAAAGTTCTATGAATACTAACATTCTGTTTTTTTGTTATTGTTAGCTGTGCAACAAAAACTTAGAATTGAAATATTTATACAAAAAAATTATTTTCATGGAAGAAATATTTTCTAGGATACATCAGAGATGTGATGGTCATAATTTTCTTAAACGGAAAAAATATATACGTAAAAACTAGGGAGATGCTAGCAAAATTCAAAATTAGAGTAAAACACAACAAAGATAAAAACAAGTTGAAGAGACACCAAAACAATAAGGTGTTATTTGTTTTTTTGTAAAAAAATATTTTCCGACCTTTTATTGTTGCGCGACGCAGCACACCGGCAACACATTTTATCTCGCAGTTTGTTTTTTAGAAGTCTTCGGAGTAAAAAACATATGTGCGTGTTCTGTTTAGGGCAGCACTTGTATTGCCTCTTCCAACCTTTTCTTCTTTTTTTTCTTGTTGAAATCTTGATAAATCATGATTATACATTGTTGAATTCTTGTTTCACCTTCTTTTTTTCGTTCTTTTTATTTATTTTTGCTTAATTATTTTTTTCGTTTTTTTATATTGAATAATGATAGTTTCTTGCAGAAATATCATTATTTTTGCTGAAATATCATTATTATTTTTTTTGTTGAAATATCATAAAATCTTGCTGAAATTTTATACATTATTAAATTTTCGGTATTCAAAAACTATTTTCGGTATATAAAATTAGTTTATTTTAATTTTGTAATATCTGCAACAGCATGCAGATGCTAAAAAACAAGCACGCTTCTTATTACAGTCTGCAGTCATTTGGTCCATCTCTTCTGTTGCAGAGGATTACAGAAGTGGTCCGCAGACTTCATGAATTCTTGCTTCAAAAAAACAAACAACACCTAAAATAATGCTACCAAATAGGCAAAAACAAGATGTAGAGAACCATCAGACCCACCAAGGACCCAACAAAAACAGGAGCGCCAAGCATAGCGATGTACTTATGAAGCAATCATTAGAAATGGCAACGAACTATGTATAATCTATTTCACGATTATGCTCGGTCCTGACATTTTGAAGACATTGTGCGAAAATAAAATTGTGGCCCCATAATATTTTTGTAATATTTTATTAAGTAAATTCTTTAACACTTAAAGTTGATAACAAGCATCATGTAAATTTCTTACTTTAGCACCACATACGAGTCTTCACTCTTTAGTAATAGGTTGAAATTGTTATAAAAAACTTTCCGAAAAAAGATAAACAACCAACATATTAGAATTTTCTAAACATATTCTTGCATTTTTAGAAGCAAATTCATCTATTATACTTTCATAAAATTAACATTTTTAGAAGCAAATTCATAAATTGTAAAATATTATGTTATGGGTTTAGAGCATGTAGAGTTGTGTACGGTTGAGAGTTATGGTGAGTTGGTATAGTTGAATCTTTATAATAGGATATTGTTATGTAGATTGACGAGTTGATTTAGCTGAATTATAACTAAGTCATACTATGCATATTAAATATTTAATTTAGTTGTATTTGTTGCGAATAACAAAGTATCAGTGTAGCTAGTTGTGGCTACGAGTAACAGAAAAACCGACATACTGGTTAATAGTTATGAAATGCATACGGATGGTTTTAGTAGATGACCATTAAACTGTACGAGAGGGATTCCTCACTATATTACATGTGAAATTGTATGTACATTGTAGGGTAGAATACTAGTGTACCGTTAGTTTACGACTATGTGTTAGATTAGAGTAGTCTTGTTGTGTTAGTTGTAATGCAGTACGACGATGTTATATTCCTCTAATGGGATGATGGCAAGAACAACAGGGTACCGTGAACCTACAAGCTTGATACAGGTGGTAGTCTTGGTGACTATAATATCATCTTTTGAGAATTACAAGAAAATGTTGGACTTGGTGTTTGTAACACTATACTTGTATATCGATGTTGGAGAAATACAAGTCAATGACGAACTTAGTGTCTGTAACGCTATACTTGTAGATTGATGTAGGAGAAATACAAGTCAATTGCAGACTTGGTGTCTGTAAAGCTATACTTGTATATTGTTATTAGAGAATAGTGGTACCTTTAAGAAATACAAGTTAATGGCATACTTGGTGTCTGTAACGCTATACTTGTAGATCATTATATCATAATAGTGCTAGTTTCTCTCGATCTAAACACACGATTATGCATAATAGAAATAAACAATAAATCATGTGTGTTCATACAACCTAGAGGATCTAAGTTTCATGCTATTACTACTACTACTACTACTATAAGAAATTGAAGAACAATACATACCTCTTTTGTAGCTAGAGACTTTCTGGCTTGTGATCATATTTTTGCCACCTTTCTTGGATGAAAGGATCCAAAGTAGAATCCCTGTAATGGTTCACGCCTAATAACACCAAAGAGAGAATCAAAAGAAAACTAAGAGAGATAACTGAATTCTACAAACCGTACAGAGGGTTAAGAATTTTATCTAGTAGGAGGAAGAATGGAGTATGCTGAAAATTAGAAGCCTTTGAATGAGCATTAGGATTTGATCCCTAGCACCCTATTTATAAGCTACAATTACTTAGTCCCAAAGCAACTCTAAATCCATGTAGGATAAGCCTAAAATTGTCCATATCCTTATCCCTTAGGTAGCGTTTGGTATATGGACTATATGGGATGGGACGAAACTGGACTAAAAAGGACTGGACTGGACAAGACTAGACTAATTTATTATGTAACGTTTGGTAGGCCTTGGACTCAGTGGAAAAAATAATCAAATTACCATATTTCCCTCGATAATTTCGTACATTTATATAGACCTTTATATAACATTCTTAATCATAAAATAATAATAAATAAGACATCTCATATACTATTTTAATAATTTTATTGAATAAACAATGGTATAAAATTAAACGCCTACATGATACACATCATATACTTCCAAACACCACAATCACCACTGTAGCTTCCTCACTTTTTTATTCATATGATGCTTCTTTATGCACTTCTCATCCTCCATCCCAATATTTAACCATTGTCACCTGGTTTCAACGATGACGTCCTAATCCCAATCGGTGTCCTTCTCCACCATCCCATTTTTGGACCTTATTTCTTTTAGTGCCTTTGCTATTCTGGCGGTTGTTTCAATGTTGGAGAGGTTGTTTCTGGTGGATAGTTTGAGATTATTTCTTACATCGGAATAAAGACGCTTGACTATCTTATTCAAATATTGTGTTCTTTCACTTACAAACCGGAAAAATCGTCTATTTTTGGTTGAGACATTGATTAAGTAACAATAATAGACCTTTATCCTTAATTTTGAGTATCTTAATACTTGATTAATCACCTAAATACACTTGATTCATCAATCAAATGGCCTACACGTTAGTTTTAAATGAAACGAGGAACAATGAGGGACAATAAAATAAATTGGGTACCAATATATGCACACTTAAGTCCAACGAAGATGTCATTGATGCATCATCGGGGAAAGGGGTCACGAGGGTTTAGGGTTTTTTTTGTTATGTGAGTTATAGTGGGGATTGGGGAAGATGGAATCTAGAGAGACGGAGGCTAGAGGGTAAGGTCTTTCTTGTCATGTTTCTTTTTGTTCTATTGTCTTCTACCCTTTTGGGTGGGACTTAATTTTGGAGAAAAATTCTCATTAGACATGGTTAACGGTTCAACTTGTCTCAGTCCTATCCCTGCCAAACGCTTATTGAAAAATTTACATGTCTTGTTCCACCTACCAAACACAGCCTTAGGGTTTATGGAATATTCCAATTAACTAACTTTTAATTAATTAATATTCAACTCCTTGAATTAATTAATTCCTAATCAACTTAAAATTAGTTTCTAGTTAATTTATCAAAGCATGACAAATTCATAAACTTATTTCTCCTATATTCCTTTCTAATTTGATTTCTCAAATGGGTTATGAGGGCAACCCAACAGAACTCTGTTATTATTAGAAATATTACCAATAGTTAATAACCTTGAAAACTCTATTCAATAGTCTTGCACTTGTTGGGTTTTGAGCACTATAACACTTCCTAAGTGCACATGCAACCCTAAATGCTTTGGATCTATGTTTTCTCTATTATACATGCATTTTTCTTTTTCCAAAGCATTCACCCTAGCTAGCATACAATTGAAGCTATATAATAAAACATAGTTTGGATGCTTACCTCTTGAGTAGGGTAGAGTTCTTGACCTTTGGAAGCTTGAGCACCTCAAGTGTGATACCTCTAATGGTTCACAAACACCAATGTGCAAAAGGTGGCTTTAAGAGAATAAGTTACTTATCTCAATTGTAGGTGCAACCGATTTTGGTGTATGGAGGGTTCTATTTATAGTTGTGGCAAGTGCTAGGGTTACACTTTGTAAACCCTAATGATCCATGACTTTCCACATTCCTATACGCCATTGCAAAGTAATGCTTCAAAATAAAATACACCATTATAATAAGCATAAATAGCACCAACTTCATTATTAAACGAAAAGGTAAAACCTTGTTTGTATAAACATGAAAGGAAATAATATTTCTCGCCATATCAGCCGAGTAACAACAATTATTCAAATCTAAATTTAAACCATTTCTAAGTAATAAAGAATAAACTCCAACCTTGGTTACATGCGACATTTTCCTATGATTAAGTTTATCTTCCCGTGCTCCACATCCCTACTTCTTTTTAGTCCCTGCAAATCAGAACAAATGTGAAATCTAAAACCTGTATCAAGGACCCAAGAATTATCATGTGATGAGTTATTAGATTGAATAGTGTAAATACCTGAAAAGGAGGGTGTTTGATCTTCCCATCCTTTATGTCCTGCAAGTACTTGGGGCAGCTCTGTTTCCAGTGCCCTTTTTCATGACAATGGAAGCAGTCAGCATCCTTCGGATTGGAAGAGGGATTAACAAAACCAACTTTGGTCCCACTAGAATAGGATCTATTAAGAGACTATCCCTTCCGGCTCTTGGAGGGAGCCTTCCTCTTCTTTCCCTTTCCATGTCCTATTGCCAGAACAGGGGCATAAGTAGTATTAGTAGGAGTAGACACAACCGACTTGCCTTAAAGGTTGCTTTCTGCAGTCCTTAAAAGCCCTTGAAGCTTGCTAAGAGTGACCTCATCCTTGTTCATATGATAAGTCATACGAAACAGATCATAACAAAGAAGGTAAAGAGTGTAGAATTATATCTATGGCCAACTCTTCATCAAAATTGACATTCAGTTTTAGCAAGCGGTCCACATATCTCTGCATCTTCTGCAAGTGGGCCGTGATGGGTTCACCATCCTTCATTTTGGTTGTGATCATGGAGGCAATGATCTCATACCTCTCCTGCCGAGCACTTTGATGGTATCTTTCCATCAAGTCATGATACATTTCATAGGGATAGTAGTCCTCATAGGACTACTGTAGCTCTGCAGTCATGGTTGCAATCATAAGACACGAGACCTTTGTCGCATCCCTCTCATGAGTAGTGTGTTCAACGATTTGTTCAGGAGTAGCAGTGGTGACATCAATCTCCTTAAGCACTTTATCAAGGACATATTCTTTGTCATCATAGCGAATAGCCATTCTGATCTTACTAATCCAGTCATTGAAGTTCGAGCCATCAAAAATAACCCTCCCACATAGGTTCATGAGGGAGAAAGAGCCTAAAGGAATTGGTGTTGAAGCATTGTTTAGGGTGGACATCTGAAAAAGAAGAAGAACAAAGTTTAGATTAGATGAGAATCCTTAATATTACACCCAAATGAAATACTAAGGCTAGGACCCAACACAATATTCTACAATTGCGAAGAGGGATGTCGTAATCCAATTGTAAAATATTTGAAGGTAGGTAAATGACGATTTACCAATTTCCACCATGAAAAACGAAATAGTTTATTAAGTTTTAATTGGATTGAAATTCCTAGATCTTTGAGATTCATTGAACTTTTCAAAGGCATGTTTAAATCTCGATTGTGCCCTTCAAGTTTGTGACTGGGATGCCGAGGATCACAAACAAGGTGTGAATAACCATGAAAATTAACATGGTACACCCAATGTTACAAATCACCTAATCAATGTGCCGGTTAACCACAAGCGCTCCATTGATCTATGATTAACATCAAGCTACCATTTGCCACACATTGTCAGTCCCAGATTAGTATGCCAGTTAACCACACACGCTCCACTAACGACTTAACAAGGTGCAAAGTGTAATTTCATGGATTAGCACCATTTTCACATTTTTCCTAAAGTAACTAAGATTGAGAATTAAATAAAAGTTTAGTTACTTTATATTTATCATTATACTTTTAATGAGGCAGAATTAGTGTCCTATCCTACCCGTTCGGCTAACGATCCTCCACCAGTCAAGGAAGCGGTGGGTGAGAGTGGACACCCATTAAACCATCATTTTATAGGTAGTAACCTTATACCCCCTTATAGACCAGCTTCGTGAATGAGGCCTACTAACGGTAAGACCGACTTGTCTTATATATATATATATATATATATATATATATATATATATATATATTAAACTTATAATATTATAAAGTATAAGGGTTGAATTTTAACTTTTAAAACTCTAGGGTTTGGAATTAAAGTTTCATTTAATGAGACTTTGCAAATTCCAAAACTTGAGGGTAAGTTTTGAAACTTGTCAGAACTCTTCAAGTCCGTAACTTATGAGTTTTAATGTCTTTTAAAGAAGTGACTTTTCATTTTCCATAACTTGAGGACAAGTTATGGAGCACATTTAAAAGCATTTAGATCACTAATTTAACTAACACAATAATCAAATAATCCATACATGATCTATTCAAACTCATAAGAACAAAATAATTCATATCAAACAAACTTCATGTAATTGGCCTAATCATATAAACTAATACAAAACATGAAACTTTGACAATTATCTATCAATTGGATGAGCATGATCACTACCATATCTTAAAAAACATATTTTTATGATTCAAAACAGTTTGTGGTAATGATCATATCCAATTTTGGCCAAAAACACAAAATTCTGCACTCTGATCAGCCAACTTGGCGAGTCCATAAACTGGACTCGTCGAGCAGCTTCATTACTGAATGGACTCGTCGAGTTCCCCAGTGGATTCAGCGAGTTCATCAGGCAGAATGCAGAAAACTCGATTTTTTCAACTTTGAAAACAAGTAAGCATCAAATATAATAGAAAACAATCCTAGGTTCTGATACCACTGTTGGGTTTTGAGCACTATAACACTTCCTAAGTGCACATGCAACCCTAAATGCTTTGGATCTTTGTTTTCTCTATTATACATGCATTTTTCTTTTTCCAAAGCATTCACCCTAGCTAGCAAACAATTGAATCTATATAATAAAACATAGTTTGGATGCTTACCTCTTGAGTAGGGTAGACTTCTTGACCTTTGGAAGCTTGAGCACCTCAAGTATGATGCCTCTAATGGTTCACAAACACCAATGTTCAAAAGGTGGCTGTAAGAGAATAAGTTACTTATCTCAATTGTAGGTGCAACAGATTTTGATGTATTGAGGGCTCTATTTATAGTTGTGGCAAGTGCTAGGGTTACACTTTGTAAACCCTAATGATCCATGAATTTCCACGTTCCTATGCTCCATGGGTTTAACCTCCATGGAATATCCATGGATTATCTTATTGGTTTAGCCCATCTACATAATCATGGATCACTAGCCCATACTATAAGAATCATTGATTTACATAATCAATCCCTCCATAATTAATTAGTCTCTTTTGACCACAAAATTAATTCCAAATTAATCTTGGAAAATACTAATTAAATAACCATATTAATATATTATACTTATAATATATTAATAAACCGTAAATAACATTATTCTCAAAAAACCATCCTATCAAATTGCACTGGTGAAGGCAACCCAAAAGGACTATGCTACTATCGGGTCAAGTACATACCAGTTATAGTTATGGGCTTAGAAACCAAATCCAACAACACTTGGATAAGTCATCAACTATACGAGGTCTAATACTTCTCAAATAACCCACAAAGAGTTAGCCATAAAGTACAACTATCAAGCTCTTATCAACTAAGGATTCACCTATTAGATAAGTCATTAACTATTTCTTTGTTCTACAAGATATATGTATGAACCTAAGACATAGACAAGGATCAATCTCAATATTCAAGATTATATTTCTCGAGAAAGATCAGTGATGACTACATTAGACAATGTTGTGACATGCTCTTCAAGGGGTTTGGATGCTTGATGATGTAACTGCTTTGGGAGCTTTCCTGAGAACACAATCACAGAAGAACCGTTAGAGGATGACTGGGTGTTCTTCCGGGACGTCACTCCAACGATCAAATTAGTTTTCTAAGAGAGAGAATTAGGGTAAATTCAGTGAGAGAGAAGATGGATCCCCTCCTTGAGACGGAAGAGATCCTTTTATACCTGTTACTAACGGATCGTGGGGACCGTCTCTCGTGAGCGAGATACGTGGCCTCCTCTTACTAGGAGAGCTATTCACGCTAACTAACCGCCAGGTGATGTCGGTTATAGGTGTCACCGGGCTATTTTTTGCTTTCTCATTGGTTGTTGTGTGTGAGGAGATCACATGGGATGTTCTTCCCTTGTGACGAGAAATGAGTTGTTGCTCCGGCTTTGGCTCTCTAAGGCCAAGACAGGGTCTCAGCCAAGGCAGTAACGTCTCTGTTACATTTAACGTGGCCGTTAGGTAACGTTAACAAGTCCCTTAGGCTAGTAGACTCATGCGTTCGTGACGTAGCGGAGTTGTTCTGGTCTACTTACAGACACATGGTGGGATGCTACTGGCAGCTTGTGCAGTTGGCAGGGAGAAATCGTTGTTGTTCGGGGGTTTCATCATGAGGACGGTTTGCTGTCCTGTTGATGGCATTAAAACCCCAGTTCCTCCTGGCGTTTCCTCATTGCATTCTACTTTTTTCTCTTTACCCTCTTGTTCTTGAGAAAACCCTTTCAACATTTTCTTTGTATTTTCCATGGCTACTACTCGCGCTTTAGGAAGAGATCTTACGACTGAGGAATGAGAGTCTTTCGAGTTCCGATTCGGGTTCGTTCCCGAACACGGCGTGTAAATTCCCCTCTCCGACGCGTCACTTTATAGCCCGCCAGAGGGCAAATTCGGGATTCCGATCGCCTTATTCGAGGCAGATCTTCGTTTGCCTACCACCGATTTCTTTAATCTGATTATCCGTGAATACATGTTTTCAGTGAGGGAGCTGACTCTCATTTCTATAAACAAGATAGTAGGCTTCGAGCTCCTTTGTCGTGCTCTGGGCCACTTGCCGACCGTTCTTTCTTCCAAGCACTTTTTTAACGCCTCCACTCAGTCGGGGACTCGAACTCTTTCTCGCCGTAGGGGAGTCCCTACTCTTATCCATGATAAGAAGTGTAAGAAGAAATGGCAAGAGAAATTCTTATGGGTGAACAATGATCTCGTGGTACCCAGTTACCCGAGGACTAAGGTGTACATCGACCGTGCCCCCGTGTTGTTTGGCGTTGACAAGCAACTGCCTGATGCCTTGGAGAAGATCAGCATCGCCGGTGAAGATTGGCTCGATTGTTTCTTGGCCGCCGGCGGGATGAGTGCTGCTTGGAGGTCTCGTGGGAAGATGCCTGAATTCTTTATTGTGAAATAGGGTATCTCTTTTTCTTTTCCTCTCTTCCCCCCACCCTTTTATTGAGAAGATTGGCAAGTTATGTTTACAGTGGTGGTTTGGCTGAATCGACATTGTTTCTTGTTTTTACCAGGTGTGGAGGAGACTGTTTCTTTAGAGAAAGCTCTACGGGGTCTGTTTGACGGTGAGCTTCAGGTTCGCGACGTTGACCTGGTGGAGGCTCTTCCACCTCCTTTTTCTGGCCAAGGACTTACGGCGACTGTCGATTCTGACAATGTTACCGACACTTATGAGGATCCGGACCTACAGGACGTTGTCATCACTGGTGCTTCTCAGAAGGATTCTACACCGTCTGGGTCCCCGGGGAGTCTTCGCCGGGTTAAGAGGTGTTTCACACTCTTGGAAGCCTCTTCCGACGGTCGAACTGAGGCAACTAGCACCGAGCCCCCTCTAGGTAAGAAGTGTAATTTGAGTCTCTTACTGGGGGGGTTAAGGATTCCAACCGTGCCCCCGATGAAAGTCCTTCAAAACTGCCGGAGGGAGCACAAACCGGGGCGACTGAACCGTCCCGTCATATGGGAGAGGAAAACACCGAAACAACCAACCCCATTACCACAATCGAAGGAGCCGGCACAAATACTGGTTCTTCGCCTCCTCATGGTCTTGCCTCTACCTCTTCTGGGAAAACCGCTACCACCCCCTGTTGATGGGTTCTTATCCGGATGCTTATAAGCCAGTTTGGAGACTAACTACTCAGGATCTTGTCTCCGATCATGACATTGCTCTCGAGTGGTATCAGCACGCATTTCCTCCTGCCACGACTGAGGCCCTAAGTGTCCTGTCTGACAAGCATGTGGCTGATGGCTTGCGTTACGTTGCCGCCCAAGTGTCGTCTTATTTAGTCGCAGCCCTCGAACGTATCTACGAGATGGAGACCCTCCGGTCCGATTTGGACAAAATGAGCATTGAATGTGAAGAACTGAAGGCCCAAGTGGCAAAGTTAGAAGCCGATAAGAGAAGCTTGGAGGCTAGGCAGGAGGTAGTGTTACGTGAGAGGGCAAGCTTAGCGGATCAAGCGGTGAAGTTGGTGAAAGAGGTGGAGGGCCTGAACTCTCATGTGGGGGTCCTGACATTGGAAAACGTCGGTCTGAGCAAGCGGACAGCGGAGGTGGAGGTTTATCTGGTGACCGACAACGCCGCAAGGGGAGCACTGGAAAAGGATATTTCTTGGGTCCTTAGCAACGGGATCAACCGGGTTGTGGATAGGTTGATTGAAAGTCCACAATTCCTCCAAGGCTTGGTTCTTGTGAAAGAAGCTTGTGTCGCTGCTGGTGTGGAACATGGTAAAAGGATTGTTTGGGAGCAGGTATCCACCGGGGAGGTTGACCCAAAGTCTGAGGAGAATGTGGCGGCTAGCACTCAAGAGATGGAAGACGCCTTGGTGACCTTCACGGCGACGAAATTTGCTGGCCATCTTCGCTTGGGTGCCCTGGACATAGTTGGGCTTCTTCATCTCTGTCAGGAGTCTCAGAGCGAGGGATCGGTCCCTAGTTCAAGCTTTCTTTCTAGTGATGATAACACTCCTGTTGATAAGTAGTTTTGTGTTTGGCTTGTTTTGATGTAACCCCCTTTGACAATATTTTCCTTATTTGTTTGTTGTCTTTGGTACCCTTTGTGGCCATCTTTTCAGTCCGGGAGTCCGACTGTCTGAACAATGTTTGCTTTTTATGGGTGTGAATGTTTCTCTTTATTGCACAAACTCTTTCGCCTGGTTACTCTGTGTATAGTTTATGTTGGCCATCACATGATATGTACACAGGGTTTGTTTACACCCTGGTCAGAGTTCTCTTGCTAGTGAACTCTTTGTGCTTTACTGAAACTAGTCTTTGAGAGATTTGTTCTAATTTGCTGCTTAAAGACCCTGGGTATAGCCAAGATCGTCATCGTGAGGCTCACCCAGTTTTGTTTTCTTTGTTTTTTATATTCGTGGAAGGTTATGACCCTTCTACACTCATGTCACATGTTCTTTAATTGATGAACATGTTTTGGGAGGAAGGTTATGAGCCTTTCTAATGTAAATTCCCTGGCTGCCTTCTTGTAACAATTTCGCTTGTGACGTTGGATGATCAGTCCTTGTTTCCACATGGTAAATGTACACAACCTCTTTGTTTCTTAAATTTGGATATAAGGAGCATCTGAATTACCCTTTCTATTCACTCTAGTTTTGTTTAGAGCATAATATGACAGAAAATAGTAAAGTAATTTATGTTGATTACATTTACATATTAAAATTAACACACAATGCGTTAGCTAGCACTGGTTCTACCTTTAACACTTGTTTTAAGAGTAGAAGTGGCGCAGGCTCTGTGCATTCCACGTTCTTGGAATGGCGCGCCCGACTTGAGCTTCTAGGACATAGGCACCATTCTGATGTGCTTCTACGATTTTGTATGGCCCTTCCCACGTGACACTGAGTTTACCCAATGGTTCAACATGGCTAGACTCGTTCTTTCTTAGCACCCATTCTCCAACTTTGAAGTTCTTGGCCCAGACTTGGCGGTTGTAATAGTTCTCGGTCCGTGATTCATACAGTGCTTGGCACATCTGTGCCGCATCATGTTTTCCGTCGAGCATGTCCAGGTCTTGGCGTCGTCCTTCTTCGTCGGCAACCTCCTCGAAACTCTTTGTTCGCAAGGAGCCAACAACTATTTCCAATGGGAGGACCGCCTCCATCCTATTGGTTAGACTAAAGGGCGTTTCTCCCGTGCTTGACCTTGCTGTGGTGCAATAGGACCATAGCACTGTCAGGAGCTCATCCACCCAGGCGGACTTTGATCTGAGTAGCCATTTCTTCAAACCATTGACCATGGTTTTGTTGGATATCTCTGTCTGTCCGTTAGCCTGAGGATGCGCTACTGATGTGAACCGGCGGTGGATTTTCTTGTCTTCACACCATTCCTTGAAGGGACTTCCTTCAAACCGAGTGTCGTCATCACTTATGAGGATCCTAGGGGTTCCAAAGCAGGCTAAGATGTTCTTTGTCATGAACTTTATCATCTGCTTGCCAGTAACAGTAGCCAGTGGTTCTGCCTCTATCCACTTGGTGAAATAGTCCACGGCTACCAGCAAAAACTTTACGCCTCCCGACGCCGGTGGAAATGGTCCCACTATATCGATCCCCCATTGGTGGAAAGGACAGGGGCTAGTGATGATTATCAATGGCATGGCTGGTTGATTTTGTAAAGGGGCGAATGCTTGGCATTCCGTGCATTTCTTGGTTAAGTCTGCGGCGTCGTTGTATATGTCTAGCCAGTATACTCCTAGGCGAAGTATCTTGCCTGCAAGTGCGCGAGCGCCTTCATGGGCTGATGTGTCCCCGGAATGGCTTTCTTCAAGAAAATCATGCCCCTCTGTCTTAGAAATGCATCCGAGTCATGGGCTTAGATATCCCCTTCGGTACAACTTATTGTCCCGTATCGCAAAATGTGGTGTCCTAACTTTGACTCTTCTTGCCTCCTGTGGATCGTCCGGAAGCACGCCATGACACAAGTAATCAACAAATGGTTTTGTCCATTCTGGGGTAGCTGATATGGTATTGACTTTTTGGTTATCAATACTCCTTTCCGGGACTACTTGGACCAACACTTTCTTTGTGAGATGATCATACGAGGTGGAGGCCAGTTTGCTGAGGGCGTCTGCCCTTGCATTTTTCTCCCGGGAGATTTGCTTTATTGAAAAACTGTTGAACGTGCTGGCTAAATTATGGACCGCGTCAAGATATTTCTGCATCCTAGGATCCTTTGCCTCGTATACTCCGTTTATTTGGCTTGTGATAAGCAACGAGTCACTAAGAGCTGCTAGTTGTTTTGCGCCAACCTCCTTGGCCAGCCTTAGTCCTGCCAAGAGCGCCTCATACTCTGATTCGTTGTTAGATACTTGGAAGTCGAACCGTAGTGCGTAGTTTATCTTTTCGCCTTTAGGGCTTTGTAGGATCAGGCCTGCGCCTGAGCCTTGTTTGCTTGCTGCACCATCAGTATAAAACTTCCAAAGTTCCTTGCCGACCTTAGGCTCTAATGGGTCGATAGAGATTGTCGTTGGTACTCCCTTGATAGTATCTGGGATTTCAACCAGGAAGTCAGCAAGGGTCTGGGCTTTGATGCTGGCTCTGGGGTGAAGTCACCCAACTCTATGGCCCACTTGGCTAGGCGTCCAAACTTTTCCGGCCTTAGCAACACTTGTTTTATTGGGTAACTGGTCAGAACCTCCACCTTGTGGGCTTGGAAATGCCTCCGTAAAAGTCTCACTGTGTAGACCAAGGCGAGGAAAAGTTTTTCCAAGGCCAGATAATTTACTTCTGGCCCTTGCAGGGCCCTGCTGACAAAGTGAATGTGGATTTGCTTGCCTTCCCTTTCCACCGCTAACACAGAGGAGATAGCCTATTCAGGCGCTGCTAAGTACATCTGTAGAGTCTCCCCCGGAAGTGGGCAGGCGAGAGTCGGGAGTTGCTGCAGTGCGTCTTTCAATTTTGCAAGGCCACGTCCGCTTCCTCTGTCCATTTGAATTGCTTTTTGTCTAAGCATCCCTTGAGTGTTTGGTACAGAGGAAGCGCCTTCTCTGCGGATTTGGCAATGAACCTTCCAAGAGCCGTTAAACTGTCGTTAATCTCCTGTACTCCCTTAAGGTTGTGGGGGTTTTTGACTTGAGGAAATCTTTTATTTTGGTGGGATTGGGTAGAATCCCTTTCCTGGTCACCTGATAGCCAAGGAATTGCCCTTCCTCGACTCCAAAAGTACACTTAGCCAGATTTAACTTCATCTGCGCTTCGACTAGCGTTTTGAAGGTTTCTTCCGCATCTTAGAGTAACATTTCTTGATTACGGATTTTAATTACCATATCGTCGACATAAACTTCGATATTCCGTCTAATTTGGTCGGTGAATACCTTGTCCTTGAACCTATGGTAAGTAGCACCCGCATTTTTGAGCCCAAATGACATTTTCTGATAGCAGAAGGTGCCCTTTTGGTATGGAAAACTGTTTTTGCTTCATCTTCTCGCTTCATCTGCACCTGGTGATAGCCCTTATATGCATCGAGGAAGCATTTGAATCGGAAGCCTTCAAGCGATTGGACTTTCTGATCGATCTCCGGGAGAGGGTAACAATATTTTGGGCAGACGTTATTGATATCTGAATAATCTATGCACATTCGCCATGCCTCATTGGCTTTCTTTACCATGACCGGGTTTGCTATCCATGTTGAGAACATTACTTCCCTGAGTATGCCAGCACTCACCAGATCGGCCACTTCTACGTTAATAGCCCTATTACGGTCTGCTGCCTGCCCTCACTTCTTTTGCTTTACAGCGTTGCTCCCAGGCGCTATGTTAAGACTGTGTTCTATGATCTTTCGATCGACGACTGTCAGATCCGTTGGCTTACAGGCGAAGATGGTAGAGTATTGCCTCAGAATCGCCACCAGTCGTGCCTTGGTTTCGTCTATTAAGTAGGCATTGATTATGTAGCACCTGACTCCTGGTACGTATTTAATTTCATTGAAATGTTACAATTTACTCTAGGACTCGGTGAGTTGGAGGCCCAACTCGTAGAGTAGACTCGACTGTTGGATCGGGGGTTTAAGTGACCTACTCGACGAGTTGGAAGACCGACTCGACGAGTAGGAGCTGTCTGGATAAAACCCTAATATTTAGGGTTTGCACCCTATTTAAACACTTTATCTCGTCCCAACCCAACCTCCATCACCCTCCCAACTCAGAGAAACCCTAGATTGAAACCCTAAACCATTTTTGAGTGATTTGATCTCTTTTGGTGCCTTTTTGTGTGTGTTTGAAGTTGAAGGAGAAGAAGAGAGCGTAGGAGATCAAGAGGAAGCTAGTAGATCCCAAGGTTTTGCTTTATTCTCAGTCCATTTAAGGTAAAAAGCTTGAACCTTGACCTTCTATTTCCTAGATCTTGTTTTGGGGCTATTTCTCCACCTTTTCTAAGCTTTTGAGAAGCTATGTTCAGTTTTGCTTGTATATGTGGGTTGTGTTTCAAATCTGGAATGATTGAGGGTTCCCATGGCATAAAGGTGCGAACTTTATGGCCATGGGAGACCCATGCATCATATAAACCCCATTTTATAGTATTTTAAGCCAAAAACCCCATGCATGGACATCAAGTTCGTAGCTTTACGTATAAAAGGGACCCTAGGAGGTCAGATCCATGATTGGGATGCATTAAGTCCCACTGAAATCGACTGTATAGTTTTGGACAAAGAGGGACTCGGAGAGTCACTTAGGTGACTCGGCGAGTCGGGACGCTTTTCCCCCCAAAGTATCTCCTAGAAATGGTTTTGGTTGAGTGGAAGGAACACTCAGCCAGATAGCGGTTTGTTTTGGACCTGGAACTCATGGGACTCAACGAGTGTATGAACAGACTCGGCTATTCCAAGGCAATCTTCCAACTTATGAAGACAGACTCGACGAGTTTAGGAGGAACTCGGCGAGTCATAGACTGAACATCTTCTTATGAATGAAGATGAACTCGGCGAGTTCAAGAACGAACTCGGCGAGTCGTTTGAAGATTGTCCGATGTGTTGTTGAAGGCGAACTCGTCGAGCTCTTGCTAGACTCGACGGGTAGGAGCGGGTTTATGACGGTTTGTGGTTATGGGGACTCGACGTGTTGGCGGATCAACTCGGCGAGTCGAGTCAACCAGATGGTGACTTTGACCAAAGTTGACTTTGACCATGGATTTGACTTGGACATTGATTGGGTTTGGGTCGACCCTTGTCAGGGTTGCGAGTATGAGTATGAGTTGATAACTTGGAAGAGTTGTCGTGTAGGGATTGAGGAGTCGGAGAGAGTCGATTTCCTATCGAGATCAGTGCAGACACTACGCGGCATCGAGGTGAGTTACCTTCCAGTAGGGGTGGGTCTACGGCCACAATGCCGGCCCACCAGTAGGAGTTGTTAGATGATTGTCTTTGTGATAATTGTCTATGTTTGCTACTACCTGTTATGTTTATGTGCTAGTATGATATGATTTTATGTGATAGTGATAGTAGGGGGTGAAATAGTCCCCGGTTACCGGTCGATAGGACTGAAAGGGTAGATTAGTACCCAACTATGCTAGACAGATTATGATATATACGATATGATATTATGTGGTAGTAGTAGGGGGTGAAATAGTCCCCGTCACCGGTTGAGATAAACCGGAGGGGTAGGTCGGACACCCCGGTATGTCTGACAGGGGTAGGTTAGGCACCCCGGTATGCCTAGCAGGGGTAGGTTGAGCACCCCGGTATGCTCATCAGGGTAGGCCGGGCACCCAGATATGCCTGGCATGGGGTAGGTCGGGCACCCCGGTATGCCTGACAGTATGTGTTACGTATGGTATGTGGTATGATGGGGGAACTCACTAAGCTTTGTGCTTACGGTTTACAGTTTTGGTTTCAGGTACCTCTTCAACGAAGGGGAAGGAGCCGGCGCGGTAGCGGCACACCACACACACACTGGATTCTGCACTATGAGACTCCTGGGATTGTACTATGATTTTCATTACTTTTGGTGATTTGGTTTTGAGATACGATATTATGGTTTTGGGGATTGATGTAACGATGGCGATGTTTTGGTTAACTATTTTATAAATTACTTAATTAAAATGAAATTTTTGGCCTTGAAAATTGGGATGTTACAAGTTGGTATCAGAGCCTTAGTTTGAGGTATTCGGATACATTCTCGGGTGTGTCTGAACTCAAACTGAGGACTTGGTAAGAAAACTTTCAAAAAAAATGAAAATCACTTTATGAAAAGATGTTTGAAAAGAGAAAAAGGAACTTTGAAAAAGAACAAGATGTGTGATGTGCGCGAACGGCCGAGCTCAAGTAAGTTCTCCCCAAGATACCCATACATGTTATGTTATGATATGATATGATTATGAGAATTGCATGCAAGATTAGGGCTAGAGGATCTAGGAAGGATGCCTTATATGCCTACTGTATATGTATGAGAAATGCATTCTAGATTAGGGCTAAGGATCTAGGAAGATGCCTGATATGCCTGCTATATGTGCTTTTGAGCTGCGAGATGTTACTGATTAGTCAGTTATATGTTAGCTTGGGTAGAGTACGATTGGATTGGGTTACTCAATTCCTGAATGTTGTTGCTTTGTGCTTCAGGAGTCCTAGTTATCTTCAGCTAACTAGTAAACGAATACGCTAAGTTACATATTGCGAGGAAGAAATAATTCCAGAAGGTTAGGTCTAGCCCTACTGTGCAACTCTTGTTTGAGTCCAACCGTTGTGGGGTAGGACCTTTCATTCGAAGAATTATCTGGTCTTAGTAATATGTAGTGGTATTCGCGAGCTAGTTAGGTAAAGGTAGCAGGGGCTCCTTATGCAGCTGATGGCGGAGAGTAGGTCGGAGAGTTACCCTAGGGTAAGCCTAGGACGAGATTGGAAAAGAGTGCAACAGTAGTAGAAGGGACTTGGTGAAGTCGAAGCAATCCTTGAGGAAAGTACGGATAGATGTGGAAGGTAGTGTGGGCCCGTACTACTGAAAGCAGAGGATCCGTACTCGAATCGAGGAGGGCCGAGATGGAACCAGGAAACTTGTAGAAGTGTGTGAAACCTGCCGAGGTTTATGTATGATTCTGATAGTTATGTGTTATGTTTCAGAATGGTGATGATCACGCGACACGGAGGAGGAGGTTCAGGGTCAGGATCCGGTCCAGGATCAGGTTCGGGAGCAGGTACCGAGCCAGTTGATGAGGGACTACGTGATTTCATTGCTTCTGAGATCACGAGAGGTATACTTGAGTCGACCCCGATGATTTTTGGGTCGATCAAGAAGGGATCATTCAGTTGATGGAGGATCGCCTCAGGGCATTTAGGAGCGATATGGCACTCGGCCAGTCAGGGTCACGCACACTGTCCTTCAAGGACTTTAGGGGCAGTGGTGCACCGGATTTCCATGGGGCTAAGGACCCCATCGCAGCCAGGAGATGGATTGCAGACATTGACTCTACACAGTTGACGAGCTTCTTCCCTGAGGGGTCGAAGGTGTGATATGCCGCAGGTTGTTTGAGAGACCGGGCAAGGGACTGGTGGGAGTCGGTTTGTGACTCGTTGGGAGCCTCGACTATTGAGACTATGACTTGGTCGGATTTTGTGACCAGGTTCAGAGTTGAGTTTGCGCCGGCTGTGGAGCTTCAGCAGCTGGCCAGGGAGTTTCTCGATATGAGGCAGACGACTGAGTCAGTGGCGGAGATTACTGCTAAGTTCCGAGAGAGGGCATTGTTGGTGCCCCAGTATGCGGGAGACGAGGAGATGCGGAAAACCCGCTATCTTGATATGTTACGAGCTGATATCCGGGAGCATGTCAGCTACTCAGCTTGCCCGACCCTGGATTCTATGATCGCCAGGGCGAGGGAGAGGGAGAGGGAGATTGATTTGGAGCACATCCGGAAGAGGAAGGCGGCAGAGGGACAGGCGACTGGTGTTTCGGGGAAGAAACCCAAGGGATCCGATGTTAGGTCGAAGGGCCATCAAGGCTGGAGCAGATGCGGAAAGTGCGGCAAGCCGCACGAGGGGGTGTGTAGACTGGGATCATCAGGCTGCTACAAGTGCGGCAATACGGGGAACTTCAGCAGGGATTGTACCGCCCCTGTGCCCACTTTCCAGACATCAGAATTGCTATGTTTCCACTGCAACCAGCGAGGCTATAAAAAGGCCAATTGCGCTCAATTAACAGCAGCAGCGCCAGTGAAGGCGCCAGCGCCAGCGACCTTGTGGATTACTGATGGCCGGCAGGGCAAGACAGAGGCTCCAGTGGTGAGGAGCCGAGCCTTCCAGCTGACTACAGAGGAGGTACGCGCCGCACCCGATGTGGTGACGGGTATGATTTCTTCTCCCTAGCTTTTATTATATGCGGTTTACAATATTGATATGTTATGTGGTATGTTGTTTAGGATCGTTCCATGTGAACGGTATCCCAGTTCAGGTATTGTTCGATTCGGGTGCTACCCGATCATTTGTCTCTCTTGCGCTTAGCAAGAGGTTCTATTAGTCTTCGGGCATGTTGGATTGCCCTCTAGAGGTCGAGATTGCGGATGATCGATCAGTGCGAGCATCAGCGGTTTTCAAAGATTGTGTTCTGATTTTATTCGAAGAGCGCTACCTGGTGGACTTGGTTCCCATTCCGCTGCGTGGGAACAAGGTGATCATAGGCATGGATTGGTTGAGCCCCAACGGGGCGGTGATCGACTGCAGGCAACAGTTGGTTAGGATCAGGACCCCGAGTTGGGGAGAGTTGGTGATTCAGGGCGAGAGGCCACAGCGCGGACCAACACTATGTTCAGCAGTGAGGGCTAGGCGCTATCTTCAGCAGGGCTGCGCTGGGTATGTCGCCTATGTTATGAATACCCGGGAGGCGGGTAAGACGATGGTGAGCGATGTTCCGGTGGTACGAGATTACGCGGTTGTATTCCCAGAGGAGCTGCATGGGATACCTCCGGAGCGACAGGTGGAGTTCAGGATCGACCTAGTCCCGGGTGCGGCTCCGATAGCCAAGGCACCATATCGGTTGGCTCCTCCCGAGATGCAGGAGTTTTCTACACAGCTGCAGGAGTTATTAGACAAGGGATTTATCAAGCCGAGTAGTTCGCCTTGGGGAGCCCCGATCCTGTTTGTCAAGAAGAAGGACGGGTCGCATCGCATGTGCATAGATTACTGGGAGCTGAACAAAGTAACGGTGAAGAACCGTTACCCACTTCCGAGGATAGATGATTTTTTCGACCAGCTTCAGGGAGCATCTTGGTTTTCCAAGATAAACTTGCGGTCAGGATACCACCAGATGAGGGTCAGAGAGGAGGATGTACAGAAGACTGGTTTTCGGAATCGGTATGGCCACTACGAGTTCATGGTGATGCCCTTCGGGCTCACCAATGCTCCTTCCGTGTTCATGGACCTCATGAACCGCGTGTGCAAACCGATGCTAGATCGATTTGTGATAGTTTTCATTGATGACATCTTGGTGTACTCCAAGATGCAGGAGCAGCATGAGGAGCACTTGCGAGAGGTGTTAGATACCCTGAGGAGGGAGAGCTTGTATGCCAAGTTCTCCAAGTGCGAGTTCTGGTTACGCGAGGTGCAGTTTCTTGGGCACCTTGTCAACTAGAATGGGATATTGGTTGACCCGACCAAAGTGGAGGCTGTGATGAGATGGGAGGTTCCGAAGTCTCCATCTGAGATTCAGAGTTTCCTCGGACTGGCAGGCTATTATCGGAGATTCATTCCGGACTTCTCCAAAATAGTCGTACCCTTGACGCGGCTGACAAAGAAAGCTGTTGTCTTTCGTTGGGGGCCTGAGCAGCAGGCAGCATTTGAGGCGTTGAGACAGAGACTGTGCGAGGCGCCGATTCTCGCCTTGCCTGAGGGCGTGGAGGATTTTGTGTTATATTGTGATGCGTCCATATCAGGGTTGGGCGCGGTATTGATGCAGAGAGGGCACGTTATCGCTTACACTTCGAGGCAGCTGAAGCCTCATCAAGCGAACTACCCGACGCATGATTTGGAGTTGGGGGCGGTCGTCTTCGCCCTCAAGATTTGGCGACACTACCTCTATGGGGTCCGTTGTACCATCTACACGGACCACAAGAGTTTGAGGTATCTCATGGATCAGCCGAATCTGAACATGAGGCAGCGTCGGTGGTTAGATGTGGTGAAGGATTACGATTGCGAGATCCTTTACCACCTGGGGAAGGCTAATGTCGTGGCCGATGCGCTTAGCCGCAAGGCAGCGCCGATTAGAGACATCTGCATGAGGATGACGGTGGTAACTCCTCTTTTGGAGCAGATCCGAGAGGCCCAGCAGGAGGCTATGAAGGAGGAACATCGGAAGAGCGAGCGTATTGTGGTACAGATTTCCTCCTTCGACTATGATAGCCGTGGGTTATCGACGCTACATCGTAGGGTTTGGGTTCCCTATCATGGGGGTGTGCTCCAGGTTCTGATGGAGGAGGCGCACAAATCCCGATTCTCGATTCCTCTCGGGGCGACGAAGATGTACAGGGATCTTCGACCCGATTACTGGTGGCCCTGCATGAAGCGGGACGTCGCCTGGTACGTAGAGCGATGATTGAACTGCAGGAAGGTCAAGGCTGAGCACCACAGACTACACGGCAAGATGCAGCCCCTAGACATTCCCATGTGGAAATGGGAAGATATTGCTATGACTTCATCACCAAGCTTCCCAGGACTGCACGGGGAGTGGATTCGATTTGGGTTATTGTGGATCGGTTGACCAAGAGTGCCCATTTCATACCGATCCAGGAGAGCATTTCGGCCGAGAAGTTTGCCGACATCTACATCCGAGAGGTAGTAGCTCGGCATGGAGTGCCAGTTTCGATGATGTCGGACCGAGACGTGCGGTTTACTTCCAGGTTCTGGAAGAAGTTTCACGACGAGTTGGGTACTCGTCTGCATTTCAGCACAACGTTCCACCCTCAGATGGATGGTTAGAGTGAGCGGACCATCTAGACTTTAGAAGATATGCTGCTGGCCTGCGTTCTAGACTTTGGTGGTAGCTGGGATACCTACCTTCCATTAGCTGAGTTCTCCTACAACAACAGCTACCACGCGAGTATCGACCGTCCTCCCTTCGAGATGTTGTACGGAAGGAAGTGTAGGACCCCGATATGTTGGGGCGAAGTCGGAAAGAGGGTCATGGGGAGCACCGAAGTGGTGCTCAAGACGACAGAGAGAATTTAGCAGGTTAGGAGCAGGCTTCAGACTGCTCAGAGTCGGCAGAAAAGTTACGCCGACAAACGCCGATCATACCTGGAGTTCCAGGTCAGGGATATGGTCCTCCTGAAGGTGTCGCCTTGGAAAGGCGTCATCCGGTTCAGGAAGCGAGGCAAGTTGGGCCCCAAATACATTGGACCTTTCCAGGTTGTAGCCTGGGTGGGCAAGGTGGCATATAGGCTGGACCTGCCAGCCGAACTCAGTCAGATTCATAGTACATTTCACGTCTCCCAGTTACGGAAGTTCCTAGTGGACGACTCGGAAGTTGTACCCTTGGAGGATATTCAGGTGGATGACAGCCTGAATTACATCGAGCGGCCAGTAGCGATCCTTGACAGGAAGTCGAAAGACCTGAGGAACAAGAGAGTGGAGCTGGTGAAGGTGCAATGGCAGCACCGCAAGGGATCAGAATGTACTTGGGAACCAGAGGTTGAGATGAGGGAGCACTACCCCGAGCTTTTCCAGAATCAGCAGCAAACTTCGAGGACGAAGTCTAAAATAAGTGGGGGAGATTTGTAGCACCCGACTCCTGGTACGTATTTAATTTCATTGAAATGTTACAATTTACTCTGGGACTCGGCGAGTTGGAGGCCCAACTCGTCAAGTAGACTCTACTGTTGGATCGGGGGTTTAAGTGACCTACTCGACGAGTCGGAAGACCGACTCGACGAGTAGAAGCTGTCTGGACAAAACCCTAATATTTAGGGTTTGCACCCTATTTAAACACTTTATCTCGACCCAACCCAGCCTCCATCACCTTCCCAACTCAGAGAAACCCTAGATTGAAACCCTAAACCATTTTTGAGTGATTTGAGCTCTTTTGGTTCCTTTTTGTGTGTGTTTGAAGTTGAAGGAGAAGAAGAGAGCTTAGGAGATCAAGAGGAAGCTAGTAGATCCCAAGGTTTTGCTTCATTCTCAGTCCATTTAAGGTAAAAAGCTTGAACCTTGACCATCTATTTCCTAGATCTTGTTTTGGGGCTATTTCTCCACCTTTTCTAAGCTTTTGAGAAGCTATGTTTAGTTTTTCTTGTATATGTGGGTTGTGTTTCAGATCTGGAACCATTGAGGGTTCCCATGGCATAAAGGTGCCAACTTTATGGCCATGGGAGGCCCATGCATCATATAAACCCCATTTTATAGCCTTTTGAGCCAAAAACCCCATGCATGGACATCAAGTTCGTAGCTTTACATATAAAAAGGACCCTAGGAGGTCAGATCTATGATTGGGATGCATTAAGTCCCACTGAAATCGACTGTATGGTTTTGGACAAAGAGGGACTCGGCGAGTCACTTAGGTGACTCGGCGAGTCGGGACGCTTTTTCCCCCAAAGTATCTCCTGGAAATGGTTTTGGTTGAGTGGAAGGAACACTCAGCCAGATAGCGGTTTGTTTTGGACTTGGAACTCATGGGACTCGACGAGTGTATGAACAAACTCGGTGAGTCCAAGGCAATCTCCCAACTTATGAAGACGGACTCGGCGAGTTCAGGAGGAACTCGGCGAGTCATAGACTGAATATCTTCTTATGAATGAAGATGAACTCGGCGAGTTCAAGAACGAACTCGGCGAGTTGTTTGAAGATTGTCTGATGTGTTGTTGAAGGTGAACTTGTCGAGCTCTTGCTAGACTCGACGGGTAGGAGCGGGTTTATGACGGTTTGTGGTTATGGGGACTCGACGTGTTGGCGGATCAACTCGGCGAGTCGAGTCAACCAGATGGTGACTTTGACCAAAGTTGACTTTGACCATGGATTTGACTTGGACATTGATTGGGTTTGGGTCGACCCTTGTCAGGGTTGCGAGTATGAGTATGAGTTGATAACTTGGAAGATTTGTCGTGTAGGGATTGAGGAGTCGGAGAGAGTCGATTTCCACATCGAGATCAGTGCAGACACTACGCGGAATCGAGGTGAGTTACCTTCCAGTAGGGGTGGGTCTACGGCCACAATGCCGGCCCACCAGTAGGAGTTGTTAGATGATTGTCTTTGTGATAACTTTATATGTTTGCTACTACATGCTATGTTTATGCGCTAGTATGATATGATTTTATGTGATAGTGATAGTAGGGGGTGAAATAGTCCCCGCTTACCGGTCGATAGGACCGAAGGGGTAGATTAGTACGCAGCTATGCTAGAGAGATTATGATATATGCGATATAATATTATGTGGTAGTAGTAGGGGGTGAAATAGTCCCCGTCATCGGTTGAGATAAACCGGAGAGGTAGGTCGGACACCCTGGTATGTCTGACAGGGGTAGGTTAGGCACCCCGGTATGCCTAGCAGGGGTAGGTTGAGCACTCTGGTATGCTCATCAGGGTAGGTCGGGCACCCAGATATGCATGGCATGGGGTAGGTCGGGCACCCCGGTATGCCTGACAGTATGTGTTACGTATGGTATGTGGTATGATGGAGGAAATCACTAAGATTTGTGCTTACGGTTTACAGTTTTGGTTTCAGGTACCTCTTCAGCGAAGGGGAAGGAGCCGGCGCGGTAGCGCCACATCACACACACACTGGATTCCGCACTATGAGACTCCTGGGATTGTACTCTGATTTTCATTACTTTTGGTGATTTGGTTTTGAGATATGATATTATGGTTTTGGGGATTGATGTAAAGATGGCGATGTTTTGGTTAACTATTTTATAAATTACTTAATTAAAATGAAATTTTTGGCCTTGAAAATTGGGATGTTACAGATTCGCACAAGCTGCTCTGGATACTCCATGTTTATCTGGTTTTGCTCTATGGAACATCCCTCATTGGACTTCTTTGGCACGCGCACGAGTTTTGGGGCGTCTATGATTTGGTGGTAATACTATGCTCTGGTATTTGTGGCGAGGACCGCCGCCGATCCCTGGCGCGTGCTGAATTTAATGATGCCATGTATCGTCGATGGTACGAGATGTAGTAAAGCGATAGTTGATCGTCCAAGCAAAATGTTGTGTTCTGTTGGGTATCGGATCACAGAGAATTCGACTGTCCTTGTGATTCAGTACCTTTCGTCGTGGGTGACCAACGTTAAGGGCAACCGAATAATTCCTAGCGGCCACAAGCTATGCCCGGTGAATCCTACTAATGGTCCACCGGTTGAGGGTCGGAGCCCCTCCTTCCACATGTCAGGTAGCTGCCAGAAGCAGTGCTCATAGAGTATATTAGAGCAACTACCATTATCAATGTATATTCGGTGGACCTTCGTGTTATGAATGAATCCTGATATGAGGAGTGGGTCTCGTGGATCCCAGTTTGATGGTCTGGGATTGCTACTCGAGAAACTGATGTTGAGTAGGTTTCTCGAGAGTGCCTCGATCTCGTTTTTTGCTTGGTGAGGTGCGTTTCTCTTACGAGAATTAGAGATAGTGAATACCTCAGTGCCGTCATACGGATTCGTCTGCAACAGATTGGGATGTGATATCACCATCTGAGGTGATGAGACATCCGATGACGATTTCCGGAAATTGCTCTGGAGCCCTGGTTCTATTGTTTTTATCGTAATTGGCGGGATCTGTGTCATCGGCAACTGGAGTGGTTCGCGCGTTCTGAACATCGCTTCTACTACCATCCCAGATGTTGTTGGGTTTAGATCCCCCTTATGCAAGGAACCAACGTCGTCTATTGGCTGTATCACTCTGAGGATACATCCGGATGGCGCCAAATGTTGTGACATGCTCTTCAAGGGGTTTGGATGCTTGATGATGTAACCGATTTGGGTGCTTTCCTGAAAACACAATCACAGAAGAACCGTTAGAGGACGACCGGGTGTTCTCCCAGGACGTCACTCTGACGATCAAGTTAGTTTTCTGAGAGAGAGAGAGAGAGAGAGAGAGAATTAGGGTAAATTCAGTGAGAGAGAAGATGGATCCCCTCCTTGAGAAGGAAGAGATCCTTTTATACCTGTTACTAACGGATCGTGGTGACAGTCTCTTGTGAGCGAGATACGTGGCCTCCTCTTATTGGGAGAGATATTCATGCTAACTAACCGCAAGGTGACGTCAGTTCTGGGCGTCACCCGGGGTATTTTTTGCTTTCTCATTGGTTGTGAGTGAATGAGGAGATCACATGGGATGTTCTTCCCTTGTGACGAGAAATGAGTTGTCGCTCCGACTTTGTCTCTCTGAGGCCAAGACCGAGTCTCGGCCAAGGCAGTAACGTCTCTGTTACATTTAACGTGGTCGTTAGGTAACATTAACAGACAACTAAACTGAATCTTATCAATTTCAGTTAGGGATCATCCAAGCACTTTAGATGACAGCACCAAATTATTTAGAGGTCCATAGATAACATTTTTCCTGTTAAGGTAGGGGGAAATTAAACTTTGACTACATAGTTTCTGTTTACTCATCATATCATACATGGACATACTCTGTATTACTTCCAGTTACGATCAACGTTGACTAAACCAATGCATAACACACTTGTAAAGCAAAACCCCCATGTATCTTGGTTTGAAGAATAAGTGATATTATCATCTTAGAATTACTCGTGACTTGATCCATGAAGTAATCTATAAGTGAGGGTTGCTCCAAACTTAAATCTCCATTAAGTATTCATGAGTATTAGTTTCAATCTCTATATTATGTGCAATCACTATGAACAATCTACTAACACTCCATGAATATCTTCAATCACTTACTTACTTTAAAGAGTATGACCGACTATGGAGGTTTCGATAATAAATACTTGGGAAGTGGGTTCCAAACATGCAAAATGGAAAAAAGTATAAATGAACAAACAAATGGTAGTAAACTAGCTTATTATTAAGTCACCACAAAGAATAATGACCAAATCACTTACAATTTATATTGTTATAAGTTTCAAAATATCAAACTAACAACTAAACATTTGTGCCATATAACTTGTAAATCCTATGCCTATGGATCCAGTATGACTATCACGCTTAGTCCTCGATAATGGCTTTGTGAAAGGATCAGCCAGATTCTTCTCTAGTGATACTTTATTCACTACGATGCCTCCTTCTTTAACTCTCTTTCGAAAGTAGTGGTACTTCCCGAGTATATGTCTCGATTCCCATGATTTTCTCATTCTTTTCATAATTGACGCCATCTTGATTAAAAACTTAAACTGTTAAGCTTATAATCCCTCTCGCCACAATTGTTAACATTCAGGTCCTACTTAGAAATATAGTCAATCATTTGGTCAAACCAATCTTTTAACAACTTATCAAGTTTGTCCCTTTTCATATTTTATTTTTATTTTTGTCGTAGCGTATTACCTTATTGTTTAATTTATATTTTCCTTTTGATTATTATTTATTGTTTTTATTATACTCTCATTTTATTATTTTATTTATTTATTTATTTAATATTATTTTATTTTATCCCCATTTGAAGGATTTTACATTCTACTAACAACCAAGTTAGATTTATATCTCGTCAAATACATTTTTCCTTGCCTACTCCCAAATTTCTACATCTCCTATAAGTAGCTTTAGTCAAAAACATTTATCATTAGCTTAGGATCGAATAACTTTAGTTTAGCAACCCGCATTTGCAACCTTAGATCTATGTTTTTCTCAGAAGCTTTAGATCCTTAGATTTATCAAGAACCTTGTATGATAAAAAAAAGTTTTTTTTGAAGCTTGGATCTTTCAGAGGTTTGTATTTTTTATCTTATGAATGGTTAAATAAGGTCTCAAGGCTACCTTCTTACCAAATGTCTTTAGATGAGAGGTCTAGAACAGCTCTTTCCAACTTTGATTGAGGAATCATAGGTCGTGCTTTAGAAGTATGGGTCTGCAACTTTGGTTTATCAGCAACTCTTCAGTTTAGCAATATGATTTTTTAGCAGTGTAATCTATCGTATTTATTGTTCATTATGTGGACAATTCAACAATAAAATCAACCATTTTACCCATTACCCAAACATAATATCCTTGTTTTTTTAGTAGATGCTAATATTAAGGGGGAGCTTGTGATGCTCTATCAGATCCGACAGATTCTCATGCCCTACTTTATAATTATTTTTTATCTGATTACATATTGAATAAAAAATAAAGGGTGGATCATAGGCATTCATCTGTGATATTTAGAGTTTTGGATTTTTGAAGAAATCTAGGAAAGGATATTAGTTATTACTTAGGCTATTCTAATTGATCTTGGTCTGTTATCTATATGTCATAATCCTGCTAATTGAAGTCAAATTTCATACCTTATAATTTGAAAAATCCTTTGGGTAAATCTTAGTATAGGATCGTACATTAACAAGGAAAATGTAATTCTCTCTCTCTCTCTCTCTCTCTCTCTCTCTCTCTCTCTTCTTATAGTTTAACTATAGGATCCTACACTTAGGGACCTATTTCACTTAAACCATAACTCTGATACCAACTGGTAATACCTGGCAATTAATATAAAAATACACCTAAATTTTTTACATTTTTCATTTTATATTTCAAAACAATTGTGTATCTTAATCTTAAGGCAAAATACTGCAAGCAGTTATCCAAAATATACAACATAGTTATAACCAAGGGTATTACAAAATTTACATGCAAAACGTAAACCTATATACTATATCCGATCTTCTATCTCTCCATTAAAAATTTCCCATAACGGGGTTGCTAGATCTTGTAAGCACAATATTACTAGTGAATAATTCTAGTATAACAAATAAATAAACATAACTCATCAAAAAAATCTGACATATAAACAATATCCACATGTAACACTAAAATAGCTCATAATATTCATATAATTGATGACATCAACTCTATTATGTCTAAACGAGTTTACTTTTTTGGGTATTTCCATCAAGTAACTCATTATGAGGCTCACCAAATATGCTAAGTATTGTCACAAGCAACTCATTATGTGAGATTGATTTGTGCACAGAGTACCTACTTAGTTTTAAATTTATAACCTAACAAACTTCTACTATCTATGCACCTATAGGCAGTGTACCTAGTCAGCTTATAGTGTAGCTCAGGTAAGTCGGGTGTCGATCACAGCGAATGGAATTCAATTTAATAAATTAACTAATTCTAATCAAACTATTAAACAAACTATGATGGGGGGGGGGGTTATTGATTTTTCAAGATCATAATAACTTAATATCAACTAGCAAACAAGCAAGCAACAAAAACAAAGAAACTTCAAGAATTAAAAGAATACTTCTGTCTAGATCCAATTTCACTGTCTCCTGTGGTTGATTTCTAGTGGATAGATTATACTGTTTACCAATTATCTAGCTATTATGGTCAAATATCTAGGCCTGTCAATTTATGGATGATAAAGCAATAGTAATGCACAAGTTAAACACTAAATTGATAATAGCACAATTGGATTATGAATGATATTAGTTACTCTTCTACGGTCAAGTTAAGCAACCAAACACAAATTAATGCTAATTATGCTCACTAACACAGTTAAAGTTACTAGCTTTAATTACTTTTAACTAATATATGATTAATCCTTGCTCTAACTATTTAATTGTCACAAACAATTACGATATAGATTCATGCAATTAATATGATCAATTAACATAAAAAATCTAATTTATGAGCAATATAAACTAGAACCAAAACATGATAGGCTTTATATATATCAAACACAAGTAAATCAATAATAATCATCCAATAATTGAAATCAACACATAAGTATCAAGCTCATCTTCACCAAACAGAAGTAAAAGGTGTTTAGCCTCTCATTATAGCAGAAAAACACATTAGATCTAAGTAAAATAAGCTAGACATAAGTTTAATAAGCAAACCAAGTAGATCAATGTTGAATATCTTCTAAATCTTCTTCAATTCTTGAGCTCTATTGAATTTCGACTTCCTCTGGGTTTCTAAGGGTTTATTAGTCGTAAATAACCTCAGAGAACCGAATGCATCCCCTCAATTTCGACCTAATGTCTGGGATTTTATATTTGTGGAAATCTGACCACCACGTCGTGATTGACCGCCACCACGATGTGGTCTTCGAGTTTTTCTAGTGTGGTAAGTCAGCATAACGGTCACAATTCTTCCAATTGCCACATCGCGGTTGACCCACCACGATGTGGACTTCGGTCTTCTTTCTTCTTTTTCTTTGTTTTAGCTCCCGTTTCCTGCTTCCAGCTCCTCATATGTTTCCTTTTTGTCCCGAGAAAGTCTTCGCAGCTACAAAACATAATTTAAACATATTAAGTACCTTTTGTTCCATATTAAACATAATTATATCTAAAAGTATTAGAAACATGAATTAAATATATAGTTAATTATGCACATATCAAAATACCACACTTGTCCTTTGCTTGCCCTCAAGCAAAACTGATTTTATTATCATCATATCATGACTTTAGCTACCAATATCTCACAAAACAATCCATTTTGAGCCTCTCCAATACTCCAAGACCGCAATGCATGTATTTGTGTCTATATTTTTCCTAAGAACTTCCCCAATCCTAAATACGCACAATCTTCATAAACACTTACCCACTTCTTTTTAACAACACTCATTTTATGCATCCCTCCGAATCCATCCCAAGAAAACGTTCTTAACCTCAAGGTATTTTTGGTTAATCCCCCAAGCATACATATGGAAAATAACCTAGAAAGTAAAAATACAATAAATAACGTGGAAAATTTCGCCTTATTCTTGAGTCTTTGAGAATTTGGAGTTTTTCTTCATGAGATTTATTGATCTTCATAGCTGTATAGACTCTTATTCCCAACTTTCACAACTTTTTTCTTTTCTTTTCTTTTTTTTTTCACTTTTTCACTCAAAACTAAAAATCCTAAAAGAACAACATAAGCTCTCTTGGATACGCTTATGGTACACGATGTTAAACATATTGCGGCCCTCAAACTAAGAGAGGCCATGTTTTTGTTCCATGATTTCACTAGGATAGGGAAGCCACAAACACACTATAACATCTACTGGCTCAAATAAACATTGAAACTCGCATCGGATCGTCCCACACAACACTAGCAACCTAAATCTCAAAATAACAATTTTGTTTGACTAGATTCAGTTTTAGATTATTGTTTCAAATCTTTCTAATAATTTTTTAAATCCTAGCCATTTTTTTCAATTTTTTTTAATCAGAATGCTGGCTTTCCTATATTCGACCCCCTAACCCACACTTAAATGATGCAATGTCCCCATTTCATGATAAAACAATAAAAGAACATATAAATTAAATATGAAGAATTGGAACAGACTCCCCTTCGGTAGTAGTGGTGAGATCGAATTCTAAAAATGTATGGAAAGCTATGAATTCTCGTAATATGGTTGGAAAGAGTACTTTTGAGCCTTCTTCTCGTGAATGCAAATGTGCCATATTGGAATAAATCAAAGAACCAATCTTCAAAACTGTGTTGATCCACTGCCACGTCGTGGGAAAGCACCGCCACGGCGTGGTGTAAAGATGGAAGTGGTGAATGGTCGAGCAAAATAAAATCGCCACGACGTGGTGTAGATGGCCACGTTGTGGTGAAGTCAGATCTAGTTGTAATTAAAACTTTTTCCACGACATGTTGATGATGTGCACGTCATGGTTCCTTCCCACTCTACGTTGTTGAATTTGGGAGTGGGGTCTCCCTTTGCTCCTTCCATTTCCGCTTGTAAGCTTAAACTCTTCTCTTGTAAGATTTTTTCGAATTCTCCTTCTTCTTTTTGTTGGCATATTCCTAATACGTGTGCTTCACCCCTTTACCTTTCCTCTTTACCTTGTTCACCTTCTTATTGTCTTCCTTAGATCATTACTTGTCTTTTACCTCCATCTCGGCCAAAGTTGGCTCTTTCAATTACCCACCCATGTCTTCTTCAATTATTTCCACTTCTTCATACAAGCCATCATCTATTTCGTCAACTTCTTCTTCCACTTGAACCTTGGGTGTAGTAAATGCAATCACCTCAAATGTCATGGGAATCGAGGCTCTTGGCTTCAAAACTTTTACTTTTTCAACATTGGGCTCCTCCCAAACCTTAAGTTCTTCTTCCATCACCTTCTCAATTGCAAGTAGCTCATCACAATCTTCTTCCATGGCATCCATCTTTGACACTTCATTTTTAGGCTCTCTATGATTCACTCTAGGACTCATCGTAAAGGTAATAGCATCATCATCCATACGAAGTGTGAACGCTCTTGTGGTACTCAAAAATGGTATTCCCAAAATAATGGAAAGGTCTTCATCCTCCTTCATGTCGAGAGCCACAGAGTCGACCAGAAAAAAAAACATTTCCTACTTTAACTAGTAAGTCTTCAATTATACCTCGTGGGTATGTAGTTGAGTGATCCACCATCCGAATGGTCATTCTTGTATCTTGGAGCCGTGGTAATTAGAGCTTTTTATAGAAAGAGTATGGCATGAGATTAATGCATGCCCCGAATTAGCTAGAGCATTAATAGAAGTCGAGTTGCCAAATTCACAAGGAAATATGCGTTGTCCTGGATCTCCTATATTTATTGGTAATCCATTGATAATTGTAGCTTAACACAACTCATTAAGAACTATCGTTGAGGCCTTTTTAAATTCCTTTCTATTTCTCATTACATCTTTTGCGAACATGGGAAGTTTTGCCATCAATTTGAGGAATGGGGCATTGATTGAGAGTGCGAGCACTTGTTCCATAACATTTCTTCGTTTGGGATCCAGAGAATGTATGATTGCGCGAGATGGGAATGGTAAAGGAGACTGATATGAATTAATCGGAAAAAAAATTCTTCACGGCACCACGACGTGGTGGGTCATCAGAAAACAACTCACTTTCTACTCTTTTTGCTTCGGGCTTCTCTTCTTCCAAACATAACTTGGGCTACATTGTGGCTTCTTAATGGGTCACAAATGGCTCAGAATGAACCTCTTCTTCAGTGTAGATCACCATTACATGAGGTTGTGCTTTTGGGTCTTGCTTTCGAGGTGGTAATCTCTTACTGACAAGTGTAGTAAGTTTCCTAGGTTGTTTCTCTATGTTTTTTATGGAATCTTGATGATTTCATACATTAGAATCAGTTGTATCAAGTCTCTTTTCAGATGCGTCCATAAATCTTTGAAGTACCGACTCAAAATTTATCTTCTTTTCTGGTTGTGGTTGCTCTTTTTGGTAGAACCCTCGATAGGTTTGTCTATACTTCTCATATTTATGTTTCTTGTACTCTTCATATGACAACCATTCCTTCTTAGGCTTCCTCCAATCTTCGTTATACTTGTCACCACTCGAGTAAAACACTTGCTCCTTCTTGTTCCCATTTTCATCCAAATCACACTCCTTGGTCAAATGTGCACCACTACAATTATCACAACCAACTCTTATGGCATGAATGGATTGGTCTAATTTTGTCATTCGCCTATCCATAGAATCTAGCTTATCTATGATTGCAGCCAAGTTCTTGTTTCCTCTATCCTTTTTTCCTCTAGTAACATCCTCTCTTGGGTTATAGTACTCTCGTGAGTGCTTTGCAAATTCTTCAATTAACTCTTTGATATCAGCTAGCTCCTTCTTCGTCATTGGCCCTTGGGAGTCAAGAAGTTGTCTTGTTGTGACATTAACCCCATCATAGAAAATAGACACTTCTTGTTGGACATTCAAATCATGTTGAGGGCAACTTCTAAGAAACCCTTTGTACCTCTCCCATGCTTCATATAGAAACTCTCCAACCTCTTGTTGAAAATTAGTTATCTTCTTTTTGAGCTTTGAGATCTTGGAATATGGGCTAAATTGCTCAATAAAAGCTTCACGAAGGGTGCCCCAAGTAGTAATGGATCCGGGTGTAAGAGATTTCAACCAAATTGTTTCTTCACCAGTAAAAGTGACCAGAAGCATCATTAGTAGCATTGATTCTCTTGACACATTAGGAACATGAAATAGTTGGCAATGTTTTTGAACTCATCAATGTGTTTGAAAGCATCTTCATACTCTTTCCCGGTGAAAGGTATGTCCTTCAGCATGAACAGAATGTGTCATTTGAGCTCAAAACTTCTCTCAGGTGGTATCTCAGGTGGGACTAAGCCTGGTCTAGTATTCTCTCGGATCCGTTTCTTATAGTTTCCTATCGGCATTCTCGCAATATCCGTCATATCTTCTTCTTCGATTTTTAGCTCTAAATCATCTGAACTACCTTCGGTAGATGATTATGGTTCATATCTGATTCCTTTCTTATTCGGTGTCTTTTCGAAGCTTTCAAATCCTTTATTCGATTGAAAAGTGCTTGTTGACTCGTTGACTTTCTTGTCCTTCTTCTTGTGGAAACCAGATTCTGGATCTTGTAGTGGAGGAACAATAGGTGTTTTAGATCCTCGGGTCATATATCACCGAAACAAAAAACAAAACAAAAACACATAAAAGGAATAAAAATCACTAAACTAATAATTAACTAAAGCGAGACCATGACCTGGTTAAGATAACCACGACGTGGTTGCGTCGCAGAAAGAAAAATAAACTTAAACAAATGCAACCAAAGTAACATTTTGTGGTTTTTACCCCACAAAAAGGATCAAATAACTAAAAGGAATTAAAATATAATTCAAATAAGTTGTTCCCCGGCAACTGCGCCAAAAACTTGATGTGTGCACAAAGTACCTACTTAGTTTTAAATTTATAACCTAACAAACTTTTACTATCTATGCACCTATAGGAAGTGTAGCTAGTCAGTTTACAGAGCAACTCAGGTAAATAGGGTGTCGATCACAGGGAACGGAATTCAATTTAATAAATTAACTACTTCTAATCAAACTATTAAATAAACAATGATTTGGGGGGGGGGGTACTTATTTTTCAAGATCAGAATAACTTAATATCAACTAGAAAACAAGAAAGCAAAAAAAACAAAGCAACTTCAAGAATTAAAAGAATACTTGTATCTAGATCCGATTTCACTTTCTCCTATAGTTGATTTCTAACGGATAGATTATATTGTTTACGAATTATCTAGCTATTATCTTCAAATATCTAGGCCTATCAATTTATGGATCAAATCAATGGTCATACACAAGTTAAACACTAAATTTATAATAGCACAATTGGACTATGAATGATATTCATTACTCTTCTATGGTCAAGTTAAGCAACCAAGCACAAATTAATGCTAATTATGCTCTCTAACACAGTTAAAGTTACTAGCTTTAATTACTTTTAACTAATATGTGATTAATCCTAACTCTAACTATTTAATGGTCATAAAGAATTAGGAGATAGATTCATGCAATTAATATGATCAATTAACACACAAAATCTGATTTATGAGCAATATAAACTAGAACTAAAACATGTTAGAGTTTGTATATATCAAATACAAGCAAATCAATAATAATCATCCAATAATTGAAATCAACACATAAGTATCAAGTTCATCTTCACCAAATACAAGTAAAAGGTGTCCAGCCTCTCATTATAGCAGAAAAACACATTAGATCTAAGTAAAATAAGCTAGACATAAGTTTAATAAGCAAACCAAGTAGATCATTGTTGAATATCTTCTAAATCTTCTTCAATCCTTGAGCTCTCTTGAATTTCGTCTTCCTCTGAATTTCTAAGGGTTTATTAGTCGCAAATAACCTCAGAGAATCGAATGCATCCCCTCAATTTTGACCTAATGTCCGAGATTTTATATTTGTGGAAATCTGACCACCACGTCATGGTTGACCGCCACCACGACGTGGTTTTCGAGTTTTTCCCGTGTCTCCCAGGTCAGCACAAGGGTCGCGATTCTTCCAATCGCCACGTCGCGGTTGACCCACCACGACGTGGTCTTCAGTCTCGTTTCTTCTTTTCTTTGTTTTAGCTCCCGTTTCCTGCTTCCAGCTCCTCATATGCTTCTTTTTTGTCCCAAGCAAGTCTTCGCAGCTACAAAACATAATTTAGACATATTAAGTACCTTTTGTTCCATATTAAACATAATTATAGCTAAAAGTATTAGAAATATGCATTAAATATATAGTTAATTATGAACATATTAGAGCTCAACTTCCTTATTTATATATATAATAAGAAAATCATTACATGGTATGTTTTACTCTTTATCGACATCACAAGTAATTTGTTATGTGATGTATTAATCTCATCAAAACACATTAACAATTAATACAATTTATACACCAAAACATCACAAGGTTCTACATGTATGTCAATGTTAGAATTACTCACATTGCAACAATTTTGATGTACCGATTCCTAACTCTTGAGGTTTTGTCCTCGTTCTTGATTTCGTCTCCCTACGTGCTTTAAAAACAACATATATAAACTATCTTGAGTATTTATAAGCAATATTTCAGCTAGATACAAAAATACTCAACGTATTTCTACAACCTCCTACCGCAAAGATTTGTTTATTCTTGTATCTTAATCTATTCAGACGATATTTAGATTTCAATTCAACCATCATTTCACCAATTTATGGGCTTGTAAAACATATAAACCATTTATTCACGATCTATCACAAATCCTCAATCCATATATCTAATTTAGTTATCCTCCATTCATTTATTATGTTCGTGAATTAATTGGTTAAGACACAAACCCAATTCATCAAAGTCACAACTTCTAATTTCTAGGGTTTATGCTCATCCCCAATCTAATTTGATAAATGACCATTCTTTAGCATAATATTTGATAATACATGTTTTCAATCATGTTTCCAAGACTTTTAACAGTTTATCCTACTATAATAAGCATGAAATTTCATAAATTTGGGATTCATCAACCCCCATCAATATATCCAAGAAAACCCTAACAATAAGAAGGAATTACCTTTGAATCAAGTAGACGGTGTGAATTTCTAAACCCTTTTTTTAATCTTAGCTCAAGACTCCAATCTCAATATAACGTCCCAAATTATAAAGTAAAGTTTTCATTTTATATAAATAAAACAATACTAATTCCATTCTCGCAAGAGTAAAATAACCAATTGTTTAAACATCATCAAATCAAAGTCATAAAATCAAAAGTGCTAAACATCTCAAATAATAAAATTCGATGTGATGCGATCATGTCGAGCCCTTCCCTTTGCTACCAGAAGTACCTAAAACATTTAAAATTGAATTTGTAAGCACAAAGCTTAGTGAGTTCCCAAAAAAATACTACATACCATTTAATTAACGAGCCTAGCCCAACAGTTATATATATCATTCATGTGGTCCCAACCCAACAAACATACATTCGGGCCCAACCATTAAGCATATAAACAAACCTAGATCAATGGACCCAACCCAACAAGCATACAAACAAACATACAAGAGTCACAAAGACAACTAGCATAACATGACACTCAGTGTCCGACACTGTAGTGAGGAGACACACCTAATCAAAAGCTGAACTACAATAATCACTCAGAAACAGCTACGCGTACCACCGAACCGACACACTGGTCAAACCTCAGTCTACAATCCAAAAACCCTATGTTGATTAAAATTCAAATGGTCTAAAAGTCAACGGTCAACAAAATTCAACAGTCTACAACATTCATGCCGTGAATGGCTATAGGTCATGCCGTGAATCACTAGCTGACAAAATAGTCGGGACAGACTCTTGATGAGGCACACCGCTACATCCAAATATCCCCAAGTTAACCAACTCAAAGAGATTAAAGGATTAAGAATTACTAACCAGGAAATGTATGTTACAATTCTCCCCCCACTTGTATCAGATTTCTTCCTAAAAATCCACTGTTGTAAACAACTTAGGATAATGCCCCCGCATCTCGTCCTCTAGTTCCCACATCCATTCTGAACCCTTACGGTGTTACTACTGCACCGTCACCGGGTCAATCACCTTATATCAAAAGGTCATTGTATTCCTCTCCAAAATAGCAACCGGTCTCTCAGCATAGTTCAGGCGCTCATCCACTTGAATGCGATCTAAAGGAACCACGAAAACCGTGTACGCAACACACTTCATCAACTGGGAGACATGAAAACTATTGTGGATCTGACTAAGCTCCTTAGGAAGATCCAAACAATATGCTACCTTGACCACCTGGGCAAGGATCTAAAACAATCCAATAAATCTAGGGCATAACTTTCCACTCTTGAAAACGGATAATGCCTTTCCAAGGCGACACCCTCAACAACACCATGTCTGCAACCTGGAACTCTAACTCAGAACGACGTCTGTCATCATAATTCTTATATTGACTATGCATTATCTGAAGTCTCTGTCTAACCTGCTGAATAAGCTCGGTAGTCTTAAGCCCCACCTCAGTGCTCCCCATGATTCTCTGCCCAACCTCACCCCAGCCAATCAGAGTCCGACATTTCCTCATGTAAAAAAGCTCATAGGGAGGCACACCAACGCTAGAATGAAATTTGTTGTTGTAAGAAAACTTTTCCAAAGGAAGATAAAAATCCTAACTTCCTCAAAAATCAATAATACAATCTCTCAACATATCCTCGAGTGTCTGAATGGTCTGCTTACTCTGTCCATCGTTCTGTGGGTGATATGTTGTATTGAAGTGAAACCGAGTACCAAATCCTCATGAAAATTCTTCCAAAACCTGGAAGTAAACCTTACATCCCTATCGGAAACCACTGGACCGACACGTCATGGCAAGAAACAATCTCACAAACATATATGTCATCCACCTTCTCCACTAAGAACTCTCATGAATAGTAATGAAGTGCGTGTTCTTGGTCAACCTATCGAAAATAACCCAAATCACATCGACCCTTCATTCTATCTTCGGTAACTTTGTGATGAAATCCATGGTAATCTGCTCCTATTTCCACATCGGGATGCCCAACAGTTGAAACTTTTTGTGAGGCCTTTGATGCTCGGCCTTGACTTTCCGACAAGTGGGGAATCTCTCCAAGTACTACGTAGCATCCCTCTTCATGCAGGGCCACCAATAATCATTCATCAAATCCATATGCAACTTTTTAGCACCAAGATGAATCAAAAATTTCAATTTATGGGCCTCTTCCAACAGAACCAATCGCCTCCGCTCAAATACATAACCCACACCCTGATGTGTAATGCCAATAAACCACGACAAGCATAGTTAAAGGAAGAAATCCATCCTACAATCCTCTCACTCTTCTGGTTCTCCTCTTTGAGTGCCTTAGTATGAGCCCCCTTAATCAATTCTAATATTGGAGTAACAACAGTCATCCTCAAACATATGTCTCGAACCGGTACACTAGTCGTCTTACAACTCAAAGCATCGGCCAACACATTGGCCTTCCCTGGATGATACAAAATCTCACAGTCATAATCCTCCACCACGTCGAGAAACCTATGATGCCTCATATCAAGATTAGAATGATCCATCAGATATCTCAAACTCTTGTGGTCCGTGTAGGTGGTATACCAAACCCCATACAAATAGGGGCTCCAAAACTTGAAGGCAAAGACCATTGCCCCAACTCCAAATCATGAGCAGCCTTGAAGCATACGCAATAACCTGTCCCTGCTGCATCAGCACAACTCTCAACCATGTGATGGATGCATCCCAATAGACCACGAAATCCTTAACACCCTCAGGAAGGGTCAAAATTGGTTCCTCGCACAACCTCTGTCTCAAGATCTCAAACGCCGCCTGCTGCTCCAATGAAAAGCAACCGTCTTCTTCGTCAACCAAGAAAAGGTACGGATATCTTTAAGAAATCATGGAAAAACCTTCGATAATATCCAACCAACCCAAGAAAACTCCAAATCTCAGATGGAGACCTCGGAACATCCCATCACATCACAACCTTAATCTTATTCGTATCGACTAAGATACCATCCTAATTGACGAAGTGCCCCAAAAACTGAACCTCGTGCAACCAAAACTCGCATTTGGAAAATTTGGCATAAAGTCTCTCCTTCCTTAGAGTCTCAAAAACCTTCCTTAAGTGCACATAGTACTGCTCCTTGGTCTTAGAATATACCAAATTATCATCGATAAACACAATCACTGGCTGATACAACATCGATCTGCAAACTCGGTTCATGAGATCCATTATCATTTTTGGTATGTTGGTGAGCCAAAAGGGCATCTCCATGAACTCGTAATGCCCATAACGAGTGATAAAGTCTTTCTTCTAAATATCCTCATCTCTGATTATCATCTGGGGGTAACCCGACCTCAAATCAATATTGGAAAACCAAGATGCCCCCTAATGTTGATCAAATAAATCATCTATCCTCGGAAGCGAATAACAGCTCTTCACCATGAGCTTGTTCTGATCCCTGTAGTCGATGCACATCTAGTGCGATTTATCCTTCTTGTTGAAAAACAAGATAGGCACTCCCCATGGTAAACTAATCAGTTGGATGAACTCCTTGTCCAATAGTTCCTGAAGCTGCATGGACAAATATTTCATCTCAGGAGGTGCAAGATGATAAAGTGACTTGGCTATCAGAGCCACACCTAGAACTAGATTAATCATGAACTCAACGTGCCTCTCAGAAGGCACTCCTAATAAATCCTCAGGAAACACATCTATAAAATCTCAAACTATAGGCATATCAACGATGGTCTTCTTTCCCTAAACCCGCGTATCCATGATATAAGCCAGAAAACCTGAACACCCATGTTGCAAGTACCACTAGCCCTCTTAGCTGAACAGATGGTTGGGACGCCTTATGCGCCCTCTCCATGGATAACCATTTCTCCCCAACTTGGGCTTCAAACCCGCACCAGTTGACACCTGCAATCGATCATAACCCCAAACCGGCTCAGCCAATCCATACCGATAATAACACGTGATTTTCTCACAGGAATATGAGCGATGTTAATCAGGAACTTTATGTTGAACATCTCTAAGACACAATCACGATCAACCCCCGATGCACTAACGGACGATCATCTGCAATCTTCACCACCATAGGGTGGTCCAATACTCCCAAAGCGATAACAAAACTCTTGTCGAGCGCAAGCGACACAAATGATCTACTAGCACCTGAATCGAACAGAATAAGAGGAGGAATAACATTAAATAGGAACATATCTAATCACAAACATAATAATAAGCACAAAATAAGGAAAGAAACATAAAATAAAAAGATACATTCATACCAGTAGCAACATCTGACGCTGCTCTAGCATCCTCTTTTGCCGACTGAAAAGCTCGAATCTTCACCACAAGAGCCTCCATCTTCACCGGACAACCATAAATGGTCCCCAGAGTGGCTGGAGAGGGCGCACTTGCTGCTCCACTAGACAAACTCGGGAAATCGGTCTTCTTGTGGCCAATATGGTTACAGTGGAAACATATCAGTGCCCCCTACTTGCAATCTCTACTAAAATGTCGTTGCTGACCACACTTGAAACATCACAGTCGAATGACAAGCTCCCTTGTGTAACCTACCACACTTTCCGTAATGGCTATGGCTCTGTTGGCTCGTAGAACGTGAATCAAAAGTTTTGGACTTCTTAGATGACATAACTGCAGTCTAAACATGTAGAGTCTTTCGCTTCCCCTGAAACTCCAGCTTAATCTCTCATTTTTGAGCTGAATCAATCATCTCATACAGTGTCTTGCAGGTCGTCATAATGACAAATTTCCTGATGTCTATCATCAGCATGTCATGATACCTTTTCATCCTCGTCTCTTCATCAGCAACATAATATGGAATCAATAGTGCTCTCTCCCTGAACATAGCGGTGATCTCTGCTATAGTCTTTATGGTCTGTGTGAGAGCTTGAAACCATCAAGCCAGTTGTTGTACCTTGATCGTTGGTACATACTCTTCCTTAAACCTGGTAACTAAATCCGCCTAGGTCATGGTCTCAATCTCCTCTTGTCCAAGAGCCTGGACCACCCTACCCTACCAGTCTTGTGTCCCGTTTCACAAAAGGCATGCAACGAACCTAGCCTTTGCCCATTTGGGAAAAACTTGTCAGAAACATGCTCTCCATGTTTTCAATCCAACGTATACTCATAATGGGCTCTTATTCCTGAAGAACCTAGTAGCCCCAAAAGCAATAAACTCCTGAAAAGAGACCTCACGAGTCCCTGGCTGACCAGCCCCCAACTCAGCCCGAATGGCTCCCAAACGCTCATCCATCATAACTACCAGCCTTGATCATGCCAACCATACCCGACAGATCCTCCAAGATGACCCTCAAAACCTCTGTGGTAATCAAATCGCGAATCTTAGCATCCCCCGAGCCAGAACCGGATCCAGAACCATCACAACGACGAGTCATCACCACACTAAAATACAATCAGCACGATCAAAAAATAAACATAGTTTCACCCCACACTATTTTCTCCCTAATATATCCTTAGAATCCCCGTGACTCTCCCTGATTCAAGTACCGATCATGTTCTTACGGTAGTACGGGCCTATACTACCTTCCATCCATATTAGTACCTGCCCCAAGGATCATCCCAGAACTCCTAAGTCGCTTTCTTATAATCACATGCTAACAAAATAGCATACCCATACTCTACCATTATAAGCATAAATCCTTAAGGCATCCAATAACATATAAATGGCATAATAAGGAATCTCTCCTCAGAAAGCATTCTAGCATGCATATCCTGATTAGATCCATATCCTAACTTCTAGCATGCACTTCATAATAGAGCACATATAATATATAAAATAGTTATGGTTATACTGGGAATAACTTACTTGAGCTCCGGCTGATTGCACGCATCACATCCTTTCCTTTTTTTAGAAAAAACTTTTTAGAAAAATGTTTTGTAAAAAGATGCTCTCAGTCCTCAGTTTGAGTTCAGACGCACCCATTGCTAGCCCGAATCCCTCAAACCAAGGCTCTAATACCAACTAGTAATTTCCCAAATTATACAGTAAATTTTTCATTTTATATAAATGAAACCATACTAATTCCATCCTCAAAAGAGTAAAATAACCAGTTGTTTAAGCATCAACAAATTAGAGTCATAAAATTAAAAGTACGGAACATCTCAAATCATAAAAGTCGATATAGTATGATCATGTCGAGTCCTTCCCCTTGTTACCAGAAGTACCTGAAACATTTAAACTTGAAACCGTAAGCATAAAGATTAGTGATTTCCCTAAAATACCACATACCATTCAATTAACAAGCTTAGCCCAACAGTTATATTTCATTCATTCGGGCCCAACCCAATACACATACATTCAGGCCCAACCACTTTAAACATATAAACGGCCCTAACCCAACAAGAATACAAACAAACATGCAAGAGTTACAAAGACAACTAGCATAACATAACACCCATTGTCCTACAATATAGTAAGAAGACTCATCTGATCAAAAGTTGAACTGCAATAATCACTCACAAACAACTACGTGTGCCATCGCACCTACAAAGTGGTCAAACATCAGTCTACAATCCAAAAACCCTAAGTTGACCAAAAGTCATATGGTCCAAAATTCAACGGCCAACAAAAGTCAACATTCAAGACATGACCTACTATAGGTTACGATGTGAATCACTAGCCCACAAATTTGTCAGGACATGCTCGAATTCACGATGTGAATTCCAAACAGCTCACACCGCTACTTCCGTCTTAACAACCACCTTTTTTCTTATGTATTAATCCTTCAATACATAAACTCTAATCTTCCAAAACTTATCAAAACAAGGTCGTAATGGAGAAAGTTCCATACTTTATCCATTTGGAAGCCCTTGAAGGTTAGATCTACAATCTCAATGATAAAAGGACCAAAATGAGTTCATGACCTTGCATGGCTTCAAATTCAAGATAACATTCCATGATTTCTAACCAAAAAATGTTCATAAGACCCTCATAAACAACCTTTGGGTTTGGAGTTTTCCAAACTCCACCCAAAGCACATGAAATGGTAAAAAACAAGGCCATAAACCTAGATCTAACAAGCCATAAGCATAAAGCAATGAACTTGAATACTCAAAGTAGGGAAATTAAGACTTATAGCTATTGGAGATGATTGGAACATAACCCTCTACCAAATAAATGGACTCTTCAAGCTAAAGCAAGGAAGAAAACTCTTAGAAACATAATAAGGGGCTAGCGTTTTGCATGGGAGATGCTCTCTGAGATGGAGGATGATAATATTACGAAACTCTAGGATATAGAGCCATTAAATAGGTCCAAAAATAAAGGCACTTAGGGTTTGGCTCAACAGACCAATGACGCCGCAAAACTTCATTAGAAGCAACGTCGTGAATCCGTTGCGTCGAGACTCTTGATGAGTAACGTCGATACATCCATAAATCCCCAAATTCAATAACTCAAAGAGATTAAAGGATTAAGAATTACTAAACAAGAAACTTATGTTACACTCAGGCCTCAAATCCTCTGAAAATCTCCATAAAAGCTCAAGATATTGACTTGGGTTCTAAAATGAATAAAATGTGTGACTCCAGCTGAGTAACTTATTTTTTGTAACCAACGGTGATGCACTGTGTCTTATTATTGAGCACACCATGCTCTCAAAATGACATCGTGTTCCTTCTATTTTTTACATCATACTATGGACCCGTCACGTCTCATATCCATATGCATCGTGTCAAATGAAAGTACAATGCGCTTACCTGAAATAGAAACGTATTGTACCACTTTACGTCAAATGGATCCTACACGTCTTGTTCTATTCTAGTTTTCATGCTCATAGACACACCATGTTACTTACTTGGACACACCGTGAATGATTTGCAGAGTTATGTATTTTTTTTCATTTTTCCATAATTTCCCTACTTATCGATATACCACTTTCTAATAGGTTTAACTCATAATCCATGCAAATTCAAATTACAATAACACATCTCTAACAATACACGTTATAAGGAAGCTTTAGAATCATTTATATAACCCCCAAAATAACTAAAATGTCCTTCTTTAGCAATTACACTTTTAAGCATCTAAATTTCCATTCTAATCAACTTTATACACCATAATAAAGATATTAACTCAATTTTGTAGGAGGTTTTAATTGGCAACTCGTAAAATCAAAAAAAATGACCAAGGCACCATTTTTGGCCTAAATACATAATTTTTTAGAACTATTTAAGTTTTACAACATTTAACCACATCTTTAACACATACAACATTATTCTTTTTCGGTTTACAAGAGGAATATCACACCATGAATCAAATATATAAAGTTAAGATGTCAAACTAATAACAAATGTAATCATGTTAAAATAGGTTTGCATAATAGTCCATTATTTTCACCATAAAGGCGTACATAAATCCATGTTGGATATACAAAGGTCTATGGTTGATTTTTTTATAGGTGGGGTGTAGATGCTCCTCGAATTTTATCAAAGACAATAGACATCTGTATGCAGATGTAATCCCAGATTACTCTTCCATGAGGGTACATGTGTCACCAAAAAGTTTGCATTTCATAAAAAAATTTGAATGTAAAATGATAATTTTAATGTAAATTACGTGATACATATTGAATTCATCCAAATTGGAGACCAAAATGCGAGGTATTCATCATGCACTAGCTACCTAGGGTATCTACCACAAAAGCTTGCTTCAAGCCTTAGTCAAATACTTGCTTAAAGCCAAACCGAGACCAGCCTTAGTCAAATACTCAATTCTACTCAAGTTTGACAAAAAGTCAAATTGGTCAAAAGTCAATGGTCAAAGTCAACAGTCAAAAATCCCATAGCCGGCCGCCACGTCGTGACCAAGCTTTAATCACGCCGTGGTGGCCTCGAGACAAAACAGTCGCGGAGACTTCCCCTTTCTCATGTCGTGAAGGCTAATCCTTCATGTCGTGGGAACAACTCTAGCCTTCTTAATGCATTAAGCTCTTAATTATTTAACCCACTCATCCATACTTTCCATTAGACTCTCATACACCCAAATATAACATAAAAATACTTACTTTATGGTCATGCATGTCTAATACATGTCTTTTCCAAAACTAGGTCAAAATGGGGTAAGAAATGGGTCAAAATCCCATGCAAACATCAAAACTACTTGTGAGTCCATATCTGAAACATAGAATGTTCTTGGGACCTTGAAGAGCAATAAAGTTGCAAAATTTATTCCCAAATATCACTCAAAACTCATTGAAATGGACCAAAACACCAAATACACATAGATCCAAAGATGAAATGCAATAAAGCTTGGAACTTTACAACTTACAAAGGTCTAGATGGTAGATGAAAGTTGAGATCTTCAATTTCCAAGCTTCAAGGATCAATCTTGAATGAAAGAATTCCTCCAAAACCACCAAAAACTCCAAAAATGGGTGAGAGAGAAGATGGGAAGCTCAAAATGGTGAAAGGGAGGCTAAGGTTTCTCTGTAAAGTCTTTTGGTGTGATGGAGGGTGGAAAAATATCCCAAAAACATGGAACCACCCTTTAAATACCTAGAAAATCCTAAAATTAGTGGGATTGGGCTACCCAGTTCTCACCTTGTGATATCTTTATTTTCACTTCATGAGAACATGATCCTCACGTCGTGAGAATATGCTCCTCACCTCGTGGCAACGAGTTTTCACCCAATTCCATTCCAACTTCAAACAATCATAACTTATTTGTTTCAACTCCATTTTCGGCGATCTTTATATGTACGAAAAGGTATTGACAATCCCCACAATTCTATGTAATTACTTCTAACTTAATAAATTTTGAACGAAAACCTTAATCCATACAAGAATCCTGAAATATTACTTTTCCCATTTTACCTTTTTCTTCAAAGCAAAATCGAAGGATTTAATCACTTAACCAACATTATCAACATCCAAAACCGTATTTCCTTGAAGCCCAAGACCATTACTCGATCCATTTATAGACCACAATCCCGAAATAAGAAAGTTCTCGAAACAGGATGTTACAACTCTCCCCTACTTAAACTAGATTTCGTCCTCGAAACCCGTCTTGGTTAGAATCTCTGAAAACAACGCCAAATTATTCCATAAGTTCCCTATAACCACTTCGAAATCAAGGAATCTATAAAGAAAACTCGAGAGATCACTCGGAAACCCACAGTTGCCAACAAACAACCAAATAAATTGAAAATACTCAACCGCAACCACTATATTTTTCTCCCTAACTGTAAGACCCAACTCACCATGAAGATCACTCAAACCGTGTAGAAAGAATACTCAAAACATCCCGATCGTGAATTTCAACAAATCCCAAATCTGGAATTAGGCCCAAAAACCTTAAATACACACTTTACTACCTGACAAGTCATCACCAACCCGCTGCTCGCATGAGCATAATGATGGCCAATCCAAGAATCTCACGTTGCATCAAAATCCCTCATCAGCTCACGTGTACAACCACTTGAAAAATCATTCGAGACATTATCATCAAACTTCATGACCTAAATTTTCAGATCCAATACCCATCTCTGGTAACCAACTACTAATAATAGCCTAAAAGCAAGCAGATACCCACAAATGCAAACATTCAACAAGAGATTTTTGATGCACAACTAATACCCCCAACAAACTTTTACTGTCCACATAATCGAAACCAACTGGTCACTAAGTCTCTCGGTTCCTAATAATGCACTAACACCCAACCATGCCAATAAGACGAATGATATGAGACCTAAGAGTCTCAATCAAATGACTATTGGGTCCCACCCATATGAGTCATACAACCACTTTTTCACGATACATCATGCCACCCTCTAACCGCTAGGACGATCAGCTCATGGTGATATGCGATCTTGCCATCATTCCATCACGGGTCTGAAGACTCACAACCAGCACCATATGGGATTGAAGGTACTCAACCATCAACCCATCGACTTGCAAGAACCCGATCAATATCCCTCTCAACACAAAAAGAGTCATACCTTTTTATAACATACAATTCCTTTCACATAACAGGCTGCTACCAACGCAAAGTCGAACGAAAACATGGTTGCAAACAACTAAAGAATGAGATGGGTGGTTGTACTCTTGCTCCAATTCAAAGGCTATATACCAAATAATAACCTTGCCACTAACTCGAGCCAAATGTTCTCATGCTATCATACTCAATCCATATACACCCTTCATGACAATATCTAATGAACTTACCACAATACACACCCTCAAGGAAACCCATAAGCAACCTTATATCTACTGCATTCCTTCTTCCTCACAACCTTACCCAAAGGGTGAAGTACCAGTAGATCTAATCGAAATGATGAACCTCAACTGTTAACAAAAACATCCCTATGAACGACTGAAACAAGATCCCACACCTTGATTGAAACTGAATAGATCCCACCAATATGTAACTAGCTTGATAAAACTTCCAAAGTTATCCATAAATTTTGTTAAAACCCTGGTCGGATTAATCCCATACCAACCCTGCCGACACGACAAGCCAAAATTGGATTCTACGTAGATCTAAAGTCACATCTGAAAAAATGAACAACGCTTCCCCAACATCCGAACTTCCAATAACCAAGGACATCTGCCAAACTCGAGCCTGCTATGAACAATAATTCTACAACCAACAATTGAGGGTAAATGTACACAGAAGCCCAAATATAAAACATAAATAACTTGAATATAGGTTGACGTGTCCATTGAACTTCAACTGATACAACTCAAAACTTTCAAAGAACCTCCTCTATTGAACACGAACGAAATGACCAATGATCGAGAATGCATTGACAACTAATACAATGATCCAATACACTATTGAAAAAAGCCTATGTGGAACTAAACATACCAAACTCTGAATCTGATTGACCGATCAACAATTGCCCATCCTATACTATGGATAGCAATCTATACAACAAGTTGACAAATCCCTCAACAACCGATACTCAACCTGAGCAACCTAAACGCCTCTTCATCTATTCATCGAAGTTCCTAAAAGGAACCACTGGCTACAATGAGCTCATTGTACAACAACTTCCTGCCACGAAGACAACTCATGCATTCTTGAGGACATACATCTGATGAAAACTTGCTATGCACCCCCGTCTTGACCAAATCTATTGGGTTAGGTGTCTAAGCCCATAACTATAATTGGTATGTACTTGACCCGAGAGTAGCATGGTCCATTTCGGGTTGCCTTCACCAGAACAATCTGATAGGATGGATATTTGAGAAAGAGGTTATTTGTGATTTATTAATATATTATAAGTATAATATAGTAATTGAGAAATCATATTTTTTTAATTAGTATTGATCAAGAATTAATTTGGAATTAATTTAGTGATCAAAAGAAACTAATTAAATTAACGGGGACTGATTAAGTAAATCAGTGATACTTATAGTTTGGGCTAATGATCCATGTTGATTATGTGGACTAAATCTTTGTGGAGTCCATGCAAATTTAGTCCAAAGGGCTTATCATATGGATTATTGGATTAAAGGCCCAATGAAGTGGATTAGGGTTTACAAGTTGAAACTATTGGAATTCTACACTATAAGTGTAACCCCTAAAGCCCTAAAATTGGCACTTGGGTATTCCAAGAAGATGCTAGCCGTTTTTGGTGGTTCATAGCCTCTCTCTTATTATCCTCCATTTGTTCATGGTGTTTGTGACTTGTTTGAGGCATCACACTTGAGGTGCTAAGCTCTTGAAAGGCTAAATTCTACATGCTACAATTAATAGATATTCTTCTAACTAGTCTTTTATGTTTCAAGTATCAATTTGTATGCTAGTTATAGGTTTCATGCTTTGGATAATTTTTTGTTGCATGTATAACTAGAGAAAACTTAGATCCAAAGCATTAGGGTTATATGTGCACCATAGGGATGTTAGAGTACATAAAACCCAACAAATCTTGAACCAAAGTCTCGCATACCCGAACCGCAAATTCTTGTGACCCATTATTCTGAAACCATAAACTTGAACAGATCGATGATCCCCCAAGCAGAATACCCATCTCTCTCCCCACTTAGGGTTCGAACTACCACCAACTGACGTTGCAAACAAACCAAATTTCAAACCGGCTCAACCAGATACATACCATCATTGACTCTTGGAATGTATAACATAACACAAGAAGATATTCCAAATAAAGACCAATCAAACTCAAAGATATTATGAATCTCATATGGAGACCCCAAAAACTTCCCAAGAATAACCTCCCCTAATGTCAATAATCCCATGTAGATGCACAAGAAATAATCCTGATAGTCCATTTATAGCACCGATTCTCTATCTAGAAACATATGGACTACCACACACCTCGCCTATAAATCCACAACCCTCAATTCATCGCGAGAATCATTCATAAATACAAGAGGCATCATTCTCATAGTCAGGATACATTAGAGACAACAAAAGTCGTCATTCCCGATTCACTTCCCTTGATCACCTGGAACAATCACCTAGCACCTGACCTAACTAAATTCAAAAAAAGAAGACCCTTGATCTCATTTCAAGGCAACTATACCACAAGAATCCTATTGTGCATTCCCCCACTACCATGATTGCCACCAAAAACCATAACCATCTAGCCCTATGATGGGTCTACATCCCAACTATAAAAATCAAATGTTCGCTCTCTCTTTCCTCTAAACACGGAAAGCTGGAAAAACATAACCCCTGTCGTAGATAGTGACATCCCAATCCAGCTACCAATCACTCAGCCGTCGGCTGCAATCCTCGAGCCGAACATCACAATCGCTTCCTTCTTGAGTCTCGCGACTCAATGGGCACTACCTTGATCAAGGACCTCGAAACCTCAAAATCAACTAGCTCACCTAGGTCTACACCATTTCAAACCCAAACTAGCATGGTCACTAAGGCCCAAACAATCACCAGACCCATCCTCAACTTGAACAACCATAACCGATAAACCGATAAACGCAGAAACACACTGCAATGAATCAAGGTGCTAAACCATACCATCTACCCTCAATCAGCTCCACAGAATTCCTGTAATTTTCCTTGATTCGAGTACGGATCATGTGATTTCAGTAGTACCGACCTAATACTACCTTACACACCTATCCGTACTTCCCTCAAGAATCGTTTCGGATTCTCTAATTACTACTCTTACCTACCACCATCCGTTCCAATCACATATACCCGATCTCAAGCGAATACACACTGCTAATCTAAGGCACTTCCTAGGCTCTCCTAGGATCCCTACCTCCCCTTCCATCACCTGCTGAAGAACTCCTACTAATGTCAGCTAACTACTTCGGTGCTGTTTGTTTTTTCGAAGCGAAAATTCATGAAGTCTGCGGACCACCTCTGCAATCCTCTGTAGCAGAAGAGGTGGAACAAACGGCTGCAGCCTATAATAAGAAGCATGTTTGTTTTTTAACATCTGCAGACTGCTGCAGTAAACTGAAATTTAAATAAACTAATTTTATAAACTGAAAATAGTTCTCAACACCGAAATTTAATAATTCTAGTCTTAAAACATTGAAATAATAATAAAAGGAACATGTAAAAAAACAAAAATATAAAACTTTTTAAAAAAAAAAAACTTAAAAAAATGTAAAAGAAGCTAATAGTTTTATTCTAGAAAAAAAACTAATTTTAAAAAACATTAAAAAAGAAAATAATAAAAAAATTAAGAAAGTATTGCAAACGATGTCTACAAAGTTCGTAAAAAATTACACATGTTAAAAAAGATGCAACTGAAATTGAAAGTATTATTAATAGAAACGGTAAAAAAAAATAAAAAAAATCAAGTTAAAAAAAATCGTGGAAACTATAAAAATAAATTGTATCACATCCGTAAATAAAAATTTAAGAAAATCAAAGTTTAAAAAAAATAAGTTAAAAAAAAATAAGTTATACAAAAATTCTTAAAAAAACACTTGGAAAAAATGAAAGCTGAAGAGGTTGGAAGTGGCAAGTCAAGTGCTGCGTCACGCAGCACACGCACAGAGGTTTTGTAGTCTGAAGCCTTCCAAAAAACAAACTGTTGCGAGAGGGAAAGTGATGCGCGTGTGCTGCGCCGCGCAGCAATAAGTGGTTTGAAGAGGTTTTTCTAAAAAAACAAACAGCACCTTCATGAATACAATTACATGCAACAGAACTTAAATAATCTTTCAACTAAAAGCCCTACAACGGTTAGACTCAAACGAGAGTTGTGCAATAGGGCCGAATAAATCATTCTAAAATTATTTAACCTTTGCAGCATGTAACTCCGCATATTCACTTATTAGTTAACTCACATCAATAAGAGTCCCATAAAGCACAAGACCATTCATTTATTGATCAAAAAGACGATCAGAGTCAAAGTATTCTAAAAACATCAAAGTAAAATCATAAATAGTCAATACGAAATAAATCTCCAGGGCATGCAGTGCGATCAAGTCGGGCCCTTCTTTTTGAAACCAGAAGTAGCTGAAAACATTTTAAACATGAACTGTAAGCACAAAGATTAATGAGTTCCCCAAAATACCACATACCATACATACAATTTCCATGGGCTACCCCATGGTCTTTTTCCTGGAATGATATGGGCTACCCACAGGGTCTTACAACCAAGTGTCATGGGCTACCCCATGGTCTTTCATTGAAATGTCATGAACTACCCTTATGGTCTAACATCTAAATGTCATGGGCTACCCTCATGGTCTTTCATGTAAGTGTCATGGGCTACCACCATGGTCTTTCATACAAATGCTACGGGCTACCCCCGGGGTCTTCCATGCAAGTGTCACAAAGACAATTTGCATCATACGCAATCTAGTGTGTCGATATTGGCTCCTTTGACCCACAAGTATAGTGAGAAGACTCACCCGACCTACTCAACAGAAGCGCAACAACTACCTCAACAACAAAACAGCCAATTCATGATACCTAAAGTCAAACCGAGACCAGCCTTAGTCAAATACTCAATTCTACCCAAGTTTGACCAAAAGTCAAATTGGTCAAATAGTCAACGGTCAAAGTCAACAGTCAACAGTCAAAAATCTCATAGCCGACGACCACAGTCGTAGAGATTGCCCCTTTCTCAAGTCGTGAAGGCTAATTCTTCACATCGTGATAACAACTATGGCATTCTTAATGTATTAAACTCTTAATCCTTTAACTCACTCATCCATACTTTCCAGAAGGGTCTCATACACCCAAATATAACATAAAAATCCTTACTTTATGATTATGCATGTCTAATACACGTCCTTTCCAAAGCTACATCAAAAGGGGGTAAGAAATGGGTCAAAATCTCATGCATGACCAAATTCGGATCCGATATACGTCATTATTGACTAATTGGTTATTTTGCAAAAGTAATTGTTTTATGTTATTCCTTTAATTTTACATAAAATTATGGCTAGTTTAATTAATATCATTGTTTATCATTGGATTGGTATTAGTATTGCTATTACACCTAATTAAGAAATTTGTTCTTAGTTGAACCTCATTCACCAAACGTATGGATCGTAACCGAACCGTAACAAAAGAGATAAATTCATATTAGTTAACCTATAAATTAATTCATTTGATAAGTGTTCCAATTTATTTATTTTCTATTTTGGATATTTCAAGCACCGCCAAAATAAGTGCATATACCCATCATAGTAATTTTTTTTGTTTTTTTGTTTTTTTGTTTTTTTTTCTAAATTAGGTATTCAATAGTAATTTTTTATTTATCTAAATTAGGTAATCAATTAAATACATATAGTAATTATTCTAATTGTTAATAATGAATTTTAATTCATTAATTAACATACATAAATAGTAAAGTTTGTACAGATGGACATACGTAAACCAAAATTCTGAATCATCTCTTTATTCCTAATATTTTATATAATTAATTTCAATATAGGTGAAAATGATACATATCGTATTAAAGGAAAATATATATATATATATATATATATATATATATATATATATATATATATATATATATATATATATATTTCCTTTAATACGATATGTATCATTTTCACCTATACGATATGTATCATTTTCACCTATATACACATGAACATCTACATGTATGATGTAAACTCTCTAAATCTAAACTAGAAATGAACTAGAGTCATCTTATTCCCATTTTTTATGGTGTCAAAGATGTCTAAATACAAAAATGTAGAGACAAAATCTGCCAATATAAGAACATCTTATGGTCCAAATGCGAAATCCAAAAAGTCTAGGAATCAAACCTGTCAATATATGAAAATTTAGGGACCAAACATACGATCAAACTTATCAATATAGGAAAATCTTATGATCAAAGATTGAAACCCGAAAAATATACTATTTATTTATTACCAATTATAATTAGATATATAAGAAATTTGTAGAAATTAAACCACAAAAAAACAGAAAGAACAAATGTTTATATTTCCTCAAAATATAACCATGAAACACTTGAGACAAAAACAGTTTACGAACAAAGACTAGATTCACAGAAACTGCAACAAGAATCTACAAAGATGAAATCTCGACTGAAACCGTAATTTGACGTACGCTTTCTCACTCGAACATGTGTAAAGTGTAAGTAAGCCTCGGAGTGAAAATCTGAATAATGAGCATGATTGGGTCGATGTTATTGTACTCCAGCTTTCGTACTTTTTAATATTTTAGCTTTATCCACATTTAGTCCTCAAGCATAAATTTTCTTCTAGCCATTACAACTCCATTTCCAAGCCCAAGTCCAATTCAAGCCTACGACCACTTTCAGCCCAAGAACACATTTCACCAACACAATCTAATAGCCCAATTCCATGTATGTATTTTTTTTATTTTTATTTTTACATATTTAGTTACTTTTGTTTTTTATTTTGTACACATATCACCATTTAGTTTGATGGTCATATGTGTACAAAGGTAAAAATATAAGTGACTAAACGTATACAAAAAAATAAATGGCTAAATATATACAAAAATAAACATAAGTAACTAAATGTGTACACAATCTACACTATGTTACCCTATTAGTGCATATTCCTTATATAAATAATAATATATTCCGAAAATACACAGTGTCACGAGCTCAAAAATATGAGAAAGTGAAAAATCTGACTTCGTATAAGGAAGTTATGATTTTTCTAAGTTTTAAAATCAACCCTGCGCAAAAATGTGTTTCGTAAAAAGTTAAAGGAAAATTTGATGATTTTTAACCAAAACAATGTAAAAGAGAATCGTAGTACTCCTCGATACAAAAACGGTGAAACAAAAAGCACCGAAAACGGAGTCCGTATGAGAGAGTTATAATTTTTGCAAAATTATTTAGGGTACACCCCTTATAAAAATATGAGTTAAAAATAAATTCTGATTTATCCAATGAAATCTAAAAGAAACTTGTAGTACTTGTCGATACGAACACGTGAATAAAAAGAACGTCAAAAATAGAGTTTGTATATGAAAGTTATGGATTTTTGAAAATTCGAAGTTTTACCTGGTGTGATAACGTGACTTGCTCGGAGAGTGCAACACGGCCAAGCTCGAACACCACACTCCACCGACCAAGCGATGCGGACCACCGAACACTCGACACGTGGCAACACCTGGGTAGAGCCAGTACACCACGACGCGACACCTTCATCAAAAGCGCGAAACGCTTTCTCTTTTTAGTGACTATAAATAACCTCTAAATTTAGTCTCTTTCACAAAAAAAAAGATAATCACTTCCCACAGTGATTTGATCACCATTTTATTTGATTTTTATGTTCATTTCATTTTATTTTATTTTAGTTTCATTTTTTATACTCTCGAGCTAGATAAATCCCGAGCCTCTGACCACTTTGCGTCAAGAACAAGTATTGACTAAAGCACGCTATAAGAGTGAGTTTCATGGCCCATTTTTCCAATTTTTTTTATTAAGGGGTGATACATGCTTAATATGATATTATAATTAATTATTAATTATCATTATGATATTTCAAATTTTTAAGCCATGTTATGCGAATGACATAATTATCATTATGTCGTTACTTTGCTCATTTAAAAATGAATAATAGTTATATTATGATGTTACTCTACTCATTTAAAAATAGATAATAACTATATTATGTTGTTGCTCTTTGCTCATTCAAATGGATAATATTATAATATTATAACATTACTCTACCCGTTTAATTTTATAAATATAACTAAACGCTATAATTATATATTAATGTAATCATACAAACGCAACATTGGTCTAATAACTAAAAATTTAGAAGTTAAATCTACAACAATTAATTGTATGCAAGCAGTGTTTAAATGAGACATATTCATCATCTTTGTTTAATACTTAGCCAAGACCCTTGCCTATAATCGTTAAATCTTAAGTGAGAGGAAAAATTATGTATAGATCTATATGGGCTGACACCCTCATGTGCGGTTGCTAGCTACAACCATGATGGTCAAGTCCCGGGTGATAAATATCTAAACATTACGATGTCCGATGAAGCATCGTGAGGGGCACCAACATGCCGACAACTCGATTATGGGAACTTATTGTAACCTTGATAGACACGCCTTAAGCAAACAACTATATAAGTTAAACTAATATTTATATACAGTAAAACATACTTTCAGTCAAGAAAGTACATTCATAACAAACATACTTTCGGTCAAGAAAGTACATTTATAAAGAACATTCTTTCGGTCAAAAGAGAACTCTTTTAACAGACATACTTTTAGTATAAAAATACATATTTAGTAAAATACTACATTTGGGATAAAAAACACACCGAAACGGACTTATACACAGTAAAACACTACTTTTGGATAAAGTACACAATCAATTATATAAGTTAAAACAGACTTATACATAATAAAACACTACTTTTGGATAAAAATAAACAAAAAACTATATAAGTTGAAATAGACTTATACACATTAAAACACTACTTTTGGATAAAAGTACACAAACAACTATATAAGTTGAAATATATTTATACATAGTAAAATACTAATATTAGATAAAATACACAAAAAATTATATAAGTTAAAACAGACTTATATACAGTAAAACACTACTTTTGATAAAATTACACCAACAACGATATAAGCTAAAACATATATATATATATATATATATATATATATATATATATATATATATATATATAGTAAAACAAATAATCTTTGATTACAAAAAGTACTTTCGATATAAACACTAAAAATCTGTGAACTCACCAATATTATGTTGACGTTTTCAAAATCGCATGTATTCCTCGGAAATCAAGAGATGGAAGCTTACACTACCAGAAGACAATTCTTGAAATCGCAATCACCAATAGACTAGTATTGCAACTTTATTAAGTAGCCTACTATTTAAGGCATCAGATTATTCTAAACTTTAAATACCATTGTAATCTCTTCTTTAGTATTAACACATTCACTATTTATGTTATATTTTTGTACTGTTAAATGTATGTTGAATAACTGTGATCCATGACGAACATCGTACAGCCTGACATTTCCGCCGCAGGTCGGAGGTGTGACAGTTCATCTCTTAACATATGTACATCTATAAATGAACATATTTTGCTATATTTCAAATTTGATTCAAATTCACCTGAAGAGCTTACTTTAAATGTTAACGTATGCTCATTTATAAACATGTTGTTCATATATGAACATCTATAAATGTTGAAAAGCCAATTTGATAATGTTTTTGCTACTAGTTTTTATTCAATTTGAGGAAATATCCATTTGTTCATTTATATTGGTTTAGATTGGTATTAATTAAAAGTTATTTTCAATGGATTTTACATATATATAAACATATGTTCATACATGAACATACTTTTTTGTTTGTGTGGTTTGACAATGTTTTTTTGTTATGTATTGAACCCACCATATACATATATGCACATTTGTATTTATGCATATATAAAAAATTTGATAACTCTTCTTATATTTTTTTGTAAAAAAAAAACATCTTAATAAGATAAGACGTTGTAAAATGTCATTAACTAGAAAAAATGTTTTTTTTTTTGGAATGATATGCATATACACACATTTTACATATATAAATAATGCATATGTACACAAACAAAAATATGCATGTGTGCACAATTGGAAATGTGCAAATGTGTATATCACAAATATACACATGCACAATTATGGGTGTGGTGTGTATATTTGTAAACATTTTTACATTTTAAAAAATGTCTTAATAGGCTAAGATGCTGCTAAAGAATTAGATTTGTTGTAGAAAAAAATGTTTTGTTTCTTTCAAGTGAGGTGTATATGTGCATATTTTACTTTAACAAACACAAATGTGCATATGTGCACATTACCACTATAAACATGTAAAAGAAACATTAATATGCATATGTGCACAAAGACAAATATACATATATGCATAAACATAAACGAGTGTGTGTATGTCACACATATGCACAATGTGTTATATATATATATATATATATATATATATATATATATATATATATATATATATATATATATATATATATCCTTGAAAACATTATATATTACGTATATATCATTCCAAAATTCATAATTAGATATATATCCTTGTTATCTTATTAAACTCACCCTTATATCCAATCCTATAATTTAAGAGGCATAAATTAATTTAATTATATTTAAAAATCTTAAATACATATACATTTACCGGAATACCCTTTGCATATTATATCCCAAATCAAATTCTATTATTTTGCTAGAAATCGTTAATCAGGGCGATCAACCTCCTCGTGATCGATCAACCTTTCTCCTCCGCCAGAAAACTAGTCCCGTCTCCTCCCATCTTCCGGTCACCTCACCTTCTTCCCTGTTAGCCCTCTAGCGGCTACCACCATTGGTTTGATACCTAGGTTAACCCTCCCCTCGTTCACGAAAGATGCGCCGTCACCCACACATTCCCCCTCCTCTTATCACCGGTAGCCACCAATTGAAGCCATAAACGTCAATTCCAAGTATTTGGGAGCATCAAGTCTCAATTTCAAGTACAAGTAGGTATCAAACTTATGTTTAATTTTGTATGTTTTGATTGGCTTCTAAATTAGGGATTTTATGTATAATATTTTTCCGGCAAGCTTCTCCAACTCCGAGGTGGCTTCTCTTTCTTCAGTTTGCAATCTTTTTGAGTTTTCTTTAATTTTACAAACGATTTTATCTTCTAAGCTTTCTTATCATTTAGGTTATTGATGAATATTATTATTATCATAATGTCTGCCTACAGAGATGGAAAATTAAGAATTATTTTACTATGCTTTGAATTTCTACTTTAAAGTGCCTTGGAGTTCGTTAGTCTTAAATGACTACATATTGACTTCTAGTTTGATAACTTTATTGTTGGGTTTTAACATAGGAAGAAGATAATGTTTGCTTGCCTTTATTATTGAAACTGAGTTCTAGGTTGATAACTTCAATGAGTTCTCACTCCAATCTTCACCATAATATTCTGATATTTGAATTAGTCTCTAACATTAATTATATTTTGGATGGAAGTTTTATGCCTAAACAGTCTTTGCCAATAGTATTGTCACAAGAAAAAGAATTAGTTACAAAATTTTAAAGTACAATACTGTTGGAGTCTGTTTATGATTTTGAATCATTCACAGCTACAATTGATTTTTCCCAATTGACTGTTACTGTTCATTGTTGTTACTATAGATATATTGTTTAGTATGACAACATAAGATAAAGCATTTTAACGATCACAAATTCTGTTCAAGTGGTGATATCTACTTCTGACAATGTCTTCCTCTTTGTTTTCTACACATGGCACCATACTAGCTCCTGAACAAAGGAAGATCTTTGTTGATTCAGATAACTCAGATTTCTTCCATAACAAGAATAACCATGTGTCAATGAACAAATGAAGGTTATTATCCAAGGATACAATCTAATGTAAAGCACTAGAGGTCCAAAGCCAACACACATTCTTGAAGGGAGATAAATTCCAACTTGAAGATGTTTTGTCAAACTAGTTTTTTATTGCAATAGATTGGTCATTTTTCGACCCTGTTTGTAACTTTCACAGCATCATGCTGTTTTTTTATATTTAATGCATTTTAGCAATTCATAAAAAATAAAAGTTTGATGTTATTTCATAGTTCTCTGTGCAATGATGATAATTTGGTAACATGTTGTATATGTTGTAACATGTTGATTGTACATCTTATAGTCCAAAATTATTACAAAAATGGTCATTTTGATAGGAAAAAATTACATAAATGGTTCCTATAGTAGAAAAACAATTGCAGAAATTTTCCCTGTGGTTGAAAAACAATTGCAGAAATGGTCTCTGTGGAAGAAAATACATTGTAGAAACAGTGCCTGTTGCAGAAATACATTACAGAAATAGTCACTATGACACAAAATCTTTACGAAAGGTCCTTTTGGCAGAAATGCATTACATAAATAGTCCATGTGGCATAAAATATATTGCAGACATAGTCCTTGTTGCAGAAATACATTACATAAATAGTCCCTATGGCATAATATCTTTTCGAAATGATACCTTTGGCAGTAATTATTACAGAAGTAGTCCCTGAGCATTAAATGCATTGCAGAAACAATCCTTGTTGCAGAAATACATTACATAAATAGTCCTTATGGCATAATATCTTTACAAAATGGTCATTTTAGTAGAAAACATTTACAGATTTGGTCCATGTGGCAGATATACTTGACAAATGTAGTCATGTGGCAGAATGTTTTTTTTACAGAAAAGGTCCTTGCTGGAAAAAAATAATTACAAAAATGGCCCCAAAATAAGTACACATATTTGATCAAATTTTTAACGGTTTTTCCCATTACAAATCCTACCGAACAACAAAATTAAAAAATTAAACAATCCATGCAGAAAGCATTGAAGTACTAAAATGTAATCAAACTCATAACAAAAACTCATGATCTTTTGTGTTCTTTCCTATTGCTAGAGGGTGCTTCATCAAAACCTTGATGTGCGGGATTTTTGCAAGTCCTTTGATGGTGTCCATACATACCACAACGCGGACATTTGTGTCTTTTCTTGGACTCATCATGTGGTACAATTCTATTCTTTTTAGGTCGTCCAGGCGGCCGTTTTATAATAGGTGGATATATCTTGTCGACTGTCTCTATATATACACCCATTGATATTTTCCAGGCATCAGACCAATTTCTAAAGCGTATGCTTCTTTAAATTTGTCGACTGTGAAATATGTATCAACATATTTGTCCCAACTAGGCTCCCTTGTGAAAGCAATAAAAGCAGCTGTATGCACACACGGAAGGCCTGTAACTTGCCATTTTCGACAACTATATTTTTTCTCATCCAATATAACATCCCAACGATTTCCTTTGTACTTCACTTCCGCTTTATTATCACTGCTTCTACAAACTTGAAATTCACCCTAAGTTCTACATGAGAAAATAAAACAAGAACAAACTAATATCAAAATATATATATATATATATATATATATATGTTTAATGAAAAAACAATTATGTATATATATAGTTCCTTAACTTGCCTTAGTGATTGTTTTGAGATACTTCTTTGCTTTTGGAACTAGTGGTCCTTTCCATTTTTGTACCTTACTTCTTTTCTTGTCAAATCGTTCCATAAGCTTTTCTCTAATTGCATCAAGGAGATCAAGCATCGGTTTATAACGTATGTCACCTACCCAAGAGTTAAAAGTTTCTGAAATGTTGTTGGTAATGTAATCACACTTGACAAGTGTGTCAAACTTACTTCGACTCCATATCTTTTTATGGTTCTCATTCAAATATGAAATTGCATCTGCACATTTAGTAGCAATTTCATTTAACAATCTATCACGCTTGACTAACAGAGTAGGTATTTGCAGCCTCCCATAGCTTGCTCATGAAAAAGTCACCTCGAAAATGTTTCTTGAAGTTGCTACATAAATGTCTTATGCATTCTCGATGCTCAATATTAGGATAAACCTGTGTAATAGCTAATTCCAAGCCTTTTTGCATGCCAGAGGAGATAACAAGACCATTTGGTGTACCAATCGCTTTTTTTAGTGACGTAAGAAACCAAGTCCATGATTTTGTATTCTCTGCCTCAAGCACACCATAGGCTACTGGAAACATACCATTGTTACCATCGATACTTGTGACAACGGCTAACACACCATTAAATTTCTCTTTCAAATGACAAGCATCAAGCCCAATTTAAGGACGACAACCGGCAAGAAACCCCTTAGAGCATGCTGTTAATGATATAAAAAAGCGTTGGAAATGTTTCGTTTCACCCACTCTCTGTAAATCAATCTCCACCACACTTCCTGGATTTCTTTTTTCAAGTTCTTGTTTGAAATCATATATATGTACATAAGAGTCATCCCACTTTCCATACATATCGGTATAAGCTTGTTCTCTTCCTCTAAAGACTCTCATATATGGTCTTCAACATTGTAGGTATGCATAAGCCACTTTTTTAGGTCGGCAGGAGAGACATCGCCTTCAGATTTCAACTTGTCGGTAACAACATCATCAATCCATCCTTGAGTGGCATGTTTGTTACCGCTCTTGTTGCTTCGAGTACAAGAATGAGTTTCTATAACTTCTTTACCTACAAAATTGAAAAAAAACATATAATTATGTTAACATAATAACAATGTCGACGAATGTAGTATTTCTCAAATTTTATACTTACTTCAAAAGTAACCCCATCTTGTGTAAGAGAAGCATGAATTCTCCACTTACACTTTTTATCTCCACAACATGCGGTAAGTCTTGTCAAATCACTTTTCTCAATGACATACTCAAATTCATTTGTTAGTGCATAATGATTCAATGCTCTTCTAAAAGCAATTACACTTGGGAATTTAGAATTCACTTTCGTAAATGGATTTAACTTACTATATGCATAAGTTTCGTCATAATTTAGAAGCTCATATTCATTATCGGAATTATGAAGACTATGATAGCTTTCTTGACTTGGACAAACTGAGTCTGTCTCATTTTCATCATCAGATTCATCATTACTAGCTGAAGTACCTGAAACCAAAACTGAAAACTGTAAGGACGAAGCTTAGTGAGCTACCCAAACTACCACATACCTTACAAAGCACATATAACAGATAACATAACCATGGGACTACTCCCAGCTGCATTGGGACGAATCCCGACATCGGCTTACCCGACATCGGACTCCTGTCCGGCATCGGGCTCACCCGGCATCCTTTCGCATCGGGCATTGGGCTCACCCCGGCATCGGGCTTACCCCGGCACATACAAAGCATAATCACATAAGCTGCATCGGCCTTGCCCCGGCATCGGACCGAAGCCCGAAACAAATAACATATAACACATAACTAGCATACATCGGGCTTGCCCGACATCGGACTTGCCCGACATCGGACTTGCCCGACATCGGACTTGCCCAGCATCGGACCGGAGTACGGGACACATAACATATAACATAATCGCATATACTGCATCGGGCTTGCCCGGCATCGGACCGGAGTCCGGGACACATAACACATACACATATACATGCATGAATCACAAAGACATCAAGCATAATTAACTACTTCTCGGGAACGCCCCGGCATCGGACCGAAGTCCGGAAACATATAAACTGCATCGGTCTAACCCCGTCATCGGGCTCAGCCCGACATACTCTACAACTTAAACGGGCTGACATTATGGCCGTAGACCCGTTACTACTGGAAGGAAACTCACCTCGAGTGACTGACTGCTGCAACCCTGGGTGAGGAATCTCTGTCTGCTGCTCCGGCGACTCTCCGGCTATAAATTTCCATAAAGGTACTTAGTCAAAAACCGATAATTACTCTTAGTGTAAAATGACCATTTTACCCCTGGCTAAAGTCAACATCCTGGTCAAAGTTAACACCCGGTTGACCTGACTCGCCGAGTTGGTTCACCAAGTCGTCGAGTCCCTATTCTTTCATCTGTTCCAAACCCCGAATCTACTCGTCGAGTCTAGCATGAACTCAACGAGTTCTCCTTCAATCATAACATCAGGACTATCTTCATCTGGCTCGCCGAGTTCATCCTTGAACTCGTCGAGTTCATCTTCATCATATGAGTGTGACGAGCCTGTGACTCGCCGAGTTGTATGAACAACTCATCGAGTCCGTCTTCATGGGTTGGGAGATTGCATTGGACTCATCGAGTATGTTCATACACTTGCCGAGTCCCATGGTTTCCATGTCCATAACTACGTCTATTTTGTTGAGTCCCCCTTCTGGACTCATCTAGATCCCTTCGAATAAGAAAATATTGGGTAACCAAACCCCCGACTCGCCGAGTCACAAGAACGACTCGTCGAGTCAACTAATGTCCATGCTCATAACTCGATTTCTGTTGTGCTAATCTCATCCAAAGGGTAGATCTAGGCTCCTAAGGTCGATATAACACGTAAAGTCATGAACTTTACGTCCATGCATGGGACTTTTAAGCTTAAAAGACCAAAAATAGGGTCTATTACATGCATGTGGTTCTCATGGCCATAAAGTTGGCACCTTTATGCCATGAGAACCCTCCAAGGTTCCAGATCTGAAGCATTTACCCTATATTACACTCTACAATCCGAAATGGCTTGGAAATGCCCCCAAAGATGTCAAGATTCAAGCCTCAAAGATGATCTAACAAATAAGGAGTCAAGGTAGGAGCTCTTTACCTTAAATAACTGGAAGTGCAACCACAACTCTGGATCCACTGACTTGCTTCTTGATTCCAAGCTTTCCCTTCCTTCTTCTAACTTCAAATCACAAAGAAAGGCACAAATTGCTCAAGAATGCTCACAATTGATTAGGGTTTCGAGGACAGAGCTTGAAGGTGATAGAGGCTAGGGTGGAAGCCTCATAAGATGTTTAAATAGGGTGCAAACCCTCCAATTTAGGGTTTCACTCAGAGAGCTCCTACTCGCCGAGTCAGTCTTCCGACTCGTCGAGTAGGTCACTTAATCCCCCGACCCGGGGTCGATCCCACTCGACGAGTTGGGCCTCCAACTCGTCGAGTTCAAGGGTAAAATAAGGAGTTTGGCTTGAATTTAAATGTGTACCTGAGACCGGGTGTTACAATTCTCCCCCACTTGTCTTAGACTTCGTCCTCGAAGTCTGTTGTCTCTGAAAACAACTCTGGGTAGTGCTCCCTCATTTCCTCCTCGGGCTCCCACGTCCACTCCGAACCCTTGTGGTGCTGCCACTGCACTTTCACTAACTCTACCCTCTTCTTTCTCATCTCTTTCCTCTTGCGATCTAAAATCGCCACGGGTCTCTCGATGTGGTTCAGGCTATCATCAACCTGAATGTCCTCAAGGGCTACCACTGCTGAATCATCCACTAAGCACTTCCGCAACTGAGAAACATGGAACGTGCTGTGGATCTGGCTGAGCTCTGCTGGAAGATCTAACCGATAGGCAACCCGACCCACCCATGCCAAACCCCTAAATGGACCAATGAACCTGGGGCCCAGCTTGCCCCGCTTCCGAAATATGATAACACCCTTCCAGGGTGACACTTTCAGGAGGACCATATCGCCCACCTAAAATTCCAAGTCCGAACGCCGCTTGTCGGCGTAACTCTTCTGCCGACTCTGAGCAGTCTGGAGCCTGCTCCGGACTTGCTGAATCCGCTCCGTGGTCTTGAGTACTACCTATGTACTCCCCATGACTCTCTGACCGACCTCACCCCAACAGATTTGGGTCCTACACTTCCTCCCATAGAGCATCTCGAAGGGAGGTCGGTCTATACTGGAGTGATAGCTGTTGTTATATGAAAATTCCGCGAATGGAAAATACGTATCCCAACTGCCACCGAAATCTAGCACACATTCCCGAAGCATGTCCTCGAGAGTCTGAATCGTCCTCTCGTTCTGCCCGTCCATCTGAGGGTGGAAAGCGGTGCTGAAATGGAGACGAGTACCCATCTCGTCGTGAAACCGCTTCCAAAACCTAGAAGTAAACCGGACATCTCGATCTGACACCACCGATACAGGCACTCCATGACGTGCCACTACCTCTCGCACATAAATCTCGGCCAACTTCTCAGCCGAGATGCTCTCCTGGATCGGTATAAAATGGGCGCTCTTGGTCAACCGATCCACGATGACCCATATCGATTCAACCCCACGTGCGGTCCTGGGAAGCTTAGTAATGAAGTCCATAGTGATATCCTCCCATTTCCACACGGGAATGTCAAACGGCTACACCTTGCCATGGGGCCTCTGGTGCTCTGCCTTGACCTTCCTTCAGGTTAGGCATCTCTCCACATACCAAGCTACGTCCCGCTTCATGCAGGGCCACCAGTAATCGGGCCGAAGATCTCTGTACATCTTTGTCGCCCTTGGATGGATGGAGAACCGCGACTTATGGGCCTCCTCCATCAACACCTGCCGTACTCCGCCCCAGTACGGTACCCAGACCCTCCCATGCAGGGTCAACAATCCTCGGCTATCGAAATCAAACGAAGCTACTCGGCCCACTATCCTCTCGCACTTTTGGTGCTCCTCCTTCAGGCCCTCAACCTGCACCTCCCTAATCTGCTCTAGCAGTGGAGTAATCACTGTCCTCAGACAGATATCTCGGATCGGAGCTGCTACTGCCTTGCGGCTCAGGGTGTCGGCCACTACGTTGGCCTTCCCCGGGTGGTAAAGGATCTCACAGTCGTAATCCTTTACCACATCCAACCACCGCCGCTGCCTCATGTTCAGATTCGGCTGATCCATGAGGTACCTCAAACTCTTGTGGTCCGTGTAGATAGTACACCGGACCCCGTAGAGGTAATGCCGCCAAATGTTGAGGGCGAACACCACCGCCCCCAGCTCCAAATCATGCGTCGGGTAATTAGCCTCGTGAGGTTTTAATTGTCGCGAGGCATAAGCTATCACATGCCCCCGCTGCATCAACACTGCTCCCATACCTATGATCGAAGCGTCACAGTAGACTACAATGTCATCTACTCCCTCTGTGCGAGGCGGCGATGCCTGAGCGTTTGAAAGGATGTCTGCTGCTCAGGACCCCAACGAAACACCACCAACTTCTTGGTTAGTCGGGTCAGCGGGACTGCTATCTTGGAGAAATCCTGGATGAATCTCCTGTAATACCCTGCCAAACACAAGAAGCTCCAAATCTCGGATGGAGACTTCGGGACCTCCCACTGCATCACGACCTCTATCTTGGCCGGATCGACTAATATACCATTCTGGTTGACGAGGTGTCCCAAAAACTGCACCTCGCGCAACCAGAACTCGCACTTAGAGAACTTTGCAAAAAGTCTCTCCCTCCTTAAGGTCTCTAGCACCTCTCTTAGGTGCTCCTCATGCTGCTCCTGAGTCTTGGAATAAACCAAGATGTCGTCAATGAATACTATCACATACCGATCTAGCATCGGTCTGCATACACGGTTCATGAGGTCCATGAATGCGGCTGGAGCGTTAGTGAGCCCAAATGACATCACCACAAACTCATAATGACCATAGCGGGTCCTAAAAGCGGTCTTCTGCACATCATCATCTCTGACCCGCATCTGGTGATATCCGGATCGTAGATCAATCTTGGAAAACCAAGATGCTCCCTGAAGCTGGTGAAACAAGTCATCTATCCTCGGGAGTGGGTAACGGTTCTTCACCGTTACCTTATTTAGCTCCCGGTAATCTATGCACATACGGTGCGACCCATCCTTCTTCTTCACAAACAGGATCGGGGCTCCCCATGGTGAACTGCTCGGCCTGATAAAACCCTTGTCTAGCAGCTCTTGCAGCTGCGTAGACAACTCCTGCATCTCGGGAGGAGTCAACCGATATGGTGCCTTGGCTATCAGAGCCGTACTGGGGACCAGGTCAATCCGGAACTCAACCTGTCTCTCCGGAGGTATCCCAGGCAAATCCTCCGGGAACACATCTGGATACTCTCGTACCACCGGTACATCATCGAGTGTCGTCTTATCCTTATCTCGTGTATCCATGACATACGCGACATATCCCGCACAGCCCTGCTGAATGTGACGTCTCGCTCTCGCTGCAGAACAAAAAACTGGTCTGCGCTGTGGCCTCTCGCCCTGAATCACTAACTCTCCCCCACTGGGAGTGCGAACTCTTACCAACTGCTACTCACAATGTATCACTGCCCCATTGGGGCTCAACCAATCCATACCTACTATAACCTTATTCCCTCGCAGGGGAATAGGAACCAAATCCACTGAGAACTGCTCATCAAATAGCCGCAATGTACATCCTCTATGAACTCTCGTGACCCTGACGGTTCTGTCATCAGCTATCTCAACGTCGAATGCGCAATCCAGCTCCCCTGGAACTCTGCTAAATCGCTTGCTAAGTGCGAGCGACACAAATGATCGGGTAACCCCCGAATGAAACAATACCATAGCTGAAATGACGTTCACTAAGAACGAACCTATACACAAACACATAAACATGAGAAACAAACAATATCAAATACAGAGATAAGAGGAAAATACATACCCGTCACCACGTCAGGAGCTGCTCGTGCCTCCTCTGCAGTAAGATGAAAAGCCCTGCTTCGCGCCGTAGGCGCATCAGCCCGACCATGACGGCCATCTGTAATCCTCAAGGTGGCAGGAGAAGGTGCTACCACCTTCCCTGCTGCTGCAAATCTCGGGCACTGGGACCGCTTGTGTCCCCTCTGATTGCACTGAAAGCAAATCAGATCTAATGATGGTGTGGTGGTGGTAGTAGCTGTGCAATCTCGGATCATGTAACCCGTTCGGCCGTACTTGTAGCAACCCAAACTCCCTGCCTTGCACACTCCCTCGTGCATCCTGCCGCATTTGCCACAACGACCGTGGCTTTGTTGGCTCTGAGATCTGATACCTTGGGATTCTTGCCCATACCTCCTGACTGAACTCCCCTGGCTTCCTCTTCCTCTCCATCTCTAAATCTAACTCCCTCTCTCGATCCCTCGCTATCATATCCTCCAACGTCTTGCAGCTGGATCGGTTCACAAACTGGCGGATATCACTCCACAACATTTCATGATATCGGGTCTTTTTCATCTCCTCGTCCGCCACATACTGCGGAACAAGAAGGGTCCTCTCCCTAAACTTGGCGGTAATCTCCACCACAGTCTCTGTCGTCTGCTAGAGGTCCTGAAACTCCCTAGCAAGCTGCTGCACCTCAATAACAGGTGCGAACTCGGCTCTGAACCTGGTCGTGAAATCACTTCAGGTCATAGTATGCAACACAGTTTCATTTCCAATGAATCTCCCGACCTCCTCCCACCAATCTCGTGCCCTGTCCTTCAGAAGACAGGATGCTAATCTGACCTTGTTCCCCTCGGGACATTTGCTGGTACGGAACGCGTTGGCGACATCCGCAAACCATCTGGTACTCGCAATGGGGTCCCGATCCCCATGGTAGTCGGGAGCTACACAAGCTCTGAACTCCCTGAAAGTCAATATGCGCGATCCCATCATGGCCGCTATCTCAGTGCGGAATGCGCTCAGCTTCTCATCCAGAAGCTCTAAAATACCCTCCTTGACCGATCCAAAAATCACAGGAGTCTGGTCTAGTATGTTGCGCGTGACCTCCGAGGAGATGAACTCCCTGTTCTGCTCGTCTAACTGCCTGGCTCCACAGCCTGAGCCCGATACCTCTCCTGCGCCTGAACTACCATCTGCTGGTCTAGGGCGTAAAACCACCATTCTGAAAACACATCATAACAAGCGTCAAAATACTAATATAACTAGAGGGATCACATACACTACAAGTTCCCTGGTCTTATCTCAGCCTTCCTTGATTCGAGTACGGATCCTCTGCTTTCAGTAGTACGGGCCCATACTACTTTCCACATCTATCCGTACTTTCCTCAAGAACTGTCTTGACTCCACCAAGTCCCTTCTACTACTACTGCTCTCTGCTACTCTTATCCTAGGCTTGCCCTAGGGTAATCACCATCCCACTCTCCGCCATCAGCTGCATAAGAAGTCCCTGCTTTCTTCCCCTAACTAGCTCGCGAATACTATTACATATTACTCAGACTAGATAATTCTTCGAATGAGAGATCCTACCCTACAACAGTTGGACTCAAACAAGAGCTGCGAAATAGAGCTAGACTTAACCTTGTAAAATTATTTAGTCCTTGCAATATGTAACTTAGCATATTCGTTTACTAGTTAGTGAAAGACAACTAGAACTCCTAAAAGCACAAAGCAAGTAGCATTCGACATTGAGTACACATATTCAAGTATATACTACTTTGGCTATCATACTGACAATTCTGTACTAGCATGCAGTTCTCATAAAGCTGAAACACATATAACAGGCACATAAGGCATCCTTCCTAGATCCTTAGTCCTAATCTAGCATGCTGTTCTAATAAAGCTGATAATCATAACATAGCATAAACTTGTATGGGTAATTTGGGAGTACTTACTTGAGTTCGGCTGATTGCATGCACCACACCCTTTTCTCTTTTCAAAGTTCTTTTCTCAAAAAAATTTCTTTTCGCTTTTTCTAAAACTCTTTTCTTTTGCAAAAATTGATTTTCCTTTTGAAAATTTCTCTACCAATTCCTTAGTTTGAGTTCAGACACACCCGAAAGTGCGCCCGAGTCCCTTAAACCAAGGCTCTGATACCAACTTGAAACGTCCCCAAAATACAAGCCAAAAATTTCGTTTTTAAAATCATTTAGCAAACATAATATTATCACCATAAAATAAAATCATCAATCATGTATCTCAAAATCTCATAAAATCTGTCAACATATAACTGTCTCGCATAAAATATCAGAGTAAGCTCCCAGGCTAATAAAACTGTGGTGTGTGCCATGCCATCAACTCGAGCCCTTCCCTTTACTAGTTGAAGTACCTGAAACCAAAACTGAAAACTATAAGCACGAAGCTTAGTGAGCTCCCCCAAAGTACCACATACCATACAAAGCACATATAACAGATAACATAACCCTGGGACTACTCCCAGCTGTATCGGGACGAATCCCGACATCGGCTTACCCGACATCAGACACCTATTCAGCATCGGGCTCACCCCGGCATCCGACCACATCGGGCATCGGGCTCACCCCGGCAAATACATAGCATAATCACATAATCTGCATCGGGCTTGCCCCGACATCGGACCGAACCCGGAACAAATAACATATAACAGATAACTAGCATACATCGGGCTTGTCCCAAAATACATAATACATGGCATAATGACTAACATACATCGGGCTTGCCTCGGCATCGGGCTTACCCCGGAACACTTAACACAGAACATATAACATAATCGCATATACTGCATCGGGCTTGCCCGACATCGGACCGGAGTCCGGGACACATAACACATAACACATATACATGCATGAATCACAAAGACATCAAGCATAATTAACTACTTCTCGGGGCCGCCCTGGCATCAGACCGAAGTCTGGAAACATATAAAATGAATCGGGCTAACCCCGACATCGGGCTCATCCAGACATACTCTACAACTTAAACGGGTCGACATTATGGCCGTAGACTCGTTACTACTAGAAGGAAACTCACCTCGAGTGATTGACTGCTGCAACCCTGGGTGAGGAATCTCTGTCTGCTGCTCCGACGACTCTCCGGCTATGAATTTCCATAAAGGTACTTAGTCAAAAACTGATAATTACTCGTAGGGTAAAATGACCATTTTACCCCTGGCTAAAGTCAACATCCTGGTCAAAGTCAAAACCCGGTTGAACTGACTCGCCGAGTTGGTTCACCAACTCGTCGAGTCCCTATTCTTTCATCTGTTCCCAACCCCGACTCTACTCATCGAGTCTAGCAAGAACTCGACGAGTTCTCCTTCAATCATAACATCGGGACTATCTTCATCTGGCTCGCCGAGTTCATCTTCATCATATGAGTGTGACTATCCTGTGACTCGCCGAGTTGTATGAACAACTCGTCGAGTCCGTATTCATGGGTTGGGAGATTGCCTTGGACTCGCCGAGTGTGTTCATACACTCGCCGAGTCCCATGGTTTCGAGGTCCATAACTACGTCTATTTGTTGAGTCCGCCTTCTGGACTCATCTAGATCCCTTCGACTCAGAAAAGGTTGGGGAACCAAACCCCCAACTCACCAAGTCCCAAGAACGACTCGTCGAGTCAACTAATGTCCATGCCCATAACTCGATTTCTGTTGTGGTAATCTCATCCAAATGGTAGATCTGGGCTCCTAAGGTCGATATAACACGTAAAGTCATGAACTTTACGTCCATGCATGGGACTTTTAAGCTTAAAAGACCAAAAATAGGGTCTATTACATGCATGTGGTTCTCATGGCCATAAAGTTGGCACCTTTATGCCATGAGAACCCTCCAAGGTTCCAGATCTGAAGCATTTACCCTATATTACACTCTACAATCCGAAATGGCTTGGAAATGCCCCCAAAGATGTCAAGATTCAAGCCTCAAAGATGATCTAACAAATAAGGAGTCAAGGTAGGAGCTCTTTACCTTAAATAACTGGAAGTGCAACCACAACTCTGGATCCACTGACTTGCTTCTTGATTCCAAGCTTTCCCTTCCTTCTTCTAACTTCAAATCACAAAGAAAGGCACAAATTGCTCAAGAATGCTCACAATTGATTAGGGTTTCGAGGACAGAGCTTGAAGGTGATAGAGGCTAGGGTGGAAGCCTCATAAGATGCTTAAATAGGGTGCAAACCCTCCAATTTAGGGTTTCACTCAGAGAGCTCCTACTCGCCGAGTCAGTCTTCCGACTCATCGAGTAGGTCACTTAATTCCCCGACCCGGGGTCGATCCCACTCGACGAGTTGGGCCTCCAACTCGTCGAGTGCAAGGGTAAAATAAGGAGTTTGGCTTGAATTTAAATGCGTACCTGAGACTGGGTGTTACAAAACTAAAGCTCTTCATAAAGACATCATTAGGGACTCCAACAAAGGGAAATCTATAGCCCTGGTCTCCAAAAAAGAAGTAGCCAATTTGATCAACGACTTTGATGATTCTGATTAGGGTGAAATAAATAATGAGAAAATCGTGATGAACTGGTTGCTAGTGTTGCACCCATTGTTAAACGCTATGAAGAAAGTATATCTAATGGAGCCAGAATAGTTCAGCCCAAGGGAAATAACTCAACGAGAAAGCATTACACAGAGAAAAGATATTTAGGTAATTTCTTCAGCTGTGGAAGCCCTGACCACTTTTCTAGGGACTTTTCAATGAAGCTCCTGATAACATTTTTAGCAGATGTGACGCTGGTCCTTATCAAGTTGTTAGGGAGTCAAAGATAAAAGGCAGGAATTACTCTTTTAGTTTCAGTGTCAGGAGCATGTCTAGTACTTAGACAGTAGATTCTCTAGACATATGACTGGTCTCAAGTTCCTCTTGAATGATTTTATGGAGAAAGATGGTCCTATTGTCACTTTTAGAGATATCCGCGAAGGAGCAATCAAAGGTCTGGGTACAAAAAGGTGCGAATCAGTTGAGCTGAAATATGTGTTCTATGACAAGGGCCTTTAAAACAATCTAATTCCAATCAATCAATTGTGTGACACTAGCTACAAAGTTCTTTTCGACTGCAATGAAGGAAAAGTCATAGAATCAAGGAACGTAATTGTGCTCACTTCGTTCAGGATCAATCACATTTACATGCTTTGATTCTATTTATGTTTGACAATGCATATTTATGCTTTCTTTACATTGCTTTTTGCTATCCTTAACTACTAAACATAAGCTTCTAATTTTTATTTCATTACTTTAGTTATAAAACTCTTTATGCACTAGAAATTCATTATAGCTTTCAAATTACTAAAGGAGTATACATTGTATATTGCACTACTAATATTTACTATGTGTTTTCTTCTATCTGACTCTCTAAGTCTCAGGATCTTCTGCCTTTATCTTGAAGCTGACCATCATTGATTTGTCCTTTAGGAATGGATCAATGCGTTGATCCTTCGGTGCATCATCTTTTGAGTAGAGCTGGTTGGAGATGGCTCTGCATCTTTTCTTTAGCACCAACTACTCTCTCCCTGAAGTTGATGATCACGTTGAATGACATGAAGCATCCTGCTAATGAGTTAAGATTAGAGATAACTGTGTCTGAACTTGTTTTTCAGGACACTGATATCTTCTTTCTCTTGCAACATATCTATGTTACAATGGGATGAAGTGAAACTGGGCAACGTGGCACATCTAATTTTCATAGACGCTCTTACTGCTACACCGATTCCCATAAAAAAACCAAGGACCTCTTCAACCAGACAGTGCTCCTCATCTCTTTTATCATGGATCATAAAGAATGGAACCTTCAAGTCTTGTCTTGGTGACTCTCATAACTAGAAGGTTACAAAGATTGGATCCTATTAACTCGTTGGTTACAAAGACTGGTTCTTGCTCTTCATTTTTTCTTGGAAAAGATGAAGCTTGGTCCATTTTCAATACTTCAACAATGAAGAGCATCTTCTATCTTTGTATGTTATAAATTGTGTTTTGTTTTGATGTATTTGATCATGTTTTTGTATTCTTTTATAGAAATTGTTGAGGGGAAGATATCTTGGAGAAAGGAACTTATTTATGGCCTTTCAATTCAAAAGATTTGCTAGATCCGGTCTTTATCTTTTTTCTGAAAAAAGTTGCAAAGATTTTGTTTTTAGAAAACTTCCCTGTTTGATTAACTCTTTTGTTTTATTCTTGCATTTCTTTACACATTCTATTCTTTATTATTTTATTCTATTGTGCCATATTAAATGAATTGATGGTGAATTTTAAATTCAAGACTGCAACTTAACTTCATGACACAAAAGATAAACCACTTCTCGGTGATAAGTTTACATTGTTTATGATTCATGCTGATTTCACCTCAGCGTGATTAAAACATCACATTCTTTCCTTTAACTTCTTCTTCACAAAACTTAGTTATTCATTGCGATATACCATACACTGATGAAAGTGTGAAACTCTGTGCCGATGGTTAGTCTATGTATCGTAGGCTATTACATGCACCAATCTATTCTCAATCTATATTTCTTCTTAAAAGCCTTATGATTCAGCATAACATACTATACGCTGATGAGAGCTTGAAACATCTGTGTCGATGGTTAAGTTATGTACCGTGGCTTATCACACACACCAATCCATTCTTTCCATACATTTTTCTTTAGAATTTTATGATTCAGCATATGAAACCAGACGTTGATGAGAATTCGAAAAATCTGTGTCGATAGGTATATCATGTACCGTGATGTATTACACGCACCTACCCATTCACTCCCAACAAATATTGTATTATAGAAGTTGATGATTCACTGTATCTATATACTGATAAAACTTTGACGCTCTTTTCCTATGGATACATTTAAATACCAAAATGTATTACACGCATCATACAATTCTTATTCCTTTTCTTCTAATAAAAGAAGTTCATAATTCAGCATATCAAACCATACACTGATGAGACTTCGCAATACTATGTCATTAAATGATAGTACAAACACATGCTATCAGGAGACATCACTATCTCACTCGTTTCACAGCTACAACTTTGATCCACTAATAATGCAACTCTGATACGCTGACCGCTTTTGCTGATGATGCATGTCACTGATGCTATGTCTCACTGATACATAATTCTCTTATCTAAATGGTAATTTTTGGATGACGATCAAGATATGTAACAACATCTTGCAACACGATATTTTTACGGCGCCTTCTACTCCAATAATGATTACGCAAAAATGTAGAAAATCCTCGGATAAACTAGGAGAATTCTCTCTCCAGTGTCACTTTTACAACTTATCCATTCAGTCGAAGTTCTATCATAAAGGATCTCTCGGTTATCATCTTCTATGTCTCAAGTTCTTCAAGATTTCAGCATGTCAAAGGTTCTATACATCTTTGCTCTTGATGACGCCTTCTGCTACAATAATGATTACGCAAAAATGTAGAAAATCCTCGGATAAATTACGAGAATTCTCTCTCCTATGTCACTTTTACAACTTATCCATGGAATCAAAGTTCTCTCATAAACTAAGCTATCAATTGCGCGCTATAGCGGCACTATAGCGACGCTATACCGTTTTGAGGAGGTCAAGAACCGCTATTTTCAGTTTAGCTGAAACATCCCAAAAATACGGTCCAAAAATTTCTTTATAAAATCATTATTAAAACCATAAATATCATCATCAAGTAAACATCATCAACCATGTATCTCAAAAACATCATCATAACTGTCAAAGTGTCAAAATATCATATCAAATATCAGAGTGAGATATCCCAGGCTAGAAAACTGTGGTGGGTGCCATGCGATCATCCGGAGCCCTTCCCTTTGCTAGCAGATGTACCTGAAACCAAAACTGAAAACTTTAAGCACGAAGCTTAGTGAGCTCCCCCAAACTACCACATACCATACACATAACATGTCACATATAACATATAACATATCTTTGGGACTCTGCCCAGCTGCATCGGGACGAACCCGACATCGGCTTACCTGGCATCAGACTTCTGCCCGACATCAGGCTCACCCCAACATCAGACCACGTCTGGCATCGGGCCTCGCCCGACAATGGGCTTACCCCGGCATCGGGCTTGCCCCGACATACACACTGCATATCATATATCATAAACACATAACATAAACATATAAACTACATCGGGCTTGCCCCGACATCGGACCGTACTCCGGAACACATAACACATAGCATATAAACTAACATACATCGGGCTTGCCCTGACATCGGACCTAGGCCCGAAACACATATGACATAACATGCATGAATCACAAAGACATCAAACATACATAAATACTTCTCGAGACGCCCCGACATCAGACCGAAGTCCGGAACACATACTCTACATCGGGCTAGCCCCGACATCGGGCCGAAGCCCGGCACATACTAACATACATAAACGGGCCGACATTGGTGCCTTCGACCCGTTCCTACTGAAGGAAAGCTCACCTCTAAAACGTGATGCTGAACTCGTGTGTGAGTAATCTCTGCTGGCTGCTCCCACGACTCCCCGACTAACTCTATACAATAATACTTAGTCAGAATTCTGAAAATCCATCTAAGGGTAAAATGAATATTTTACCCGTGGTCAAAGTCAATGCTCTGGTCAAAGTCAACATTATGAGTTGACCAACTCGCTGAGTCAACCTTTCAACCCGTCGAGTTCTTTTAACTCATAAATCCTGAAATCGCGACTCAACTCGCCGAGTCGTTCCTCCGACTCGTCGAGTTCTATCGAGCTGCTTATAGTCGCGACCTGGCGAATCAACTCGTCGAGTCCCTCTACAGACTCGTTGAATACTACCATAAACTAAAATAGGACAACACGACCCGACTTGTTGAGTTCTCTCATGGACTCGACAAGTCCTTCTGTCTGTTTGGCCATCTTAACAGATTAAGCCATGGTTCTCTAGATCTAAAGCCCATACTTTGCTTGTTAACTGGAAATGACCTTTCTAAGGGTAAAGTTTCCAACTTTACCCGTTAATAGCCCTTCTCGAAGGGTTTAGCTAAAATCCTAATTCCTTTAGGACATGGATCTTGTCCAAAAATCCTTAGTATCCCAAACCAAAGCAGGAAAACCTAGATCTAGGGCCTAGATACCAGTTAACCACGTAAAGTGTCGAGCTTGCTTCCATGCATGCCCCCTTTGGGTCTTAAAAGGCCATAACAACCTCCTTGGGGTTTACATGAGACTCAAATGGCATAAGTTTGCACCTTTATGCCTTTACAACCCTTAATGACTCCAGTTCTGAAAGTATAATCAACTTGGGACATCATGACTCATAAATCATGCTACTTGGACAAAAACCCCATAAAAGTGACCATAATGAGATCTAAGGAACTATAAGGCAAGTTAAGAGCTTGATTACCAGAAAGTGATGAGAATGGAATGAAATCCCTGGATCTATAACCTTCTCCTTGAACCTTCAAGCTCCTCCTTCTTGTTCTAGGATTCAAGAACACACAAAACACTCAAAAATGGCCAAAATGCTCTTGGGTTTCGTGGATTAATGTTTAGGACAAGGAGACTGTAAATGAGGCCAAGGGGTGGGGATTAGGATGCTTAAATAGGGTGCAAAACCCCGAAATTAGGGTTTCACCCTGGCCGAGCTACTCGCCGAGTCAGGTACCTCGACTCGCCGAGTAGGTAGCTCAAACCAGCGCATACTCTGCCCTCCACTCGACGAATTAGGGCTACCAACTCGTTGATTCCTTATTTTAAAATAAATAAATAGTTAACTTAAATGCGTACCAGGGAACCGGGCGTTACAATTCTCCCCTACTTGTCTTAGACTTCGTCCTCGAAGTCTGTTGTATCTGAAAACAACTCCAGGTAGTGCTCCCTCATCTCCTTCTCGGGCTCCCATGTCAACTCTGAACCCTTACGGTTCTGCCACTACACCTTTACTAGCTCAACCCTGTTGTTCCTCAACTCCTTCGTCTTGTGATCCAAAATCGCCACCGGTCTCTCAGTGTAATTCAAGCTGTCATCAACCTGAATATCCTCTAAGGGAACAACTACCGTGTCATCCACCAGGCACTTCCGTAGCTGGGAAACATGGAAAGTGTTGTGGGTCTGGATAAGCTCTGCGGGAAGATCCAATCGGTACGCTACCTTGCCCACCCGGGCAATGACTTTGAAGGGGCCTATATACCTGATGGCCAGCTTGCACCACCTCTGGAACCGGATGACACCCTTCCAGGGTGACACCTTCAGGAGGACCATGTCGCCCTCCCGAAACTCTAAATCCGAATGCCGCTTGTCGGCGTAGCTCTTTTACCGACTCTGAGCAGTCTGGAGTCTGCTCTAGACCTGCTGGATCCGCTCTGTAGGCTTGAGTACTACCTTAGTACTCCCCATGAACCTCTGATCGACCTCACCTCAACAAATTAGGGTCCTGCACTTCCTCCCATAAAGCATCTCGAAGGGAGATCGGTCTATTCTGGCGTGATAGTTGTTGTTATACGAAAATTCCGCTAACGGAAGATACGTATCCCAACTGCCACCGGAATCCAAAACACATGCACAAAGCATGTCTTCGAGAGTCTGAATCGTCCTCTCGTTCTGTCCGTCAGTCTGAGGGTGGAAAGCGGTGCTGAAGTGGAGACGAGTACCCATCTCCTCGTGAAACCGCTTCCAAAATCTGGAAGTGAATCGGACATCTCGGTGTGACACCAACGAGACAGGCACCCCATGCCGTGCCACTATCTCACGCACGTATATCTCGGCCAACTTCTCAGCCGATATGCTCTTCTGGATCAGGATAAAATGAGCGCTCTTGGTGAACCGATCCACGATGACCCATATCAAATCAACCCCTCGTGCGGTCTTGGGAAGCTTAGTGATAAAATCCATAGTAATGTCCTCCCACTTCCACACGCGGATGTCTAACGGCTGCATCTTGCCGTGAGGCCTCTAGTGCTCTGCCTTTACCTTCCTGCAGGTCATGCATCTCTCTACGTACCAGGCTACATACCGCTTCATGCAGGGCCACCAGTAATCGGGTCGAAGATCTATGTACATCTTCGTCGCCGCGGGATGGATGGAGAACCTGGACTTGTGGGCCTCATCCATCAATATCTGCCATACTCCACCACAGTACGGTACCCAAACCCTCCCATGCAGGGTCAACAATCCACGACTGTAGTAGTCAAACGAGGCCACCTGGCCTATGATCCGCTCGCACTTATGGCGCTCCTCCTTCAGACCCTCAACCTGCGCCTCTCGGATCTGCTCCAGCAGTGGAGTAATCACTGTCATCCTTAGACAGATGTCTCGGAGCGGGGCCGCTACCACCTTGCGGCTTAGAGCATCGGCCACTACATTGGCATTGCCCAGGTGGTAAAGGATCTCACAATCGTAATCCTTCACCATATCTAACCACCGACGCTGCCTCATGTTCAGATTCGGCTGACCTATGAGGTACCTCAAACTCTTGTGGTCCATGTAAATGGTACAATGGACCCCGTAGAGGTAATGCCGCCAAATCTTGAGGGCGAACACCACAGCCCCCAGCTCTAAGTCAGATAGTTAGCCTCGTGAGGCTTCTGCTGCCTCGAAGTATAAGCTATCACATGACCCTGCTGCATCAAAACTGCTCCCATGCTTGTGATCGAAGCATCACAGTAAACTACGAAGTCATCAACTCCCTACGGCAAGGTCAGAATCGGTGCCTCACATAACCTCTGCCTGAGGGTCTCGAAGGCCGCTTGCTGCTCAGGCCCCCACCGGAAAACTACCGATGTCACACCCCCAGCCGTCGGCGGAAACACCGGGTGGTGTAACGTCATTCTTCGTATCACAGTTATATAACATACATTGAACAGTACTAAAGAAAATACATACCTTTATTGATGATTGAAAGTTACATTATTGTTTTCCTAGTACTTATTACATAATATCCGACTATGGCATACTTCTTAATGAACAGAAAGGTAATAGTAAAACTTCTCCTGTTCGAATACATACCAGCTTTTCAAGTTCCTGAAAACACATGCATTTTAAAATACGTCAACATAAAGTTGGTGAGTTCACAGGTTTTGACTCCATATGAAAATAATACTTTTCCTAAGTTCAAAAGTTTAGTTTTTGAAAGTATCATTTTGACTCTCCAACATTTAGTATATATATTAGGTATAATAGTTTACTTATCAAATAAGTGTTATACCTAAACATTCCTTGAACCTAGGGTATAAGTAGGGGGAAACTTATACTTAACATTAATACTTGTATACGACAAAGTATAATGTTTCTAACAATTTGCTACCATGAGCCTGTAACCGCTGCTATGACATAATACCTCTGATATAACACACTCATGATTTACCATGAGAAACAACACACTCATGATTTCCATGAGAAACAACACCGCACGCTTCATCGACGCCGGAACAATAACAAGTAAAAGGATAGTTCATCACTCGCTTATGGTTGACTGTAGCTAACAGTCACAAGTGGGGTGGTCAACCCGTATACTAATTATACACGACTTCCTCGCTCACACAGTATTAACGGTTACAGTTCAGAGGATTTCTGCTAAGATCCCCAATCTTAGTTGATGAATACAATTACTCATGTAGACTTCGACGGCTTCCTATAGCTCTAACAACAAAAGCATTTTCGTGTCTACAACCCTAAGTTAATAGACTTTGCTTTTAAACATTACTCCTAAGTTCATATTACTTTAGGCAGTATAACAGCTATAATTTGAGGAAAAACCAGGTTTTATCATAAAACCAACAACAACATATAACATACCAAGTTTTATGTTGACATAAAACTAACAATAACAACATATAGCATACCAAGTTTTATCTTGACTTAAAACCAATAATAAGAACATAATTTATAAATTAACATATAGAACTTCCGAATACAACTTTGGAACTATATTGCACACAACATATATATAGAATCCTAAGTATAACTCAAGATCTACATTAGTATAATAACATGCTAACAAGTTGATAATAGTTGTATATATTCAAAATATTATATTTAAACAACTATATCCCAGTTATTATAACTATCTACGTTGATACTAATATACTATCATATAGACATAATAATAACGTATATACAATATTTAGCTTGCATTTTCCCCTGAAATATTAGAAAGTGGGGTCGTGAAACTCACCCTAGTAGCGTGATTTTATGTAATCTAAGCAGAAACGGTCAGCGGTACGAGGTTGTCGGGGCTCGGGATGCAAGAGGGCTTCAGCAAATGAGAGAAAGGAAAGAAGTTCAGGTGTAAGAATGGCTGGGGTCGAACTTGCTATTTATAGTAAGTTTTTGGACCCTCACGTCGTGAGTTTTATAAGACTCACGTCGTGAGTCAAGCATGATCATCTCGTAGACTTGCCATTTGCGTCCCTAGCTTTGAAAGGTGGCCAGATGAGTCCACACGTCGTGAGATATACTTGCTCACGTCGTGAGTTTAGAACTTATCCCTTCTTAGCCTTGTCACGCACCTTATAGATCTGAGATGTGGCAAAATGACTCCTCACATCGTGAGTTTCTATGCTCACGTCGTGAGTTCAGTCGGATTAGGGTTTTTGGCAGCCGTATCTTCGGAAGGTCGTAACTTTCGCATACGAACTCCGTTTTTAACGTTCTTTATATCCACGCATAGGTATTTACAAGTACTACAACTCTCTTTTAGACTCCAATAGCTAATTATAAGTCTATTTTAAATTCCTCTTATTATAGAGATTTATAGTGTTCGGTTTATCATAACTTCTTCATGCGAAGTCAGATTCAGACGTTCTCTATATTTTTGGAATCGTATGGACGTATACTTTGAGTTGCATCATAAAGAAAGTTCATATTTTTATTAGAATTTATCTTGAAATACATAGGACGTTTATCACATTAATAGTTTAACAACATCACATTACATAATTGGCATAATCACATGTGAATGTCTATTGACCTATTTTGACTGGTGTTACAACCGACTTCTTGGTCAGTCGGGTCAAAGGAACTGCAATCTTAGAGAAGTCCTGAATAAATCCCCGGTAATAACCCGCTAGACCCAGGAAACTCCAAATCTCAATTGGAGACCTCGGAATCTCCCACTTCATCACGGCCTCTATCTTGGTCGAATCGACCAAAATACCCTTCAGGTTGACGAGATGCCCAAGGAACTGCACCTCGCGCAACTAGAACTCACACTTGGAGAACTTCGTAGAAAGTCTCTCCATCCTCAGGTGCTCCTCATGCTGCTCCTGAGTCTTGGAGTAAACCAAGATGTCATCAATGAAGACTATTTATAGACCGATCCAACATCGGTTTGCACACGCGGTTCATGAGGTCCATGAACGCGACTGGAGCATTGGTCAACCCAAACGGCATCACCACAAGCTCATAATGATCATAGCGAGTCCTAAAAGCTATCTTCTGCACATCATCATCCCTGACCCTCATCTGTTGATACCCTGACCGTAGATCGATCTTGGAGAACCAAGATGCTCCCTGAAGCTGGTCAAACAAAGCATCTATCCTCGGAACTGGGTAACGGTTCTTCACTGTTACCTTTTTCAGCTCCCGATAGTCTATACACATGCGATGTGACCCGTCCTTCTTCTTCACAAACAGGATCGGAGCTCCCCATGGTGAATTGATCGGCCTGATAAAACCCTTGTCTAGCAGCTATTGCAGCTGCATAGCAAACTCCTGCATCTCGGGAGGAGCCAACCGGTACGGTGCCTTGGCTATCGGAGCCGCACCAGGAACCAGGTCAATCCTAAACTCGACCTGTCTCTCCGGAGGTATCCCAGATAAATCCTCCGGGAATATCTCCGGGTATTCTCGTACTACCGGTACATCCTCAACTGTCGCCTTACCCTTATCTCGGGTATCCATGACATAGGCGACGTATCCTGCGCAACCCTGCTGAAGGTAGCGCCTCGCCCTTGCTTCTAAGCAAAACATTGGTCCACGTTGTGGCCTCTCGCCCTGGATCACTAGTCCTCCCCCACTAGGAGTGCGAACCCTCACTAGCTGCTGCTCATAGTCAATCACTGCCCCATTGGGGCTCAACTAATCCATACCCACTATAACCTTATTCGCTCGTAGGGGAATAAGAACTAGGTCTATTGAAAACTGCTGATCAAATAAATGTAGTGTACATCCTCTGTGAACCCTCGTAACCCTGACGGTCCTGTCATCTGCTATCTCCACATCCAGTAGGCAATCCAACTCCCCTGGAGCTCCTACAAATCGCTTGCTGAGTGCGAGCGACACAAAAGATCGGGTGGCACCCGAATCAAACAGTACACAAGCTGATGTACCGTTCACTAAGAACGATCCTATAACAAAACATATAAACATAAGTAATGAACAATATCAATAAAGAGATAAGAGAAGGATACATACCAGTCACCACGTCAGGAGCTGCTCGTGCCTCATCTGCAGTAAGCTGAAAAGCCCTACTCCGGCCGTAGGCGCCTCAGCCCAGCCCTGACGACCATCTGTAATCCTCAATGTGGAAGGAGAAGGTGCTGCCACCTTCCCTGTGGCCGCTAAACTCGGGCGCTGGGACCACTTGTTTCCCCTCTGATTGCACTGAAAGCAAATCAGATCTGAGGCTGTCGTGGTGGTGGTAGTGGCCGTGCAATCTCGGCTCACATGACCAGTTCGGCCACACTTGTAGCAGCCCGAACTCCCCGCCTTACATGTTCCCTTGTGCATCCTACCGCATTTACCACAACGACCGTGGCTCTGCTGGCTCTGAGATCTGTGATCTGATACCTTGGGCTTCTTGTCTGAACTCCCTGACTGACCTCCCACTGGTTTCCTCCTCCTCTCCATCTCTAAATCCATCTCTCTCTCTAGCCCTAGCAATCATGTCCTCCAGCATCTTGCAACTGGAGCGGCTCACAAACTGGCGGATATCACTCCACAACATCTCATGATACCGAGCCTTTTTCATCTCCTTGTCCGCCACGTATTGTGAAACGAGAAGGGCCCTCTCCCTAAATTTGGCGGTGATCTCCGCCATTGTCTCTGTCGTCTACTCAAGATCCTGAAACTCTTTGGCAAGCTACTGCACCTCTATCACGGGTGCAAACTCGGCCCTAAACCGGGTCATAAAGTCACTCCAAGTCATAGCATCAAGAGTTGCATCATCACGAATGGCATGTCCAACCTACTCCCACCAGTCACGTGCCCTGTCCTTCAGAAGATAGGACGCAAGTCGAACCTTGTCCCCCTCGGGACATCTGCTGGTGCGGAATGCGTTGGCGACATCCGCCAACCATCTGGTACTCACAATGGGGTCCCGAGCCCCATGGTAGTCGGGAGCTTCACATGCCCTAAACTCCCTAAAAGTGAGTGTGCGCGACCCCATCATGGCCGCCACCTCCGAGTGGAAAGCGCTCAGCTTCTCATCCAGAAGCTCGAGTATACCCTCCTTGACAAATCCAGAGATCACAGGAGTCTGCTCTAAAATGCTGCATGTGATCTCAGACGAAATAAACTCACTCGTCTGCTCGCCATAAACATTTGGTTTGGGAAAACTACATACCTTGATGCTAACCTATAAATTCCTTAAACCACCTCTTAAAGTGAACGTGAGTAGGATCTTTAAGTTTCACAGAGGGCTGCTATTGCCTCTCCTTCACAAGCCCGATTCTGATGGTTATGGTTACAGCAACAGTGAACCTTCCGGGTCTTGACTAGGAGGCTCTGCGAAGACAGACCAAGCACCTCTCTTACCCACTCACTATCTAATAAACCGGACTGGCTTATTATCTGAATGAGATCGTCTGCACTTTCAATACCAAGATTGAATTCCCTAACTCTCCAACTTGAAATACACCACTTCGAATGAAATACCATTCCATCTGCTCGGCTCCAGAGCCCGAGCCTGATCCATCACCAGTGCCTGAAGTGCCAATCGGCCTAGTGCGTAGCGTCACCATACTGAAAATACACCATAATAAAAATCAGTATACTCATCATATCTCGAGGAATCTAACATACTACAAGTTTCCTGGATTCATCTCAGCCTTCCTTGATTCGAGTACGGATCGTCTGCTTTCAGTAGTATGGGCCCATACTACCTTCCACATCTATCCGTAGTTTCCTCAAGAACTGACTCGACTCCACCAAGTCCCTTCTACTACTACTGCTGATATCATGCTAACTTCATCCTAGGCTTGCCCTAGGGTAATCACCAACCCACTCTCCGCTATCAGCTGCATAAGAAGTCCTACTACTTCCCCTAACTAGCTCGTGAATACTATTACATATCACTAAGACTAGATAATTCTTCGAATGAGAGATCCTACCCTACAACGGTTGGACTCAAAAAAGAGCTGCACAATACAGCTAGACCTAACCATCTGAAATTATTTAATCCTCGCAATATGGAACTTAACATATTCATTTACTAGTTAGAAAGAGATAACTAGAACTCCTAAAATCACAAAGCAAGCAGCATTCGAGCATTGAGCACACATAATCAAGCATATACTAATCAGGCCATCACTGACTAATCTGTACTAGCATGTGATTCATAAAGCTGATATACATATAACAGGCACCTAAGGCATCCTTCCTAGATCCCTAACCCTAAACTAACATGCAATTCTCATGAAGCTGATACACATATAATAGGAACATAAGGCATCCTTCCTAGATCCTTAGTCCTAATCTAGCAATGCAATTCTCATAAACATATCATAACATAAACTTGTATGGGTAATTTGGGAGTACTTACTTGAGCTCGGCTGATTGAATGCACCACACCCTTTTCTCTTTTTCAAAATTCTTTTTGATTTTTCTAAAACTCTTCTCTTTCTAAAAATCCTTTTACAAAAATGATTTTTCTTTTGAAAATTTTTATACCAATTCCTTAGTTTGAGTTCAGACACACCCGAAAGTGTACCCGAATCCCTCAAACCAAGGCTCTGATACCAACTTGAAACATCCCAAAAATACTGTCCAAAAATTTCTTTATAAAATCATTATTAAAACCATAAATATCATCATCAAGTAAACATCATGAACCATGTATCTCAAAAACATCATCATAACTGTCAAAGTATCATAATATCATATCAAATATCAGAGTGAAATATCCCAGGCTAGAAAACTATGGCGTGTGCCATGTGATCATCCCGAGCCCTTCCCTTTGCTAGTAGAGGTACCTGAAACCAAAACTAAAAACTGTAAGCACGAAGCTTAGTGAGCTCCCCCAAACTACCACATACCATACACATAACATATCACATATAACATATAAAATATCTTCGGGACTCCGCCCAACTGCATCGAGACGAACCCGACATTGGCTTACCCGACGTCAGAATCCTGCCCGGCGTCGGGCTCACCCCGACATCAAACCACGTCTGGCATCGGGCCTACCCCGGCATCGGGCTTTCCCCGACATACACACTGCATATCATGTATCATAAACACATAACATAAACATATAACCTACATCGGGCTTGCCCCGGCATCGGACCGAATCCCGGAACACATAACACATAACACATAACATATAAATTAACATACATCACGCTTGCCCCGACATCGGACCTACGCCCGGAACACATAACACATAACATGCATGAATCACAAAGACATCAAGCATACATAAATACTTCTCGGGACCACCCTGGTATCAGACCGAAGTCCGGAACACATACTCTACATCGGGCTAGCCCCGACATCGGGCCGAAGCCTGGTACAAACTAACATACATAAACGGGCCGTCATTGGTGCCTTCGACCTGTTCGTACTGGAGGAAAACTCACCTCTCAAATTGAGTGCTGAACTCGTGCGTGAGGAATCTCTGCTGGCTGCTCCCACGACTCCCCGGATAACTCTATACAATAATACTTAGTCAGAATTCTAAAAATCCATATAAGGGTAAAATGACCATTTTAACCCTGGTCAAAGTCAATGCTCTGGTCAAAGTCAACATTCTGAGTTGACCAACTCGACGAGTCAACCTTTCAACCCGTCGAGTTCTTTTATCTCATAAATCCTGAAATCACGACTCAACTCGCCGAGTCGTTCCTCCGACTCGTCGAGTTCTATCGAGCTGCTCATAGTCGCGACTTGACGAATCAACTCGTCGAGTCCCTCTACAGATTCGTCGAATTCTATCATAAACTAAAATGGGACAGTAGGACCCGACTCGTCGAGTTCTCTCAAGGACTCAACAAGTCCTTCTGTCTGTTTGGCCATCTTAACAGATTAAGCCCTGGTTCTCTAGATCTAAAGCCCATACTTCGCTTGTTTACTGGAAATGACCTTTCTAAGGGTAAAGTTTCCAACTTTACCTGTTGATAGCCCTTCTTGAAGGGTTTAGCTAAAACTCTAATTCCTTTAGGACATGGATCTTGTCCAAAAATCCTTAGTATCCCAAACCAAAGCAGGAAAACCTAGATCTAGGGCCTAGATACCAGTTAACCACATAAAGTGTCGAGCTTGCTTCCATGCATGGCCCCTTTGGGGCTTAAAAGGCCATAACAACCTCCTTAGGGTTTACATGAGACTCAAATGGCATAAAGTTTGCACATTTATGCCTTTACAGCCCTTAACGACTCCAGATCTGAAAGTATAATCAACTTAGGACATCATGACTCATAAATCATGCTACTTGGACAAAAACCCCATAAAAGTGACCATAAAGAGATCTAAGGAACTATAAGGCAAGGTAAGAGCTTGATTACCAGAAAGTAATGAGAATGGAACGAAATCCTTGGATCTATAACCTTCTCATTGAACCTTCAAGCTCCTTCTTCCCAAAATGCTCTAGGGTTTCGTGGATTAGGGTTTAGGACAAGGAGGCTATAAATGAGGCCAATGGGTGGGGATTAGGATGCTTAAATAGGGTGCAAAACCCCGAAATTAGGGTTTCACCCCGGCCGAGCTACTCGCCGAGTCAGGGACCTCGACTCGCCGAGTAGGTAGCTCAAACCCCGCACATACTCTGCCCTCCACTCGACGAGTTGGGGATACCAACTCGTCGAGTCCTTCTTTAAAAATAAATAAATAGTTAACTTAAATGCCTACCAGGGAACCAGGCGTTACATTAGCATTTTCATTTCATGGTACCGCTATTAGCGATGCTATTCACCGTTATTTACCGCTATTTCAATAACCGCTATAGCGGCACTACACGCTCTATTCCATTTTCGTTCACATTTTGGGCCATTTGGTTAATTTGTTAATGAAAAGCTAGTTTTAATGATCTCACTACAAAATCATTTTAAAAATCCCAAACAACTAACAAATTAAAAGCATTCAAAGCAACTATGTCTACCGATAACTCTCTTTCTCATCTCTTTCTGTACTCATGAAGACTTAAGGTGCTATGGTCGGACTCCATTAATGTTTTTGTAAATCGACTCACACCTATGACTCTACGACTTGGGACTTAACTCCTTAAATCAACCAAGACCTAGTAATACGATATTGAACCCATGCAATGCAATTATACTCTATTTGACACTTTGACACTACCTAGTTTCCATATTACTATAATAGAATATTATGTTATGTTTTTATATGACTTTTTAGGTTTGATGATATTAATTCTATATAGAATTATAGTATTAATACTCAAATATATAAATTATATATAAATATAATATAAAATTATAAATTATAAGTAATATTAAAAAACCGCTATTTCACCGCGATAACCGCGATCTCAAATAGCGGCATGTGACCGCTATTGAAATTTTTACCACAATAACTGCATAGCTCATAAAGGATCTCTCGGTCATCATCTTCTATGTTTCAAGTTCTTCAAGATTTATGCATGTCAAAGGTTCAATACATCTTTGCTCTTGATGCAAATGTAGTCAAAGGCCCCGTTGCTCCTGATACTCCCATCGTTGTCCAAGCAAACAACGTTGCCTTCTCATACATCATCCCAAATCAATAAAGGAACTCAGGAATTAAAGATTTTATGTAACATCCCGACTTCCAGGTTTAAGATTTATCCTTTGTATGATTTTCCAGTCGAACTCGACGAGTTGGGTAGCCTCAACTCGACGTGTTGAATAATGCTTTGGCTGCAGGATTTAACGAAGCAGCTCGACGAGTTGAGGAGCCTCAACTCGGCGAGTTGACAGCTGGGAAGGAAACCATAATTTTTAGGGTGTTTGTCACACCCCCAAACCGGAACGGCGGAAACGTTCGGGGGTGGATGACGTCATGTATAGTATCACAACAATTGCATCATAGTAATCAAAGTAAACACAACCATTACATTGATTAAGTAAAACATTTACATCGGTTTGATTCATGTTTTTATACATAAAAAATATAACAAAAGTAAAAGACGTGACTCTATACGCTCCGTCTTCTCAAAACTTCAGGAGGTATATGTCTACTGATTTCCTGATAATACAAGCAGTTTTGAAAGCGTATTAGCATAAAGCTGGTGAGTTTTTAAGCAATGTTTTTGTAATGAAAACCGGTTGATGATTCTGTTAAAATGTTCATATGTTTCCAAGAAAATCCAATATTTTCTTTAGTAAAAGCTTGATAATACCAGTTCCTTCTATGACCACTAAGTTCATACTGGCCATGTATAAACCAATATCGAACAGACAGTTGATTATGTGGATCTTCCCTAAGCCCACAACCAAACAAGGAATAGGAAATGAGGCGGAAACCACACATTCCACAGTCTATCGAATATTCTTCATACATAACCCTGATGCATAAACTAAGGAATTATAGAGTTAACTATGAATGTTTGTTACTGTATCCTGTTGTAGTGTACGAAAACGTTAGTTTGTATGCTTGGTTACTGCAGAATGTATTGTATAATGTGTTCTGTACGAAAACATTTGTGTAGAATGTTCTGTGTGAAAAACCTGGCTACGACCAGTATGTATAATAGTTGTGTTACTTAAAGTAAAATCATGTATTTGAATTCCCTGGATTCCTCCAGTTGTAATATGTGTTAGTTATATTAATTGAAAATAAAACTAAATGAAGAAATGAATCCTGTAAACGAATGGATAGTTTATACTATTGTGAGTTCGTAAAACCATGCTTGATATGACTAGTGACCTTTACGACGTTCTTCAAGTGTCGTATAAATGAAATTTGTCACCCCAGGCATGCCTGACTAACTGTAGCTAGCAGTTCAGGTGTAAGATTGTCAGTCCCGAATAGATCTATTCAGTAATCTCACGCTCTCCCTCTAGGAGACTCTGGTTATACTATGATAGGATTTAACCTGTACTCCGAAGGGTACAATTGAAGTGTTGTCACACCCCCAAACCGGAACGGCAGAAACGTTCGGGGGCGGAGGACGTCATGTTTAGTATCACAAGACATGCATCATAGTAATCAAAGTAACACACAACCATTTCATTTAAAGTGTTTACAAAGTATGTGGTTCACATAAGATAGACTCCAAAAGTAAATAACAAAAACAAGACATGAAGCTACTATGCTCCATCTTCTGAATCCTAGTGTGCGTACCTGTCTACTAGGCTCCTGAGAATACAAGTTATTTTGAAAGAGTAGATCAGCATTTAAGGGGGTGAGTTCATAAGTATTTTAGTGATGTATAGTAAGTTGAAAGTTCTTTTAGAAAAGTTCACCTGTTCCTCCAGAACATCCTATATTTCCTGATATGATGAAAGATAAGTAAAAATGACTCTACAATCCCTTCTATGAGTACTAAATGGATACAAGTTATATCAAACCCTGAGTAAACAAATAATCGATTGTGTGAATCTGCCCTAAGCCCACAACCAAACAATGAAAAGGAAATGAGGCGGAAGTCACACATCCCATTGTTTGTTAGATCTTCGTTTTATATAACCCTGGCGTATTCGTTTGGTACTCACGGAGTTAACTGTAATAGTTCCTTTATATTTGATGAAAACATTCTTTAAGACAAACCCTTATATTTTGTAACACCGTAAATTTTCAAAACAAAATTTTCATTTTAAATCATATAATCTTCATAACACATTTCATAAATTCTCATTTGTTTAATTTACAAAAAACACTCCATGTTTAATTAATTAATAATCCAGGATCCTCGAAACATAATTCCTTCTCTGGTGTGTACAATCAAGTCGGTGCCGTCCCGTGGTCCTGAGAAAACCAGAAACACATAGCACATAACACGGTAATCACGAAGCTTAGTGAGTTCCCCAAAATACCACATTCAATATATTACCCACTCGAGGCTATAACACTGTAAGACCATCCAGTCTATGTGTCTCAGTGGGACCCTCCAGTCCCATGGTTCGTTGGACCCTCCGATCGGGTCTGGTTGGGACCCTCCGGTCCCATGGCTCGTTGGACCCTCCGGTTCGGTCTCATCCTCGCATAATATATCATAATATATATCAAATAAAACACAACTCAAGTAAGCAGATAAGACCCTCTGGTCACACATAAATACCACTCAAGGTAAAGTATAGTGAGAAGACTCACCTCGGGTAAACTCGGATGATCTCGAACTCGAAACACTAATCTAGCCTCCGCCTAATCACATACATAAATTACCTCTAATTAACAATGGCTCTCAAAAGCTAGACTATTCCCTTCCTATGCTCTCTCTCAGATGGGAAAAGACTATTCTACCCTTCCTGACCTCTTTCACTCATCTTGACCAAACCCTAAGGTCAACAAAAGTCAACTCCAGCTTTGACCAGACTCATCGAGTGCACTCGGGAGACTCATCGAGTCCAGTCAATTCATGGCAACCCCGGCAAGCTCCAACTCGACGAGCTAACCCCTAACTCGTCAGGTCACCACCTGACTCAGTTCATCGGGACAAAACCCTGGCTACTCGCCGAGTCAGTGGCTCAACTCGGCGAGTCTATTCAGACTCTTTTGCATTCAGACCATTTTAGTGCAAGATACTTTCCCAAACTTCAGATCTATGCTCACAAGGTTCATTAATCACATAAAGGTTCGATCTTTGTGTCCATGCCTCACACATCTAGCTCTATTTGATAAAATGACCCCCATAATGGTGTCTTAGGCTCAATACTCTTATGTGGCTGCATAAAGCTGGGTTCTTGGGACTCTCTGGATCTCTCAAGGTCCAGATCTGATGTCTAAGCCTCAAAGGGACTTCACATATTCCATAACTCAACTTAAAAGAGGGTAAAGAAACCCTAAATTCATGAGATCTACTATTCATACGAAAACAGGTATGGATTCATACCTTAAACAGCAGCCTTGAATGAAATAGCAGAAGATCTGAGCCCCTCAAGTCAGCTTAGCTTGAACCCTCTCCTTCTTCCTTGCAAGAATGCACCAATATGATGAAAATTAGCTCCCTCTTTCTCTTTATGCTCTCTGGATCGATTGGGTCTCTCAAGGGAAAGTGTGGCCAGAAATGAAGGCCATAAGGGCCTTTAAATAGGTCACAAACCCGGACAATTAGGGTTTCTCTGCCCAGCACCTACTCGGCGAGTCCCTCCTCTGACTCATCGAGTCCACTCATTAAATCCATGCGAGCAACTCGACTCGACTCGACGAGTTGGTCCCTCAACTCGTCGAGTCTCTCCTTCAATCTCAAGATTAACATACACAATAATGTCCCTGAAAATCCGGATGTTACAATTCACCCCCACTTGAATTAGATTTCGCCCTTGAAATCGCTCCTCAAGAACAAATAGATCTAATCCAATAACCGAACGGTACCATCGAAAGGATCTCACACCACACAGCTATCTTCCTCTCTGGACACCTGAATCCAAACAGGAACTCCTCCCTGGAAAACGTCAGACCCATCTGCCACTACGATACCCCTTCTGACTCTCAAAAATCTGGAAACTCTAGTAGCCTGCCACACAGCCAGACCGCCCTCTCAAGATATCACCACGTTATTCGCTCCTCGAATAACAAACCCCGATAACTCACTGCCCCTCTGATTGTCTAGTGGGGACCGATAAAACACGTACATGCCCAAAACTGGCTACCGATCACTCGTCCCAGACATGATAAACAATCCAGATCATATACCAAGGAATGAAAGGATCACATCACACCAGGGACCCATCCACTGTACTGCAATCACAACCCTTCTGAACAACGAACCCTCAACACCCTGACCTCAGGCACGAAAAATGATCATGCTTGTTCAGAAGCTTCTTCCGACATCTGACAAACATAAACCTCAGCTCCCTTCTCAATATCCCTTTCAAGACTGAGCACCAGGTCATCTCCTGACCCAGTAGTTGAACCTCTAAAGGTTACCCATTGCATGTACCAAAACGTCTCACTGACTTCCGTCTCAATAAAACTATCTCGGCCCAGTGTGACACACAAGTCACGAAGTTCGCTTTACCTCAAGCGAATAAGGAATTCGTCTCACCCTCGACCTCTGTCGTCTACTACTTATTAGTTCCATGCATTTCACGGTTTTCTCATACCAACGAATTGACCCACTCAGGTCTAAGACACCAGATGAAAACAATACCCCCTTCCAAATGAAATTCATCTCTGAATCCGGAATCTCATTCTGCCTACTCAATACACCACTAGAATCGCACTCAACTCGAGAGTCTGGTCCGGCAAAGAATTGGAACCACTTGTCCCAACAAAACACTCAAATCGCGACCCATGACCCGCAACCCACGCGTACGTCACTTTTCTGATTCCTTCTGATTTCGGTCTCCACAACCTAACTTAGAATATACTGATTCTCGACCATTATGGAGACCTACGTCTCTCTCCTGGTCTGATTAACGGGCCCCCCAAGACTCAATCCCATAAGGCTACTCAAGCCTAGTAACATTCTAGTGTCATGCTCTGACTAGCGAATAAAACGGCTCCCCGCAGCACCACGCCACTCTCTCACTGGCTAGCGAGTACTACGGCTCCCCGTAGTATCACAACTCTCTCTCACTGACTAGTGAGTACCACGACTCCCTGCAGTATCACAACACCCTCTCTCTGACTAGTGAGTACTACAGCTCCCCGCAGTATCACAACACCCTTTCTCTGACTAGTGAGTACTACGGCTCCCCACAGTATCACAACACCCTTTCTCTGACTAGTGAGTACTACGGCTCCCCGCAGTATCACAACACCCTTTCTCTAACTAGTGAGTACTACGGCTCCTCGCAGTATCACAACACCCTTTCTCTGACTAGTGAGTACTACGGCTCCCCGTAGTATCACAACACCCTTTCTCTAACTAGTGAGTACTACGGCTCCCCGCAGTATCACAACACCTTCTCTCTGACTAGTGAGTACTACGGCTCCCCGTAGTATCACAACACCCTCTCTCCTATCACCCCACAGTCTCGTTCTCATGTCATTATTTTACTGTGTTCACTAACCCACGCTTCGCGGCCCAACAAAGCTAGGTACACACACACTCATCCTGGCTAAGCATCATTACTCCTGCCGACCACCGTCGGGACAAAACACTTTTTCTTGCTGCAATTCACATTTTCAGATGAACCCGCTTGATGTCAATTCGCGGAAAGGGCTCCCACTGGAACCGAAGACACCTGATACACCACTCGCCATCTCATAACTCAAGACTCAACATAATCTGAAATTCAAGGCATTATACTCGGATACCTCGGCACACCATCACAGAATCTCATGATGTCTTGCCCCCACCATTGATCTCCTACTCACGGCATCATACTCAGATACCGCAATGCACTCTGTCAGAATCTCACAACTGATCTTCCTCTCACACATCTTATAACTTCGAAAATCCCAACCCTCAACTTGAAACACAGAGAAATCGTCGATGACTCAGAACACGTTGTCGACGATCCGAAACTCCCTCCCATGTTGCTCAAACCTCTGCAAGAATATTCATACCGACTCTGAAGTTGTTTGCCCGATCATCTCCTACCCTGCATATAACCACCCATCCCTTGAACTAAAAATTCTCAACTGACGAAGTTATTCTTACAAGCCAACCACCTCAAATTTACCATCACAACTTCGAATAATTTCTAACTATCATAGGGTCTCTGGCCAACGGTCCCCAGCCGTGGAGACACTCATCCATTCCTGAACAACATGCATCATCTCGCTCTGCACCTCGCCTCGATCACCAATTACCATGATCTCATGTATCCGCACCGCAGGTCTCCATATCCAGTTCTCTAACCGTACTAGAATAATTATCTGATTCTCTTAGTAAATAATCCAGTTCTCCCCCACTCAGGGTTCGAACCATCCCCATTTGGTATACCACAGTCTACTCCACAGACTGGCTTTCCAGAGGCACCAATTCCGCCTTATGGAATATACCACACCGCGCTCGATGATCTTCCGGATAATAACCACATAACTCCAATTATCCCGAAATCCACAAATCCCATAAACCTCCTCACGAGACTGTCTCCAGCCATCTCAAAATCTCAGACCAACACACCGCCGGATATCCTAACTGTCCTGAGTTAGTCCCGTCTCTCAATCTGGAAATAATGCACTATCACACTTCTCGTCTCCAATCCTTCCTCCAACGTCCCATCGCGTGGATCATTATAGAAACAGGAGACTCCGCTCTGACAACCGATACACTACATAAGCAACGAGTGCCACCGCCCCGGTATACTCCTCGAAATCACCTGGAACTGCTGCTAAAAGTATGCCCTACCCAGGAAGGTACTCCCTTGATCTCTTACATATCATTCCTCATTAATAACTCTCTCATGGAATGGGACATACTTCGCAGTAGACATGCTGCTCAAATATTCGGGTGGAAAGATCACAACCATATGCTACCCCACAGGGTTTACCTCCAACTCGGAAACCAAAAGTTCGTTACCTCCTTCGTTTCTATCAGGAAACGGAAAAAGCGCAACTCTTGTCATAGATTGTGACACCTCATCTACCGGCTGACTGCTCAACTTAGACCGCAGTCCTCCATAAAGCCTCATCCCTGAGTCTTGCGACTCCAACTGGCACCTCACCAGTAAAATTTCTCGAAACTAACTCAAGTTCCTTCTCAAGGTTGGTCCTACTGAATCTTGTTCAACACGGCCCTCTGGCCCCACACTTTATCACATCTGATCTCAATGTAAACAATTACAACAGAATAACTGGTAAACCAGAAGCACTAACCGCCGCGAGTCATGGTACTCGAACCATGTGACCACCTCTCGATTTGCTATGAATCATGGTACCCGAACCATGTTATCTCTTCTCAATATGCTACAATCATGGTACTCGAACCATGTTCTCTCTTCTTAATCTGCTACGAATCATGGTACTCGAACCATGACATCACCTCTCGATCTGCTACAAATTATGGTACTCGAACCATGACATCACCTTTCGATCTACTACTTAAAACCTCCGGAATGCTCCCTGTATCGAGTATGGGTCCTCTGCTTTCAGTAGTACGGGCCCATACTACCTGCCACATCTACCCATACTTTCTACACAGACCATCCCCGAGTTCCTAAGTAGCTGCTCAATCTTCTCGATCACCAATCCCGTCACGCGTGTTCGCTCCTCTACGACATGCTCTACTCTGTCAGTGTACTCATCTGACTAGGGTCACCCTCTCCTTGGCTCTTCCTAGGTTCTCACACTTCTCCGCCATCAGCTGCTGAAGAACTCCTTATGATGCCAGCCATCCACTTCCTGAATATCGTCATATTCACTTAGTAGCTGACACCCATCATCAAGAGTTCCACAAAGCACGAAGCAAGCAACATTCGGGCATCGAATAATCTCTACCAACATGTAAAACCACTCTAGGTTATTACCCACTTGCTCTCCTCATACTCAAAGGATATCACCGAACTCAAGCAACTTTACCCCACGCGGGCATCTGACTACTCTCTCAGTAGACTCCTTAAATTCTCATCTAGATATCTCTCCTAGATTACTCCTCTACTCCTATCCCTCTCTAAAAAGGATTCCTGCTGGATACTCTTACTCCACACATACTCAAAAGCAAATCACAGATAGCACAATTCCTAGGCTAAGGCATCACAAATCAGGCCACTCTAGTCCTAAATTATGAAGTACCTAGCCTATCTCTAGCATGCATAATATCTCATAAAATATCTCATTAATATCTCATAAATATCTCATAGCACAAAAGTAAGGGTATTTTGGGAAATCACCGTTCGGGCTCTGGCTGATTGTACACACTACTCCAACTTGTTTTCTCTTAAACTCTTTCTCATTTTTAGATAAATTTATCTCTTTTGAAAATCTATCTCAAATCCTCAGTTTGAGTTCAAACACACCCAGAGGTGCATCCGAATCCCTCAAACCAAGGCTCTGATACCAACTTGTAACACCGTAAATTTTCAAAACAAATTTTTCACTTTAAATCATATAATCTTCATAACACATTTCATAAATTCTCATTTGTTTAATTTACAAAACGCATTCCATGTTTAATTAATTAATAATCCAGGATCCTCGAAACATAATTCCTTCTCTGGTGTGTACAATCAAGCCGGTGCCGTCCCGCGGTCCTAAGAAAACCTGAAACACATAACACATAACACGGTAAGCACGAAGCTTAGTGAGTTCCCCAAAATACCACATCCAACATATTAGCCACTCGAGGCTATAACATTGTAAGACCCTCCAGTCTATGTGTCTCAGTGGGACCCTCCAGTCCCTCGGTTCGTTGGAGCCTTCGGTCCGGTCTGGTTGGGACCCTTCCGTCCGGTCTCAGCCTCGCATAATATATCATAATATATATCAAATAAAGCACAACTCAAGTAAGCACATAAGACCCTCTGGTCACACATAAATACCACTCAAGGTAAAGTATAGTGAGAAGACTCACCTCGGGTAAACTCGGATGATCTCGAACTCAAAACACTGATCTAGCCTCCGCCTAATCACATACATAAATTACCTCTAATTAATAATGGCTCTCAAAGGCTAGACTATTCCCTTCCTATGCTCTATCTCATATGGGTAAAAGACCATTCTACCCTTCCTGACCTCTTTCACTCATCTTGACCAAACCCTAAGGTCAACAAAAGTCAACTCCAGCTTTGACCAGACTCGTCGAGTGCACTCGGGAGACTCGTCGAGTCCAGTCAATTCATGGCAACCCCAGCAAGCTCCAACTCGACGATATGACCCCTAACTCGTCGGGTCACCACCTGACTCAGTTCATCGGGACAAAACCCTGGCTACTCGCCGATTCAGCGGCTCAACTCGGCGAGTCTATTCAGACTCTTTTGCATTCAGACCATTTTAGTGCAAGATACTTTCCCAAACTTGACATCTATGCTCACAAGGTTCATTAATCACGTAAAAGGTTTGATATTTTTGTCCATGGCTCACACATCTAGATCTATTTGATAAAATGACCCCCATAATGGTGTCTTAGGCTCAATACTCTTATGTGGCTGCATAAAGCTGGGTTCTTGGGACTCTCTGGATCTCTTAAGGTCTAGATCTGATGTCTAAGCCTCAAAGGGACTTCACATATTCCATAACTCAACTTAAAAGAGGGTAAAGAAACCCTGAATTCATGAGATCTACTATTCATACGAAAACAGGTATGGATTCATACCTTAAACAACAGCCTTGAATGAAATAGCAGAAGATCTGAGCCCCTCAAGTCAGCTTAGCTTGAACCCTCTCCTTCTTCCTTGCAAGAATGCACCAATATGATGAAAATTACCTCCCTCTTTCTCTCTATGCTCTCTGGATCGATTAGGGTCTCTCAAGGGAAAGTGTGGCCGCAAATGAAGGCCATAAGGGCCTTTAAATAGGTCACAAACCCGGACAATTAGGGTTTCTCTACCCAGCACCTACTCGGCGAGTCCCTCCTATGACTCGTCGAGTCCACTCATTAAATCCACGCGAGCAACTCGACTCGACTCGGCGAGTTGGTCCCTCAACTCGTCGAGTCTCTCCTTCAATCTCAAGATTAACATACACAATAATGTCCTTGAAAATCCGGATGTTACATCTTCTTTAGTAAAAATGGTAACCACAATAGTTCCTTCTATAATCATTTAGTTTATACTAGTTATATATAATCTAATATCGAACATATAGTTAATTGTGTTAATATGCCCTAAGCCCACAACCAAACAAGGAACAGGAAATGAGGCGGAAATCACACATCCAACTACCTATCGGATATTAATTATATATAACCCTGATGTATAAACTAAGGTATTATAGAATTAACCACCAAAGGTCCTTTAAGTTATATTGGTTTAATAAAATGGATTAAACCCTTTTATGGTAAGTTTCTAGTTTAATTTACTCAATGTTCTATTTGAAAAGTATGTTTTGTACTAGAAAACGGTTTACTGAATTTGTATACTATGACCTGGCCCATACCTGGTACTGTTGGAGCATGGAAATACTATACAAATAATGAGTGATAGTTAGGTTGTATTTTCCCTTTATTGTATTTTTTGGTGTAAATACTCTCCATCCTATATAAAGGGAGAGTTGGTCATCTCTTAAAAAGCTAGCTCATTTTTCTTAGTTAGAGATTACTTTTGTACTTCTCACAACGTAATCTAGAGAGAGAGAAAAGTGGTGTGTTCTCCCACCTAGGAAGAGTTTCTCTCCCACCATGTTCTTCGTCAATATTATTATCTCTCTTTGTTCTTAGCCTTCTTCATTCGAACTCATAATATGTTCTTCGTGTTCATACTTACAAAAACACGATTAATCTCGAGATATCTTACTTCCGCATCCACCGTTCGTATAAAAATGGGTTCTATCAATTGGTATCAGAGCCGTACCTTGAAGATCTCACGATTATTTCAAGGGAACGACTCCCGTTTGGTGATTATCTTGTGATTTTTCCGTGTTTCTGCAAAAAAAAAGTTTCAGGTTTCTTACCGGAATTTTTTATGAGTTCGTTCTTAGTTCTATCTTCTGGGTTGACTCAAATCTTAGTAAAAATAAATTGTTGCTGCTGCTGCTTGTTCAAATTATTGCTGGAAATGATGTTCTTAAAAGTTATTATTTTTGCTGTTGAAGAAATGAAGAATATTTGGTGAAGAAATTATTTTGTGGTCTAGAAAAAGATGAAGAATTTGTTCCAGGAAGCTCTTTTTTCTTGGATGAGAAGACACAAATTTAATGGGCTTATTTTCAAGAGAAGTGGATTTTATTTTTTCCCAGCAACTTTTTCTTCACAAGAGATTACTCCATACCGCATTCGGACTTCATATTATTTTTTGTGATGCTTGCACCGCAACGGCGATTGATCAACAAAGTTTTTTCGCATTCTTCACATTATGGGATTTTTATGACTTGTTGCTTATTTTAAGAAAGTGGACTTTACCTTCTTTGAAGCCACTTCAAGTGTTCCGGCACCACAGTTTGGATATTTGGATATATATTTTTGGCACAACAAATTATTTTCTCAGCACAACTTCAGCAACTATGTCACCCAACTTCTCATGACCGCAAGAGTATCTCTTTTACTCTTTCTCGTTTCTTATCGAGACCCTTCATACATCTAGGGAGAGCTTCTCTTAGCTCTTGGTATCCGACACTCTCCATCTGATGATTTGTTGATTTTTGATATCCGGTCATTGGTTATTAAAAATAGGGAGAGAATATCATCCGGATTTGGTTATTATGATTGTTTGAGTTTGGATTTTTGAAGACTTATGAAGACGATTATTTATTTAGTGATGCGATGTGACACTTATTTTTGGTCTTTACGGATCAGATTTTTGGAATTACTCGATGTTTTCCGATTCAGATTATTTATTATTCGGACTCTACCACAGGATGATTTTGTGTTTGCATCCGGTTCAGATCTTATGATTTCACGAGTTTGGATTTGTGATATGTTGAAGACGAAGATTATTTTGGCGATGTGACGTGACACTTATTTTTGATCCTTGGATCAAATTTTTGGCATTGCTGGACCATGTTTTTGGACTCACATTATTGTTATCTGGACTTCATTTTATGGATGCTTCACATTTTTAGCAGGTTATTATTTGAAAATTTTCGGTGTATTATGATTCGAGAACTCGAGATGTTTTTAAGACTTTTTGAAGCCGAAGTGTTTCTTTTATTGGATCTTCTACTTGTTCATGGTGACCTCCTTCTTCGGGTGATTATGACTGGTTTGAAGATTTGGATCTTATTTTTTTTCTGCTTCATTGGTTGTGCTTTGAAGCCGAAGACCTTCATTGTTTAGAGATTCATGGCCAGTTTCAGACTTCACAGACACTTTAGAGTTTCAGAGACATTTCAGCATTTGGTTCTCACTATGTTTCATTTTATTATCACACTTGCTAGTCGGATTACTGTATTATAGCCTTGAATCACTTATTAGATCTCTCATCATTTGTAAGCAATTAGGGAGAGAATGTTGGAGCATGGAAATGCTCTACAAATAATGAGTGATAGTTAGGTTGTATTTTCCCTTTATTGTATTTTTTGGTGTAAATACTCTCCCTCCTATATAAAGGGAGAGTTGGTCATCTCTTAAAAAGCTAGCTCACTTTTCTTAGTTAGAGATTACTTTTGTACTTCTCACAATGTAATTTAGAGAGAGAGAGAAAAGTGGTGGGTTCTCCCACCTAGGGAGAGTTTCTCTCCCACCATGTTCTTCATTAATATTATTATCTCTCTTTGTTCTTAGCCTTCTTTATTAGAACTCATAATATGTTCTTCGTGTTCATACTTACAAAAACACGATTAATCTCGAGATATCTTACTTCCGCATCCACCGTTCGTAGAAAAATGGGTTCCAACAGTTACTCCTTATGATTACTTGGTGTATACGGAATATATATATATATATATATATATATATATATATATATATATATATATATATATATATATATATATATATATATATATATATATATATATATAGCTAAGGTCGATTAGATAGTAGACTGGGTGAATCTGCTCTAAGCCCACAACCAAACAAGGAACAGGAAATGAAGCGGAAAGCACACATTCTACTGTCTACCTGACCCGATTAATATATATCCCTGATGTATCTACCGAGGAATCATAAAGTTAGCATTATAGGCCCCCTTCTAACTGAATGTACTAAGACTCGACTGTTCTGTTTGTCTTTTGTAAAGATGTAAGTTTTCCCAAGTTTAAGACTATTTTTAATAGTTGGCATTACCTTTTATGTGAGGAGATCACAATATGAATGTAATGGGAAAAATGTAAGTATACAATAGTATTTTAGAATGACTACTGAAGTACTGACTACCTTAAAACAAGTTTGTTAATTAAGGTTCAAATGTGATGAGGTTGTAACCATACTAATATGACATATGTTTAACATGACGACCTTATGGCGTCGAAACTGATGTGATGTTTGTCACCCGTAGACTTGCAAGTCCCACTGTAGCTAGCAGCAAGGTGTGGGGTGTCAATCCCATATAGATCTATACACAAACTCATGCTCTCCCTCCAGGAGACTCTGGTTACAAAACGCGACCTAACAAGTATATTGCTAAGTCGGGAAGCAGTGTTTTCACATTATTGTTATCTTGTTCTTGTTATAGTATGTTCTCTCTGTTCTAGTGTATAGTATGTTCTCTCTGTTGTAGTGTATAGTATGTTCTCTCTGTTCTAGTGTATAGTGTGTTCTCTCTGTTCTAGTGATAGTATGAACTGAACCCCTAAACTATACCCATTATAGTTACTGGTATGTTTACTTGAACTGTTTTTGATTTGAAAAAGATTCATTTATCTACTGAGTTATGATTGTACTTTAAAAACAGAGTTTTATAAAATATACAGTAGCATAACTTTAAAAGAGTTTTTGAAACGATTTGATCACTTATAAACACATAAGCAATCCTTTAAAATGATGTTTATCACAAAACATTTACATAATTATCATTGTGTTTAACTTGTATCCCCCCCCCCCCCAATTAAAAGCATTTAAAACATTTAAAAGATTGATTATAGGGGTATGAACTCACCTTATGTGGGTGATTCAATTGAAGGTTCGAGTCAGGATGGGAAGTTGCACGATTGAATTCCCGGGACGCAAACGAGTCCTAAATGACATATAATGGCATATATAGGCATGTAATTAGTGTTTAAAACAACTAAGTGCAAGCAAACAACCTTAGGGACTAGGAAACACTTGGAATGAAGTGTTACAATCACATGTGATTGACTGAAGGGAGTTTACGGACAAGGGAAGGTGTGTTCACGGCCTAGATGAGTTCACGACCAAGGTGTTCACGGCCATGGGTTTTCACGGCCTAAGATGTTCACAGCCATTGATGATCTTGAGAAGGGTTTACGGCCAAAGGAGATTGCATGGCCGTAAACTCTCCAAAATGATGTAAATTTGGATCTTGGTTCAAGCTTAAAGGGTGTTTGTTTCATGAGGCTTTGAGTGTTTCTAGTGGTTAACAAGATTATGGAAGAAATACTCACCTTTGGAAGGCTTTAGGGAGTTCACGGACACCAAGAACAAGTGTGTGTTCTTGGTGAGAGATGATGATCTTGAAGATCTAGACTAAAAGTGATGAATTCATGGATGAAATCAAAGGGTTTCACAAGATGAATTCATGGATGAAATCAAAGGGTATCAAAGGGTATCAAGAAACAAAAGGAGAATAACTTACACTTTTAAAGATCAAGGAGGATATCCTTCATGATACTTGAGAGAGAATGGAAGTTCTTGACTTGAAATTGTGAGAAGTGACGAAAAATGAAGGGATATCATCCTTATGGAAGGAGTTCACGGCTAGGAGGGTGTTTACGGTCGTGAATAGAGTTTACGGCCGTAAAGCCCATGTGGTTGGCTTTCTGGTTCGGATTCATCCTCCCTATCTTAATCTAACTCTTCCTAACACTCAATCCTTAAGTGTACTAGGCTTAGAACTCATTAGAATGACCCTTAACAAGGCTAAAAGGCAACAGAAACAAGGCTGACCTTTGATTGGATTTATTGGCTTTACCGGATCAAAATTTCCGGGTTGTCACATTATCCCCCCGTTAGATGGAATTTCGTCCCGAAATTAGCTTTCCTAGCAGTACTCCTGGGGTTGTTCTCCTCTGAAGGGCAGAATACCCACTCGTAGACCTGGGCAACTTTGCCCTAATGCTCCTGATAGGATTCATACTCGGTCCATCTATCATCACCTCGTGTATATAAGTCATATATAATTAAGATTAGTAAGACGGTCGGATGTGCGACTCTGCTCCAGGTCCACAACCAAAAAAGGAACAGGAGATTGGGCGAAAACACACATACTAAATCTGTATAATCATAATTATATACCACCTTCGCGTATACACTTAATAGTGATAGGTGGGCTGTATTCGTCCTTAGACTCTGTGCTTGAACTTGATTTGATGGACGAGTGGTAGTTCGGGAAGGTCTGCTGAATATGCGGCATTAAGGTTTCTGAGGACAAGGTACTCCTCGCATGAGTACTTCGGGGTTTTGAATACGAGGTAGACGATTCTGAGGTCTGGGTCTGGATGTCGTTACGAATGAAGAGGGTTTCGTGAATTTGACGGTTAAGGCGATGGAAACATATGAACTTAGTATGGTGAGGACCACGCCAATCCATGATGAATGATGACTACAGACTCTTTACAGAAACGAATGTTAGGCCGATTTGAAAGAAACATTTGTTATATGATGATGTATCCCTAGTGTGTTCGACAATGTACTCTGTGTAAACGTTCTTGTGCTTTCTGTTTTCTCCTTGATGTTAACACTGCCACAAATCGTACCGCGATGAGCGAGTACAAATAGTGCAAGTGTTTTGATAACTAGTGTCAATCCTCTATACTACGATCCTCCTCGGTACCACTATGATCGCCCAACATATACAAGTTATGTATAATTAAGATGAATAAGAGGGTCGACTGGGTAGCTCTGCCCTAAATCCACAACCAAACAAGGAACAGGAGATAAGGCGGAATCACTCACTCTAAGTCTGCAAAATCTTAGCTATGCACAACCCTGATGTACATACTAAGCCATCATAGCTTCCTTGAGCGGACCTTTAGTTGTCTCATGAATGCTGTGACTTGTCCATATGAGTGAGTTATTATAATTACTTTCTAATGTTTTCCCCAAGTTTTAATCTTATATAAGTATAACTTAAAATTTTAAGTAATTATTATTTCGAAGACGTACCGCTGGTCACTGGGGACTCCGGGATAGATTCTCCTGCGGTGATCATCAGAATTCGCCCATCCGCGCCCGAGTTCTTCGTTATCGGGCAGTCCCTCTCGTAGTGCCCTGTCTCACCACAGCCATAGCAGGCCTGGTTTACTTCAACTCCGGGGACTTGGGAGATCGCTTGAGCCGGTGCCCTGCAGAAACGGACTGTGTGTCCCTTCCTGTGGCAGTTCATGCACTGCATTTCCCGGCAGACTCCGGTGTGGTGGTAGTTACAACCATCACACTTCGGGAGAGTTTCGACATATCGGCTGGCAGGTGCTGGAGTAGCAGGTGCTGTGGCAGCGTATATAGTACCCATTTGTCGATCCTGCGGGGTTTCCTGTGTTGTTTGCTCTTTCCTCTTTTTCCCCGACTTTCTTTTATTGTCGCCTCCCTTTGAAGGCTCGGGAACAGGGACCTCCACGCCATGGCGAACTCCATGGTCAATGAGTCGCTGAGCCAGACGTTTGGCGCTATCGAATGTAGTTGGTTTAGAAGACCGTACATCTCCTTGAATCGGGGTAGATAAACCCCAGATGTACCTTTCTATATTCTTACTCTCCGGGGTAACCATCCCGGGGCATAGTGCTGCCAGGTCTCTAAACCTGTAAGTATAGGTCACTATGTCTGAGCCGACCATGGTGTGCTCCCATAGTTCTTGTTCCAGCTTTTGAACTTCGCCCCTCGGGCAGTATTCTTCCAACATCATCTCTTTTAGGTTCTCCCAACCTATTGAGTTAGCCACTAATAGGTTCAGTGACTTAACATGGCTATTCCACCATGTCAGCGCTCTGTCGGAGAAAGTGCAGGCAGCAAACTTCACTCTGCTCCCTTCTGGGCACGAACAGATTGTGAAGACCAAATATGTTTTCTCGAACCATCGCATCAGAGCAACGACTCCCCCATTTCCATTAAAGTATTTGGGTTTGAAATTCATGAAGTCCTTGTACGAACACTCCCGTGGGTGTCCGTGGGTCACTCCGGGGTTGGTTAAGTGGGTACCGCTACCAGATTCGTAGGTACCACTTTCGCTGATGTGAGATAGAGCAGCTGCCACTGCGGCTGATATCGCTGCTTGGAGAGCAGCAGGATCGAATTGTGGAGGAGGTAGTGGAGTTTGAGCTAGAGTTATCGGAGTAGTGCGCCTGTTTGATCTACGAGGAGGCATCTTTGCTAAAAGAATACAAAGATGAGATGGAATAAGTCTATAGTAGTGGATATAAGCCGAAACCTGAAAGACTAAGTTATCCTAGTTCTGAGTGTATCTGGTTCTAACTTTCATAGGGTACTGGAGATAATTCATAAAGGAAGTTTATATCAAATAAACTTTATGAATCAGAAGTGGCTATCCTCAAATAAATATCTGTGAATTGAATAACTGAAACTAGTTGCACGAAAGAGAAATAATCCTAACACACAATGTAAGCAGCGTATTCACTAGCTCACTAAGTCATTCATGGGTATTATTTATTAGTGTGATGCATAAGACGTTTTGGTTCCTTTGGCTGATCCTTCTCTGAAAACTTGTCATGAACCTGATCTTGTTCCTCCTTGACTCTTCTGCTGACCGCTACGAGGAAGTGGTTACATCTATCTGGGTTTGTCATGCGAGAATGGAAGTGTCTAAAGAATCCATGAGAATAAGTGAAACTTTATGGGGTGATCCTTACTGGGTCGTTCTATAATTGAGCAGTGTATACAAGTTGTATATAACTTAAGATTAAATAGACCTTCGAATAAGTGATCCTACTCCAAAACCACAACCAAACAAGGAACATGTAGTGAGGCATAGATCACAAATTCTAAGTCTATAAAATCTCAATTATATAAAACCTTGGAAGTATACACTCCGAAATTCTAGACCTACCAGAAGGGTCTTTTAAATTCTCACATAAGTTATTTATAGTGCCTAAAATACTCCTATAGTATTTTAATGTAATGAACTTGGTATGTTTTAAACTTGTTGTTGTCTTATAGTATCATAAAATACTCCCATAGTATTTTAACTTTATGTTCTGATATAGAAATCCCTTGAATAGAGTTAGGTAAGTTTTAAGACTGTTGCAACACCAAATCACTCCCAAACACATGTCGGTCACATCTCAAATGAATATAGTTGATCAGGCTATATTGATCCCAGATATGATTACATAACTGTCCAGGTTTGACCGCAGTGTTCAACCTTTAAATACTTCTGTTCTGTTCTTCATGTGATACTTGTTCTAGTATGTACATATGTATAAGCATGTATGTATACTTTTATAAGGTATTGTAATATTTTTAAAATATATTATTATCCAGAGCACTTCGGCCCCATTGTATTTATAGATGTATATCTCTTATAGGTTGATATACTTAGTTCACTATAAACAATGCTCTGATACCAATCTGTCACACCCCCAAACCGGAACGGCGGAAACGTTCGGGGGCGGAGGACGTCATGTTTAGAATCACAATACATGCATCATAGTAATCAAAGTAACACACAACCATTTCATTTATGGTGTTTACAAAGTATGTGGGTTCACATAAGATAGACTCCAAAAGTTCGCTTGTTCCTCCAAAAAATCCTATATTTCCTGATATGATGAAAGATAAGTAAAAATGACTCTACAATCCCTTCTATGAGTACTAAATGGATAAAAGTTATATAAAACCCCGAGTAGACAAACAATCGACTGTGTGAATCTTCCCTAAGCCCACAACCAAACAAGGAACATGAAATGAGGCGGAATTCACACATCCCATTGTTTGTTAGATCTTCGTTTTATATAACTCTGGCGTATTCGTTTGGTACTCACGGAGTTAACTGTTATAGTTCCTTTATATTTGATGAAAACATTCTTTAAGAAAAACCCTTATTTTCTTTTGTGAAAATGGTAACCACAATAGTTCCTTCTACAATCACTTAGTTTATACTAGCTATATATAATCTAATATCGAACGGATAGTTAATTGTGTGAATCTGCCCTAAGACCACAACTAAACAAGGAACAGGAAATGAGGCGGAAAGCACACATCCAACTACCTATCGGATAATAATTATATATAACCCTGATGTATAAACTAAGGTATTATAGAATTAACCACCAAAGGTCCTTTAAGTTATACCGGTTTAATAAAATGGATTAAACCCTTTACTGGTAGGTTTCTATTTTAGTTTACTCAATGTTCTATCTGAAAAGTATGTTTTGTACTAGAAAACGGTTCACTGAATTTGTATATTATGACCTGGCCCATACCTGGTACTCCTTATGATTACTTAGTGTGTGTATATATATATATATATATATATATATATATATATATATATATATATATATATATATATATATATATATATATATATATATATATAGCTAAGGTCGATTAGATAGTAGACTGGGTGAATCTTCTTTAAGCCCACAACCAAAGCAGGAATAGGTAATGAAGCGGAAAGCACACATTCTACTGTCTACCAGACCCGATTAATATATATCACTGATGTATCTACCGAGGAATCAAAAAGTTAGCATTATAGGCCCCCTTCTAACTGAATGTACTAAGACTCGACTGTTCTGTTTGTCTTTTGTAAAGATGTAAGTTTTCCCAAGTTTAAGACTATTTTTAATAGTCGGCATTACCTTTTATGTGAGGAGATCACAATATGAATGTAATGGGAAAAATGTAAGTATACAGTAGTATTTTAAAATGACTACAGAAGTACTGACTACCTTAAAACTAGTTTGTTAATTAAGGTTAAAATGTGATGAGGTTGTAACCATACTAATATGACATATGTTTAACACGACGACATTATGGCGCCGAAACTGATGTGATGTTTGTCACCCGTAGACTTGCAAGTCCCACTGTAGCTAGCAGCAAGGTGTGGGGTGTCAATCCCGTATAGATATATACACAAACTCATGCTCTCCCTCTAGGAGACTCTGGTTACAAAACGTGACCTAACAAGTATATTGCTAAGTCGGGAAGCAGTGTTTTCACATTATTGTTATCTTGTTCTTGTTGTAGTATGTGCTCTCTGTTCTAGTGTATAGTATGTTCTCTCTGTTGTAGTGTATAGTATGTTCTCTCTGTTCTAGTGTATAGTATGTTCTCTCTGTTCTAGTGATAGTATGAACTGAACCCCTAAACTATACCCATTATAGTTTACTAGTATGTTTACTTGAACTGTTTTTTATTTGAAAAAGACTCATTTATCTACTGAGTTATGATTGTACTTTAAAAACGGAGTTTTATAAACTATACAGTAACATAACTTTAAAAGAGTTTTTGAAACGATTTGATCACTTATAAACACATAAACAATCCTTTAAAATGATGTTTATCACAAAACATTTACACAATTATCATTGTGTTCAACTTGTATTCCCCCCTTAAAAGCATTTAAAACATTTAAAAGATTGATTATAGGGGTATGAACTCACCTTATGTGGGTGATTCAATTAAAGGTTCGCGTAAGGATAGGAAGTTCCACGAATGAATTCTCGGGACGCAAATGAGTCCTAAATGACATATAATGGCATATATATAGGCATGTAATTAGTGTTTAAAACAACTAACATGCAAGGAAACAACATTAGGGACTAGGAAACAGTTGGAATGAAGTGTTACAATCACAAGTGATTGACTAAAGGGAGTTTACGGCCAAGGGAAGGTGTGTTCACGGCCTAGATGAGTTCACGGCCAAGGTGTTAACGGCCATGGGTGTTCACAGCCTAAGATGTTCGCGGCCATTCATGATCTTTAGAAGGGTTTACGGCCAAGGGAGATTGCATAGCCGTAAACTCTCCAAAATGATGCAAATTTGTATCTTGGTTCAAGCTTAAAGGGTGTTTGTTTCATGAGGCTTTGAGTGTTTCTAGTGGTTAACAAGTTATGGAAGAAATACTCACCTTTGGAAGGTTTTAGGAGTTCACGGCCACCAAGAATAAGTGTGTGTTCTTGGTGTTCTTGGTGAAAGATGATGATCTTGAAGATCTAGACTAAAAGTGATGAATTCATGGATGAAATCAAAGGGTTTCACAAGATCAAGAAGGATATCAAGAAACAACGAGAGAAAAACTTACACTTTTGAAGATCAAGGAGGATATCCTTGATCATACTTGAGAGAGAATGGAAGTTCTTGACTTGAAATTGTGAGAAGTGATGAAAAATGAAGGGATATCATCCTTATGGAAGGAGTTCACGGCTAGGAGGGTGTTTACGGCCGTGAATAGAGTTTACGGCCATAAACCCCGTGTGGTTGGCTTTCTGGTTCGGATTCATCCTCCCTATCTCAAGCTAACTCTTCCTAACACTCAATCCTTAAGTGTACTAGGCTTAGAACTCATTAGAATGACCCTTAACAAGGATAAAAGGCAACAGAAACAAGGCTGACCTTTGATTGGACTGATTGGCTTTACCAGATCAAAATTTTTGGGTTGTCACATCATCCCCCCGTTAGATGGAATTTCGTCCCGAAATTAGCTTTCCTAGCAGCTCTCCTGGGGTTGTTCTCCGCTGAAGGGCAGAATACCCACTTGTAGACCTGGGCAACTTTGCCCTAATGCTCCTGATAGGATTCATACTCGGTCCATCTATCATCACCTCGTGTATACAAGTCGTATATAATTAAGATTAGTAAGACGGTCGGATGTGCGACTCTTCCCCAGGTCCACAACCAAACAAGGAACTGGAGATAAGGCGGAAACACACATGCTAAATCTGCATAATCATAATTATATACCACCCTCGCGTATACACTTAATAGTGATAGGTGGGATGTATTCGTCATTAGCCTTTGTGCTTGAACTTGATCTTCTGGACGAGTGGTAGTTCGGGAAGGTCTACTGAATATACGGCGTTAAGGTTTCGGAGGACAAGGTACTCCTCACATGAGTACTTCGGGGTTTTGAATACGAGGTAGACGATTCTGAGGTCTAGGTCTGGATGTCGTTACGAATGACGAGGGTTTTGTTAATTTGACGGTTAAGGCGATGGAAACATATGAACTTAGTATGGTGAGGACCACGCCAATCCATGACGAATGATGACTACAGACTGTTTACAGAAACGAATGTTAGGCCGATTTGAAAGAAACGTTTGTTATACGATGATGTATCCCTAGTGTGTTCGACAATGTACTCTGTGTAAACGTTCTAGTGCTTTCTGTTTTCTCCTTGATGTTAACACTGCCACAAATCATATCGCGATGAGCAAGTACAAATAGTGCAAGTGTTTTGATAACTATACATCAAAAATATAACAAAAGTAAAAGACGTGACTCTATACGATCCGTCTTCTAAAAACTTCAGGAGGTACCTGTCTACTGATTTCCTGAGAATACAACCGGTTTTGAAAGAGTATTAGCATAAAGCTGGTGAGTTCATAAACAATGTTTTTGTAATGAAAACCGGTTGATGAATCTGTGAAAATGTTCATATGTTTCCAAGAAAATCCAATATTTTCTTTAGTAAAAGCTTGATAATACCAGTTCCTTCTATGACCACTTAGTTCATACTGGCCATGTATAAACCAATATTGAACAAACAGTTGATTATGCGGATCTGCCCTAAGCCCACAACCAAACAAGGAACAGGAAATGAGGCGGAAACCACACATTCCACAGTCTATGGAATATTCTTCATACATAACCCTGATGCATAAACTAAGGAATTATAGAGTTAACTATGAATGTTTGTTACTGTATCCTGTTGTATTGTAGGAAAAACATTAGTTTGTATGCTTGGTTACTGTCAGATGTATTGTATAGTGTGTTCTGTACGAAAACTTTTGTGTAGAATGTTCTGTATGAAAAACGTGGCTACCACCAGTATGTATAGTAGTTGTGTTACTTAACGTAAAACCATGTATTTGAAAGAACATCTTCCAAAGAAGCACCACCACTTTTGGGTTTTGACTTCAAGTTCAATGCAACCTTTGGAGATTGTTGCTTTGGAACCTAAATTTGTTTCACGGATTTCGGCTTCACAACATTTGACGATTTTTGTGAGTAAACCCGCTTGTTCTTCTGTTTAATCTTCTTCTTATTTTTCTTTCTCATCTTTTTGCATCTTGAAGACTTTATTTCATGAACAAACCCACTTTCCACAACTTCAACTTTGTGAGTTTAAATCAAATCTTTTGGACTTTGATACTTGTGAATTTCTTGGATCACCGGCTTCCGATAAGGAATCATTCCTTCAAACGAATCACAAGAACACTAAATATCATCAGTTTGAACTCGAATAGAGCAAAAAACTTTTTTATCATGAGAATCAACTTGATTCTTCTTATCATGAACTTCAAGAACATCAAGAACATCACATTGAACTCCATTGTCTTGAACTTCAACAAACTTAAGAGCACGAAGATCATTTGGGTTTTTGATAAGAGGAATGTATTTCTTATTAAACAAATCTCTTTCTTCTCCTTCTTTTTGATTTCTACTACGGACTAATATGGACAAGGCAATTTTATTCAACCATACAATCTTACAAAATGGTTGAAAACCAAGCTTCCATTATCATCCTTCAAATCTCCATAAGAAAACATATTACCCCATGAAATCAATTTGCTTAACACTAACCCATAAAATTGATCTTTATTGACTTTGTATTTGATATCTTCAACGATCACAATCCAAGAATCATATGGCAAATCCCCCATGATCACGATAACTTGAAGATTTCTAGAGAGAGAAAGTGATTTTGAATGAGTTTTCTAGAAAGAGAAAGTAAAAATCACTTGAATTCTAGTGAAGAAAATCGAATTATGAATAGAATCAAAGATCAATTCGATTTCTAGAATCCAAAAACTCTCTAAAACACGAAGATCAAAGATCAAAAAATGAATCAGCAAATCAAGATTGCCACCATGGATCAATTCTTGATCAAATCAAGAGCACTCGCTCTGATACCAATTGTAGTGGTGTTGATTATGATGGTATGTGCGTAATAAGAAAAGATCTAGTGAATCATCATACAAACTCAAGAACACAAGGAGTAAATAATTCTTTGAAAGGTCATATTAGATCTAGAAAGGATATACAAATGGGTTTGTACAAATTTCTCTCTCTAGTATAACACTTCAAATGGTTCCTTACTAAATATGAGTGTCACTCACTTCCTATTTATAGGAAAGACAACTCATTTACACATCAATAAGGGTAAAACACAAATACATCCAAGCGTGACTTTGCACCCTAACAAAAAGTCACCAAGTTAGCGACTTTATGGGTTTAGACATTAAGTAGAGCTCAGATCTGTGATTTGGTCCCTTGGTTTGAAGCATTAAGTGCTTAAAGGCGAAAAGGACTTAGCAGAGGAGTATGTTGGGCTTAAAAGCTGGTACACGTCGCGTACAGGTCACGAACCCAGTACGCGCTGCGTACAACTAAGTACGCCCTGTGTACTCAGTTAGAGTGGGTTTCGCACAAGTAGGCCTCGGTTTAGGCCATTCATTGGACTTCGCTACTTTAGGCTTTTGTGGGCTATCAGAAATCAGATATTTTGGGCTAAGAATATGTTTGGGCTTTAGGGTAAGGCCCATTAGAGGGGTTGGGTCCAATTTGGAAAATTGGGCCATTAGTGGGCTTTTAAGAATTTTACCGTTTTGGGCCTTGTCTATTTTGGGCTTGGGACCTAGTTATGAATCATGTTGGGCCAGGGGTAAAATGGTTAATTTACCCCCAAGTATGGATTATGTATCATGGATTGGGGCCCAATTTCTAATTAGGTGATATTTTGGTATTGATAGCTCGAGGAGTTTCAACATTTGAGGTGAGTCTCCTCACTGTTTGTATGGGTCGAAGGCACCAATGCCGGCCCATTTGGTTTATGTGTTGTAGGAAGACCCGGGGTTAGCCCTAGGCATTATGTATGAAAGACCAGGAGGCGGCTCCTGGCACACTGTATGCTAATTAGCTAAGTAGAGTAGTATAGTTGTCTTTGTGATGCTTACATGGAAGACCAGGAGGTGGCTCTTGGCAGTTGTCTGTAAGACCCAGGGGGTGACCCCGGCTTGGCAAGAAAGACCACGTGGCATCCCGTGGCATAATGGCAAGACTATGTGCGACACATAGCACCTTTATTGATTATGATATATGTATGGCTCATGGTTATGTATGACAGTTTGTGATTTATGTGCTTATAGACAGTATCCGGTCGAAAGAGACTGAAGGGGTAGGCCAGCACCCAGATATGCTAGGAAGTATGTTGATATGTATGGTATATGGTATTTGGGGAACTCACTAAGCTTTGTGCTTACGGTTTTCAGTTTTGGTTTCAGTTACATCCAGTTTTCAAATAAAGGAGCTCGGGACGAACGCAGCGCATACACCTATGTTTTCCGCAAGTTGTGATTTTTGGAAATGAACTCTGATAAATGTTTTATTTGAACTGCTTTTCAATGTGTGAACCAAGTTACAAATGTGTTTTTTTTATATTAAAAATAAAATTTTTGGTCATGAATTTTGGGATGTTACACATAGTATGCATGTTCATAACATGGCATGACTGATGTTATCTAATTCAAGTGGTTAATTGATTAGTCGAAACATTATACAATGAATAAATATGTAATTTTTATGGTGATTAATTAATATGGATTTGTTTATAATCAATAGGTATGATGCCATAGTTAATTAATTTATTATTGTGTTTCACTTTGCATGTTTTACTTTCTTGAGTAAGTTTAATATTATTCAAAATTTCATAGTCGTTCATACTTTTCGAAGTAAGTAGAATTAAGATTGTCATGAATTGATTGTAGATTTTCGATTGAGGTTAAGACATTGCAATTGGAATTGCTACAATATTCATGAGTACTTTGAAAATAGATATTTTAAGTATTGGATAAACCCACGCTTAGAGATTACTTCATGGATTCAATCAAAAGTAATTCTAAGACGATAATATCATCTATTCTCAAATCAGAGATATATAGTTCATAGTTAACAGATCAGTTGGGCATTGGTTTTCTCAAATGCATCTCATAACTGGTTGTTATAAAGGTTATTCCATGTGTGATTTGATATGTAAGTCGTATGACTATATAGTCAATTTAATTCTCTCATTTTATCTGAACAAGGAAAAGCGATATTTGTGGGCCCCTCGTTGATTTGAGTTGATCTATGAAAACCAAGCGCATGGTTTGAACTGAATTGATGTGTTCAATTTTGTAGTCTAAAATTCGATCACAATTCGGAAAATTAGGAAACAAATAAATGAACATGAGGTTGATCACTTAATCTATGACTCAGTTCATACGATATCTTGTAGAATGAAGGAATAGCTGATCACTTATCATAGGGCCAACGTTTAATTTAAATTAGAGTTCGACAGTGGCTTTGGAAAGCACTCTTTGCTGTTTAGTTCAAGATCTATACTTGCAATTGTAGTTAGTGACTTATCCAAGTGGGAGACTATTGGATTAAGACGTCTAACCCAATAACTAAATTGATATATTCTTGTAATTAGAAGCAAAGTCCTTTCAGAGTTGCCCTCATAACTAGAACTTGATTAGAATGACATTTATATAGAGAGGATGATTTATAAGATTTTTATGTGATTAATAAACTAATTAGAAATTAGGAGGAAATGATTTGTTAATATATTATATGATTAATATATTAATTAGAAATAGAGAGTTGGTTTATTAATTTATTACGGGATTAATAATTTAATATGAGATCAACTATAAAAATAATTGATTTGTTAATTTATATGGTTAATAAATTAATATGAAATCAATTAGAATTGATTAATTATTAATCAAAATTAAACTGGAATTAATTTGGGATTAATTGGATATAATTAAAGGTGTAGGGGTGAATTGTAATTGTTCAATAGTTGAACAAAAGAGACAATTCTATTATCATCTTAGGGTGGACGGTTTTGGGAGCCTTTCTATGGTATCCAGAAGCCTCATGGATGTTAATAAGGAAAGGATTCGAATTGGAATTAAATCTATTATTTAATTATTCAAATCTTGTTTTGTCCCTAAGTTACCTAAACTATAAATAGGAATCTTGGGCATCAATTTTCCTGACTACTCCTTCTTGGAAGATTATGAACGAAAATTATACCTCTTCCCCTCTCTCCCATAAGATTAAGGATTTCTAAGAAATTAACATAAATGTGTAAATGACCTTCTCGTACACTACTAAACAATGGGCTATCACCCACGATTACGCACATATTTAATCTGTGGGTAATTACCCACAAACTTGCTATAAATTACCCATGGTTTAAGAAAGCTATGATTTATAAAATAAATATGCAAAATTACCCGTGAAATGTAATCAGTGAAAATCGGATGTTATCAGTTGGTATCAGATCCGTAGTTTGAATGAATTAGGTATCTAGTATTAGATTCCTAAATTTAAAATGATAAGTAAAGAAAAGGAGTATGATTTGACTTAACCATGCAAGTATAAGTTAGTAAACTATTAGACATAGCTATATAATATTGTGTTATTTATTCCTTAATCCTTATTAAATGGTATCGTGAGAGCGAGAATTGAGTGGTGAGAATAAGAGTTGAGTAAATTAGAGTAATTTGACAAAAGCATTACTTGTCTGAGTAATTATATATATGCTAGTTATATTGGAAATTTATTTTGACCAAAAGGGTGTTTTGGCCATTTATATGAGTATTATGAAATTTCCAAACTTGACTACTTATAATGACAATGTATGTCAATGAGAATTACTAGAGTTGGTGTAACGCCCCGATTCTCGAATACCAATTTATGGTTATAAATTCTCGTGAATTCAAGATCTACTTGACGAGTTGGTTGCCTGACTCGTCGAGTAGCAGCGGGTTTAGGCCACGTGTTTAAGTGACCAACTCGCCGAGTCGGAAGAGTGACTCGACGAGTTGGAGCTGGAGGGTGAAACCCTAATTTCCGGGGTTTGGCACCCTATTTAAGGGATCATTAGCCTCCCTTAGTCCCTTTGCATCCTCTTGAGAGTCCAGAAACCCTAATTCGTGTGTGTGCTCCATATTAGTGTAAATTTCAAGCTTAGAAAGAAGACCTTGATGCAAGAAGCTTGGAGATCAAGAAGTTGGAGGCAAGAACGTTTGTGGGTCTGAAGTCTATCTCAACTAGCTTCATTTAAGGTATCAATTCATGATCTTGGCCTCATTCCTTTCTAGATCTCTTTGGATGAACTTTAGGGCTTCTTGGCTTGGTTATGAAGCTATTCTTGGGTATGAGCTCAGATCTGAAGTTGTAACTTCATATCTGAACTCTCTTTGATTTGTAAGTCCATAAAGTTATCAGCTTTGGCAAGTATGAACCCCTCCTAAAGTGTAAAACCCCATTTCAAGCTTGAATTTGGCATTATGAGTCATTATAGCCTTGCATGCACGTAAAGTTTGCAACTTTACGTGATAAGCATGCCTTGGGAAGTTGGATCTGCATTATGGAGTCTAAGCATGGCTTAAAAAGCATCTGTATGGATGAAGGACTGAAGGGACTCGGCGAGTCGCATGGTAGACTCGGCGAGTCATATGAAGATGGTCTTGAACTCGACGACTTGGATGAACAACTCGGCGAGTCCGATGAAGATTGCCTTGGGCTCGGCGAGTGGCATGGTGACTCAGCGAGTTGGAAACTTATGCAAGGAACTCAGCGAGTAGCTGAGGGTACTCGACGAGTTGAGGTCAACATGGACTGTTGACCTTGATAGTTGACTTTCACTTTGACCGAGGGTTGACCGTTTTGACTTTTGAGAATAATTGGTAAGCGAGTATTTATGAATTGGATCATTGATGTTTATAGGTGTTGGAACTTGGGGCAGTGTTTCGGGAGCGTGATTTCATGGTTCAGTCCGACATTGCAAGGTGAGTTATCCTCACTATATCAACAGGGTCTACGGCACCAAGGCCGACCCTTTATCGGATTTGTAACTGGGTATTCGCATGACATACTTATTGATCTGTTAGATTGGTATGCTGGTATATAGGATGATGCTATGTTAGTGACCTGGTTAGGTCGGTATCTTGATTAGGATGTTGCTATGCTATTATGATCTGTTAGATTGGTATCCTGGTATATAAGATGATGTTATGTTAGTGACCTGGTTATGTCGGTATCCTGGTTATAGGATGTTGCTATGATTGATGATCTGTTAGATCGGTATGACTGTTATATATATGCCAGTATATGTTATTTATGTGCACATGGTTATTGTTGATGGGTGGGTTGAGGCGGGGTCCTGCTTCGTGCGGTTGAGGCCAACATACCCGACGAGCGGTCCGGATAGACTGTGAACCTGCATGACGGTCCAATCATACCGAAGGCTCGAGATAGATCCAGGTAGACTGTAGGCCTTGCAAGGCGGTCCAGTCAAGCTGAGGGGTCGTTATGCATGTTGTTCTGTATTTGTTGATATGATATGATTATGGTTATATGAGGTTGGTATTTTGGGGGTAACTCACTAAGCTTTCGGGCTTACAGTTTCAGTTTATTGTTACAGGTTCAGCGGATGGCCGCGGGGAGGCGAAGGCGTGATCGTACACTTCCTCGATTGATGATTATGATTTCTTGGAAACTCTGATGTATAAAATATTTTGAAAACAAATTGTAATAATTGAATGGTTTCAAATGATTTAAAAAGTTTTAAATTGGCTCGAATTTTATGGGGGTGACAAGTTGGTATCAGAGCCTTGGTTTGAGTGAATTGGAGGAACACTCGTGTGAATCCAGTCTCAAATCAAGGAAATGATTTTAAAATAATTTTTAAAATGGTTTTCAAAATAAGTAAAGGTGGATGTAAAGTGTACGATTAGCCGGAGCCAGTAAATAGACCCCAAAATACTATACAGTTATTTGATATTGTGATATGTTAGAACAGCATGCTAGTACTAGGCTAGGGATCTTCAGGAATTGCATGATAGAATTGCCTGATTACATGATGGCTGCTAGCCTAGGGTTTCCTTTATGTGAAATTGACATCATTACTGTAGTTGTCTTGTGTATGCATCACAGTTGTATATAATTAAGATCTTATAGCCTAAGAATGTTTGATGTGGCCTTATGTTCTGTTCTTATTGATTAGGGCTTAGGGTAGGATTGGATATTCGAAAGTCTATAGGGTCCAGCGTTATGTATGGCTAGAATACACTAGTGATGCAGGGGTTGGTGGAAGTTTCATGGATGGATGGGTCGTGAGAGGCCGTGAGGCCAGTTATGAGAGATTTAGCATTCCTCTAGGGGTGAGGATTGAGCGCTCGCTATATGTATTAGTAGGGTGTTGTGGTGATACTTGAGACAAATATGGGTAGGTGTGGAAGGTAGTATGGGCCCGTATTACTGAAAGCACAGGACCCATACGCGTAGCAAGGAAGTCACAACCCCTAGGGTTGGGTTGGGAGTTCGTCTGCGGACAGTTACCGGAGATGTTCGGGTCTATTAAGAGACCACCATGTTTGAGTATTTCGATGAGCGCTATGCATCCTTGCTGATACGGCTGCCGCAGCAGCTACAACAGCTGTAACGACGGCATGGGGATGAGCTGTCGAGATTTCCAGTACCGGGACTTGTTATAGGATCTTATTCTGATGAGCCGAGGGCTGCGGTTATTTGTGATCCGAGAGATGTTCTGTACTCATTACATTCCGCGGGCTGAGAGGGAGTGGCTAGCACAGGTGTTTATGGAATTGAGGCTTCGGGGGATTTGCTCGAGGCCGGAATGTGAGTCGCGAGGACTCCAGAAGGGAGTGATGACTATGATCAGCTGGAGTTTTGCAGCTGGAAGCAGAATGGTTAATTGATGGATAGGAATGTCGTTCTAGGGCAAGGATCGTGCCCTTTTCAGCTTTACGAGCTCAAAGGAATGAGCAGGCTTGTGACCCCAGGATCAGGTTGTATTTCCAGCTCGGGGTCAGTTAGTCGTCGGGATTGGCAACAGTAGTTCAGCGCTGGTGAGCGCGGGTGGGTCGATGTTGCATAAGTATTTGGTGAGGTCCGGTTCGCCTTCGATCTCTTGTATCGGGCGGTAAGGATGAATTGTGCGATCTATCGCACTTTTGGGATTGTAGACTATGTATTGGAGTAGTTGTGGCCCGGTTTAGGGCAAAGGTTATTTCATCTACTGCAGTTCAGCTGTGGATGATTGAGCTGGTGAGTGAGTCAGGGCGCGAGACTCTAAAAGATATGATTTCTAGAGCCGAGAGCGGGAGATTCGCTTGGGGAACATTGGAAAGAAGGTTATTATGTGGGATGTCTGCGGACAGGGTTCCACAGGATGGTTAATCAACGTTGTCAGGATTCAGCAGTTTTAGTAACCATTAGTGATTGGCGGGTGAAGGCGCCAAGGGAGGTAGCTCATTGTTGGTATATCAGTTGGGGCATCTGCTTTTTGGACTTCAAGATTGAATGTGGGAGTATTCAAGCATTAGGGGTTTTCCGGGTTCCCTGGGATTCAGGAAGTGTTCATCAGGTTCTTAAGAGTGTGTGATCAATTGGGATTGGCTGGTAATGGAGCACTAGCGGGAAAGAGTTGGTTGTCATGGGTTGATCGTTGGGAAGTGAGAAGGATTGGGAATCCTCTAATTTTCATTTATTATGAGGGATTAGTCGAATCTAAGTGGGGGAGAGTTACCCCGGGATGCAAAGCAGGAGAGGTTTTAAAACAACGTAAGTTACACAACCCGACAGGGAGAATGGAGGCCAAGTGGCTGTTTGGTTTGAGGGTCGTATTAGTTGGGGGTTCGGTAAAACTCCCCAGTATAAGAAACGTGTCTTCGAGGTGCTTGATAGCAGAATTTGGAGAACCAGGTTGGGGTTCTAGTCATGAACTGAGTTCAGTACGGGGGTTCGGTCAAGTGTGTGCTCAACTCGGAGGGTTTACATTGATAGATCAAGGGCCTGGTTAGCTGCCAGGGCTCGGCAGTACATACAGCACGAGTATGCGGGTTATTTAGCGTATGTGGTAGATACTCGGGTCAGGGAACAGACCACGGTTTCCGAGAGTGTGGACGATCGGCTTGTGGCCTAGGGTTAGGCTGGGGTTGTAGTCCCCGGAGTAGATCAGGGGTTCGAAGCCCCAAGTGGGTTAGAGCAGGATGCATGGGAGAGAGCATCTGGAGGGGTGGGCCAGGGAAATTCTCAACAATTTAGGGCGGTCCGGATAGACTGAAGGCCGGTGGGGCGTACCAGTCAGACCGAAGGCTCGGAGAACGGTCCAGACAGGCTGAAGACCCGGAGAGGCGGTCCAGACATACTGAAGGTTCTGAGAGTGGTCCAGATAGGCTAAAGGCCTGGTAAGGCGGTCCAGTCATGCTGAAGACTCTGTATATGTTTGTAGATCTATGTTCGGGTATTGAGTAGACTGCTACGCTATAGAAATCAATAGGTATGTTCCAAGTATTGAACATTCTGTTGGAGTAGGCTAAGGACTCCAGTGTATTTTGGTTGATTGGAAGTTGTTATTAGAGGACGAAGGGAGTTCAAAGGATCTTTGGATCCGAATGAGTATTCGTCAGTTTTGGGAAGGTTTGGGATTAGAATATCCTGTCATTCAGGTTCTGGGAACCGGGTTAGATCTTTCTCATGATCGTCTATGGCATTTGGATAGGGTTGAGGCGGTCCTGCTCTATGCAGTAGGCCAAGATGCCCGGTGCGGGCCGACAAACCCTGAGAACTTCAACTCGATAGTTGAATTAATTAGACAAGTTGGTATTCTAACCCGAAGGGGTGATATGGGTTAGATTTGAGTGTCGTACTGGTTGGCCGGTAGTGGTAGGTATGTTATTGATGGTTTGAGTTATTGTGATGTGTCTTGGGTCGGTTCCATCTGTGATAGAGCCATAGCGTGTCTGAAGTAAGGAGGAGATGGGTCACTGAAGACCAGGTAGGATGTGAGGCTGGCGTGGGTCATGTAACGTTCATTATTTTGGCAGGAGATGGTGGCAGGGCGTGGAAGCAAGTCCAGCCAGTCGGTTTCTTTTCGGGAAGACGTGTGGGACTGCAGTTTGTGTATGTGTTTGGTTCAGTAATCGGTGAGGTGTCTGATGTTCGGGTTGTGGGCAGGCAAGTTGGGACCAAGGAGGTTTCGACTTCGCTTGAGAAACGTCATGTGGCAGCAGGAAGAGTTGAAGTGGGTTTATGACTTGGGATTCATGTGTGGTAGTAGTTTTGTATCGTTATGTTGTTCGTTGATGAGAGGAGCGTCGATTAGGCCCTTCGAGTGGCAGAGGAAAGTGGATATCTGCAGCGTTGGAGTGTTGGGAAACAGAAGTGACGACAGTAGTGTCGATCGGTCATCGGGAGCATTCCAGTTATGAGCTGAGGGCCGGGGAGGGCCTACGAGACTCATGTTGTGGGCTCAGAGGCAATCCAGACCTATGCTGAGGACCACGTAAGGGCATTCCAGTCATAGGATGTGGGCATAGAGATTGTGTTGGTTATGTCTGTTGTAGGAGCGCGTTCGGATTGGGTGTATTGTTGAAGATTCAGGGGAGTTGCACTCGGTTGTGACGAATCTGAGGATGACCGGACCCTATGATTGACTGGATTTGATATGCTTGGTATTCCAACCCGAGGGTTAATTGGGCCAAACATGTGAGGGATACAAGGGTATTCCATCCTAGGGATGATCGGAGCCGTCGTAGGCTCGCCTGGTATTCCAGCCCGAGGCTGATTGAGCCATGCATGAGTGTTGTATTCATTAGTGGATTGATTATGTATGATATTCTGGGAGCTGAAGGATGCATTATCATGTCAGCAAAAAGGGTTCGCTTCAGGAAAGGGAAAGTTGGGTCTAAGATACTTTGGATCATCAGGATTTTGTCAAGTTGGCAAGTGGCATGAAGGATAGACCTTACGAAGAGGTTCGATTGGGATTCACATCACCTTTCACGATTCGCACTTGCGAAAGTGCGTCATGGATCAGGAGGCGATAGTATCGTTGGATAACATTTAGGTCGGTGGGCGCCTGGATTATGTGGAGAGGCATGTGGCCATTCTGGAGAGAGGGGTGTAGGTTCTATAGGACAAGGAGGTACCTTTGGTAAGGGTATAGTGGGAACACCAAAGAGGGTCCGAGTGGACGTGGGAGCCGGAGGCAGAGATGCGGGAGCACTATCCGTGGATGTTCACCGCAGCAGACTTCGAGGACGAAGTCTAGTTCCAGTGGGGGAGAATTGTAACGCCCCGATTCTCGAATACCAATTTATGGTTATAAATTCTCGTGAATTCAAGATCTACTCGACGAGTTGGTTGCCTGACTCGTCGAGTAGCAGCGGGTTTGGGCCACGTGTTTAAGTGACCAACTCGCCGAGTCGGAAGAGTGACTCGACAAGTTGGAGCTGGAGGGTGAAACCCTAATTTCCGGGGTTTGGCACCCTATTTAAGGGATCATTAGCCTCCCTTAGTCCCTTTGCAGCCTCTTGAGAGTCCAGAAACCCTAATTCGTGTGTGTGCTCCATATTAGTGTAAATTTCAAGCATGGAAAGAAGACCTTGATGCAAGAAGCTTGAAGATAAAGAAGTTGGAGGAAAGAACGTTTGTGGGTCTGAAGTCTATCTCAACTAGCTTCATTTGAGGTATCAATTCATGATCTTGGCCTCATTCCTTTCTAGATCTCTTTGGATGAAGTTTAGGGCTTCTTGGCTTGGTTATAAAGCTATTCTTGGGTATGACCTGAGATCTGAAGTTGTAACTTTAGATATGAACTCTCTTTGATTTGTAAGTCCATAAAGTTATCAGCTTTGGCAACTATGAACCCCTCCTAATGTGTAAAACCTCATTTCAAGCTTGGATTTGGCATTATGAGTCATTATAGCCTTACATGCACATAAAGTTTGCAACTTTACATGATAAGCATGCCTTGGGAAGTTGGATCTGCAGTATGGAGTCTTAGCATGGCTTAAAAAGCATCTGTATGGATGAAGGACTGAAGGGACTCGGCGAGTCGCATGGTAGACTCGACGAGTCATATGAAGATGGTCTTGAACTCGACAGGTTGGATGAACAACTCGGCGAGTCCGATGAAGATTGCCTTGGGCTCGGCGAGTGGCATGGTGACTCAGCGAGTTGGCAAGTTATGCAAGGAACTCGGCGAGTAGTTGAGGGTACTCGACGATTTGAGGTCAACATGGACTGTTGACCTTGATAGTTGACTTTGACTTTGACCGAGGGTTGACCGTTTTGACTTTTGAGAATAATTGGTAAGCGAGTATTTATGAATTGGATCATTGATGTTTATAGGTGTTGGAACTTGGGGCAGTGTTTCGGGAGCGTGATTTCATGGTTCAGTCCGGCATCACAAGGTGAGTTATCCTCACTATATCAACAGGGTCTACGGCACCAAGGCCGACCCTTTATCGGATTTGTAACCGGGTATTTGCATGACATACTTATTGATCTGTTAGATTGGTATCCTGGTATATAGGATGATGCTATGTTAGTGACCTGGTTAGGTCGGTATCCTGATTAGGATGTTGCTATGCTATTATGATCTGTTAGATTGGTATCCTGGTATATAGGATGATGCTATGTTAGTGACCTGGTTATGTCGGTATCCTGGTTATAGGATGTTGCTATGATTGATGATCTGTTAGATCGGTATGACTGTTATATATATGCCAGTATATGTTATTTATGTGCACATGGTTATTGTTGATGGGTGGGTTGAGGGGGGGTCCTGCTTCGTGCGGTTGAGGCCAACATACCCGACGAGCGGTCTTGATATATTGTGCACCTGCATGACGGTCCAGTTATACCGAAGGCTCGAGATAGATCCAGGTAGACTGTAGGCCTTGTAAGGCGGTCCAGTAAAGCTGAGGGTTCATTATGCATGTTGTTATGTATTTGTTTATATGATATGATTATGGTTATATGAGGTTGATATTTTGGGGGTAACTCACTAAGCTTTTGGGCTTACAGTTTCAATTTATTGTTTCAGGTTCAGCGGATGGCCGCGGGGAGGCGAAGGCGTGACCGTACACTTCATCGATTGATGATTATGATTTCTTGGAAACTCTGATGTATAAACTATTTTGAAAAGAAATAGTAATAATTGAATGGTTTCAAATGATTTAAAAAGTTTTAAATTGGCTCGAATTTTATGGGTGTTACAGTTGGTTAGAACAGAGATTTAACCCCAAATGTATGTTTGATTAAAAAGGTCATTTTAGTCAACTTTTTCCAAGTTACAAGTAGTTATGAGTATCTTTCTAATTTATATTGGTGGGAATGTGTTATTGTTATTTGAACATGTCTAGAGTATGAGCTACACCAACATTACTTCTAAACATATTAATCTCATGCCTCCGACGTCGTTACCCTAACTTGTCTATAGTATGAGCTACACCCTACGACCCCTCTTCCTCCATCTAAACCTTCGGTGACCCACCCCTGCTCCGACCACGGACTTCCAACGCCGGCAGTAGTGTTTTTCTGACCGGCAGCCTAACGCTGACCATTTTCTAGCGACCAGAGCTTTTTTCCGATGATGATTTTCCAACAAAAAATTTCCACAAGTCAGCCCCTCTATTTCCAATCACTTTTTGACTCTTTTTACGTCGAAGCGTTGCCTGTTTGATTTCCTACGCAATCTGACCTTTTTAACAAAAACGCGACGATTTGTAAAGCACGCTTCAAGGGTAAGTTCACGGCCCCATTTTAAAACTTTTTACTGTTTTCGGGCAAGAATAACTGCTTAAAATATTATTTATCAGTTTTATATATATGTATATACATACATACATACATACATACATACATACATACATACATACATACATTACATACATACATACATACATACATACATATATATTAATACCCTCTCTTGTTTTTTACCCTGGAATGGATGAAATAGCTTTAACATTCCATAGATAGTATTGTGTTGGAACCATTAAAAGATTTAGTAAATATATTTGTGCAACCTGCTATTGTAAAACTGGTTTTACAACTATTATGGTGCCAACCTTTTCTCTTATTAGGTGCACTTTAATTTCAATATAACTGATCCTTTCATGTAATAATCGATTCGACAAGGATTGAATATGCAAACTATTATTTAACATAGTATCAACATGTACCTGACAACACACATTTAGGTCCCTTTTGTAGTTTTATGACCCGCAACACATCTCATATAACGAAAGCTAAAACATGATATGCACACTCATTACAGTATCTAGCAACAATTGTTTGTATCTTGATTTCCCATAAGATTAAGGTTTTCAGATAAATTAACATAAATGTGTAAATGACCTTCGAGTACAATGCTAAACAATGGGCTATTTCCAACAATTACCCATATATCAGTTGGTATCAGACCCTTGGATTGAATAAATTAGGTACCTATTATTAGATTCCTAAAGTTAAACTGATAAGTAAAGAAAAGGAGTATAATTTGAATTAACCATGCGAGTATAAGTTAGTAACCTATTAGACATAACTAGAGAATGTCATCTTGTTTATACCTTAATCCTTATTAAATGGTATTGTGAGAGTGAGAATTGAGTGGTGAGAATAACAATTGAGTAAATTAGAGTGATTTGACAAAAGCATTACTTGTCGAAGTAATTATATGTAAGCTAGTTATATTGGAAATTTCTTTTGACCAAAAGGGTGTTTTGGCCATTTATATGAGTATTATGAAATTTCCAAACTTGACTACTTATAATGACAATGAATGTCAATGAGAATTACTAGAGTTTGTTAGAACAGAGATTTAACCCCAACTGTATCTTTGATTAAAAAGGGCATTGTAGTCATTTTTGGCAAGTTGCAAGTAGTTCTCAATATCTTTGTAATTTGTATTGGTACGAATGTGATATTGTTATTTGAACTTGTCTAGAGTATGAGCTACACCAACGTTACTCTTAACAAATTAAGCTCATACTTCTGACACCGACAGCCTAACCTGTCTAGAGTATGATTCACACTCTATGACCCCCCCCCCCCTCCGACTAACCTACGGCGATCCACCCCTGATCCGACCATGTAATATCTGTTTTTTTAACATGCACTACCATAAGAGATGTAGATCATTGTAAGATAAACAGATGAGATAAATATTGGGTTTTACTTCAAATTTACTTCCATAAACTAGAAAAATATGGCAAACGAAAGACTTAAAATTTTGAGTTAACATAAACATTTTATACCCACTAAGGATCATCTTCCAAGTTACAGAAAGATTTAAAAGCCAATAATAGAAAGTATGAAGATATAACAACCTTTGTAGTTCTTTGGGTCCTCTTGGGAGGCTTGGAAGTTGATGAAAAATGTGGAACCTTTGAGACACCAACAATGACTCAACTTGATGTAGATGTTACTCCATAAACTCTTAAACCCTTAAGCTTTAAGTTCATAACCAATATGAACTTAAAGAGGGCATAAAAATGCAAGTATTCTCTTCATTCAAAAGCAAGAACAGAGAGAGTGAGAGAGAGGGTCATAGTTTCGGCCATTCTTGAAAAGAATGACTAGCAAAAATGCAAGCCCCAAACCTTGTATTTATAGTAGTAACAATACCATACCTTTTGAATAAATTATTCAAAAGACCATACTCTTATTTAAAAAATCAAAGAGCCATTCTCTCATTTAAATATTCAAAAAGTCATACTCTTATTTAAATATTCAAAGAGTCATTCTCTCATTTAAATAATCAAAAAATCATATTCTTCCTTTTTGACTCTTATTTTTATAAATAAAATGAAGAAGGAAAAAGCTTTATATTTTATAAAAAAATTATAAAATATAAACTTTAACTTTTTGGTAAAAGACAAGATTTTGTCTAGTCCAAAATATTGTGCATGACTTATTAATTCATATCATATGAATTATATATAATGTTACTTGCTAATGAAAATTATTATTTCCTAGAAATAAATAATTTACAATTTAATTATAAGAGTTTATAATAAAATGTATCAAGTTGTTGTTAGTGTGACCCATTAGTATCATATGTTAATTACCAATATCACTTTAATATGACTCTTGAGCATACTAGACCTTTCAATCTCCCACTTGCGCAATATTCATATTAGACTGATATAGACAATGGTGAACGTCTAGAAACATTTCACAGCCCCTAACAACATACGACTTTGTGCCATTCTTCCAACGCCCAATTCCCAAAAAGCTCAAAGCTACAATTGGTGTATAAGGTAAGTTTATCAGTTATCCATTTGCTACAGACATCATGTTAAACATGAGATACAGATCGCGATCAATCTCATTAGTTGTTCAACTTTTGGTAAGGCGCCTTAGATGTCTAACTCTCAACACATAAGAAGAACAAATCCCATCTTTCCTGCATAAGCCTCTTGCATAGTTCACACCATACCTAAAAATGGCTTTTATAACTACCCGGTTAAGGACCAACATTTAACCATATCAAAGCATAGTACTCCCTACTAGGGATGAGATTTAGAACCGGAATCGGACCGGAACCGTTAGAACCGGAATATATAGAACTGGTTCCGGTTCTGGGTTTAAAAATTGGCTTTATCCGGGGTCCGGGTAATCATGGTTTGGGTCCATCGAGTCCGGGTAAACCGAGTCTAAAAACCAGAACCGGTGTTTGGAACCGGAACCACTTTTAGGGCCGGAACCGTTTTTTGTGAAACGTTTAAAAGATGCATATCTCATTCGTTTCAACTCCGCTTGACATGCGGTTTTTTCCAACATGTAGTTTAGAGTTTGTACATGACTTTATACTATAAATTTGCCATTTTTAGTTTTATATTCATTGACTTACAGTCCCCCAAATTCGAGATATCAAAGCTGAAAGTTTTTAGTTTTTCAGTTTTTTTTATTTGGTGAAAGTTTTAAAACATGCATATCTAATTCGTTTTAAGTCGGATTGACATTTGGTTTTTTCCAACTTGTAGTTTACAATTTGTACTTGAGTTTAGACTATAATTTTGTCATTTTTGGTTTAAAATTCAATGATTTACAGTCCTCTGAAGTCTGGATATCAAAACTGAAAATTTTCAACTTTTCAGCTATTTGTTTTTGTACTTTTTATTATGTGAAAATTTTAACACATGCATATCTCATTCGTTTAAAGTCGGATTGACATGCAGTTTTTCCAGAGTGTATTTTAGAGTTTGTACATTATTTTAGACTATATCTTTGTTAGTTTTGGTTTCATATTCAATGAGTTACAGTCCCCCAAAGTCGAGATATCAATATGAAAATTTTCAAAGTTCAACCCACTAAGTAGTAAGTAATTACCAAAAAAACCCGGTTTTTCCATGTTTTTCGGTTCTAAACCCACTTTATTCGGTTCCAACCTACCCACTTTGATGTTTCTGGGTTTTCCGGTTCTAGACCCACTTTACCCGGAACCGAACCGGAACCGCTTCCTATATACCGGTCCGGTTTCTAGTTCTACAAAATCCCGTTAACCGGTTTCGGGTTTTCCGGGCCCGGGTCCATCCGGTCCGATTTTGGACCCACTTTCATCCCTACTCCCTACACTCAAGTCCCACTATGTATCTCAGGTGTTAAGGATACGAAGATAGTACCTTTAATCAAGTATCATTCATGAAATCGATCCATGAGATGATCTTGATGCGGGTCAGTTCAATACTAGTTCTCTGACAAGTACCTATGAAACTTGGTTACAACCACTTGCTTACTTTCATCTAGTGAGAGTCAATCAATCCAATTCATATTAGTCTTAGTTTATAATTGCTCCCACAATTATAACCGACTATGAACCTTTAGAATAATAACATTATTCATGGATTAAACATGTTAATATAGAACACAACAAGTATTAATGTGATGACTATATCCCAATAGATCATAACATTATCTAATTGTTGTTGTTATAATGTTCCAATATCCAAATATTAAATTCAAATCAAAAAATCCATTTCTAGAATAATAAAGTCTTATAACTAAAGTGTGACCATTCATACTTAGCTCGAAAGAATGACTTTATTAATAGGTTTGACAAAATTGATTTGTGTGAATTTTGCGAATACTATGATCTCCCTATTTGACTTTACTCTAAGTATAGTTAAATATCTTGGAGAATATGATTGGTGTTCTTTCGTGGCATAAAGTCTCTTAGCTTGATTAAGTATACTCTCGAAGTCACAAAGATTTCTATGTGATCCTTAAATGGCAGAAATCAACATAGTTTTTCAATGATCTCATTCATCCAATCATATTTGAATTCTTCTTCTAAAGTAGTGTATTCTTATTTTGTAGTAGTTTTTTTCATTTTCTTTTGTTTGGACCTCATTCCAACCAAACTTACTCTTCATTCCATAATGAAGTCAAAATCTAATTATAATTCATATATATATATATATATATATATATATATATATATATATATATATATATATATATATATATATATATATATATATGTTTAGAAATTAACATCTTGTGTAGCTCTTTTACATAAAGATCCTTTCTAAACTGATTGTCTCATATACATTCTCTTAGTTCTTCTAAAGTACTCTTAGAATGCTCTTTTAGTTATCCAGTGACTTAACCATGTATTCAATTAGTATCCTATGACATGCTTACAACATGATCAAATACCATGTCATATGCATAATATGGCGTAAATGATGAATTCATTTGCCAGGCAAATAGAATATAAATCAGTTCATCTAGTTCAAGCCTATAAGCTATGTACTTTTGACGCTAGCTCAAAATTGTGCCATATGACAATGTCAAGAATTCTACAAAAGAATCCTATGTCTTGATCCCTTTCAAGATATTGCCAATATATATAAGGACATGAAACTTTTAACATTCAGTTTATCTATCCATTGTAGATTTTACATTCCAAGAATGTATATTTTCCTTCCTAAGTCTTTCATTTTAGAAACACTTTCCGAGTCAAGGTCAAAACGACCTTTCTTAGTCAGAGTGTGATTTCAAATGATTAAGTATGTCTCATTCATACAAGATTAGGAATTTCACTATGTTCCCACTAGTTCTTAGTAAACACACATGTTCTATTCATTTTGATATAAAAACACACCTTGCGGTTTTACAGAAAATGATGATTATAACATTTGAGATGTATGCTTTATATCCACACGTGGATCTCAAGCTCTACAGATTTTGTTAGGATAACTTGGATTAAGAAAACCTCCAGCCTAATCTATATAGATATCTTCCAGTAGATGTCTATTAAGAAAAAGCGGTCTTTCTTGAAGTCTATTTATTATATCTCATATTAAGAATATGAATTTATAGTAAATAATATCCTTATTGATCTAATCATAGCTACTTGTGAAAAAGGTTTGATCACAGTCAATGTTATGAGTATGATGAGGACCATAGTCAATGACATGAGTATGAGAGAATCCTTTTACAAAAAGTCTTGCTTTAAATGTGTATGGTTATCCATGTAATTTATTCTTTCTAGAAGAATCATTTTCTCCTTCTAGCCTTGCTATAGGGATAAATTTTAATCAAGCCCATACTTGATTCTCATACATGGATTACATATCATGTTCATGACTCTAAGCCATTCATCAGATTCGAGATCTGACATAGCATCTTGGTACTTGATGGATTTTCCAGAAACCATCAATAAAAGCTCATCAATGAGATTCCACATTTCTCAATTCATAGATAATTTCTACCACTAATGCAAAAAATTTGTGTTTACGAATAGCTATTGTTCAAGTTTAACAATCCTTGTTAAAACTAGTGCCAACTATTACTACATAAGGTTATGGATCTTGAGATGCTTCAAGTTTCATGTACCTCCCACTCGCTTTGTCATTAGAAGCTTGCTTTCTACTAACTTAGCTTTCACAAGAACAAAACGAACCTATTCTTTTTGGGTTTGCATATAACAATATAAGCCACATTTAGAGTATTTTATATACAAATATGTATTTAGTAGATTTTGGGTTTAGAAGCTTTAGTCCAACATCGACTTCGAATCCATAAAACATTAAGTAAGATGAGGATGGAGCCTTTCCATACTAAATCTTATAAAGTGTTCAATCTACTTATTTGTTGGTATTTTACTTCAAGATATAATTAATAGTGATTGAAGTATTATCCCATAAAGATTAAATGAGGATATTTCTACCGATTAGAAAGTAAATCATACCAAGTAAGATTTAATTCATCCTTTATTATCATTAAGGCCTTAGATGGTTCTTACCGGTTTGTATCTCAACTTTTGAAACCTTCAACAAAGATTTCACAATTATGCTTTACCACGTAAACTATAATTAAAACTACTATAGTTGTTAATAAAATTTATTTGGTATCTTGTGCTTAATCTCAAGCATTCATTAGAAAGGAAGTCATACACCAAAGTGTATAGCTCCTTAATTATTTTCTCTATAGTTTAGTGAAAATATCATTAGGAATCATTTACATATAAATAAGGTTCACATATGTCAAATAAACTATATTATTTGCCTTCAAAGATCCCTTTCTTGAAGTTGAAATATGTGAATGCCATTTGTATAATAAAGATAACAATGTCAAAGATGAGTATGTTTCAAAACAAGTTTAAGTCAAAGGTGTTTGTATATAGAACTTGATTTTAGTTATAAAATGTTGATATTTACTTTACAGTTCTATTACGAGATCTAGTATCATAAATAGAAGTTAATCATTTCAGAATATGAATATTATCGTTATGAAAAACAATTGAGTAAATTATCAAACATTTGAATAAAATAAATTAGACATAAATTTAGACATGATAAATCAAAACATACATTATTCCAAAACAAATATTGTTTTATATTACAAGTAATTTATGTTCTGAGCATAAATAATAAACTAAACTCTGAGAGTGCAGTTCAACTAGGTTGTGCTCATGTAGTGACATAAAGAACATGGTTTGGCATGCAGAATTAAAGATTGCACAATGAACATGGTGATTTGGGTGTTCAAGAGATGTATTGATTATGTATTGTGTTACAAAAAGGGATCTAGATCTACTCTACATAAATAACACACACTTACACACTCAACTTTTACATCTCTCAAGCACACCTCTACAAGTGGTATGAACCCACCTTATATAGAGGTGTTTACATGTCTCTATCTCACTCTCTATCTCTCATGTGTCACAAGGCTAATACTCCACTTGCAAGTGGGTTTTACAAAAGTCAAACATTACAAAGTCATTCATGGAAAACTTTGTACCCCAACATTCTCCCCCTCAAAGTTAGAAATGAATGACCCACTTCATTTCTTCCAAAATTGAGCAACTACGCGATCTGAGCCTCAAGGATGACACATGTCGCAACAAACTTCAATCTTCAATTCTTCCATGATTCTTCAATTTGGGCTCTAGGATGTGAGACCATACAAACCGAGCATCAACGAATGATCACGAGCTTCTCAAACTCCAAATTGATCACCAAAAGTTGAGCACAAAAGCACACCCCAAAAATATTTAATAAAACCAAACCCATTTCGAAAATAAATCATTTCCGAACTTCCAATTGCATCATTTCGTAAGCTTCAAAACTTCAAGATCACTTCGGTCTTCAAATCCGCGTAATATGAAAAATTCAAGTTCGAATTTCCATATAAATTTCTCCCCCTTTTTATAATCGAAACTTGATTATAAAACCTTCAAGGAAAGAGAACGTGCTCTATTCAGAATTTTTTGTGTCAAAACTCCCCCTTAACATGTGGCATAAACATTGTGCTTCAATCCGGAAAACCCAAAAAATATTAAATTTTTAGCTTCGTTCACGGACCACCTTTGACAAAATTTCTCAAAAATTGGTAGAAATTGTCAATTTCAAAATTCTGCAGTGACCCGGTGCGCCCAAAAAAGCAAAATATGCAAAACTCTCCCCCTTTTCCAAAGCTGGGTAGAAAGCGTCAATTTGCACAAACTGCAAGGGCCTGAAATGCACTTTCTTCAATTTTCAGAAAAAACAGTCCTTTTTCGAATTTTGGGTACGAACTGCCAAACATTCGAAACATTAGGGACTATTTTCAACAATTCTGCCCTTTGTGCTTAAATCATACGAAGAATCACCCCAAACATACGAAGCTCCAAAAATTTTCGAAATCGGGTGAAAAGTGTCAAACATTCGAAACTTGAGTTAATTTTCGAAGTGTCAAATATTTGAAGGTTCAGGGGCTGAATTCGAAACGTTTTGCCATTTGTTCACATCATACGAAGTAATGATCAAACATACGAAGACTTGCCAAATTAACTAAATTGTAAGGGCCATATACGAAACATTGAGTTTCTTTTTCAATTCATACGAAAAATGTAACCCTTCGTATGAAATTCTCTTTTTCCCAAATACCCTTCGTATGAATATCCAAAATACCCTTCGTACAAATCCCAAACACCATTTTACCCTCTTCGTATAATTCCATTTTTCCCAATCAAACGAAAAATTATCAGCATACGAAGCCTCACTTATGAACAGTAACCTCTTAGTCATTCATCCTCTTAATCATAGTTCTTCACTTCGTACATTCAACTATCAACCCAAAATCAAATTTTCGTTCTTACAGTCTTCGTTCCTTACAGTTCTTGTTCGTCTTTTAAAACAATTAACCCAAAAAATTCGTCCTTTGTTTTTCAGTGATCAACCCAAATCATCAATAGAAAACAAGCTTCGCTTGTTCATTCACGAATCGTGAATCCAGTAACAAACGATTCCAAAATCTTCGTTAGTCAATCAAACCCAAATTTTCATACAATCGTTTTATCATTGACTCCGATTCAGGAACCCTTCGTACATCAACATTCCTAGTCGACCCCAAATCATCGAAATTACTCCTACCTTTAACAAACCTCGCTTCCAAGTCTATACTTAATCATGAACTTAGTTTGACCTGTAACCATTCGAAGGCTGTTTGACCATATGGATTTGATTCGATTCCAAAAATCCATTACACTCGATTTTATCTTTCAAAAACCAAAATTATCGATCCCAGCTCATCAATCACAAACCAGTGAATCTTGTTTTCGAGCCAATAACCAACATCAGTCGATCTTTCCAACCGAACCAACACTTTCAAAGAGCGACTCCAAATCATCGATTTATCATCTAAAAATCAACGTTGACTTTTGTGCTAGATTTGACTTTTAGAAATTAACAGTCAACAAACATGAAATTGATGTTTCTAACATCCAATTTCAGATCAAAACACATTGAATCAACAGTTCTTGATCACATCCATGGGTTCTTGGTCAAAATCTTTAAAATCAAATATTCAATTTTCGATTTCTCAAATACAGCTTGAACAAGATCGATTTCGTCATATAACAAATCATATGAAATCGATTTACAACTCCAGATTATCAAACAATACTAATTGATTAAAAGAAACGAGAAAACGAAAATGAGAACACAAGATTAATCGTGATCAAGAATCGAAAAAAAAACTTAAGCGTACAACTTTGTAAAGCTCCGACAAAACAACAGGATTTAACGTCAAATGAGTTTAATCCACCTTGGGCTCAAGCAATGAAATCAGATCATAAAAATGAATTATATGGGCTCAAATTGGATGAACAGTGACTGTATGACATTTGGGCTCAATTAACAGATTCGAACACGAATGGAAAACAGATTATGGGCTCAATAATGGATTAATGAACAGTATCCATAATTGATTTATTTTTGTTTGGGCTTGATCTAAACAAAAAATTTATTGGATCATCAATGTGGTAAAAACGGATTAGATCCAATGAAACAAAACGATCACAAATCACAAACGCAACGCACGAATTCAATGAAATTAATAGAGATCATAGAGAGAGACTCACCAAAAATGCTCCAATTGTGACAAATGTTGCCAAACCGAGAATCGTTCTTCAAAAAATCACGTTGATCTTCGAAGACCCGCTCTGATACCAATTGTAGTGACATAAACAACATTGTTTGGCATGCGGAATTAAAGATTGCACAATGAACATGGTGATTTAGGTGTTCAAGAGATGTATTGATTATGTATTATGTTACAAAAAAGGATCTAGATCTAGTCTACGTAAATAACACACATTTACACACTCAATTTTTACATCTCTCAAGCACACCTCTACAAGTGGTATGAACCCACCTTATATAGAGGTGTTTACATGTCTCTCTCTCACTCTCTATCTCTCATGTGTCACAAGGCTAATACTTCACATGCAAGTGGGTTTTACAAAAGTCAAACATTACAAAGTTATTCATGGAAAACTTTGTACCCCAACAGCTCAGGTGGTTACTCTTCAATAAATATCTGCAAGCCATTTACAAATATTAGATTAACATTAAATACCAAGTACTTAAATGTTATATGAAAAGTATGATTTCTACATAGTAGATACCTGAAGTACTAGTCTCTTCCAGACTTTCTTTCCAAATAAGAGGAGTAAATCCTTTTCCAGTGTCCAGTTTCCTCACAAAAGAAACAAGATCCATCTATGTGGGCTTTAGTAGATTTCTTGGGCTTAAAGGTGTTCAATCCATAAAACATGGGCCTCCTGGATCACACTAGGTGACGCTTTTAGCCTTGCATTATTCTAGTTTTTAAACTAGCTTTAAATAAAATATCACTGTATTTATTGGAATATTGCTTGACCTGCTACATCATATATATATATATATATATATATATATATATATATATATATATATATATATATATATATATATATATATATATATATATATATATATATATATATATTATCCAAGACTTCCTAGAAGTCATGACTAACTATTCCTAGCTCGATGTTAGAAGCATCTTTAGCATCACAATGATGCCTTTACTAGACCTTTAAGTGTATACAATTTCATATCTCTTACGAGATTGTATCTTAATACATGAACTCATTCATTGTAGTTGTATCTATTGAATGTTCTAGTTTCATTAAGTCATTAAAGAAAATGACAATTAATGATAATGAGAATGGATTATTTAACCACAAAACTTTAACAAAATACATTTAGTATTTTCAATATTTAAATTCTTTAATAATTAATACCCTTTTTGTTTCCAAAAACATTAATTATCAAAGTCTAGGATCCAAGTTGCAAAACAAATAAATGGTTAGGTGTCCTTTATCCCATCCATTTGAATTCAACCCGGTAGATATCGATTATCAATTACATCTTGTTATATAATTCCTAGATTTATGGGATCTCTAATAACAAATTTAATTAGACATGTTTGATCCCATCTATGCATCGGATTTCTCTTGCTTAGGTATCCTTTATCACAAAAGATTTTCGATCAAATCATCCAACTTGAAAAACATGTGTGATGGACCAATAATTTGGCTATAGAAATCGCAAAGACACCTCGGATGTTAAAAGATAACAGTAAGCGGTTAGGTATCTTTTATCCCACTAGTGCATAAAAGAGATGTGCGAGTGTTTTTCAAAAGGATTGCATAGATTTGAGGTTTGTAAAAATGGGTCTTTATATGTTTTATAATTCTAGTTTAAAAACATATTATATCATGATTATTACATGCATATAATAAACCATGGTATCAATTTTCAAAAGAAAATCAGTTTTAAAGGTTCTATATAAAAGCTAGTTTTTATATAATTTAACGCAATTCATTTTTAATAACCGGTATTAATTTTGAGTGCATTTGAACATTTTATATCTTTAATAAAACTTCATTTTATTACTTATATATTTGGAGTTTGTATAAGTTACAAAAATCATCATTTTAAAACTTATAATGGAGTATTTCAAAATTTGCCGTTATTAATAATTTCATAAAACCGGGTTTTATATTTTTTAAAATTAATAACCTGTTACATCTTATGTCCAATGTTGAAAATCTAAACTCTATGTGATGTTTATTTTGTCCAAAATTATTTTAGCATATTAAAAACTAGTTTATCAATCACACATAATAATTGTATAAAATAAACAACACAAAACATACATAAAAAGATGTGTGCATAAACATAGCCAACTAATGACATTTTTTGTGAGCCAACACAAAAGATGTCAAGTCCATTCCTAAAGAGACATTTAAGAGGACCAAAAATCTTCTTGTAATGTTGTTGTAGAAGCTCCCACTTGAGTAAACACTCATTGCTTGCAAAAGATTGGGAAAACTTCTTGAGGCTAAAATTCAGCAACTATCGCTAAAAGTCCAACAGCCCTTTGTAAACAGCATTAGTGACACATTTTTCAGAAAATGTCACCGAAAATCCTGCACGCCTTTTAGACTCGAAAATTGTTGTTTTGTCTTCAAAAAATGGTTCCAACTTCATTTCTTGTTACATTTTTGTACAAATAAATTATTTCTAAAAACTAATCTATTACTTTACAAAAATAAACAAGAAAAACTAATCTATTTAATTATTACATACCATGTGAATAAATAAATTATTACAACCATTTTTACAGTAAAAACAACAAACACAACAACACAACAATCATAATGTTCTTTGGCTAGTTTATGCACATAATATAGATCAACAAACACATAAAACGACCTTTGTTTTTCTAAGACAACTTTTAAATGAAAAAAGATGCATGAAACTTTTGTCACATAAAATAACAAATATAAAGTTGTCATCGAAAATATGTATGAACTTATTTTTATACAAAAACAAGTTATCCATATTCTCCAAAAACTAAGATTTCCAAAAATCAAAAAATCTAACCAAACTTGCTAGGTAGCTCTGATACCAATTGTTGGGTTTTACTTCAAAATTAGTTTCATAAACTAGAAAAATATGGCAAACGGAAGACTTAGAATTTTGAAATAACATAAACATTTTGTACCCACCAAGGATCATCTTGCAAGTTATATAAAGATTAAAACACCAACCATAGAAAGGATGAAGAAATAACATCCTTTGTAGTTCTTTGGGTCCTCTTGGGAGGCTTGGAAGTTGATGAAGAATGCGGAACCTTTGAGACACCAACAATGACTCAACTTGATGTAAATGCTAGTCCATAAACTCTTACACCTTTAAGCTTTAAGTTCATAACCAATATGAACTTAAAGTGGGCATAAAAATTCAAGTATTCTATTCATGCAAAAGCAAGACTAGAGAGAGTGATAGAGAGGGTCATAGTTTCGGCTATTCTTCAAAAGAATGACTAGCAAAAATGCAAGCCTCAAACCTTGTATTTATAGTAGTAACAATACCCTACCTTTTGAATAAACTATTCAAAAGACCATATTCTTATTTAAATAATTAAAGAGCGATTCTCTCATTTAAATAATCAAAAATCCATACTCTTATTTAAACATTCAAAGAGTCATTCTCTCATTTAAATAGTCAAAAAGCCATACTCTTCCTTTTTTACTCTTATTTTTATAAATAATAAAAGGAACAAGGCAAAAGCTTTATATTTTATAAAAAAAATTTATAAAATATAAACTTTAACTTTTTGGTAAAAGACAAAAGAATTTGTCTAGTCCAAAATGTTGTGCATTACTTATTAATTCATACCATATGAATTATATATAATGTTACTTGCTAATGAAAATTATTATTTCCTAGAAATAATAACGTCAAATTAATTATAACAGTTTATTGAATATTTATTAAAACCAATTTCTAATAAATAATCAATTGTATTAAGTTGTTGTTAGTGTGACCCATTCGTATCATATGTTAATTTGCAATATCACTTTAATATGACTCTTGAGCATACTAGACCTTTCAATAAAGCCCTGAGTTGCTTTAATATGTGAAATATTATTTAACAAAATATTGTTGAGGAATGTTGTAGTTCGTGTGATAAGGATTCAATGGATATAAAGTTTGTTGAAAACGGTGTTCGTATGAGAAAGTTACAGCTATTTGAAGTTGAGATGAAAGTAGGTTGCTGTTTTGAGAAAGTCAGCAGAAGTCAATTCAAAGGTCAACCTTTGACCACCACGATGTGGCAAATGGTGAATCGTTAGGACATGTGCCGAACATTAAAATACACATGGCAATCTTCGGAGTAATAGATGGCCACGACGTGGCCAATAAATTACCACAACGTGGTATATGACGTGTTACTGAAACATGTGGCGGGAGAGTGAAACACGTGGCGAAACCATGTCTATATGGCCACAACGTGGCAAGGCCCATAGTATAAATACAAGTGTTTTCGTGTCATTTGGCGGATTTTGGTACAAGTGATCGGAGATGCTTCTCAGGAATCATTCTTAGGAGATTATACTGGAGGAGTTATACGGATGTACTTGATATACGAGGCTAAGTTCTGATATTGTGGAGTTATCCTTTACTCAGATATTATGTAACTATTATATATGATAGTTGTCGGGAGTTGTTAGACCCAAGTATATGTTATGAGTGTTCGTGATATGGTGCTATTACAAACCTATTGGTAAGATTTCTAAATAAATATTACGGGTGAGATAGTTAGTTGGGACTGTGAGGGTGGTAAACCCTAATTATTCTAAGTTTCCGGATGTGGTAGAAATAGTTAACAGTTTACAGGTTAAGCCTATTGTGGTTAATTATTGTGTTTAATGAGTTTGGTGCCAAATAGGCACATAGTATAGCGAGTAGTGAATTATGATAGGTTCTGAGGAACTTAACACTTGTTGGTTAGGTATTGGCATGTGACGAGATGGAAAGCAGAATAGGTCAAGGACCGAAGTTCATGTGTTTGCTAGCTAACTAGGTGAGTAACTCTACTCAAACACTTTTTTGTGATAACTACATGTTACAATATGTGAATTATGTGTAGTGAAAATGATTGAATATCATATTGTTGAGTTTATGGTGTTATAGAGATATACATGTACCACAGGATAGTATGTTATTCATGCATGTGAATTATATAAGACAAAGGTGTTATTGATGTGTCATGGGTTGACATTGTGTTATTCATTGATGTGTCACCGGTTGACATTGTTGTTATTCGTTGATGTCTTACAGGCTGACACTGTGTTACTTATTGATGTATCACGTGTTGAAAGTGTGTAATTCGTTGATGTGTCACGGGTTGACACTGTGTTGTTCGTTGATGTGTCATGGGCTGACATAATGTTATTCGTTGAGGTGTTACGAGCAGACATGATGGCCTTTGTTGTAATTATTGAGTAACAGTTCATGATTTACTTGTGAAGTTGTGTTGACACTTTGTTAGATCTCTTTAAGGAGATTTGTGATTATAATTGTTGATGAATTGCTTGATATAAGTCTGATATTTATGTGATTATGTGATTCATGTTATTGTAGATGTTATTCACTAAGACGTGTGGCTTACAGTGTTTGTTTGTGGTTGTTTTGCAGGTTAAAGTTGGTAGCCCCCAGCTCGGATCTTGTACTTGTGGCTAGTATGATCCCTAGTGATATCTTCTTGTGCTCCAGAGTACTAGTGTACATGAAAATGTTTTAATAAGTTGTTTTTATTAAAGGGGTGTTCATGGGGTGTACCTAGTGTGAAAATATAGGCATTACAAGTTGGTATCAGAATTGTGGTTTAAGTGAATAAGGTTCATGTAGTAATGCCAAAACATAAACTGTGAGTTGGAAAATGTTATATGATTTTGTCTTGTAGATATAAGTTAGCCAACTGTTGAACAATTAGGGGATCTACGATATATATATATACATACATATATATATATATATATATATATATATATATATATATATATATACTATCTTATTATACAAACCTTACTATTTCTAAAAATAGATTTAAGACGTCCAAACCTTTAAGCTGAATGTACAAACATTTATACCTTAATAAGCATTTACCATCAAATGCTGAATTTTAAGAGGTACAACCCTACATGCGATTTGTACTGTGATTTTATGCATTGCAAAATCGATAAAACTTATACGGTCAACATCTTGAAAAAGTCAAACACAGTAATAATCACATTTATTTGAAGTCCTGAATTATAGCTTTTTTTATCTTCAGCTCCTACTATAGTTCAATGTTGACCGAGTATTTCTCACGCCAACGAATCGGTCAATAAATACATTTTATATAACATCTTTCACCCAATACAACCAGTTACCACCTACAAGAAATTCCAGCGTCATGATCGCGACTACCATCATCGGTTACCACCTACGACCGTTAGTATCCTCGCCCATGCCCTTTAATACCACCACAATACACAGAGACTTGTCGATGCTGTCCACAAACCCTAGCCAACACCGCGGCCAACCACCCCTCCACCACCAACTGTCGCCGACATCGTCATCAACCTTCCCCTCCACTTACAACGACGAAGGTACATCGATTCTCGCTGCCGGGCTCTTTAATTGTGTGATTCTTTGATTGTGTATACAGGTCTGGTTTTATGCATGCCACCATGACCCACTTTTAATTTAGGTCTTCATGTTGATGCTTTTGAAATATGGAACCCTAGAATCGAATGTTCAGGTACTTTCTACATCTGTTTCATCGTTTCATCTGTTGTGTTTTTGCTGATTTGTCTCATCTTTTATTTTGGTTTTAGTAATTTTGAATTTATTTTAGTATACAATTTGGATCCAGGTTTGGCAAGCAAATCATAGATTTTTTACCCAGAGACTTTTTATTTGAGGTTCGATCTCCTTCCAATCAAAGTTCCTATAAATACTTTTGATTTTAGGAGGCTACCATCAGATCTCGATTTACAGATCTTCAAACTGACTCATGTTTTTAACCTTGTTCTTGCAGGACTTCTATAGATACCATCTCTATAATGACCGACTTTAAAATACTTGAGCTTTTCCCCTTCAGGTGTGCTCTCTTCCTCTCTTTTTCTATTCTAGATTTTTCCTCAATCTCTCCCTCTTTGTCTCTCTCTTTGTCTCTGTGTGTGTGTCTTAAAACCTAGACGTTACTTTATCAGCATTTTCAAACTGGTTTTGGATTTTAATGGGTTGTGCAAATCGATGTTTAAATCTTTTTTTTTGTTTTAGGATCAAAAGAAGGAAATATTGACTCCCAGGTTTGCTTCGATTTGAAGATGGATTCCAGATCTGATTCAGTTTGAAGATTTACTCCACGGTCTATTTCATTTTTGGGTTTGTTCTTTTTATTTTATTTTATTTAGGAATTTTGAAGGACCCACTCAAGAAATCACTTAGAGCAACGAGCAATCAACCAACGTCACCCTCAGTGAGTTGTTAATGTCCTCTCTTTTGGTCTTGGTGTTATATTTTTGCTTTATAACCCTCTCTATGTGCCTCTTCAATGTTCTTAACATGTATTTGGGTATTTTCTCATATCTGTTTTTGTATATCAATAACTGCGACTGTCTATGATTTTGTCTACTAATCTATTCATTTTTTCAATGTTCTTGAAGATGGTATTATGTATATGGATTGATACCTTCTTAACTATCAAAATGAAGCACAACCGATCATTTAGAACCAAATTCCTCAATGGAAATTAGCTTGTAAAAGAAGATAAAACCAGTTGAAACAGGTATGTCTTCATCTACTCAACTGTTTGTTAACTTAAAAAACCAAGATCCATATGTGTCTGTGAAATGGCCCAACATTACAGAAAATTGAAATTAGATCTGATAAGACAAAGATGATGGTTGAGTTTTTGAGTTTTTGAGAGCCTGTTTTCTGATATTTTCTTCTTTTAGATGAAGAAATTGCAAGGAAATGGTGCATAGGTAAATTCCATATGGAAATTTGAATTTAGCACTTTCAAGTTTCTTTTTTTAATATTATGATTTTTTATCTGAAAAGTAATGATTTTGTTATTGTGAAATTAAGGTTTAATGGACTTTGGAGGGTCTTTTTGCTTAAAAAGGAATATCGCTAAGATGATTAAGATGGGAATGAACGGCTCAATTTATATAAATCATCAACAACAGATTCATGATTATATGATTTTGCAAAGGCAAAAAAACTAAATTTGGTGTGTAGTGTAAATTATATGGTTACATGTGGCATAAGGAGGACCTTTATTAGGACCTGCAGGAACTGGACAAATGTTATTTGTACGGACACAAGCAAAAGAGAATGGGATGCCATTTGTTTTATCTGGTGCAGAGTTCACATATAATGGGAAACGTGGGGCTGCAAGAATAAATCAAATATTTTTAGTTACAAGGAGAAATGTAAGTCCTTATTTTCGTTTATGAACAAATAATATAATATCATTCATGGTAAGCTTTTTTGGTTTAATTGGTTGTTTGTTTTTCTTGTGTATGAGGCACTAATTGCCTATTTTTATTGAAGAGATGGATTAGGTGAAAGTAGGTTGTGATTGGTTGTGAGGGGTTGTTTGATCATTCATCCACCTCATATGAATTGAATCATTTATTCTAAATAAACCTCTTATGAAATAACAGAACTGAACTTCATATGAATTGCAACATTTATTCTAAACCTCTTATGATATAACAAAACTAAACTGCATCATTTGTACCATACCTTCTCATGTTTAAAATTTTGTAAATCAAGAAATATTAGGGTCATTGTTTGTCAATATGTGAAATGCTATGTTAATACGATTGGAATAATACAAATTGTTTTTGCTATTTATTATTGAGCTAAAGTCATTATTTTGGGAAAAGTTACAATTAAGCCCTAATTTTTTTTGAACAGAAAAGTCCCGATTATTTGATTTTACACAATAATATGTCATTTCCTGTTTAAAAAAAAAGTCTTTTTCGTTAATTTGAGGAAAAATAAAGTAATCGGGACTATTATGTTCAAAAAATTGGACTTAATCGTAACTTTTCCCAAAATATTTGGGCTTTTCTGACAATTTCTCAAGTTAAATATTGTTTTCAAATTTCAAGTTTGTTTAAGTTATATGCCATTTTTTCTTATTAAAGCATTGTACTTTGAAAGTACAATGCTATAATGCTATTAAGGTTAGAATACAAGTATAATTTTCATATTTTGTATAACAATACCACTTTTACTACTATGGTCCTTCAAGATCACTTCTAATTGTGGACACATAAATATTGTCCTTCAAGTAATATTTGATTGAGATCTATAAAATTCTTTATACACAGAGAAAAAAGAAATAAATGGTCAAATGATTTCATTGGTCGTTAACCTCAAATATGGTCAAAATAAAAGCATTTGGAACGGGTTTGTGAAACCGGTTTTCAAACCTATAAAAAATCAATTTTTGTATATTAAATAAATATTTTTTCATTAATTATTTCTTCAATTTATTGTTTATACAAAGTTTGAGAGGTTTCTGAAAATCAGTTTTCACCACATGTACTATCCCGGATGCTTGAAAAATACTTTTCTAGATCTGTTTTGAACCCCGTAAACAGTCCTAAATGCCCGGAAAAATACATTAGCTCATGGTGTAGCCACGAGTTTTACTTATTTGCTTACTCTATTGTACAAATATGCACCTAACTAGAAAATATCCGTTGAAATGAACTATCCGAGACAAAACAGTCTGCGAATAGACCGCAAGGAACTAGCTCACGCCAATGGAAAATAATTGTCAAAACTAATTTATGAAAAAATTGTTCTCACCCGTCGCTTGGCGCGGGTAAACGGCTAGTATATATATATATATATATATATATATATATATATATATATATATATATATATATATATATATATATATATATATATATATATAACTCCCTATAAATAATGTTGTGACGCACATTGTAGTGAGTGTTCCGATATGTGGTGTGGTGCAAGTCATAGTGTATTATATGGTGTATATATATTTCTATAAATTATGGCATGATGGATGTTACGGTACATGCAATGGTGAGTAGTATCGCAATGGACGTTACGGTTTACGTTATGGTAAACATTATTGCAGTATGTGATATAGTGGTGTTATGGTGTACGTTGTAGGAACCATGTGGTGTGGAAGAGTTAGAGTATAATTCGAACGTAAATGAGTGGTAGAATTTTTAGCAAAACCACGATGTAGCGGTTTGAAAGATACAATGTGGCGGAGCAAATAAAAGCAATGTAATTTGTTCATCACGGTATGGATGGGGAGTGACCACGACGTGGTCTTAAAGTAGAATGCTATAGTTGAGTTGTAGAGATCACGACGTGGTCAAAAAGTAGAATGCTATAGTTGAGTTGTAGAGATCATGACGTGGTGAGATTGAGACCACGACGTGGTGAAAATAATACCATGATGTGGTAACGTGGAGTGAGCAAATGAGATAATGTGTTTTGATCCACCACGATGGGATGAAATTTTCCGCGATGCAAATTGAAAGCAAAATGTTTGATATTAGTTATAACGATTGCAGATGATAAGATAGGAGTAAACCATGGAACGGTTCCGAAAGTACAATTGTGTGGTACTTAGTAGAAAGTAGATTGTAGTGGTATAAAAATTATAATGATGGATTGTGTGCAAGTGGAGATGTGAGAAGAGAAGCTTCAGGGAATGTGTGATCCCTGATATGAGAAATTGGTTTACTGGATGTCGATTGTGGATATAAATAATACTTTCGGCGAAAGAAATAGAATGTGGGTAATATGATTAGTGGAGAGTGGTGTATACTCTTTGAAATGTCACATGCTAACATTATCCGTGTTGTGGTGTCACATCTTGACATGATATCATTAATGGTATCACAGGTTGATTCAATATTTTTTGAGACATAACAGGTTGTCCATATGAGTTGATAGTGTCACAAGTTGACATGATATGAGTTAATAGTGTCATAGGTTGGCACGATACGTTACATGTTGGCATAATGATTAGTTGATGTCACATGTTGACAGTATGATAACAAGATCGTTACAATGAGAACAAGATGACATCCTTGTAGTGATTATTGAGTTGTGACGCAAATGTTGTATTTGAGTAGAGCATTAAAATTTTGGGCTGATATGAAAGTATTCACAGATGGGAAATTCCTTGGTGTGTAGCTATTAAAAGTTGTTGTTGTGTTGGAAAGTCGTTTACAATGGTTTGATCTATTGAGCGTTTAGTTTATATCCATTGTGATTCATTTGTTGAGTATTTAGATCATATTTGTTAGTGTTAAGAACCATTTTATAATTGACTAGATGTGGTACTTGTGGAATATCGAGTTGATATATGTGTCGAGATGTGGAAATGTTGTGTACAGCGAGATGATATTCGGTGGTAAATAATTAAGTGAATTGCGAGTGATATACCTAATTAAGTGATTATGGCTATCTGTTTACTGATTTTGGTGATATATTTGTGACTTGAGGATGAGTCGTAAGTCGAGTACCAGGTGATAGTCACGAAGGGATAATAGAAATAACCAATTTTAAATAAGTAGTAAGTACTACTTGTTGTAATGACAATGTGTGACAACCCGATACTTTCTAGTCAACAAAAGTCAATTTATGTTAAATAAAATGTCGAATTTTGTTTATTCTTTTAAGCTCTTGTGGGTTAGGAAAGAATCTAAAATATATAAATAAAGTTTTTATAAATTTTCGGAAACCAAAAACACTCGAAAAATGCAGTTTCCTTCGAAAAATTAGAAAAAATCGTTCAGCTAAGTGTTTACGGCCGTAAACCCATTTTCGATCGTAAACCCAACCGGTATAAAGGTTTTTCCCGGAGAGATTCCTCATTTCTCATTTTTTTCACTCGAAAATCCTCTCAAAGTGCTCTCAAGAACCTCCCAAGAACATTCAAATCATCAAGATCAAACCTTCAAATCTTCAAGTTTTTCCCCAAGAACACCAAGAACAGCCTTCAAATCTTCAAAGGCTGCAAACCCATTTACAGCCACAAACCGTTCACAGCCGCAAACCCGTTTGCAACCGCAAACAGCCTTGAGCCGTGAACCTTGGCTACAAACCCTCGTTTTCCACAAAATCCTACAACATATCTTTGACCAAAAGGAGCTTAATATGAGTCAACGGCGATGGATAGAGCTACTCAATGATTACGAGTGCGAAATTAGCTATCATCCGGAAAAAGCCAATGTAGTAGAGGACGCCTTTAGCTGGAAGGAATACTCAGGTCCTAAGGTGAAGGCACTAACCATGACAATCCATTCGTATCTGGCCACACAGATCAAAGAGGCTCATCTAGAAGCCTTGAAGCCAGATAATGTGGCAGATGAAGCTTTGAGAGGAATGGAGAAGAACTTCGAAATGAAAGGTGACGGGGTTCGTTATTTCATGGACCGGATCTGGACACCAAGGTTCAGTGGTTATAGAGATGTGATCATGAATGAAGCCCGCAAAACTCGATATTCTGTTCACCCAAGTTCAGATAAGATGTATCTGGATCTCAAGAAACTATATTGGTGGCCAAACATGAAAGCAGAGATTGCTACCTACATGGGCAAGTGCCTAACTTGCGCCAAAGTCAAGGTAGAATATCAAAAGCCCTCAGGTTTACTTCAGCAGCCAGAAATACATGAGTGGAAGTGGGAGTGGATTACGATGGACTTCATAACCAAGTTTCCCAAAACATCGGGTGTTCATGATACCATTTGGGTAATCGTCGATAGATTAATCATATCTAGCCACTTCCTGCTAATCAAAGAAACATACAAATTTGAGATACTTACTAGAACCTACATCCAAGAGATAGTATGACTACACGGGGTGCCTGCATCCATTATCTTAGACAGAGATAGCACATTCACCTCGCGGTTTTGGCAGTCACTGGAGAAGGCTCTTGGAACTAAGCTGGACATGAGTACAGCTTATCATCCTCAAACTGACGGGCAGAGTGAGAGAACCTTTCAAACCCTGGAAGACATGTTGAGAGCATTTGTTATCGACTTTGGAAATTCATGGGACACCCATTTGTCCCTAGTCGAGTTTTCTTACAACAACAGCAATCACACTAGTATTAAGGCTGCTCCATTCGAAGCCCTCTATGGTCGTAAGTGTAGATCCCCTCTGTGTTGGGCTCAGGTGGGTGACACGCAGCTAGCTAGAGGTCAAGTCCCTGATAGCACTCTCACTGGCCCTGAAATCATTCGAGAAACCACAGAAACGATCGTACAAATCCGAGAACGACTAAAAGCCTCCAGAGATAGACAAAAGAGCTACGCCGACAAAAGACGAAAACCCTTGGAATTCCAGGTTAGTGACCGCGTTATGTTGAAGGTCTCACCCTGGAAGGGCATGATATGCTTCAGAAAGCATGGAAAGCTGAATCCAAGATACATCGGACCATTCGGGATCCTTGCTAGGATCGGTCCCATAGCTTACAAACTTCGGTTACCCCAAGAGCTTAGCAACATTCATCCCGTCTTCCACGTGTCAAATCTTAAGAAGTGTCTATCCGACGAAACGCTTGTAATTCCACACAATGAAATCGAGATCAACGAGAGCGTTAACTTCGTGGAAGAGCCAGTCGAAATCATGGATAGGGAAGTCAAGCGAACAAAACAAAGTCGCATCCCGATAGTCAAGGTTCGTTGGAATGCCAAGCGGGGACCTGAATTCACTTGGGAGCGAGAAGACCAGATGCAACAGAAGTATCTGCATCTCTTTCCCTAGTCTATTTTGTATTCATTTTAGAAAGAATGTCGGGACGAAATTCCCGCTAACGGGGGGGATGATGTGACAACCCGATACTTTCTAGTCAACAAAAGTCAATTTCCGTTAAATAAAATGTCGAATTTTGTTTATTCGGTTAAGCTCTTGTGGGTTAGGAAATAATCTACAATATATAAATAAAGTTTATATATGTTTTCGGAAACCAAAAACACTCGAAAAATCCAGTTTCCTTTGAAAAGTCAGCAGAAATCGTTCAGCCAAGCGTTTACGGCCGTAAACCCTTGGGTTGTAAACTCGTTTACGGCCGTAAACCCATTTCCGAACGTAAACCCAACCAGTATAAAGGTTTTTCCCAGAGAGATTCCTCATTTCTCATATTTTTTCACTCAAAAATCCTCTCAAAGTGCTCTCAAGAACCTCCCAAGAACATTCAAATCATCAAGATCAAACTTTCAAATCTTCAAGTTTTTCCCCCAAGAACACCAAGAACAACCTTCAAATCTTCAAAGGTTGCAAACCCATTTACAGCCGCAAACCGTTCACAGCCGCAAACCTGTTTGCAACCGCAAACTCAGTTCACAGCCGTAAACAGCCTTGAGCCGTGAACCTTGGCAACAAACCCTCGTTTTCCACAAATACAAGTCTCGGTAACATTCCTAACCCAAAAGCAAGTGTTTTCTAACACTTTAATTAATGGATTCGCTAATTTAAATACAAGTATGTGTTTATATATCATTAGGATACCGTTAATTTCCGCGTACTTCAACCCGAGGGTCATCTTTCCGGTTTTGCTGTCGAGCACGTGCACATAATCAACTGTGAGTTCATACCCCTACACTTTTACTGTTTTTAATGTTTTCAGGGGGGATACAAGCAAAACACAAAGAAATTTAGTGTTCTTATATAAAGGATTTCAACAAGATTAAAACTTATGCAATTGATACAACCAAGAGATCACCACGTTTTACAAAATATTTAGATATTTAGTCCCTTTATAACATGTTGAGCATAAGGGAAGCTTTCAACATACAACCATAATTGCAAAGTTTTCAGTACAATACACGAACCGAATACATAACATACATGCAAACTATAATAGGTATAGTTTGGGATTCAATACACGATTTTATCAAGTCCAAAGCTTAAACATTAACAAACATATAAACTATGTTAGATATAGTTTATGACATACATTACTACTTTCTGAGAACAAGAGTACAATACTAAATAATTATTTAAGTATAATTATTTTATTCTACAAGTATACATACAGTTTCGAGTACAAGAGAACACTACAACACTACACGTAAACTAGTTAATACAGGGTTGTGAGGCACTACATCAATTGTACCCTTTGGGTGTGGAACTAAATCCTAACACAATATAGCCAGAGTCTCCTAGAGGGAGAGCATGAGATTTGTGAATAGATCTATTCGGGTGACAAATGTCATAACATCCGACGCCTGAAGAACGTCCTAGAGGTCACTAGGTCATATCAAGCATGGTTATACCAAACTCACAACAGTATAAACTAACCATTTGTTTACGGGATTTCAATTCTTCAAATAGTTTTATTTTCAATAGAACTATCATACACTATAACTGGAGGATTCCAGGGGATACAAATACATGGTTTTATTTTAAGTAATAAAACTACAATACATACTGGTGGCAGCCAGGGTTTTCATACAGAACATATTATACATACTGGTGATAGCCATGGTTTTCATACACAGGTTTTCATACAGAACATACTATACATACTGGTGGTAGCCATTGGTTTTCACACAGAACATACTATACATATTGGTGGTAGCCATGGTTTTCATACAGAACATACTATACATACTGGTGATAGCCAGGGTTTTCATACAAGGGTTTTCATACAGAACATACTCTACATACTAGTAGTAGCCAGGGTTTTCATACAGAACATACTATACAATGGTTTTCGTACATAACATCCTATACAATACAACTGGTGTTAACCAGGCAGACAAACTAACATTTTCATATACTACTACAGAATACAGTAACGAACGTACACTTTGGTCTTAGGGTTTAAGACTACTTTTCATTACTAAAGAAAATATTGGATTTTCTTGAGAACATGCAAACAATTTACAGATTCACAGACAGGTTTTCAATACAAAATCATACTTATGAACTCACCAGCTTTAATGTTGATACTCTTTCAAAACCGCTTGTATTCTCAGGGAACCGGTAGACAGGTACACCCGCAGATTTTTGAGAAGACGGAGTGTTTAGAGTCGCGTCTTTTATACTTTTGGTCATACATTTTGCTGTATACAAACTAGGTATCGAACAAATGTAAATACTTTTTATATATTCAATGTAATGGTTGTGTTTGCTTTGATTACTATGATGCAATTGTTGTGATACTGTACATGACGTCCTCTACCCCCGAACGTTTCCACCGTTCCGGTTTAGGGGTGTAACACAATGGAAATTATATATGAGTTATGACTAAGTGCAGATAGCTATGGATAGTATATATGTTTCTATCCTCATTATGTGTGATGTTCTGCATTATGAATTTCTCATAGACTAATGCTCATTCATTATGCGACTCGAGAAAAGTGCTAATGATCAAAAGAGAATTGAAAGTGACTGATGTGGTTAGATAGTTCTTCTTGGGAAGACTGTAAGTTAGTAAAACTCCTGAGTTGTATTATGAGATTCCAGGAGATTCCAAGGACAGAATCTCTTAAAGGACGGAAGAACTTGTAATACCGGTTTTCTTAATAGACACTACCCTAAGAGATGTAGATCGTTGTAAGATGAACAGATGAGATAAAGCCATGAGTTGATTTAATTTGTGAACTTTTATTTAACAAAATATTGTTGAGTAATGTTGTAGTTCGTGTGATAAGGATTTCTTAGATATAAAGTTTGTTGAAAATGGAATTTATATTAGAAAGTTACGGCTATATGAAGTTGAGATGAAAGTAGGTTACTATTTTGAGAAAGTCAGCAGAAGTCAAGTCAAAGGTCAACCTTTGACCATCACGATGTGGCAGTATGATTACCACGATGTGGAAAATGGTGAATCGTTAGGACATGTTTCAAACAATGAAATACATGTGGCAATCGTCAGAGGAACTGATGGCCACGACGTGGTATGTGACGATTCACTGAAATACATGGCGGGAGAGTATGACACGTAGAGAAACCGGATCTAAATATTACCACGACGTGGCACATATAGTTCCACGATGTGGCAAGGCCCAAAGTATAAATACAAGTGCTTTCGTGTCATTTGGGGGATTTTGAAACACATGATAGGAGATGTTGCTTGAGAATCATTCTCGGAATATTATACCGGAGGAGTTATACTGATGTATGGGAGCTACGAGGCTGAGTTACGAGATCAAAGGTATCATTTACCCCATTATTGTGTATTATATGTGATAGTTAGACCGAGTATATGTTATGAGTGTTCGTGAAGTGGTGCTATTATGGACCTATTGGTAAGATATGTAAATAAATTTTATAGTGAGATAGTTAGTCGGGACTGTGAGGGTTGTAAACCCTAATGATTCTATGTTTCCCGATATGGTATAATTAGTTAATGGCTTACGGGTTAAGCCTATTGTGTTTATATTATTTTGTTTAATGAGTTTGGTGACAAATAGTCACGGATATAGCGAGTAATGAATTATGATAGGTTCTAAGGAACTTAATAATTATTGGTTAGTTATTGGCATGTAATGATCTGAAAAGTAGAGTAGGTCAAGGATCGAAGTTCTTGTGTCTGCCAACTAACAAAGTGAGTAACACTACTCTAACACATGTTGTTTGTGATAATTGTGTGTTACAATATGTGAATTATGTGTAGTGTAAATGATTGAATATCATATTCTTGATGTTGTGATGTTATAGATATAAACATGTACCACAGAATGGTATGTTATTCATGCAGGTGAATTATATGAGAAAAAGGTTCTACTGATGTGTCAGGGTTGACACTGTGTTATTCGTTGACGTGTTACGGGTTGACACTATTGTTTTTCGTTGATGTATCACAAGATGACATTGTCTTATTCATTGATGTGTCACGGGCTGACACTGTTTTATTCGTTGATGTGTCACGGGCTGACATTGTGTTGTTCGTTGATGTGTCACGGGCTGACACGATGTTATTCGTTGAGGTGTTACGAACAGACATGATGGCCTTTTTGGTAGTTGTTGAGTAATAGTTCACAGTTTACTTGTGAAGTTGTGTTGATACTTTGTTAGATCTCTTTAGGGAGATTCGTGATTATAACTGTTGATGAATATCTTTATGTAATTTTGACATTTATGTGATTATGTGATTCATATTATTGTAGATATTATTCACTAAGTCGTGTGGCTTACGGTATTTTTTGTAGTTGTTTTGTAAGTTAGAGGTGGTAGCACCCGACTCGGATCTTGTACTTGTGGCCAATATGATCCACGGTGATAGCTTCTTGTGCTCCATAGTACCATTGTATACTAAAAAAAATTTCAAAGTTATTTTATAAAAATATTGTTCCTGGGGTGTACCTGATGTGAAAATTTGGGCATTACAAACCACACACTTCCGACGCCGACAGTTGTATGTTTCCGACCGACAGCCTAACGCCGACAATTTTCCAACGATAATTTTCCAGCAGAGAATTTCTAGAAGTCAGCCTCTCGATTTCCGATCACTTTCCGAATTTTCTTATGGTGAACCGTTGCCCGTTCGATTTCCTACGCAATCCGATGATTTTCACAAAAACACGACAATTTTTAAAGCACACTTCGAGGGTGAGTTCACTGCCCATTTTAAAACCTTTTATTGTTTTTTTGCTTAAAATAATAATTATCGTTTATATACATACATACATACACATAAATACACACACACGCGCGCTCACACACACACACACACACACATATATATATATATATATATATATATATATATATATATATATATATATATATATATATATATATATATATATATATATATACCCTCTCTCGTTTTTGACCTTGGAATAGATAAAAACAACTTTAACTTTCTGTAGATAGTATTGTGTTGGAACTGTTAAAAGATTTAGTAAATATACATATGCAACCTACTATTGAAAAACTGTTTTTACAACTTTTATGGTGCCATATAAGACCTTTTATCTTATTAGGTGCACTTCAATTTCAATATAATTGATCATTTCATGTAATAATCGATTCTATGAGGATTGTGTTGGGTACATATTAGTATAGATTTGATGATGCAAAAGATATACATTATAGTTATAGTTTTACAGCTCATTATAGATAATCAGTATTGTCTAAGCAAATGTAAATAATACATCTTAGACAAGTTGATATGTCATAATTTGTTTATTTAGTTAATCTGAAGATATAATGATGTTTCTAAGACTGATATTGAAGATATATGATAATGTTGTACCAAAACTAAAGTTCAAATTTTGAAGACTGAAGACCAGATCTGATTGCCTTAGTTGATGATCTGATATGTTGATGGTCATACATTATTTGTTGAAGCTAAAACCGCTTGAGTTGAAGATGAAGCTGATCAGCAGAAGACTTCCTGACTCGCTTATGTTGATGCCCTGATCAGCAAATGATGTCCTGTTGTTGATATCCGAATTTGGACCAGATCATAATTACTTGGTGAAGAAGTATTCTGAAGATCTGATCTGATTTGTTCCTTTAATACCATATATGCATTTATTTTAAAAGATTCAATCCCATCAAATCAGGGATTTGATTTTATCAGAATATCTGGAAAATATGCAGAATGTTTTTTCTCCTATCTTTGTGATAATTAGTTAGGTTAGACTAGTATATATCCTAGCTCCTCTCATTCGTTGAGAGTTGATGATTGATATTGTATTCTGGGTGAGAGAGTTTATGTTGAGAGATCTGAGAGTTCTTGGTGATTTCTTGGAGAGGATTCAGAATATTTGTTATTTCTGAATTATTGTGCTTATTCTCTTGGTAAGAAAATTCTTAGTGAAAAACCCGACAAATAAAATTGTTTTTTATTTGTTAAATAATATTACTTTAATCTTAAATCCCTTATGAACACATTTCATTCCTAATGTTAGTTTAATCTCATCTTTGCTTTTGAACAATTATAACAGCTTTATATGTGAATAGGGGTTGTGGCTCTAGAACTTTTATGTTTTTAGGTTGGCAATTCATGCAACGGTAAGGGATCAAGCATATCCCAATGAGTAGTTTTTGTTTCTCTAGTATCTAAAAGTAATAAGGCTAATTATCATGATATGGTTGTCGGGGCTCAGTTTCTTTGTTATCAGATCCAGTCATCATCATAATCATATTCAGAAAAACACTAGAAGTTTGCCACCGGGTTGTTAGGTTATATTCAAAATAGTTTCAAAAACTCAAAGATAGCAAAGGAAGCAATTTAAATTTTGAACAACATAAATAAGTTTATACCCACCAAAGGATCATCTTGCAAGCAAAAGAAATTTTTCACAACCATATAGGGAAAAAGATAAACAACCTTTGATGTCTTTGAATCTTCAAGGGAAGGCTAGAAACTTGATAAAGAAGGTAAGAGTGAAAAAAGAACTCGTCCATAGTACGACACCAACAATTACCAACTTGAATGAATGATAACCCTAAACTCTTAAGATTTAAGATAAAACTAACTTTTCACTTAAATAGAGAATGCAAGTATCTTATCTTTCAAGCTTTTACAAGAAGAGAGAATGAGAGAAAGAGTGCATGAAAGCCACGACTAGAACGAGAGGAAAGAGAGCCAAATGAAAGCCTTTAACCTCTTTTCCTTTACCCATTAGTTCTTAACATTTTAAGACCATACCTTTTAAATTCTATATCCTAATCATATTGTTAATACATGCTTCTAAAACATGTCTTTCCCATTAAAATAATCAAGAGGCCGTCTCTTGTCTCCCATGTTGTAGTCCATGGTTTTAATGAGAAAGAAGACAAAAATTAGAAACTTTTACAATATATAAACTATTTTCCTTTTAGATGAAAGACAAAAGTCATTTTACTCCAAAAAAGATGTACATTAATTAATAAATCATACCTTATGATGTATTATGATACTTGATATTGAAAATTATTATTTTCATAAAATAAAAAATTTTCAATAAATTATAAGAATTATGAATATTTATCAAGAATCAAATTCTTATAAATCATCTATGTTGGGTCAAAACCCTAAGAACGATTTGATGAATAAGATGCGGAAAATAAGAACAAACACAATTATGAAGATATGTCAAATGATCAATCGATTTATTCATGAACATGAGGAATAAATTACACTTTCAGAATAGACTAAAGAATCTAACTCTACATAAGAAACCTCGTAATGTTTGGCGGCTACATTTTTCCTCACTCTTAACCCTAATTATGGATAACACATGACTATTTATAGGGAATAAGACAAGTATTGAGCTTTTAACCTAGACTTCATCAAGGGGGGCCCATTGCCATAATCCATGGAGTACTTTGAACCCTACATTCTCCCCCTCAAAGTATGGAATGGATGACAAGGCTTCAACTTCCAAAACAAACATCTAGCAAATAAGAAAATATCTCACGACGAGGAGTATCAAAAGCCATCCACGAATATTGATTCTTCAATAGTCTTCAAAAACGGGTTCTAGCATATATATAAACCAAGCACTGAAGTAATGTCTTCAAACTTCATTTTCTAATGTAATACCAAAGATCTTCAAGAAAGCCAAACCCGCCATAAAAACCCATTTCAAAATAAAGAAACAAAATAACTTCTTGTCTTTGAAGAACTCCCCCTCCAAGTCACAATGATCTTCAAATAAGCTAATGATATAAGCCACTAAAAAATATCATGTAACAACCCAAATTTAAGATTCGTAACGCCACTTGATCGAGAAAATACTAGAAGTCGGAGATATATCAAGGTCTTAGAAGAGCTCGATGAAGAACTGCTACTGTAAAGGTTACTTCTCTGTAAAAGCTTTAGAAGAGCTCGATTAAGAACTGCTACTGTAAAAGCTACCTTCATATAGCTACCACAAGCTTCATCAAAAATATTCAAATTTGAAAAGTCACAAATCCAATTTTGAATGGCCATATCAAATTCTCCCCCGATTTATAATCAAAAATGTGATTATAAAACCTTCAAATGGTCATGAGAATGATCTTGAATGGATAAACAAATATTATGCTTCTCCGCGACAAAAATGAAATAAACATTGAAGTTTAAAATCCAAAAGAGTCGAAAAAATTTGACGTTATCACGAAAAACGACTTTCCGAACCGCCAAGACTTGTTGGGATCCATAAATTTTTGTTAACGAGAAAACATGCACATTAAAAAATCCAAATTTGTTCACCAGCCAGTAATTTTGTAAATATTTTCGAAAATTTGGTAGAAACTGTCACATTACTGAAATTTTGGGACTGAAAAGGTAATTCTGCATCATTATCCTTTATATTTGTAACAATTTCTAAACTGCCAAGTCACGAAAAATACAGGGACCAGAAGTGAAACATAAGCCTTCTTCCCCATTTGATCAGCCAAACGCGAATCGGCAAATTACCACTCGTGAACTGCGAATCCAATCAACAAAATAACTCTGAGAAGACCTTCGTTTCGAGCACATAGTTACGAATGCGAGCCCAGTCTAATTTCCAATTGCGAGAGGTGTACGATTTCGAGCCAATTTCAACTCGAATCCATACAAAATACCGACTGCGAGATGTGAATCACTGTCAACAAGTTCTCTTTTAGTCTCGATGTGAATCACTGTCAACCCCGAATCCAAATATATCAAACTCTGAAAGTTCGTGGGAGAAAACAAGTGTGAGCCCAGATTCCAATTCTGAATCTGAGTCGTTCGCAGGTGACACAGTTCGTACCAAAAGATTCACAACTTCAATTTTGACTTTTATGGTTTGACTCGCAAGAACATCTGCTCATTTCGATATGTTCCAATCACGATTCCATTCGTTCTTAACATCACACTTCCGATTGTAAAACCCTTCATCTGAACATAATACTTGACAAACACAAAGTTATTCTCTTCAAATCAATTTTCAAATTAAAGACCTCTTTCAATTTAAGTACGTCTTCATATCCATCGGTTCATCACACTACATAATCTGTAATCTTGATTCGCAACATATGCTGGTAACAAAAAAAACTTTAAATCTTTGAGTCTCCAATTCGTCTTTAACTTCACGGAATCGATATAATCAAGAAACAAAATTGACATACGAAGAATGAGCAGACTGATTTTGTACGAATCACAAAATCAAGTAATAAGATCAAAACCGATTTTGATTACAGTATCGTTAAAAGAAAATCGACTCAAGAATAGAAGAACTAACGATTTTACAGATTTACAGATGAGACGATTTGCGATAAAAGATTTCAATGAACGCTAAATCGATGAACAGAAATCAATATGGGCTGACTCAAAAACACAAGAACAGTGGATGCAATTATGGGCTAAACTAAATGGATCATGAATAGTATAGGACCAATCAATGGGCTAAAACGAATGAAAACTGATCAATCAATTGATTTTGGATTGAATAAATGATCATATCTAATCAGAAAATACTAACAGAATACGAATCAGATTAAAAAATACCAGATGAATAGTAGAAGAACACCATAAATCTTCATGAACAGTAGCTTGAACAGAATTTTGATTCCAAAACGCTAAAACACCAAAAAGATTCAATAACTTGTGCATAAAATCATCAAACCAAGAATCGATACTTCAAAAATCAGTAGATCTTCAAAGACCCGCTCTGATACCACTTGTTGGGTCAAAAATCCTAAGAACGATTTGATGAATAAGATGCAGAAAATAAGAACAAACACAATTAGGAAGATATGTCGAATGATCAATCGATTTATTCATGAACATGAGGAAGAAATTACACTTTCAGAATAGACTAAGGAATCTAACTCTACATAACAAACCTCACAATGTTTGGCGGCTACATTTTGCCTCACTCTTAACCCTAATTATGAATAATACATGACTATTTATAGGGAATAAGACAAGTCTTGAGCTTTTAACCTACACTTCATCAAGGGGGGCCATTGCCATAATCCATGGAGTACTTTGAACCCTACAATCTATTCGCAGCAAGTTTTTATTGGTGTGACCCTTTAGGATCATATATTATTAGCAATATCATTCTTGATGGGTTTGAGCCAAAAGAACATCCTATGTGCTCATGCAAACCCTAATGCTTGGATCTAGGTTTCTCTAATTGTACATGCATTCATCCAAGACTTTCAAACCCTAGATCTAATGAGATTAATTCGAAATTTTAAGAAACAAATCAGATCTAGATCATTACCTCTTGTTATTTGCTTGAATCTTCTTGTCTTTGAAGCTTAGAGTCACAAGTGTCACTCCTCTAATGGCTTACAAACACCAATAGCAAAAGAATGATTTTTGAGAGAGGTTGGAGGCTTCATGAAATCGGCTCTATCACTCTTGGGGTTAGGGTAGCCGATTTCTGTAGCCTAGGGGTCCTATTTATACTGGAGCTGCTAGGGTTTCAGTCAAAAACCCTAATGGACTGCTTAGGCCTTAAGCTATCCAAGGAAGCTTCTGGAATAGGGCCTTAGGGACGAAATTAGATATGGACACCTCCTAATTTCGTCCATGCCTAGTCCAAGAGGCTCCTCAGCCCAATACTCAACTATCACACATTTGACAGTTTAAGTCCCTGATATTAAATTAATATCTTTTAGCCACATAATTAATTTCTTAATTAAGTCTTCTCTAATATTAACTTAATTATATGATTTATCCATTAATATATTATTCATATAACATATTAATAAATCATGATAACCTCTTTATTCACAAATCATCCTATCATGTTGCTTTGGTGAAGGCAACCCAAAAGTCTCATGCACAACCGGGTCAAGTACTTACCAAATATAGTTACGAGCTTCGACACTAATCCAACAGTCTCCCACTTGGATAAGTCTAGTAACTGCAAATACAATTCGATTAGCAATCGTAGCTCTCAAAGACGCTGTCAAACTCTGATCTTATCAGTAACCTGTCCTTTAGATAAGGGATCGTATAGTCCTCTGTTCTAGATATCGTGTGGACAATTACATGGAACATACTCATACTTATTGTCCAGCAGTTTTTTCTCGATCTCTGATCTTTTTTTACATAGAACTTAATTGAACACATCAATTCAGTCCTGACCAGGCCCGACACATAAGTCAAATCAAATCATCGAGGGGCCCTGATATCTCTTTTACCCTCTTAGGATAAAAGGAACAGATAAACTTCAACTTATATGCATTTACTATCCACTAATCAAATCATACACAACAATGCGTTTTATAACATCAAGTTACTGATGCGTTTACGCATTATCAATGCACAACCAATTAGCAAACAATAAACCATATATCTAGGTTTTAAAACCATATGATATTATCGTCTTGCGATCACTCGTGATAAATTCCATGAAGTGATTCCAGCAAGCGTGGGTTTATTCCAATGCTCAAATCAAGTTCATAAGCACTCATGAACGTTGTAGCAAACTTTTTCTATGTCTAATGCACTTTAGACAATCTACACACCAATTCATGACAATCTTCATTCATACCTACTTCCAACATATGAACGACTGTAGACCGTTCGAATAATCTCATTATTCAGGAAGTTAAAAACATGCAAAATGAAACAATAGGTAAACAATTACCATAAGACAGTAACATTACAAATAAATAATACTCCTTTATTTAATCATCGAATGTTAATTACAATTTATCTATTACTCGTTTCTAAACTATCTAATCTAAACTAATATCGTCCTTCAGCCCGATGCTTCTAGCGTGCTGTAAGTGCTTAACCCTGCTCAGTCCCTTCGTAAGTGGATCTGCTGGGTTATCCCCTGACGATACCCTCTTTACTACGAGGAGTCCTTCTTCCACCCGATGTCGAATAAAGTGATATTTTCTGTCGATATGTCGAGATCTGTCGTGATCCCTCGGTTCCTTGGTCAAGGCAACCGCTCCTTCATTATCACAGAAAATTTCCAGGGGCTCCTTTATGGCTGGCACAACTCCAAGGTCTCCAATGAAGTTTTTCAACCATATTGCCTCCTTTGACGCTTCACTCGCTGCAATGTACTCTGATTCGCATGTTGAATCAGCTACGGTCTCTTGCTTGGAACTTTTCCAAGTCACTTCTCCTCCATTTAGGGTAAAGACCCAGCCCGACTGTGAAAGGTAGTTGTCTCTGTCGGTCTGAAAACTGGCGTCACTGTACCCTCGCACTCTTAAGTCATCACTCCCACCGAGGACTAGAAACCATTCCTTGGTCCTCCGAAGGTACTTAAGAATGTTCTTGACTGCGGTCCAATGTGCTTTGCCAGGGTTCCCTTGATATCTGCTGACCATGCTCAAAGCGAAGGCCACATCAGGGCGAGTACAAGTCATAGCGTACATTATTGAGCAAACTGTGGAAGCGTAAGGTACTCGGCTCATCTCTGTTATCTCGACTTCGGTACTCGGACTTTGAGTCTTACTCAACTTGGCATTACTTTGGATCGGTAACTCCCCCTTCTTTGAATTCTCCATACTAAAACGTTTTAGTACCTTGTCCAAGTAAGTATTCTGACTAAGTCCTATTAGTCTCTTACTTCTGTCTCTCACTATCCTTATTCCCAAAATATAGGAAGCCTCTCCTAGGTCCTACATAGCGAAGCACTTCCCGAGCCAGGACTTAACCTCCTGCAGTGTCAGTATGTCGTTTCCTATGAGTAGTATGTCATCGACATATAATACGAGAAAGCTAACTATACTCCCACTGGCTTTGACATATACACATGATTCATCCTCGCTTCGTAGAAAACCAAACTCTTTGACTTTCTCATCGAAACAAAGATTCCATCTGCGAGACGCTTGTTTAAGTCCATAAATGGACTTCTCAAGCTTGCACACTCTATTGGGATGCTTCACATTGACAAAACCCTCTTGTTGAGCCATTTAAACATCCTCAACCAACATCCCATTAAGGAAAGCGGTTTTGACATCCATCTGCCATATTTCATAGTCATGAAATGCAGCAATGGCCAGCATCACCCTAATAGACTTTATATTGGCAACCGGTGAGAAGGTTTCATCATAGTCAACTCCAGGAGTTTGAGTGAAACCCATCGCGACCAATCGTGCCTTATATGTGTGCACATTCCCATCCATGTCGGTCTTCTTCTTGAAGATCCACTTGCACCCGACCGTCTTACGACCTGGTACATGGTCAACCAAATTCCAAACTTGGTTGTCATACATGGACTGAATCTTGCTGTCCATCGCCTCTTTCCCCTTTGTAGACTTCGGGCCTGCCATGGCTTCCTTATAATTGTTAGGTTCGTCCAGATTCACTAGTGTACTATCACTAATGAACGTATCCCCTTCGGTAGTAATATGAAAACCATAAAACTGGGGTTGAACCCTAACTCTATCGGAACGTCTAAGAGGTAAGGATTCGTCAATCGGTTCAACCGGAGTTTCCTCCTCGGGTTGAGCGCCAGCGTTAGGGGTTCCTTCATCGCTCGACTCTTGAATCTCTTCAAGATCAATTTTCCTCCCACTGTCTCCTTGGCTTATGAGTTCTCGTTCTCGGAAAACCCTTCTCCTCGCAATAAAGACAACGTTGTCACTCGGTCTATAGAAGAGATATACAAAGGACTTTTGCGGGTAGCCGATGAAAATACATCGCTCACTACGAGGTTTGAGCTTGTCGTGAGTCTCTCGTCTTACGAAAGCCTCGCAACCCCAAACCTTGATATGCGCTAACGAGGGAGCTTTCCCTGTCCACATCTCGTGAGGTGTTTTGGCAACCTTCTTCGTAGGGACTAAGTTAAGGATATGGGCGGCAGTCTCTAAGGCATGCCCCCAGAATGAGATAGGTAGCGACGCACGACTCTGATGGGTTTTGAGCATTCTAACACTCCTAAGTGTACATGCAACCCTAGAAAACCTTGGATCTATGTTTGTCTAAAAATACATGCAAAATACTTTTTCCAAGGTTCATAATCCTATCTAGCACACATGGGGAACTTTAAACATAAAAGATGGCTAGAATTACATACATTGTAGTTGATTTGATTCCTTGAAAACCTTGAGAGCCTAGCACCCCAAGTGTGATGCCTCAAATGTTTCACACAACACCAAATTCTCTTGGAATAAACTTTGAGAGAATGTAGAACACTTCTAATTCGGCTTGCCCTCTTGTCTCACTAGTGTAGCCGATTTTGGTTGCTCTAAGTATGCTTATATAGTATGTTGCATTAGGGTTACACCATGTAAACCCTAATGTAAAATGGCTCTTCATTTCCATGACCCATGGGTTTGTAACTCCCATGGAGCATCCATGGAGCATCCTATGGACCTTAGTCCAACTAGATAATCCATGGAGCATCTAGCCCACTATACAAGTATGGATGATTTACACAATCAATCCATATATTTAATTAGTCTCCTTTTGATCACTTAATTAATACTAGATTAATTCTTGATCAATACTAATTAAATAATACTATTAATATATTAGAACTTATAATATATTAATAAACCACAAGTGTTATTTCTCTCATTTAGTCTATCCAAATGCATGATGCGATGCAACCCAAATGGACCATGACGGGTCGGGTCAAGTACATACTAGAAATAGTTATGGACTTAGACACCTTATCCAACAGTCTCCCACTTAGATAAGTCTAATAACTATAACTGCAACTATGACTTCAGGAACCGATCAGCAATCGTAGCTCTTTTCAAGGTCTCTCGGAACTGAGAAGATGATGATATGCCATTTAAGATAAGTGATCATATAATCCTCTGTTCTAGATATCAGCCGGACAAATACATGGAACAATGTCTTGCTTATTGTCCAGCAGTTTGTTTCCCGATTTCTGATTTGTTAGACATAGAACTTAACTGAACACATCAACTTAGTTCTGACCGGGCCCGGTACATAGGTTAAAACAAAATCATCGAGGGGCCCAGATATCGCTTCTAATCCAAGAAGGAACAGATAAACTTCGACTCATACGCTTGTTCAACTACTTGTTGAATCACACACAAAAGCACGTTTTATAACATCGAGTTACCAATGCGTTTTCGCACGATCAATGTATAACCAACTCATAGACAACAAGACATATCTCTAGGTTTGAAGACTTATATGATATTACCGTCTCACGATCACTCGAGATAAATTCCATGAAGTGATACCAGCGAGCGTGGGTTGAATCCAATACTCAGAACTCATGAGCACTCATAAGTGTTGAGGCGATGTCCAACATCTTAGACCTCTACAACCAACTCATGACAGTCTTAATTCATATCTACTTCCAACATATGACCGACTGTGGATAATTTGAATAATATGTAAAACACAACATAAATATTCTGGAAGTCAAAACATGCAAAAGAAATAATATTAAACGATTGACAAAAGATAGCAACACTTTACCCATAAATAAACACAACTTTTATTCATCATCAAATGTCAATTACACTTTACAAATTTCAAAAATTATCTAACTACTAAAACTAATATCGTCCTTCAGCCCTATGATCCTTGCATGCTGGAGATGCTTAACCCTACCCAGTCCCTTCGTGAGGGGATCTGCCGGGTTCTCATCCGATTATACCCTCTTTGTCGCGAGGAGTCCTTCTTCTATTCGATGTCTGATGAAATGGTATTTTCTTTTAATGTGTCTGGATCTCCCATGATCCCTTGGTTCCTTTGCTAAGGCAACTGCACTTTCACTATCACAGAAAATCTCTATGGGCTCCTTTATAGCTGGAACAACTCCAAGGTCTCCAATGAAGTTCTTTAGCCATATCGCCTCCTTTGCTGCCTTGCTTGCCGCTATATACTCTGATTCGCAAGTTGAATCAGCCACTGTCTCCTGCTAGGAGCTTTTCCAAGAAATTGCTCCTCCGTTTAAGGTAAAGACCCAGCCCGACTGAGAGCGGAAATTATCCTTCTCAGTCTGGAAGCTAGCATCACTATACCCTACAACTATCAAGTCATCACTCCCACCAAGGGTAAGGACCCAGTCCTTAGTCCTCCGCATGTACTTGAGAATGTTCTTTACCGTAGTCCAGTGAGCCTTACCAAGGTTCCGCTGATACCTGCTAACCATGCTCAAAGCAAAGGCTACATCAGGACGAGTACACGTCATAGCATACATGATCGAGCCTACAGCTGAAGCATAAGGTACTCGACTCATTTCTTCTATCTCAACCTAGGTACTCGGGCTCTGAGTCTTACTCAATCTAGCGTTATTCTGGATGGGTAACTCTCCTTTCTTATAATCTTGCATGTTGAACCTCTTCAGCAGTTTATCCAAGTATGTACTCTGACTAAGTCCAATTAGTCTTTTACTCCGGTCTCTCATAATCCTTATCCCTAGGATATAGGCAGCTTCTCCAAGGTCCTTCATAGCAAAACACTTCCCAAGCCAGGACTTCACTTCCTGCAAGGTTGGGATGTCATTTCCTATGAGTAGTATGTCATCCACATACAGTACCAAAAATCTGACTATACTCCCACTAGCCTTGACATATACACAAGATTCATCTTCACTCCTCGAAAAGCCAAACTCTTTGACTTTCTCATCGAAGCAAATATTCCATCTGCGAGGTGCTTGTTTCAATCCATAGATGGATTTCTCAAGCTTACACACTTTATTAGGGTACTATGTGCTGGTGAAAAGGTCTCATCATAATCAACTCCCGGAGTTTGAGAAAAGCCCTTCGCAACCAGTTGCGCCTTATAAGTGTGTACATTACCATCCATGTCAGTCTTCTTCTTGAAGATCCATTTGCACCCAACTGTCTTACGACCTGGTACATTGTCAACCAAGTCCCAAACCTGATTGTCATACATGGACTAGATCTCGCTGTCCATTGCCTCTTTCCATTTAGCAGACTCGGGGCCTGCCATGGCTTCCGCATAGTTGTCAGGTTCATCCAGACTTACCAGTGTCTCATCACTGATAAGTGTCTCACCTTCCGCAGTAATATGGAAACCATAGTAGTGCTCAGGTGTATTCCTAACCCTTGTGGAACGCCTCAGAGGTACAGACTCGTCAATTGGATCAACAGGAGTTTCCTCCTCAAGTTGATTGCTAGGGTTTGAGGTTCCTTCACCGCTTGACTCTTGAATTTCTTCAAGGTCAATTTGCCTCCCACTGTTTCCTTGGCTTATGAATTCTCTCTCTCTCGAAAGACAGCCCTCCTTGCTACAAAGACCACATTCTCACTAGGTCTGTAGAAGAGATAACCAAAGGATTTCTTTGGGTAGCCGATGAAAATACACCTCTCGCTTCGAGGTTCGAGCTTATCGTGAGTGTCACGTCTCACGAAAGCTTCGCAACCCCAAATCTTGATGTGGGCTAGATTAGGAACTTTTCCAGTCCACATCTCGTGAGGTGTTTTGGCAACCTTCTTTGTAGGGACCAGATTAAGGATATGGGTTGCAGTCTCTAAGGCATACCCCCAGAATGAGATTGGTAGCGAAGCTCGACTCATCATGGAACGAACCATGTCCAACAAGGTTCGATTACGCCTCTCAGCTACACCATTCAACTGTGGTGTCCTGGGAGGTGTCAATTGTGAGACAATCCCACATTCCCTAAGATAGTCGAGGAACTCTGTACTAAGATACTCACCACCATGATTGGATCGAAGCATCTTAATGTTCCTGCCCAATTGATTCTCGACTTCCTGTTTAAACTCTTTAAACCTTTTGAAAGTCTCTGACTTATGCTTGATTAAGTAGACATATCCATATCTACTATAATCATTCGTAAAAGTCACACATAATAACGTTTAGCATCCCTTGTGGCACTTTGTCATTTTTCCAAGTAAGCATGATTCACAACTATCATCTGACTTTAGGTCAAATGACTCCAAGACTCCATCCTTTTGGAGTTGGCCTATGCGTTTCTTGCTTACATATCCAAGACGACAATGCCATAATGATGCTTTATCCAAGTTATTATCATTAGTAGAATCAATACACAACACATTATTTCCTAAATTATCTACAACAGACACAGCTTCATACATACCATCACAAGGTAATGCTTTAAAATAAAACACATTATTAAAGAAAGCATTTATTCCACCAACTTCATTATCAAAAGAAAAGGTAAACCCTTGTTTGTACAAAGCATGAAAGGAAATAACATTTCTTGCCATTTCTGGCAAATAACAACATTTATTCAAATCTAAAGTAAACCCACTACTTAGCAACAAAGTATAAACTCCAATCTTGGTGATATGTGAAACTTTCCTATTCCCCATGATCAAGTTTATCTTTCCATGCTCCACATTCTCACTTCTTCTTAGTCCCTGCAAATCAGAACAAATATGAATACCACAGCCGGTATTAAGGACCCAAGAGTTATAATAGGGTGAGTTATTAGATAATATAGTGTAAATACCTGCATGTTTGGGTTTCACTTTCCCATCCTTCAAATCTTGCTGGTACTTAAGGCAGTTCCGCTTCCAGTGCGCCTTTTCATGGCAATAGAAGCATTCGGCCTCTTTTGGATCAGAAGAAGGAGTGATGAAACCTTTCTTGGTTCCGCTTTAAGAGGAGCCATCAAGGGTCTTACCCTTGGTACCCTTCGAAGGGTTCTTCCTCTTCTCCCCTCTACCTTTCCCGATTGCCAGGACAGGTGTGGAGTTTGGAGTAGGAGTAGGAGTGGTAACAACCGACCTACCTTTAAGACCTGATTATGCGGTCTTTAGGAGTCCTTGAAGTTTGCTGAGGGTGACTTCTTCCTTGTTCATGTGGTATGTCATGCGGAATTGATCATAACATGATGGTAAGGAGTGCAAAATGATAGCTATTGCTAACTCCTCGGGGAAGTTCACATTCAGCTTCATTAAACGGTCTACATACCTTTGCATTTTTCTGCATGTGGCCCGTGATAGGTTCACCATCTTTCATTTGGGTTGTTATCATGGAGGAGATGATTTCATATCGCTCTTGACGAGCACTCTGATGGTAGCGGTCCATCAAATCCTGGTGCATCTCAAAAGGATAGTAGTCCTCATAGGACTTTTGGAGCTCAGCTGTCATAGTGACCATCATGATGCATGCCACTTTGGTAGCATCTCTTTCATGTGCCTCATATTCAGCAAACTCCTCAGGAGTAGCAGTCGGCTCGGGTACCTTAAGCTCCTTGTCGAGAACATATTCTTTGTTTTCATAACGAGTGACCATCCTGATGTTCCTGATCCAATCTGTAAAGTTGGATCCATCAAAGATGACTCTCCCACAAAGGTTCATGAGAGGGAAGGAGCCGGTAGGGTTTGAGCCAGAAGCAGCATTGTTGGAAGACATCTGAAAAGAAGAAAAGACAAGTTTAGTTTAGATATAAAGATAGTCCTTAATAAAACACTCAAATGTAATATTCAAGCTAGGATCCAATCACAATATATTATAACTTAGAAGAGGGATGTCGTAATCCAAGCTATAACATATTTGAAAGGTAGGTGAATGACGATTCACCAATTTCCACCATGAAAAACGAAATATATAAGTATTAGGTTTTATTTGGTTCTTAGAAACTCCTAGATTCTTTTGAGATTCATTGAACTTTTCAATGGCATGTTTCAATCTCGAGTGTGCCCTTCATGTTTTGTGACTGGGATACTGAGGATCACAAAACAAGGTGTGAAGTAACCATGCAAATTACTTGGTACCCTTAATGTTTTTCACTTAATCGATGTGCCGGTTAACCACACGTGCTCCACCGACCTATGTAAAACCTTAAGTCACCCTTTTCCTACCTTGTTAAGTCCAAGTTAATGTGCCGGTTAACCACACAGCTCCACTAACGACTTAATCAAAGTGCAAAGTGTGATTTCATGGGTTAGCACCTTATTCACATTTTTCCTAAAGTAACTAAGATTGGGAATTTATAAAAAACATTTAGTTACTTTATAATAATCATCATACTTTTAATGAGAATTTTAACTCATTGTCCTACCCGTTCGGCTAACGACCCTCCACCAGTCAAGGAAGCGGTGGGTGAGAGTGGACACCCATTAAGCTGCCATTTTATAGGCAATAACCTTAAACCCCCCTTATAGACCGGCTTCGTGAATGAGCCCTACTAATGGTAAAACGACTTGATCTTATACATATATATATATATATATATATATATATATATATATATATATATATATATATATATATTATTAAACTTATAATATTATAGAGTAGAAGGGTTGAATTTTAACTTTTAAAATTCTAGGGGTTGGAACTAAAGTTTATTGGATGACTTTACATGTTCCAAAACTTGAGGGCAAGTTTTTTAACTTTACAAAACCTTTCAACTCATAACTTATGAGTTATTAAAATGAAGGCTCTTCATTTTTGTAACTTATGTGTTCTTTTAATGGAATTAATACAAAGTAACTTTTGGTTATCCATAACTTGAGGACAAGTTATGGACTGCATTAAAACACATAAAGATCATGAATTAAGCATTAAACAAGTAATTCCTATGATCTATCAAGAACTCATAAGAACATGAATCAACATATCAAAATTTCAAGAACATATGAACACATATAATCATGTAATTTTGATATTAGCCATTGAAAATGGATTAGAATAACCATTACACCATCTAAAACAAGTTTTAAAACACCAAAACAGTTTAGGGTAATGTTTCTAGTCCATTTCCAGCAGCAAAACTCGAAAAACTGCACTCAGGGGCTCCTACTCGTCGAGTGCAAGAACCTACTCAACGAGTAGGATGATTTTGGTCATGGAGTCGTCGAGTCCCCCCATGGACTCGGCGAGTTCATGCTGCAGAATGCATAAAAACGAGTTTTTTTCACAATTTTGCATCAAGTATCAAACAAACAAGCCTAGGCTCTGATACCACTGATGGGTTTTGAGCATTCTAACACTCCTAAGTGTACATGCAACCCTAGAAAACCTTGGATCTATGTTTGTCTAAAAATACATGCAAAATACTTTTTCCAAGGTTCATAATCCTATCTAGCATACATGGGGAACTTTAAACATAAAAGATGGCTAGAATTACATACCTTGTAGTTGACTTGATTCCTTGAAAACCTTGAGAGCCTAGCACCCCAAGTGTGATGCCTCAAATGTTTCACACAACACCAAATTCTCTTGGAATAAACTTTGAGAGAATGTAGAACACTTCTAATTCGGCTTGCCCTCTTGTCTCACTAGTGTAGCCGATTTTGGTTGCTCTAAGTATGCTTATATAGTATGTTGCATTAGGGTTACACCATGTAAACTCTAATGTAAAATGGCTCTTCATTTCCATGACCCATGGGTTTGTAACTCCCATGGAGCATCCATGGAGCATCCTATGGACCTTAGTCCAACTAGATAATCCATGGAGCATCTAGCCCACTATACAAGTATGGATGATTTACACAATCAATCCATATATTTAATTAGTCTCCTTTTGATCACTTAATTAATTCTAAAATAATTCTTGATCAATACTAATTAAATAATACTATTAATATATTAGAACTTATAATATATTAATAAACCACAAGTGTTATTTCTCTCATTTAGTCTATCCAAATGCATGATGCCATGCAACCCAAATGGACCATGTCGGGTCGGGTCAAGTACATACCAGAAATAGTTATGGACTTAGACACCTTATCCAACAGACTCATCATGGAAGGAACCATGTCTAGCAAGGTTCGATTACGCCTCTCAGCCACACCATTCAACTGTGGTGTCTTAGGTGGCGTCAAATGCGAAACAATTCCACATTCCTTGAGGTAGTCGTGGAATTCAAGACTTAGGTACTATCCACCTCGATCAGATCGAAGCATCTTGATTTTCCTGCCCAGCTGATTCTCCACTTCTTGCTTGAACTCTTTGAACTTTTCAAAGGTTTATGACTTATGCCTGATTAAGTAGATAAAACCATATCTGCTATAATCATCGGTAAAAGTTACATAGAAACGACAAGCATCCCTTGTGGTGGATCTAAATGGTCCACATACATCTGTATGTATGAGGTCCAATAAACCCTCACCCCTCGCACAAGTGCCAGTGAAGGGTGACTTGGTCATCTTTCCAAGTAAACAAGATTCGCACACGTCATCATCCATAAGGTCGAATGACTCCAACACTCCATCCTTTTGGAGTTGAGATATGCGCTTCTTGTTGACATGTCCAAGACGACAATGCCACAATCATGCTTTATCCATACTATTGGAAGAATCGACACACAACACATCATTTCCTAAGTTATCTACAACCATTACAGTTTCATATATTCCATTACAAGGCAATGCTTCAAATTATAAAGAATTATTAAGATAAGCATAAATAGAACCCTTTTCATTATCAAATGAATATCTAAATCCTTGTCTATATAAACCATGAAATGAAATGATGTTTCCTGCCATATCTGGCGAATACCAACAATTGTTTAAATCTAAACCTAATCCATTACTAAGCACTAAGGAATAAACTCCAATCTTGGTGACAGGCGACGATCTTCTGTTTCCCATGATTAGATTTATTCTTCCATGCTCCACATCCCTATTTCTTCTTAGTCCCTGCAAATCAGAACATATGTGAAAACCACATCCTATGTCAGAACCCAAGAATTAGCATGTGATGAATCATTAGATTTAATTGTGTAAATACCTTCGAAAGATGGCTTGATCTTCCCATCCTTGATGGCCTGCAGATATTCTGGGCAGCTTCTCTTCCAATGCCATATCTTGTGGTAGTGGTGGCATTCTGCCTCCTTAGGGTTAGAGTTGGGCTTAGCAGAACCAACTTTGGTTCCACTAGAATAGGTACCATCATGGGACTTTCCCTTGTGGTGGCTTTTTGAGGGAGCCTTCCTCTTCTTACCCTTCCCTTGTCCTATTGCCAAGACAGGAGCAGCAGCGGGAGTTGGAGTTGATGCAACAGATTTATCCTTGAGGTTGCTCTCAGCAGTCCTCAACAAGCCTTGAAGCTTGCTCAAAGAAACCTCCTCCTTATTCATATGGTAGGTCATGTGAAACTGTCTATAGCAGGGAGTCAAAGAATGAAGGATGATGTCAATTCCCAGCTCTTCATCAAAGTTCACATTCAACTTTAGCAGGCGATCGACATATCTCTGCATCTTTTTCAGATGAGCGGTAAGTGACTCTCCATTACCCATTTTGGTAGTGATCATCGAAGTGATGATCTCATACCTTTCTTGCCTAGCGCTCTGGTGGTACCGGTCCAGCAGATCTTGGTGCATCTCGTAGGGTTACATGTCCTCATAGGACTTCTGGAGTTCTGCAGTCATAGTCGCCAGCATTATGCAATGGACTTTCGTGGCATCACGCTCGTGGGCCTCAAAGGCCGCGATCTCTTCAGCAGAGGTAGTGTTGATGTCAATCTTCTTCAGATTCTCATCGAGGACATACTCTTTGTCCTTGTAGCGAGTGACCATGCGAATGTTGCGGATCCAATCATTGAAATTTGACCCGTCAAAAATCACTCTCCCACACAAGTTCATGAGTGAGAACGAGCCTGAGGAAGTAGAACCAGAAGCGTTGTTGTTGACGTTCGACCTCTGAAAAGGAAAAAGAACAAAATTTGATTAGAAATAAATCCCCAATTAAAAACCCAAATGAGAAATTAGGGCTAGGACCCAACAACATTATTCACAAATTAGAAAAGGGATGTCGTAATCTAACAAGCAAATAATTTGAAGGTAAGTGAATGACGATTCACTAATTCTCCATCATGAAAAACGAAAAAGAGATTAAGTTTTAAATGTATTGAAAAACTCCTAGATCTTTTGAGATTCATTGAACTTTTCAATGGCATGTTTAAATCTCGATATGCCCCTCTAGTTTGTGACTGGGATGCCGAGGATCACAAAGCGGGTGTGAATAACCATGCAAATATACATGATGCCCTCATTGTTACAGTCACCTATTCGATGTGTCGGTTAACCACACACGCTCCATCGAACTATGAAAAACAATGAGTCACCCTTTACCACCTTTCTTAGAACCCAATTAATGTGTCGGTTAACCACACACGCTCCATTAATGTCTTAACAAGGGTACAAAGTGTAATTTCATGGAATTGCATCAAATTCAGTTTTTGCCTAAAGTAACTAAGATTGGGAATTTTGTAAAAACATTTAGTTACTTTTATAATTCATTATACTTATTAATGAGAAGGTGGTTGCCCTATCCTACCCGTTCGACTAACGACCCTCCACCAAACAAGGAAGCGGTGGGTGAGAGTGAACACCCATTAAACAGCCATTTTATAGGCCATAACCTTATACCCCCCTTATAGATCGGCTTCGTGAATAAGGCCTACTAACGGTAAGACTAGAATTTAAGTTATATATATATATATATATATATATATATATATATATATATATATATATATATATATATATATATATATATATATATATATATTAATCTTATAATATTATAAAGTATAAGGTTGAATTTTAAAACTTGTAAAATTCTAAGGTTTGAAATTTAAATAGTTCAAATTAAACTTTTAATCACAAAATTTAAATTTCAAAACTTGAGGACAAGTTTTAAACTTTTCAAAACACAAAGGATCAAATAGCAAATAATTTAAATTAAACAATTAATTTAATGATTATCTAAATTTGACCTAGTCAATTTTACTTGCAAGATAATTCAACAATTAATTCAAATAATCAAATATTATCAAAATAAGGAATTTATTATTTAAAAAATTGGTAAATATCTTTTGATTAAGTAAGGATAATCATAAAACAGTAATAAAATTCGAATTTTATTAGTCAAAATCGATTTAGGTAATTATCCTTAAGCAAAACAGCAAGAAATCCCGAAAATCCCTCTGACAGACGCTCCGACTCGCCGAGTCCCCTTATGGACTCGTCGAGTTCATCCTATTCGTCGAGCCCACTATGGGACTCGCCGAGTCTTTCAGTCAGGGGGCAAAAAATTCGATTTTAAAGATTGAATGAAGACACAAAGCATCAATACAATAGAAACCAACCAAGGCTCTGATACCACTGATGGGTTTGAGCCAAAAGAACATCCTATGTGCTCATGCAAACCCTAATTCTTGGATCTAGGTTTCTCTAATTGTACATGCATTCATCCAAGACTTTCAAACCCTAGATCTAATGAGTGTAATTCGAAATTATAAGAAACAAATCAGATCTAGATCATTACCTCTTGTTATTTGCTTGAATCTTCTTGTCTTTGAAGCTTAGAGTCACAAGTACCACTCCTCTAATGGCTTACAAACACCAATAGCAAAAGAATGAACTTGGAGAGAGGTTGGAGGCTTCTTGAAATCGGCTCTATCACTCTTAGGGTTAGGGTAGCCGATTTCTATAGCCTAGGGGTCCTATTTATACTGGAGCTGCTAGGGTTTCAGTCAAAAACCCTAATGGACTGCTTAGGCCTTAAGCTATCCAAGGAAGCTTCTGGAATAGGGCCTTAGGGACGAATTTAGAGATGGACACCTCCTAATTTCGTCCATGCCTAGTCCAAGAGGCTCCTCAGCCCAATACTCAACTATCACACATTTGACAGCTTAAGTCCCTGATATTAAATTAATATCTTTTAGCCACATAATTAATTTCTTAATTAATTCTTGTCTAATATTAATTTAATTATATGATTTATCCATTAATATATTATTCATATAACATATTAATAATTCATGATAACCTATTTATTCACAAATCATCCTATCATGTTGCTTTGGTGAAGGCAACCCAAAAGGACCATGCACAACCGGGTCATGTACTTACCAAATATAGTTACGGGCTTAGACACTAATCCAACAATTCTAACATGATTCTTGAGCATAAAGATCTTTCAATCTCCCACTTACACAATACTCATCATATATTGATATAAACAGTGGTGAACATCTAGCAATATTTCACTGCCCTGAATAACACATGACAAAGTGCCATTCAACAAGATCCAACTCCCCAAAAGCTCAAAGTTTCAATTGATATATATATATATATATATATATATATATATATATATATATATATATATATATATATATATATATATATATATAAGGTAAGTTATCAGTTATCCTTTTATCATAGACATAATGTTGAACATATACATGGATCGTAGTTAATCTCATTTAGTGTTCGACTTTTAATAAGGTGCCTTAGATGTCTAACTCTCCACACATAAGATGATTAAATCTCATCTTGAATACATACGACCTTTGTATAGTTCAGACTATACCTAATAATGGCATTTGACTTCATGGACAAGAACAACATTTAACCACATTAAGATATAACATTCCCCATACTCAACTCCCCAATATGTATCTTAGGTCTAAGGATACAAAGATAATACATTTTCAAGTATCACTCATGATAGTGATCCATGCAATGATCTTAAATGGATCAAATCCAATACTTGTTCTATAACAAGTACCAATGAACTTGGTTACATCGCTTTGTTAACCAATTCAGTTCATATTAGTCTTATTTATTGTTGTTCCCACAACAATGATTGACTATGGATATTTAGAATAACTAAGATATTCAAGGATTAAACACATTAACCATGTCATGTTCCATTAGAACAAACCCTCTCTTAGAGTGTTCCGTATTGAACCGTTTCAACCCTATGTCGATGTTTTCACTTTTACTTAAACCTATTAATCGCTTTGATTTGTCTCTATAGATCTTTATTCCAAGAATGTATGCAGCCTCTACCAAGTATTTCATTAAAAACACTTTTCGAGCCAAGAGTTGACACCTTGCAAGTTTGGAACGTCATTTCATATGATTATTATGCCATCCACATACAAAACTAGGAATATCACTATACTACCTTTAATTTTCTTATAAACATAAGTGTCATCCTTATCCTTCATAAAACAATACTTTGTGATTTCAACATCAAAATGAATATTCCGTGTTCAAGATGCTTGCTTTAATCTATAAATGGATCGCTTAATCTTATACACTTCATTAGGATACTTTTGGTTGACAAAACCTCCAAGTTGAACCATATAGACATCTTCTAGTAAGTGTACATTAAGAAAAGCAGTTTTGACATCCACTTTCCATATCTCTTAGTCATAATATGTCACTATGGAAAATAGTATTCTAATTTATTTAATCATAGAAACTGAAGATGTGACAACCCGAAATTTCCATCTTATACAACCATTCACTTCAATAGAAGTCAGAACTGTTTTTGCTAACTTTTGAGCTGTGTAGAGTCAGTTTGAGTATTCTAAAGCCTAGTACTTCAGGAGATAACAGGAGAGAGGATGCCCTAGGGTTTATTGTGCAACAATAATGTCCCAAAACTCCAAGAGTTTGGATTTTACGGCCTAAACAAGGTGTTTACGGCCGTAAACCCGAAGGGTATAAATATGGCACTTAGCCATTTTTATCACTTTTTCACATTTCAAGATCCAAAACTCAAATCCTCTCAAGTATCATCCGACTTTTCTTCTTGATCTTCAACTTTGTAAGTGTTTCTAGCCCTAAAAAGTTGATATCTTACTTAATCTAGTGATCTTACATGATTCCATCCGTGAAATCATTCCAAATGTACAGATCTTCAAGTTTCACCAAGAACACACACTAGTGTTCTTGGACTTTTAGCACCTTTTCAAGCTTCTACCTAGTAAGTACTCTTACCCTAGTGTGTTATAAGACTTGTTACACTTCTAATCATCTAGAAAACACCAAAGAAACACAAGATCAAAGGTGTTTACGGTCCAAGATGTTCTTGGACCGTAAACCCTAATGAGGGTGCCAAAGTGTGCCCTAGTCCCTTACCAAGCCTTGGATACTAGTCTAGATCTTATCCCTAAAGTGCTTAGGACATAAAACATCAAAAAGACCATAAACCCTTGGGGTTTACGGCCGTAAACCCAAGGAGAAGTGGTCCAAGGACCGTAAACTCCACAAAGGAGTGAAATGGTACCCTAATCTCTTCCTAAGGCTTAAACATGAAGTAGGAATGCTTCTTATGATCTTTAAAGCTTCAAAACACAAAATGGTCGAAGTACCATGAGTTTACGGCCGTAAACTCATGGGTTTACGACTGTAAACTCAAGGGGTGATGGTCACAAAACCGTAAACTCCAAAGGAGTTTACCCTTGAACCCTAAACTCAAATGCAAGGTCCTACCACCCTTAGATGCAATCCTAAGGACTTATAGCACTTAAATCAAGTGTTTTACATGTCTTAGGATGTCTTAAACTTGGTTAATTAGTTGTTTAATGACTAACTGGATACATATATGTGTTATTATATGTTAAATAGGATCCTTGTGTGTGTTCAAGTCTTTGCTTGACACTTAGCATCCTATAACAATCCGTTCATCCAAACCACTCACTACAGGTGAGTTCATACCCCTCAATTAACCTTTTAAATGTTTTTAAATGCTTTTATGGGGGGGGAATACAAGTTGAACTATTATAGTTATTATATCAATCACATGTGATTAATAACTACCAAACAAGTGGATTTCTTACTTTTCAAACTGTGTTACCAAACTGTTTTACTTCAAACTGTTTTACAAACTCTTTTTCATATCAAATACTTTTATTAAACTCTTTTAACTTATATTCTGTGTATCTATGTAGATATAGTTATATAAGTAGGATTGAAAGGACTTAGGACTGATAGCTCACCTTACTTCCTGTTCCTTGTTTGGTTGTGGACTTAGGGTATTAAGGTTATTTGTCCGAAGGTCGTTTGAATCCTAGTTATATATCATGTATATGTGTATAGATATAAAAGGTTACTTCATTCAGTTCAATACCTTTGGGTAGCAAAGGTATACAAACATGCTCATACATTCAAATAACATTACTAGTAAACTATAATAGGTATAGTTTAGGGAGATACTAATTCTATGACTAGAACAGTGAAACATACAATGAGTCAGTTCATACATGAGTCAATAACAAACAAACGATAGATACTATGATGAGAAACAAACAATAGAATACTATGATGAGAAACAAACAATAGAATACTATGATGAGAAACAAACAATAAAATACTATGATGAGAAACAAACAATAGAATAATATGATGAGAAACAAACAATAAATGCTAGACAGGGAGAGAACACACAATACAGCTAGCACATACATATACTAGAACATTACTACATTTATGTGAGCCACGTAACGGGGCATGGCACTACCTGTCATGACTGTTTTGTATCCAGAATCTCCTTAAGTGGGGAGCGTATGAGTTTATGTATAGATCTATACTGGATTGACTATCCTACACCTTGCTGCTTGTTACAGTGGGACTTGCAAGACTACAGGTGCCAAACGTCATTTCTTACGACGTCTTACATCGTCGTTTTTCTATAGAGTCGGTAGCAGGATACAGGCCGGTCACATGGTACTTTAAATAACAATTGGTTTAAGGTATTTAGTACAGCAGTAGTTACTTAATACAACACTACAGTACTATTTCATTTTCCCATTACATTTACTTTGTGATCTTCACACAATAAACAATAATGTAAAAACTATATTTTTGGTTAATGATAGTCGGATTTGGGAAAATACACACTCTTACAAGAGACACACACACAGATACTATATGCCTTGGTAGAAGGCTACTTTTAGTAGGAAACATAGGGTTTTCTAGGGGAGTTCAAACAATTACAAACTTATACAATTACAGACTTACAAACACTTTCATATAAATACAGACACTAATATACTTATGATCTCACCAGCTTTAAAGCTGATAAACTCTTTCAAAATAACTTGTATTCTCAGGTCACCAGTAGACAGGTATCGGTGCCAGGTTTTGAGAAGATGGAGCTCGTTCAAGACTCATCTTTTATTTTGATGTATATTTTTGGTGTCTATATAACTTGACAGAACACACTTGTATGCAATTATTTTATTAATGCAATGGATGATGTTGTTGCTTGTTTACTACTTTGCATTGTTGTGATACTGAACATGACGTCCTCCACCCCCGAACGATTCCGCCGTTCCGATTTTGGGGTGTGACAGAAGAAAAGGTCTTGTCATAGTTAATACCATGAGTTTGAGTGAAACCTGTTGCAACAAGTCTTTCTTTAAGTGTTTGTAGATTACCATCCATGCCAGCATTCTTCTTGAATACCCACTTACTCTCTACTAGTTTACTATGAGGAGGAAGATCAACCATGTCTCATACTTGGTTCTCATGCATGATTTGCATCTTAGCGTTCATGGCATCAAGCCATTTTTCATATTCAGAATTTGACATAGTTAATGGCTTCATCATAGTCCATCAAGAAACATTCTTCATGGAGAAATCCATATCTCTCGGGTTCTTGTCGAATTCTATCAGATTTCTGAATGCCTTGTGTTTGATCAGGTTCATGAATAACTACGTGTGCATGCTCACCAATTTCCTGTTGAGTGCAAGTTATAACTTGTGTTGTATCATCTTCTTTAATTTTGGCATGCCTCCCACTTGCTTCATCCATTAGAAACTTGCTTTCTAAGAATTCAACTTTTTATGAAATAAAAATCGTATTCTCACTAGGGATGTAGAAGTATTAACCTATACAATATTTGGGGTATCTTAAAAATATGCATCTAGTAGATCTTGGTTCGAGTTTGCTTGAAGTTTCTTGTCTTGCATATGCTTCACAATCCCAAACCCTCAAGTAAGATAAGGATGGAGCTTTTCCATGCTAGATCTCATATGGTGTTTTATCTACCTCTGTATTTGGATTCGTATTTAAAATACGAGAGCCCAAAGTAGTGCATTACACCATAATGATAAAGGAAGAGTACTTCTACTCATCATTCATCATAGATCGAACCATATCAAGTAAGGTCTTTTTCCTCCTCTCAAACACACCTTCATGTTGTGGTGTTCTAGGTGGAGTGAGTTAAGAGACAATCCCACGAATCCTAAGATGGTATTGAGACTCTTAGCTCAGGTACTCACCTCCTCTATCTGAATGAAATTTTTGAATTGTCTTATTGGGTTGTTTTACAACTTCAATTTTGCTTATGTGTTGAGAGAAAAACTTGGAGACACACTTGAACAAAAGTTAGAACAAGTATAATGCGGAATAGTTAATCTCAAAGGATCTAAAAGCTCAACAATAATATAGTTAGATAGTTAGAGAGTTAGTTGCGGAAATGTAAAGGAATGGAAATGACAATAATTGTTATATCAAGAAGACACTTAAGCTGATTCATAACAAGGAATGCATTCACTCCAAGTTAATAAGGAAGATCAAGCTTAGTGATTAAGTCTTAAAGACTTGCTCCAAAGAGGGATTATGATCAGCAGGATTAAGATAATATTTAAGTAAGAAGATATGAGTGAAGAAAGATAAGAGAGATAACTTCAAAATGTGTATTCAGATAGAATTCATAAGTTATCGGTTCCTTTTTTTATCTCTATGAATACAAAGAGAGTAAGTCTCTATTTATAGAGACTTAGTAACTACACTAGATTACAACTCTATAAGCAGCCGTGCAAGGCATACTGGATAATAGAGTGTATTACATAAAAGACAAATAACATAATCTAGCTAAGTTTACTGCGGTAGCTGACTCAGGTTGCTGATGCGGTTGCTGATGAACAAGATTGACTCCGGGTGCTGAAGCGGTTGCGGTAGAAAGATGGTTACGGTAGCTGAGATGGTTGCGGTAGCTGAGATGGTTGCGGTAGCTGAGATGGTTGCGGTAGCTGAGTTCAAGAGGGTCACTTTTATGATTCAACAATTTCCCCCTAAGTGACCTCTTTAACTCCGGTTCAGCTATCAAGTTTGAGGAACTTGATCAGAATCCACCAGAACTTCCTGACGTTTTCCAACCATATGATTCTTCTTGTGATCTCGAACTTGACTTCTGCGGTAGTATGCTTAGATCTTTCAATTGCAGTCCGGCAGATGTCAAGTTGTTTCTTGGTCAGGCGGTGCATGGCAGTCATAGGAATGAAATATTTGACGTTGTCAGTCTTCCTTTTGAATATGACTCCAAGTTCAGGGTAGTTTGTTGCGCCTAGAGATCTTTCTTGGAAGCCTTCGGAAGGCATTGGCACAGGTTCAAAAGGTGGGAGATCAAACTTCTTGAGGATGGTGGGGTAGATATCCGTATCTATCTTGGCAAAGTCACAGACCGTATCCCTGAGAAAAGAGTTGGCTTTTTCAAGCGCTATCTGCATTTTAGGGTGCTTTTCTGACTTGTTTTGGAACACCCTGGCAATAAGGAAGATTTCTTCCGGATTCATACAAGGAAAGTCTGCCTGGGTGCGGATGTAGTCATGCTCCCTTCTGGTGAGGGTATACTGGATGTAGTCAGCCTTCATAAATTTCCTGACTTTGTAGTTCTTGACTGCGGATGGTCTGTCGTTAGACCATATGTTTTCAATGGAGGAGGCATGTTTAGCATGAAAAAGACTAAGTCTCTCAAACTCCATTGGCAGTCTCTTGTGATCTGGAAGGCTTTGGTCAAACTGCTCAAATACAGTGAAGTACTTGGCATTTGGAGAAATTGGTATATCCCAGTATCCATCAGCAAGGGGTTCAGCATAAGTGAGGTGCGGTCTGTAATCTTCGTCTAGGAGCCTGCGGTGCGGATTGATCCAAGAATTGATCAAGGACTCATCCATCATGGTGTCAAACCCGCATTCTCTCCAAATTAACTCTGCCAGCTTGGCTGCTTTCCAATCATGCTTCCTTTGAGCGGTGGCAGGGGAGTCTGTGGTGCTAGGAGAAGACATGTTTTAAGCCAAGTTCTTGAAGTGCGGGGGAGTCTCTAGCTTTTTGGGAGTATCTTTTGGAGGTGAAGTGTGAGGAGATGGAGTATGTTGAGATGGTTGCGGTGGTGTGGGAATTTCTTCAGTGATGATGGGGGGACTCTGATGAATAGAAGTATCAGAGTGATGGACTTCTTGTTCTTCATCACTTCCCCCTCTTGAGGGATGCAACCCCGGTGCTTCCTCAAGCCATTGCTTAAGTCCATCCACCTTGTTGAAGACTTCTTGGAACTGAGCTTTGAGAGCTTCTGCCAAATGTTGGTTGTTTGGAGTGGAGGAGCTGAAGAGCAACTTGTGGATTTCTTTGGTGAGCTGGAGGATCTCAGGGCCATGGAAGTTGGAGGAAAGGGATTTCTGCAGTCTGTTGATGGTTGCTTTAAGAACAGAGATAGTGGACTCATAAGCAGTATGAGTCTCATCTATCAATTTCTGAGACTGAGAAGCTTGATCCGCGATGGCCGCTTGAAGATCCGTTTTGATTGCGGTCACCTCAGTAATGAGGCGTTCCGCTGCAGCCATGAAGTCCTTATGGTCAGCCTTGCGGTTATTGTCAAGGGACCGGATTCCCATCTCTACTTTGAGAGAGATTCGTTCAGCAGCCATGCGTTCCCTTGTTTCCAGACGCTCTATTCTTTCAATCAGTGACTGCGGTCCTGGAGTTTCTTCAGGTTGCGGTTGAGTAGGCTGGACCGCAGCCAGCATCTGATCGATTTTGGCTTGAAGGCTCATGAACTCCTTCCGGGTGACAACATTCTTCTTCTTTTTCTTCTTCTCTTTAGGCTTGGAAGTCGAATGTTGAGAACCGCTGGACTCCTCCTCTTCAAACATCATGAGGTCATCATTAGAAGGGCTTGGCTTGTTTACTTCTTGGATGTCTTCATCATCAAGACCGAAGGTGGGAGCTGAACTGAGTTCGATTGCAGGTTCGTCTTGTGATGGATTGACTGTAGGAGTGGGAGATGGAATGGTAGTTGGAGTAGGAGGAACTTTGGAGGTACCTGCGGCTGTACCTGAAGCTTGAGCTTTGGAAATTGTTTCAGCCATCTGATCCATCCAGTTCTGAATTTTTTGAATGGTGGCTACGGTACTGGCATTGCTGATGGCATTTGCCCAATATCTAGCCACGGACTGGATCTCCTGTTCTTTCTGTTGTTGCTGCTTGATTTGTTGTTCCTTGCGGGCTTGGAAAGCCCTTTGGAACGCAGCATACTTCTTCTTGTCTGACTCAGTTACCGGATTGTACTGTAACCAAGAGTCATTGGATGCATCATGGTCAAATCCTTCAAAGCGGACTGAAGTGTCCTTCGGGTCCACGGATCCTTGAACATTTGTGCTCACCGTGCCTAAACCACCTGTAAAAGATGAAAGCAGAGTAGGATTTCCTGAGCTTCCTCGGTCTCCTTGACCCGTGGTCAAGTGTGGCCTCTGCTCAGTTCTGGCATGGGCGAAAGAAGTGCCCTGCGGGTGGGAAGGTGTTTGTAGTGTTTGGGTGACAGAAAGAAGGATGGAGCGCAACTCCTCTGGTGAAAAGAAATGCAGTCGGGAAGCCCTGGAGACCTTAGGGCGTGAACCAGTGTCGTCCTCTTGGGAGTGCACTGGGGGGAGTCTCCACGTAGTTAAGAATCAGACTCACTTTCTGAGTCTGACTGGAAAATGATGGTGGTGTCGAATGGGTGTGCGGGCACCCCAAGGACTACTGGAGCCTGTTGAGAGGCTTCAGCATCGGTCCGGTCACGCATATGGATAGTGGTATCAGTTGTTTTCCTTTTCTTGAAGATAGAGATTGGATGCCTATCCTCATCTGAATCACTGCTAGATATGATTGGGGCAGGTTTTGTTTTGCGTTTCTTGGTGGGTGCGGTTCGTTTAGGAGCATCCTTCTTGGGTGTTCTTTGTTTCTTGGTTGCCAACTGCTTTCTTCTTTGAGAAAGATTGGATAGTGTAGTGGAAGAGGGGACTGCGGTACCCTCAGGGATAATGGCTGCGGATGGAAGAGGCGGGGTAGGAGGGTATGGGGCAATACCTTCCGTAGCCTCAATGTGGTCTGAGACATCCGCAGTCTCAAGACCAAGAGAAGAAAGGATATGAGTAGGGAGTATGCGGATCGGTCCAAATATCGTTTGATCAGAATAAGGGTTGTACCTTTTAAGATCCTTAGTGACGAAAAAGTTGATGTCACTACCCATGTCTATTCCAGCATCCGCATGTAAGTCTGAGATGCAGAGTGACCAAAATCGTGCAAATGTGAGCTCGGTTGGGTTCTCCCTTGGGTGCTCTTTGGGAATGTATTGGAGGAAGTCGTCCCAAAGGATTTGTCCATAGTTTACGTCGTGGCCTGTGTAGATGATCCATACCAATTCCAGTAGCTTCAGTCCCATGTTGTCGATGCCTCCGGTTCTGCCGGATAGGCAGCGGATGACAAAATGACACACAAACTGCCATACCGCAGGCAGCTGATTCTTTTTGAACTCACCACTCCCTCGAATTGGTTTCTGATACCCCATCTGGTAGAGTACGAATGTAATATCTGCCATTGAAGGTGAGAAAATCTTGATGGAGGGGTGAACCAGAAGATTAATGGCATTTAAGAACTTTTCTTTGGACAAGATGACCAAAGAATCGTTCATGAGATTGAGGTGAACTTCTTGGGGGTTTTCTATTGGGCGATATGCAGAGAATGCACATTTGAATAGAGTAGAAACTGGAACAACGTCTGTAAATGCATCAAATGGACCGAACAGAGGGTGGTTCCTGAGAAACTTGATCATAAGCTTGATGGGAGCATTATATGAAGGATGATCTTCAAATATTGCTCTGAAATTACTTGAAGCGATTGTTGGAGAGTCAGAACCTGTTGGATTTACAGAACCTAAAGCCTTGGATTGCTTCTTTGATGCACCTGATTTCACCATTGTTGAAGATTTGAGAGAAGAAAACAGAGTTCTTGAAAGTTTTGAAGGTTTTGAGGAATTTGGGAGAAAGAATCGATATTCATAAAACGTAAAGTATTGTTGGGGAAGAAGATAGGTTTATAAAGGGGGGTAAAAAAGTGTTTAACCCTAGGTAAATGGTAAGGATAGGGTAAAATGTCGATTGGGGTTTTGGGGGGAATCTATGAATTTTGGATTAAATCTCAGCCACACATAATTAAAACGGGTTTGAAGAGATTTTGGGAGATTTCCAAAAGGGGTTTTGCATTTAATGTAAAGTCAGACGCATGTCAATACGTCAGGTGATCGAGGGGGGTGATGGGAGAGGAAGTTGTAACGGATGGGACGTATTGGGGAGAGGAAAGGACAAATTAAGGATGAGTTTATTGCAAAACGTTCTTTTTGTCATCATCCCTAAAATAGGTCTGATACAAGAATTATTCAGAAAGAGAATGTGACAGTTTCTAAAGAGAATGTTTTTTTTTTGTCTTTAATGTTTAATTTAATGAAGGATCATTAAATAGCACACAAAGATTCAAGAGTTGATAAAACTGTTGAGAAATTATCATGATGATCGCGGATGGAAAATTCATTGCAGTTGGAAACGTCATTGCGGATGGAACTTTCATTGCGGTTGAGAAACGTCATTGCGGATGAAACTTTCATTGCGGTTGAGAGACGTCATTACGGATGAACAAGGAAGGACTGTAGTGAGAAACTGAGGAAAACACTTGTACAAAGATTAGTAATAACAGACCATAAAGACCCATGAGAGATACGTATGATATATGGTTGCGGTACCTAGACAGCGGTACCAAAACCATCTATCCCATGTAATTCTCAGTTAGAACCGCAATGGGGGCCAAGGATGGTCTGTGGTAGCTAACAATTCAAAAAGAATTGCGGGTCTGGATTCATCATTCCTAACATTTGCAGGAAGATGTTAAGCTTTGTTGAATCGAGCGCTTTTGTGAACACATCAGCAATCTCTTCATGAGAAGGGACAAAGATGAGTTCAATATTACCTTTTAAGATGTGGTCTTTGATGAAATGATACCGTAGTTCAATGTGCTTAGTCTTGGAGTGCTGAATTGGATTGTGAGAAATAGCAATAGCACTTTCAGAGTCACAATAGATCGGTATCCGCAGCATTCTATACCCGTAGTCCATTAGTTGAGTTTTCATCCAAAGGACTTGAGAGCAACAGCTGGCTGCGGCCACATACTCGGCTTCTGCAGTTGATAGAGAGACACAGCTTTGTTTTCTTGAGGACCAGCTGACTAGTCTTTCACCCAAGAATTGACATCCTCTTGAAGTGTTTTTTCGATCGAGCTTGCATCCGGCATGATCCGCATTTGTGAAAGCTTGCAGGCTGAAGTCATTGTCTGCGGGGTACCATAGACCAAGAGATTTGCTTCCTTTCAGGTACCGTAGTATCTGTTTGGCTGCGGTCATATGTGAGACTTTTGGGTCAGCCTGATACCTTGCACATACACCAGTTGCAAAGACAATGTCTGGCCTGCTTGCAGTGAGGTACATCAAAGAGCCGATGATGCCTCTATAAGTCTTGTGATCCACAGATTCGCCTGAGGGATCAGCAGAGATCTTATAACCGAAGGCCATGGGGACCTTAGCAGATGAGCAGTTCTCCATAGAATATTTCTTCAATAGTTCAGTGGTGTATTTTTCTTGATGAATGAATATGCCTTGCGGTACTTGTTTCACTTGAAGACCTAGAAAGAAATTAATTTCTCTATTCATGCTCATTTTGAACTTGTTGGTCATGAGCTTAGCAAATTCATCCACCATGCCTTGATCAGTCGAACCGAAGATGATATCATCCACATATATCTGTACCATCATGAGGTGGTCGCCATTTGCTTTTCTGAATAGTGTGGGATCAATCACTCCTCTCTTGTACCCGGATGAGACAAGGAATTCAGAAAGAGTCTCATACCATGCTCTTGGGGCTTGCTTCAGACCGTAGACTGCCTTTTCAAGCTTGTAGCAGTGGTCTGGGAATTTAACATTTTCAAAGCCTGGAGGTTGCTGAAGATAAACCTCTTCTTTTAGTTCCCCATTGAGAAAGGCACTTTTAACGTCCATTTGGTGTACCTTGACGTTTTTGTGGGCTGCGTATGCTAGAAATATCCGGATAGCTTCCATGCGTGCTACCGGAGCATACGTTTCATCGTAGTCAATGCCTTCAAGTTGACTATACCCCTTTGCAACTAGCCTTGCCTTGTTTCTGACTACCGCACCAGATTCATCCAACTTATTTTTGAACACCTATCTAGTGTCAACAATGGAGTGACCACGTGGCTGCGGAACGAGCTGCCAAACTTTATTTCTTTGAAATTCTTCAAGCTCTTCTTGCATTGCAGCTATCCAGTCAGGTTCAAGCAATGCTTCTTTGATCGTTCTGGGTTCTACCGAGGACATAAATGCTGCATAGTGGCAGTGATCAGATAGGTCCTTGGAAGATCTAGTTTGGATGCCTGCGGATGGGTTCCCAATGATTTGACCTGGTGGGTGGTCTTTCGTCCATACATGAAGACGTGGCAGCAGATGATCAGCAGCTGCGGTAGAGGGAATATCTTGAATGTCAGAGGAATCTGCGGTTGGAGATGATAGTTCCCCCTGGACTTGAGAACATCCTGCTGAGTCATCTTGATCTATTGGAATAGAATTCTCTTGAGCAGTTGGGAGAGGTTCCCCCTGGGTTGCAGATAAGAGTTCCTCTGGAACCTGAGAAGGTTCGCCCTGGACTACGGATGGGAGAGTGACAATCTTTGGATCAGTTCTAGTGTCGATATTTTCTATGAGTTCATCATCCGAATCCGTAGATACGTTTGATGGTAATGCTTCTCTGCGGACAGGAATTTGAACAACATCAAGTACTGGAACCTCGACGGTTGCGGCTAGATCCAGAGTAGATCTTTCCCCCTCAACCGGAGAGGTGGAAGTATTGAGAGAGGCTACTTCAGATAGAGATGGTCCAGAAACATCAGCATGTTGTTGTTGAGCTGCGGGTGACACAAGAACTTCGGATAGTTTCGCCGTTTCAATAGGATCGAAAAGATCCTCATAGTTGACTTCAACTAGATTCAAGGGACCTGAAGAGGCAGGAATGTCACTTTCCATGATTGTGGTGGTTTCAGTAGATGGAGGGGCGTCGCGGATGTGAGAATCATCAAATTTCACATCGAAGCTTTCAATGATCAGCCTTGTACGCCTGATAAGCACTCGATAAGCAACCTTGTTAGTGGAGTAACCAAGGAATATGCCTTCGTCGGACTTCGGTGCAAACTTGTTGAGCTGATCTCTGTTGTTGATCACGAAGCATCTACACCCAAAAATATGAAAGAAGCGAACATTGGGCTTGCGGTTGTTAAGGCCCTCATATGGTGTTTTATTGAGGCGTTTGCACATGATACTTCGGTTTTGTACAAAGCATGCGGTTGCTACTGCTTCAGCCCAGAAGTAGAGAGGAAGTTGGGCGAAGTTAAGCATGGATCTGGCTGCTTCTACTAGTGTGCGGTTCCTTCTTTCTACTACACCATTTTTTTGTGGTGTGTAGGGTGCTGAGAAGTTGTGAGAAATGCCTTTGGACACCAAGAAACTGTTAAGAAGATGATTAGTGAACTCGGTTCCATTATCACTGCGGATGCGTCTAACTAGAAGCTTGATCTGAAGTTCGATTTCTTTGATGAAGTTGATGAAGATCTGCGGTGTCTCTGATTTGAGTCTGAGGAAGAAGACCCATGTGAAGCGTGTATAGTCATCAACAATAACCAGTATATACTTCTTGTGGTGGAGGCTGGCTACGGTTGATGGACCGTAGAGATCAATGTGCAATAGCTCCAGTGGTTCAGAAATAGAAGAGTCCATTATCAGAGGGTGACTTGCTTTAGACTGCTTACCACATTCACAAGCCGGACAGAGAGTATCGTTGCTAAATTTGAGAATAAGGAGACCGCGGACTAGTTCTCCAGTGACTAAGTTGTTGATGTACCGGAAGTTGAGATGAGCTAGCTTACGGTGCCATAGCCAGCTGACTTCGGATACAGCTTTGGACAAGAAACACAATTGCGGTTTACCAATGATCAGAGAAACATCCAAAGGGTACATGGTACCTTCGGATCGAGATTTGATCAGGCAAGTGTTTCTATCACTCGTCATTACGTAGCAAAACTGATCATCAAATTCAACACGATGTCCTGCTTTACATAGTTGGCCAACACTGATGAGATTGTGTTTAAGGCTTTCTACATAAGCAACCTTCTGAATGGAAAAGTTCCCCGTAGTGAGAACACCGTAACCTCGGATGACACCGTTTGCATTGTTACCAAACGTGACATTTCTACCATTGCATATAGGCCTGAAATCCCGAAGGTACTCTAACCTTCCGGTCATGTGCAAGGAGCAGGCACTGTCAATTAACCACTCTTCTTCTTGTTCCTCCTTGCACAAAGCCTGAGAATTACACGGTTAGTTTAGGCATCCAAACAAGTTTGGAGCCTAAGACAATTGATGTGTTTCTGAGTGATGCATGGTCCGAGGTTGCAGGGACAGGTCTCTTGTCAACTTTTGAGCCTAGTCCTGGGTGTTTGAGTAGATTTGGAGTGTTGTGATTTTTTGAAAAAATACGAGGTTTCTGACTCTGACTCGATTTGACATGAGATAAAACCTTTTGACAACTACACTGACATTTACAAAAGGAGATTTTGTCTTTTGATCTAACACTGTGATTGGTCAACGGTTTTAAGGATGTTTTGGATCTGTTACCGGTCCAAGATGGGTTATTCCTGACACGAGTGTTTTTGGGTTTTGAAAAAGTCTGTTTATGAAAGGTTTTAGCACGTGTAGATTTCTGAATTCTTTTTTATGGATTTGGTAAGATACCCTTCCATTTGAAATTTTGACGTGACTTTAAAAGTGTTGGAGTGGGTAAAATACCTTTCCATTTAGGATCATTTGAAGAATAGACCTGAAAAACATAGTTTCGAAAAGATTGAACACCCTTTTGGGTTGTGTCAGAAGGAGTAGGAATGACTTTTGAAACTGAACTTTCCTTTTTGTTTGTTTTCTTGAAAGAAGAGTTTTTTGAAATGTAGTGAGAGAAAACAAATTTTTTAGGACTTTTGGATTTAGGAAATCTGACTTGCTTCTTGTTTTTTGAAAAAATTTGTCTATTAGTACCGCGAGATCTGATTTCTTCTTTAAAAGCCTTTTTTGCCAAAGATTTTGGCGAACCGCAGTCATTGTTGTTCAACTGCGGTTTCCTGGAATTCTTGGAATGATTTTGAAAACGCGGAGTTGAGTCATCAGAGCTTGAGGATTCAGGAATTTGGGAACATTGACCTACTTCAAAATTTTGTATAGGTAGTTCATGAAATATTGGCTGAAGAGTTACAGTTCCTTGAACTGATGACTGCGGTAAGGATGACTTGACTACCGCTGAGTAAGTCTTAGATGGGACTTCGGTGGGACATTTGTGGGACATTTGACTACAGTGAGAGACACTGCGGTCCGAGGACAGAGATGGAAAGTCTTTTGAGACTTCGGGGCCCTCAACAACAATCTCTTCGTCAACTACGGATGAAGTTTGAGAATTTGGATAGATGGTGCCACAGATAGGAATTTGATCACATGTGTGACCCAAAACCTCTGGCACAATATCCTCAATGACACAATTATTGCTTAAGTAGTGCAGTCTACCGAAGTGAGTTTTAATATCTTCGGGAAAAGTCTTGTCATTGACAGGGAAATGAAATTCTTGGTCTGGAGGGACATACAGTCTGTCTTTGTTGAACCGGGGTGAGGACTCCATTGAGGTAGGATATCCATTTGACCAACCCCAATTGTATGTATTGTCCACGGTTCCATTGTTTACCAAATTTTCAATAGCTTCACTTTCATTAAACAATTTTTCAATTAAGAGATTTAAGCGTACAATTTCTCTCTGAGCTAAATCTCTCTGGTTCAAAGCTATCTCTAATTGGGTTTCACTTAACATTCTTGCATCCTTTTCTAACTCTAGATCCTTCTCTAACATAGCCATCTTAAGTCTTTTGTTATCCAGTCGTCCTCTCACGTGGAACATCTCTTGGGACGCAATGTTCTTCTCATCTAAGGCTTTATTATAGTCTGTAAGGACGGCAGCACAAGTGTCATTAAGATCATCTATGTAAGGCTGACAGTCATGCATGCTATAGTTTAGAGTTTGGATCATGAGTTTTACCTGTTCGACGATGCTTAGTGTTCCATCCTTTGCCATGTAGCAGTAGTTCTTATTCAACATTGTAGACCCATCATCATCCGCAGTGGCCAGCATGCAGATTTTCCCTTTTCCTTTGACACTGTTGATGGCCTCATCTTCGTCTCTGGATGACCAGACTTGATGGTCTCTTTTGACATGGGCCACGTATGCCCTTGCCTTTTCAGCTTTTTCTTTGTCTTCCAACTCTTGAGCCATTCTAAGGTAGAATGCTCTGTCTTTTACTACATTGGCCTTACAATCTCGTGCAAAGTGATTCTCTTTGTTGCATTTGTGACAAATTACAACATCAGTCTTGTCTTCTGAAGGAGTACCAGAGTCAGTGATTTGAGGAAACTGTGGTACCTCCTTTGGTTGAATATTCTGAGATTGCGGTGGTGGATGAGAACTTTTGGGAAATCGAGAGTAGTTATTCCGAGAACCGAAGTTACGGTTGAATGGAGGTTTGTTGAACTGCTGATTCTTGCGGAAGGAAGGAGGTGGTAGACGGTTGAACTGTTGGCTAACCAGAGCAATAGCCTTCTGAAAATCTTCTTCATCATCATATTCAGAATCCGCTTCGTATGACTGCGGTAGAGTGTCATACGAGGAAGGGTAAGGTGACTGCGGTGGAGCTTGTGCTATGAGAGCAAGTGGTCCTCCGAAGTCAGCACAGTCTTTGAGTACGGTGGATTCTTGAGCTTGCAGCTCTCCATAGAGCTTGTAAAGTGACAGGGAGTGAATCTTTCTATCGCCTTGGACTATCATCTTGGCCGTAGTCCAATGTCTGCCCAAACCATTAAGAAAGTGAAGATTGATTTCATGGTTACTGCGGATGGTGCCCGCATTGGATAACTTGGTGACTATCAGGTTGAACCTTTTGAAGGAGTCTTCCAAACTTTCTCCAGTATGAGCTTTGAAGTTGTTGAACTTGTTGAGTGCGGTAGTAAGCTTCTTATCTTGTGCTTGTTCCGAGCCTTCGTACAGGTTTTTGAGAACATCCCAGATCTCTTTCGCTGATTTGCAATTTATGATAATATCGAAGTTGTCAGGAGCAACTCCGCAAGAGATTTCATAAAAAGCAGCAGCATCATTTTCCATTTTATCGAGATCATCCTTGGTGGGACGGCTCATGGCTGGTTGACCTCCTCCTAGCCTGGTTGCAGCGCCGTCAGTTTGGACTGGTGTAAGGACTAAAACTTGTGGTCCTTCTTCTACGGATCGCCATACATCTCTACCCAGTCTTCTCAAGTACCTTTCCATTCTTTGTGACCAGTGATGATATTCATTTGCGACTAGTATTGGTGCTCGGTTAGAACCACCGACACTGTTGGAAACATTTAGAGATAATGATTTTTCCATTTGAAATTGTTTTTTTTTGTTTTGAAGAAATGAGCTTTAGTGGTATAGAAGGCTCTTTGAAAAATCAGAGTTCCGTTTTCAAAAAGCAACCACTTTGGCTCTGATACCAATTGTTGAGATAAAAACTTGGAGACACACTTGAACAAAAGTTAGAACAAGTATAATGCGGAATAGTTAATCTTAAAGGATCTAAAAGCTCAACAATAATATAGTTAGATAGTTAGAGAGTTAGTTGCGGAAATGTAAAGGAATGGAAATGACAACAATTGTTATATCAAGAAGACACTTAAGCTGATTCATAACAAGGAATGCATTCACTCCAAGTTAATAAGGAAGATCAAGCTTAGTGATTAAGTCTTAAAGACTTGCTCCGAAGAGGGATTATGATCAGCAGGATTAAGATAAGATTTAAGTAAGAAGATATGAGTGAAGAAAGATAAGAGAGATAACTTCAGAATATGTATTCAGATAGAATTCATAAGTTATCGGTTCCTTTTTTTATCTCTATGAATACAAAGAGAGTAAGTCTCTATTTATAGAGACTTAGTAACTACACTAGATTACAACTCTATAAGCAGCCGTGCAAGGCATACTGGATAATAGAGTGTATTACATAAAAGACAAACAACGTAATCTAGCTAAGTTGACTGCGGTAGCTGACTCAGGTTGCTGATGCGGTTGCTGATGAACAAGATTGACTCCGGGTGCTGAAGCGGTTGCGGTAGAAAGATGGTTGCGGTAGCTGAGATGGTTGCGGTAGCTGAGATCGTTGCGGTAGCTGAGTTCAAGAGGGTCACTTTTATGATTCAACATTATGTTTCATCAAGAATACATAACCATAACGACTAAAGTCATTAGTGAAGTTGATGTAATATCTCACCATATCTAGACATGACTTTGAAAGGACCACATACATCAGTGATGTGCCTCCTGGTTCACCTTCCATTGTCTGTGGCAATTATCGACTTCTTCACTATTAATTTAACCTGGAGACAACAAACAACTCGTAAGATGATTGGTCGGGATGGGATCCCGGACCAACGCTTCGATGATAAAGTAGGAGAAAATTCTAAGAGGAGACTCTAAGAGAATGATGATAGTCAAGTAAAGGTTAATAGAACAGTGTATTTTTGCATACCTTGTAAAGTGATTTTCATTGCTTAATTATAGTCGATATTTAGGAGGCTATGACCTCTTCTTGTACTGAGTAGGTTTGATATCTTGTCGCATTAATGGTCGTACACCCAAAGGTACACTTGTATGTACTTGTTAGCTGTTTGACTTTTGCTTCTCGTTGATCAAAGGATCTATCAGCCACATATCACAATGCAGGATGTTTTCTTAGAGTCTCAATGTATTATAACATTGTTGTGACATCAATTTGTAACTTGGTCGTTATTTTCTGTAGTTTGGTACTTGCACATAGTTCAGTATATACATGGTTCGGTACATACCTAGTTCGGTGTCTACATGGTTCGGTATATACATGGTCCGGAATAGTGTGGGTATATTTTTAGCTTCGAGCTAGGCTATACCCTATTAAGTCCCCCCACTTTGGATCATTACTCTTCTGTCAAGAGTAATGATTCAAAATTAAAAGGTATTGTAAAGTAACTATTGTAACTGGATAGGGATAGACACCTGAATTAAAGTTTGATGTGATGGTTCGGCATCTTCTAGTGTTCATCATTTTCGATAACCATCTCTTCTACTCTTTTCCATTTAAGTAGGCTACATTATATAACTGTCAACTTGTCTTCTCCATAAGTACAACTTTGTTTGATTGGTTGGTTTTTCAGTACCAATATGGGATGAGCCTGGAAGTACCGACATAGTCTCCTTGATGAGTACACCAAAGATAAAACTAGTTTCTCGACGATCGAATAATTTCGTTCAGCTCCTTGCAGTACTCTCCTAACGAAATACATTGGCATTTGATTCTTGTCTCTTTTGGCTACCAATATTGCACTAATCGCTTCTTGACTTCCTGACAGATACATTGTCAGCAGTTCACTTGTGACTGGGCGTGCTAGTGTTTTTAGACATCAGAGGTGCTGCTTTAACTTTTAGAAAGCTTCATCGGTCTCACTTGACCATGTGATGTAGTTTTTGCATATGTGTGTCATCAAGTCGTAGAAGAAAGGCAAGGTCTATTCGGTTGATTTTGCCAGGAATCTTCCTAGCTCTGCTAGCTTTCCATTCAAGCTTTGGATGTCTTTTATTATCTTGGGTGTTTCTACTTTTAGCAATACCTCTACCTTCTCTGGATTTTCTTCTATTCTCGTTGTGTTTATGACATGACCGAGGAATTTTCCTTTTTTTGCTCCAAATACACACTTCTTAGGATTGAGTTTCATGTTGGTTTGTCTCAACTGACTCAAGGTTTCTTCTATGTCTTCCAATAAAGTACCATCGTCCTTACTTTTGATCACCATGTCATCAACATGGACTTCAATCTTTCTTCCAATCTATTTATCGAATGCTTTGTCTACCAACCTCTGATATGTAGCTCCTGCATTCCTCAACCCAAATGGCATCTTTGTGTAACAAAATTTTCCTTTTTTCTATATGGAAAGTTGTTTTATCTTCATCCAGTATTGTCATTTTCATCTGATGGTACCCTTTGTAAGCGTCTAGAAAGGATTTCCATTTGAATCCTCCCAACGATTCAATCTTTTGTTCTGTCTCTGGAAGTGGATAGTTGTCTTTCGGGCATGCCTTGTTAAAGTCAGTAAAGTCAATGCACATTCGCATAGTGTCATCTCCCTTTTTTACCAATATTGGGTTTGCTATCCATTTTGTAAATTATGTAGCTCTCATAACCACTGTTGCTACTAGGTATTTCACTTCCTTGGTTACTATCTCATTTCTTTCCTTCGGCATTATGCGCTTCTTTTGCACGATGGGACTATGACTGGGATTGATATTAATTTGATGTTCTATCAATGACCTGGGGATCCTGACCATGTCCTCATTCTTCCATGCGAATGTATATGCATATTTTTTCAGCAAGGTTATCAATCCTCTTCGCAAGACTTTGGGAAACTCCGAACTTATCTTTATCTTCTGATCCTCATGTTTTTTATTGATAATGACTTCCTCGGTCCTTATAGATGCACTTCCTTTTTCTACAATAGGCTCGACCATATCAGGCTGTATGGCATGACTTCATTTTGGAGGACTCAGCGTTGTGCTTTGGACTACCATGATTCCTTCGTCAGAGGGGAATTTGAGTAAGCCATGCATTGTAGACGGGATCTTCTGTAACTTCCACAGACCAGTTCTTCCTAACAGCGTGTTATAAGGGGATGGAGCCCTTATTATAAGGAATTCTGTTAGGATGGTGTTTTGCATGTTCCCTCTGTAATCTTCCAATGTGAATGGTAACGATATCCTCCCAACCGGCCATACGGATTGACCAGCGAATCCTATCACCGCTGACGTGGCAGGCCGAACATAATTTTGAACATCCCCCAGGAGGTATTTCAAGCAGTGCTCGTAGATGATGTTGAATGAGCTTTTGTTATCCCATAAATCCTTCGTGTTAACGTTCTCCCCACTGCTCCTATAGTTATAAAAGGTTCGATACCTTGGTGATCGAAAGGTATCAGATCGTGATGACTGAACTCGATGTTGACCGCTTTCCACTTCTTAATCAGTTCATTGCTATATTCTCTTCCTCATATCATAGCAATCTAGGCATCATATACTCATGCTTCTTCATTTTTTGGAGCACGTTCCGCTCCCTCTCTGGGCGTTTGGTTCTTCCATTTTTCTCTCTTCAGACTTTCACAATCTTCTATTGCATGACCTACTTTTTTATGGAAATCACAATACTTGTTTGGGTCTTGAGGATATTCCTATCCTTGGTAAGTATCACCTTCCTTATTCAAATTTATGGGAGTGTACACTTCATACGTCTCCTGTTGGTATGGTTGATATCGGTCATAATGTCTGATCCTTCCTCTTTGTGTGAATCCTTGATTTCATCCGAACTAAGGGTTGTTATTAGCAAACGGCGTATGATGTTTTTTGGTTCATTCTTCTCGTCTCCCACCTCTTGCAACCGATTTTCCTTCCATTCTTGCTTTCTCTACACTTCCTGCTTCTTGTCATAGGAATCAGATAACCTTGCATATCATTTCTTTAGCATTCTCCCACACTTTGCCTACTAACTTGCAAAATAAATCCCCTTCTAAAAGCCTATAAATAAAGGTTGCTATGAACACAGGGCCATCTCTTTTTCGCATCTTTCGACTGATTTCAGTGAACCGTTTGAAGTAGGCTTTGTTGGATTATCCTTCTCGTTGTCGACAAGAAAATTTCGTGTGTGCCTATTGTTGGAACCTCCTTTTCTAAATAAATTGTTGCAAAACTTTTGACATAGCTCTTTGAAACTTCCTATACTCTTAGGGGGAAAGTTGCCAACCAATATCTATCGGATCCATCCAGAGTTCCGGCGAAGTATAAACTCCACAACTTCGGATCCACTGGAATCATTTTGATCACCCACTGGAAGTTTGAGACATGGTCATCTAGATCTCCTATTCCATCATACATTGGTACTCTGGGTCCTTTTAGCCCTTTTGGTCACCTGTAAAGGGTGATCGAAAGTTTAAGTTTTTAAAGGCCTTATGGTATTGTTTTACTTCTACTTTTTCTGATGATACATCTCTTTCTTTTTGAGAGCTCTTCTTTGCTTTTTTAGGACATGAAGGTACTGAAATTACCTCTTTTTTGTATTTTTCTTTTCTGTTCAACCTTCCTTCATATCCCTTGACTTTCGCTTCGATTTCGTATGAATCCCTCATTTGACTGGTGTGCACTGAAACCAAATCCCATTCCTTCTCCTTTTGAGCCATGTGCTCGCTTTTTTCTATATGTCGCTTTCTCATGGCTCTAAAATTCTTCAAGGCTTCGAACTCCTCCATTTCCATCTCTTCCGCCTCTAAGTTCATTTGACTAATTTCCCCTCCTTCTTCTCCTCCGCCTTCCGGTATTACGTTCTTGTTTTTTATTACGGTTGCAATCTGTGGCGTTTCTTCGAGGTTCCCTTGCAACTTTTGCCTTATTATGATAGGACTTGTGTAGACAACTAGGTTTCGTCATTGGCTATTTGTTGCGGAGTCCCACGGATGGCGCCACTTGATGTGCCTCCTGTTTCACCTTCCATTGTCTGTGAGAATTATCGACTTCTTCACTATTAAGTTAATCTGGAGACAACAAACAAATCATAAGTTGATTGGCCGGGAGGGGATCCCAGAACAATGCTCTGATGATAAAGTCATAGAAGATTCTAAGAGAAGACACGAAGTGAATGACGATAGTCGAGTAAAGGTTAACAGAACATTGTACTTTTACGTACCTTGTAAAGTGATTTTCGTTGCTTATTTATAGTCGATATTTAGGATGATATGACCTCTTCTTGTACCAAGCAGGTGTAACGCCCGGTCTCATGTACGAATTTAAACTTAAGTCAACTTCATATTTTACCCTTGGACTCGGCGAGTTGAAGGCTCAACTCGTCGAGTAGGATCGACTCCGGGTCGAGGGATTAAGTGACCTACTCGATGATTCGGAAGACTGACTCGGCGAGTAGGAGTTGTCCGAGTAAAACCCTAAATTGGAGGGTTTGCACCCTATTTAAACAACTTATGAGGCTTCCACCCTATCCTCCATCACCCCCAAGTTCTGTCCTCGAAACCCTGATTAGTTGTGAGCATCTTTAAGCTATATTATGCCTTTGCATCTTGGTTTGAAGCTAGAAGAAGGGAGGGAAGTTTGGTGAATCAAGGAGCAAGTCAGTGGATTCTGAGTTTGGTTGCATTTCCAGTGTATTTGAGGTAAATAGCCCCTATCTTGACCTCCTATGTGTTAGATCTAATTTGGGGATTGAACCTTGGCATCTTTGAGGGCATTTCCATGTCATTTCGGATTTTAGGGTGTAATGTAGGGTAGAAGCTTCAGATCTGGAACCTTGGAGGGTCCTCCTGGCATAAAGGTGTCATCTCTATGGCCATGAGAACCCCATGCATGTAATAAACCCCATTTTTGGTCCTTTAAGCTTAAAAGTCCCATGCATGCACGTAAATTTCATGACTTTAGGTGTTATATCGGCCTTAAGAGCCCAGATCTACCTTTTGGATGAGCTTTGCACAACAGAAATCGAGTTATGGACTTGGACATAAGTAGACTCGACGAGTCGCTCTTGGGACTCGGCGAGTCGGGGGTTTAGTTCTCCAATCTTTTATGATTTAAAGGGATCCAGTTAAGTGTAGAAGGGATCTAGATGAGTTTAGAAGAAGGACTCAACGAAATAGACGTAGTTATAGACCTGGAAACCATGAGGACTCGGCGAGTGGATGAACACACTCGGCGAGTCCAAGGAAATCTCCCAACCCATGAAGACGGACTCGACGAGTTGTTCATACAACTAGGCGAGTCGCAGACTAGTCACACTCATATGGTGAAGATGAACTCGACGAGTTCAAGGACGAACTCAGCGAGCCAGATGAAGATAGTCCCGATGTTATGTTTGAAGGAGAACTCGTCGAGTTCTTGCTAAGACTCGACGAGTAGAGTCGGGGTTGGGAACAAATGAAAGAATAGGGACTCAACGAGTTGGTGAATCAACTCGGCGAGTCAGGTCAATTGGGTGTTGACTTTGACCAGGATGTTGACATTAGCCAGGGGTAAAATGGTCATTTTAGCCTAAGAGTAATTATCAGTTTTTGACTAAGTATCTTTATGGAAATTTATAGCCAGAGAGTCGTCGGAGCAGCAGACAGAGATTCCTCACCCAGAGTTACAGCAGTCAGTCACACGAGGTGAGTTTCCTTCCAGTAGTAACGGGTCTACGGCCACAATGTCGGCCCGTTTAAGTATTAGAGTATGTTGGGGTGAGCCCGATGTCGGGGTTAGCCCGATGCAGTTATATGTTTCCGGACTTCGGTCTGATGTCGGGGCGGTCCCGAGAAGTAGTTATAAATGCTTGATGCCTTTGTGATTCATGCATGTTTATGTGTTATGTGTTATACGTTCCGGGCTCCGGTCCGATGCCAGGCAAGCCCGATGTAGTTTATGTAATTATGTCATTTGTTATGTGTTATGTGTTCCGGAGTAAGCCCGATGTCGGGGCAATCCCGATGTATGTTAGTCATTATGCCATGTATTATGTATTTCGGGGCAAGCCTGATGTATGCTAGTTTATGTGTTATATGTGATATGTTTCGGGATTCGATCCGATGCCGGGGCAAGCCCGATACAGATTATGTGATTATGTTATGTGTTTATGATATATGTTATGTATGTGTCGGGGTAAGCCCGATGCCGGGGCAAGCCCGATGCCCGATGCGGTCGGATGCCGGGGTGAGCCCGATGCCGGACAGGAGTCCGATGTCGGGTAAGCCGATGTCGGGATTCGTCCCGATGCAGTTGGGAGTAGTCCCAGAGTTATGTTATTTGTTATATGTGCTTTGTATGGTATGTGGTAGTTTGGGGGAGCTCACTAAGCTTCGTGCTTACAGTTTTCAGTTTTGGTTTCAGGTACTTCAGCTAGTAAAGGGAAGGGCTCGAGTTGATGGCATGGCACACACCACAGTTTTATTAGTCTAGGAGCTTACTCTAATATTTTATGCGAGACAATTATATGTTGACAGATTTTATGAGATTTTGAGAAACATGATTGATGATTTTATTTTATGGTGATAATATTATGTTGCTAAATGATTTTAAAAACGAAAATTTTGGCTTGTATTTTTGGGATGTTTCAAGTTGGTATCAGAGCCTTGGTTTGAGGAATTCGGGCAGGCTGTCGGGTGTGTCTGAACTCAAACTAAGGAATTGGTATAGAAATTTTCAAAGGAAAAATCAGTTTTTGTAAAAAGAAGTTTTGAGAAAAGAAAAGAGTTTTGGGAAAAGCGAAAAGAATTTTTAGAAAGAAAAGAACTTTGAAAAGATAAAAGGGTGTAGTGCATGCAATCAACCGAGCTCGAGTAAGTACTCCCAAATTACCCATACAAGTTTATGATATGCTATGATTATCAGCTTTATTAGAACAGCATGCTAGATTAGGACTAAGGATCTAGGAAGGATGCCTTATGTGCCTGTTATATGTGTTTCAGCTTTATGAGAACTGCATGCTAGTACAGAATTGTCAGTATGATAGCCAGAGTAGTATATGCTTGATTATGTGTACTCGATGCTCGAACGCTGCTTGCTTGGTGCTTTTAGGAGTCTTAGTTATCTCTTACTAACTAGTAAATGAATATGTTATGTTACATATTGTGAGGATTAATAATTTCAGAAGGTTAGGTCTAGCTCTATTGCGCAGCTCTTGTCTGAGTCCAACCGTTGTAGGGTAGGATCTCTCATTCGAAGAATTATCTAGTCTTAGTGATATGCAATAGTATTCACGAGCCAGTTAGGGGGAGGTAGCAGGGACTTCTTATGTAGCTGATAGCGGAGAGTAGGTTGGTGATTACCCTAGGGCAAGCCTAGGATGAGAGTAGTAGAGAGCAGTAGCAATAGAAGGGACTTGGTGGAGTCAAGGCAGTTCTTGAGGAAAGTACGGATAGATGTGGAAGGTAGTATGGGCCCGTACTACTGAAAGCAGAAGATCCGTACTCGAATCAAGGAAGGCTGATACAAGACCAGGGAACTTGTAGTAGATGTTATCTCTCGAGTTATATTAGTATTCTGACGCTTGTTATAATGTGTTTTCAGAATGGTGGTTTTATGCCCTAGACCAGCAGTTGGTAGTTCAGGTGCAGGAGAGGGATCGGGCTCAGGATCTGGAGCCGAGCAGTTAGATGAGCAGACTAGGGAGTTCATATCCTCGGAGGTCACACGCAGCATACTAGACCAGACTCCTGTGATTTTTGGATCGATCAAGGAGGGTATCTTAGAGCTTCTGGATGAGAAGTTGAGCGCATTCTGTACTAAGATAGCGGCCATGATGGGATCGCGCACATTGACTTTCAGGGAGTTCAGAGCTTGTGGAGCTCCCGACTACCATGGGGCTCGAGACCCCATTGCGAGTACCAGAGGGTTGGCAGATGTTGCCAACGCGTTCCGTACCAGCAAATGTCCCGAGGGGGACAAGGTCAGATTAGCATCCTGTCTTCTGAAGGACAGGGCACGAGATTGGTGGGAGAAGGTCGGGAGAGCCATTGGAGATGACACTGTGATGGATGCTATGACCTGGAGTGATTTCACGACCAGGTTCGGAGCCGAGTTCGCACCTGTTATTTAGGTGCAGCAGATTGTTAGGGAGTTTCAGGATCTCTAGCAGACGACGGAGACTGTGGCGGAGATTATCGCCAAGTTCAGGGAGAGGGCCCTTCTTGTTCTGTAGTATGTGGCAGACGAGGAGATGAAAAAGGCCCAATATCATGAAATGTTGCGGAGTGATATCTGCTAGTTTGTGATCCGATCCAACTGCAAGACGCTGGAGGATATGATAGCGAGGGCTCTAGAGAGGGAGTTGGATTTAGAGATGGAGAGGAAGAGGAAGCCAGAGGGAGTTCATTCAGGAGGTTCGGGCAAGAAGCCCAAGGTATCAGATCACAGATCTCGGAGCCGGCAGAGCCACGGTCGTTGTGGCAAATGCGGCAGGATGCACGAGGAAGCGTGCAAGGCAGGGAGTTCGGGTTACTACAAGTGCGGCCGAACGGGTCACATGAGCCGAGATTGCACGACTACTACCACCACCACACCAGCATCAGATCTGATTTGCTTTCAGTGCAATCAGAGGGGACACAAGCGGTCCCAGTACCCGAGCTTAGCAGTAGCAGGGAGGGTGGTAGCACCTTCTCCTACCACCTTGAGGATTACAGATGACCGTCAGGGCCGGGCAGATGCGCCTACGGCGCGCAGCAGGGCTTTTCAGCTTACTGTAGAAGAGGCACGAGCAGCTCCTGACATGGTGACGGGTATGTATTTTCCTCTTATCTCTGTATTTGATATTGTTTGTTTCTCAAGTTTATGTGTTTGTGTATAAGGTCGTTCTTAGTGAACGGCATTTCAGCTATGGTATTGGTTGATTCGGGGGCTACCCGATCATTTGTGTCGCTCGCACTTAGCAAGCGATTTAGCAGAGTTCCAGGGGAGCTGGATTGCCCACTCAACGTTGAGATAGCTGATGACAGGACCGTCAGGGTCACAAGGGTTTGTAGAGGATGTACACTGCGGTTATTTGATGAGTAGTTCTCAGTGGATTTGGTTCCTATTCCCCTGCGAGGGAATAAGGTTATAGTAGGTATGGACTGGTTGAGCCCCAATGGGGCAGTGATAGATTGTGAGCAGTAGTTAGTTAGAGTTCGCACTACCAGTGGGGGAGAGTTAGTGATTCAGGGCGAGAGGCCACAGCGCGGACCGGTTTTCTGTTCTGCGGCGAGAGCGAAACGTCACATTCAGCAGGGTTGTGCGGGATATGTCGCGTATGTCATGGATACCCGAGATAAGGGTAAGACAACAGTCGATGATGTACCGGTGGTACGAGAGTATCCGGATGTGTTTCCAGAAGATTTTCTCGGGATACCTCCGGAGAGACAGGTTGAGTTTCAGATTGACCGGGTCCCCGGTGTGGCTTTGATAGCCAAGGCACCATATCGGTTGGCTCCTCCCGAGATGCAGGAGTTGTCTACGCAGCTGCAAGAGCTGCTAGACAAGGGTTTTATCAGGCCGAGCAGTTCACCATGGGGAGCCCCGATCCTGTTTGTAAAGAAGAAGGACGGGTCGCACCGTATGTGCATAGATTACCGAGAGCTAAATAAGGTAACAGTGAAGAACCGTTACCCACTTCCGAGGATAGATGACTTGTTTGACCAGCTTCAGGCGGCATCTTGGTTTTCCAAGATTGATCTACGGTCCGGATATCACCAGATGCGGGTCAAGGATGATGATGTGTAGAATACCGCTTTTAGGACCCGCTATGGTCATTATGAGTTTGTGGTGATGTCGTTTGGGCTCACCAATGCTCCAGCCGCGTTCATGGACCTCATGAACCGCGTATGTAGACCGATGCTGGATCGGTCTGTGATAGTATTCATTGACGACATCTTGGTTTATTCCAAGACTCAGGAGCAGCATAAGGAGCACCTGAGAGAGGTGCTAGAGACCTTGAGGAGGGAGAGACTTTTCGCAAAGTTCTCCAGGTGCGAGTTCTGGTTGCACGAGGTGCAGTTTCTGGGACACCTCGTCAACCAGAAGGGTATATTAGTCGATCCGGCTAAGATAGAGGTCATGATGCAGTGGGAGGTCCCGAAGTCTCCATCCGAGATTCGGAGCTTCCTGGGTTTGGCAGGGTATTACAGGAGATTCATCCAGGATTTCTCCAGGATAGCAGTTCTGCTAACCCGACTGACCAAGAAGTCGGTGGTGTTTCGCTGGGGTCCTGAGCAGCAGACAGCCTTTGAGACGCTCAGGCAGCGACTGTGTAAGGCGCCGATTCTTACCCTACCAGAGGGAGTAGATGACTTTTTAGTCTACTGTGACGCTTCGATCACAGGTATGGGAGCAGTGTTGATGCAGCGGGGTCATGTAATAGCTTATGCCTCGAGACAGTTGAAGCCTCACGAGGCTAACTACCCGACGCATGACTTGGAGCTGGGGGCAGTGGTGTTCGCCCTCAAAATTTGGCGGCATTACCTCTACGGGGTTCGGTGTACTATCCTCACTGACCACAAGAGTTTGAGGTACCTCATGGATCGGCCGAATCTGAACATGAGGCAGCGTCGGTGGTTGGATGTGGTAAAGGATTACGACTGTGAGATCCTTTACCACCCGGGCAAGGCCAACGTAGTGGCCGACTCCCTGAGCCGCAAGGCGGTAGCGGCTCCGATCCGAGATATCTGTCTGAGGATGAAAGTGATTACTCCATTGCTGGAGCAGATTAGGGAGGCGCAGGTTGAGGGCCTGAAGGAGGAGCGCCAGAAGTGCGAGAGGATAGTGGGCCGAGTAGCTTCGTTTGATTATGATAGCCGAGGATTTTTGACCCTGCATGGGAGGGTCTGGGTACCATACTGGGGCGGAGTACGGTAGGTGTTAATGGATGAGGCCCACAAGTCTCGGTTCTCCATCCATCCAGGGGTGACAAAGATGTACAGAGATCTTCGACACGATTACTGGTGGCCCTGCAAAAAGCGGGACGTAGCCTGGTATGTGAAGAGACTTTTCGTAAAGTTCTCCAGGTGCGAGTTCTGGTTGCACGAGGTGCAGTTTCTGGGACACCTCGTCAACCAGAAGGGTATATTAGTCGATCCGGCTAAGATAGAGGTCATGATGCAGTGGGAGGTCCCGAAGTCTCCATCCGAGATTCGGAGCTTCCTGGGTTTGGCAGGGTATTACAGGAGATTCATCCAGGATTTCTCCAGGATAGCAGTTCTGCTAACCCGACTGACCAAGAAGTCGGTGGTGTTTCGCTGGGGTCCTGAGAAGCAGACAGCCTTTGAGACGCTCAGGCAGCGACTGTGTGAGGCGCCGATTCTTACCCTGCCAGAGGGAGTAGATGACTTTTTAGTCTACTGTGACGCTTCGATCACAGGTATGGGAGCAGTGTTGATGCAGCGGGGTCATGTAATAGCTTATGCCTCGAGACAGTTGAAGCCTCACGAGGCTAACTACCCGACGCATGACTTGGAGCTGGGGGCAGTGGTGTTCGCCCTCAAAATTTGGCGGCATTACCTCTACGGGGTTCGGTGTACTATCCTCACTGACCACAAGAGTTTGAGGTACCTCATGGATCGGCCGAATCTGAACATGAGGCAGCGTCGGTGGTTGGATGTGGTAAAGGATTACGACTGTGAGATCCTTTACCACCCGGGCAAGGCCAACGTAGTGGCCGACTCCCTGAGCCGCAAGGCGGTAGCGGCTCCGATCCGAGATATCTGTCTAAGGATGAAAGTGATTACTCCATTGCTGGAGCAGATTAGGGAGGCGCAGGTTGAGGGCCTGAAGGAGGAGCGCCAGAAGTGCGAGAGGATAGTGGGCCGAGTAGCTTCGTTTGATTACGATAGCCGAGGATTTTTGACCCTACATGGGAGGGTCTGGGTACCATACTGGGGCGGAGTACGGTAGGTGTTAATGGATGAGGCCCACAAGTCTCGGTTCTCCATCCATCCAGGGGTGACAAAGATGTACAGAGATCTTCGACACGATTACTGGTGGCCCTGCATGAAGCGGGACGTAGCCTGGTATGTGAAGAGATGCCTGGCCTACAGGAAGGTCAAGGTAGAGCACCAGAGACCTCACGGCAAGATGCAGCCGTTAGACATTCCCATGTGGAAATGGGAGGATATCACGATGGACTTCATTAATAAGCTTCCCAGGACTGCACGTGGGGTTGATTCGATATGGGTCATCGTGGATCGGTTGACCGAGAGCGCCCATTTTATACCGATCCAGGAGAGCATCTCGGCCAAGAAGTTGGCCGAGATTTATGTGCGAGAGGTAGTGGCATGGCATGGAGTGCCTGTCTCGGTGGTGTCAGATCGAGATGTTTGGTTTACTTCCAGGTTTTGGAAGCAGTTTCACAAAGAGATGGGTACTCGTCTTCATTTCAGCACCGCTTTCCACCCTCAGACGGACGGGCAGAGCGAGAGGACGATTCAGACTCTCGAGGACATGCTTCGGGCATGTGTACTAGATTTCGGTGGCAGTTGGGATACGTATCTTCCGTTAGCAGAATTTTCGTATAACAACAGCTATCACTCCAGTATAGACCGCCCCCCTTCGAGATGCTCTACGGGAGGAAGTGTAGGACCCCAATCTGTAGGGGTGAGGTCGGTGAGAGAGTCATGGGGAGTACGGAGGTAGTGCTCAAGACCACGGAGCGAATTCAGCAAGTCCGGAGCAGGCTCCAGACTGCTCAGAGTCGGCAGAAGAGTTATGCCGACAAGCAGCGTTCAGACTTAGAGTTTAAGGTGGGCAATATGGTCCTCCTGAAAGTGTCACCCTGGAAGGGTGTTATCAGGTTTCGGAAGCGGGGAAAGTTATGCCCCAGGTTTATTGGTCCATTTAAGGTTCTGGCACGGGTGGGTCGGGTTGCGTATCGGTTCAGCCAGATCCACAACACGTTCCATGTTTTTCAGTTGCGGAATTGCTTATTGGATGATTCAGCAGTGATACCTCTTGAGGACATTCAGGTTGACGATAGCCTGAACTACATCGAGAGACCCGCGGCAATTTTAGATCGCAAGACGAAGGAGCTGAGGAACAAGAGGGTAGAGTTAGTGAAGGTGCAGTGGCAGCACCTCAAGGGTTCGGAGTGGACGTGGGAGCCCGAGGAGGATATTGTTGGGTTATGAGCATTCTAACACTCCTAAGTGTACATGCAACCCTAAATACCTTGGATCTATGTTTTCTCTATTATACATACAATTATGAACATCCAAGGTATTATCCTAATCTAGCATACAAAATAATAAATATAACAAGATAGAATACATACCTCTTTCATGTAGAATGTCTTCATGAAGCTTGAGTGCCTAGTTCCCCAAGTGTGACACCTCAAATGGTTCACACAACACCAAATACACTTAGAATAACTTGAGAGAAACTTGAACACTCCTTGAAATCGTCTAGCCCTCACACTCACACATTAGTGCACGATTTCTTGAGCCATGGGATTCTTTTATATGGTGGCTATTAGGGTTACACCATGTAACTCATAACTTTACCCATTCCTTATGCTCCATGGATTTTAACCTCCATGGAGTATCCATGGGTCACCCCATGGACTTAGTCCAACATAAGGAATCTTGGATCACAAGCCCACATATATAAGAATGAATGATTTACACAATCAACCCATATATTTAATTAGTCTCCTTTTGATCACTTAATTAATTCCAAATTAATTCTTGATCAATACTAATTAAATAACCTTATTAATATATTAGAACTTATAATATATTAACCAACCTTAAGTGTTATTTCTCTCATTATAGTCTATCCAAATGCATGATGCCATGCAACCCAAATGGACCATGTCGGGTCGGGTCAAGTCTTACCAATTATAGTTATGGACTTAGACATTAATCCAACAGTCTCCCACTTGGATAAGTCTAAAACTATTATTGCGTATGACTTCAGGAACCGATCAGCAATCGTAGCTCTCAAAAGCTTCTGTCGAACTCTGACCTTGTCGATGAACTCTGACCTTTGTCAATGACTTGTCCATTAGATAAGGGATCATATATTCCTCTATTCTAGATATCATATGGACTGAGACATGGATTATCAATCATTCTCTCTGTCCATTTGTTGTTTCCCGATTTTCGATTCATGATTACTGACTGATTGAACAAATCAAATCAGTCCTGGCTTGGCCAAGCACTCACATGTATCATCTTCAAATCATCGAGGGGCCCACAGATATCGCTTTTATCCCGAAGGTAAAAGGAATGGATAAAATTCGACTCATATGGCTTGTTCTACTACTTGTTGAATCATACACAAAGGCACGTTTTATAACATCGAGTTACCAATGCGTTTTCGTGCAATCAATGTATAACCAACTCATAGTAACAACTCATATCTCTAGGTTTGAAGAATATAAGATATTATCGTCTCATGATCACTCGTGATAAAATCCATGAAGTGATTCAAATGAGCGCGGGTTGAATCCAATACTCAGAACTTATGAGCACTCATGAGTGTTGTAGCACCACTTTTGTCCACCAACTTGGACCTCTACAAACCAACCCATGACAGTCTTGATTCATATCTACTTCCAACATATGACCGACTGTGGATGGTTTGAATAACTTAATCATTCAGGAAGAGCGACTTAGTTATTCTGGAAGTCAAAACATGCAAAGTGAAACACAAGAATAAATGAATCAAATATGGTATCAAACCCTATGAATATAAATAAACACTTTTATTTATCACCATACTGATTACTCATTATTCATTGTTTCGGTTTTATCAACTTTATACTTGAATATAAAACAATAGTTGTCCCATGCTCCAAGCATGTACACTATGTTTTCTAAACACTAGTCATGCCATACACCAAGTATGCATACTATGTTTGGCTATGATCTTTACTTTGTAAAATAGATCAATTGAACATCACTCCAATGATCCTCTTTTCACAGTCCCAAATCCTTACTGCAAATGCAAGAATTCCAAATTCATGCCATTTACTGAAATCTGTTAGATTCTAAACTTATATGCATTGATCCTCTTAATGATTATGCACGAAGTCAGAAAGACTTGACAACAATCATTACAGAGCATTCCAAAGGAGATCAGCTCCTTGGAAACATCCTTCTTTCATTAAGTTTCCTAATCTTACACAGATTGAATAATTTCTAACTTTGAAACATTTCCATATTCCATTTTGACTATCACTTCTGAACAAGAGTTGCCTCCTTACAGATTATGTCAATATGGTCCTTCCAGAATTAACATTATACTTCCAACTGTCCTTGAGCAACCAATCTTTGGTAAACCTTAGATTGTCCTCGACAATTGCTTAATCATTTTAGTCATATCCAATTCTAGACCTTTTCCCTTCATAATGCCCCAGGCATTTGGAAAATTTTAGAAAGGATGAATATAGCACATGTAATCGATCCTATATCCGAAGCATATGGGACACGATTCATGATGTCTCACATAAAGACTAAACCAGTCTTTTGCTATAATATTTCCATTTCAATTTGCCAAGTTCTCAAAATTCAGATTATGAAAAGGGATGCCGTAATCATAATCGAATTTTAGAACGCAAATAATGGACCCATATATAGAATTTCCTTATGTTGAGTCATTCCAACATGAAATTCATATATATATCCTTGATTAAATACGATTAAAATCTCAATCTAAGCTTTTAGAATTGAAATGAAGTATAATTTCCTCTCCCTTAATTATAGCAAAACAACTTTTTCAACCCATGCAACCTCACGAATTGAAACTTTTGTTTTCTATAATTAACATTGCTAACTTGCAACCTTTGTCATAATTATCATGCTCCCACTAACATGATGATTATTAGCATAACACTTATGCTCCCACTAGCTTTGACATGTACTCAGAAATCAGCTGACTTTCTTACCAAAGTTCAGATTTCTGATACTAGATTGTTTTGATAAAACTTTATCAAAATCATACACCTCTCTTAGATAGCTCACATGTGTGTCTAAACAATTTTAGAACTATGAAAAGGGATGCCTAATCATAGTCTCAATTGTTTAGACCTTTGCCACTTCTCACAAGTCCATGTTAGTGTGCCGGTAAACCACACACGCTCCACTAACGACTTTGAGAATGCAAATATCACGATTGCTATCTAGCTAAAATCTACTTAGTGAAAGTGTTTCCTCACCATCATTTTCATGAATCGGAGAGAAACCTTATGACACTTAGATTTAATAGTGTATGTGTTCTTATCCATGTGAATTTGTCAAAACCATAATCACAAGACAAGGTTAGTGACAAATCCAAACTCATATTGATTAACTTGTGCAATCTTAAATTCTTGCCATTTGGCAGCTCAGGTGCCTGCCATTGCTTCCAAGTAGTTGTGCAACCAATTGAGAACTCTCAGAACTCCTATGCAAAGCCAACTTGAATAGGCACAAAAATTTCAACACGATAGGTTATAAACCTCAAGTCGTGTGCTAGTGAAGGACTTTAGGTTTTATTCTTGATTAAGTCTTGAAACTTTCAAGAGCTTTAAGACTCCCACTGTCCTCTTGACATATAAGACTCCCTAGTCAAATATTCAAGAGATAGTGCGGATTCTGTATCAAGACTAACACTTTACACAATTGGCCTAAGTTGGTCTCTGTTTTATCCAAAACATCACAACTTACCAATTTCAAATGTACAAGAGTAGATAACCTTTTACTCTTACATTTGACTAGTGTTAACAAACCCTCTTTAAGATATGTCACTCAAGTTACAATCTTCGAGTATGACTCTAAGAATTGTTTTGGAACGAAGTATGACTCATCTTTTTGATTTAACCATTTCAACAATTCATGACTCCTCTTCTTAGTCATAAGAATGCACTAAGATGACTTTAGAGGACCAATTGTGATATGGTATCTTAATCATTAAGATGATCATAAACATGATACTAAAGTACTCTCCCATCTTTTCAGATTTGAGAAACTTTTATCTTTCTGCCATACTTTGATTCTTCTTATTCGTTCTGTCTCACATTGAAACTTCTCCAATGCTACAGACTTATACTTAAACTTATAAGTATAACCATATTTACTGAACTTAAGTAAATCATGACGAATAGTCTTCTTGATCTTTTGTGGTGGACTTGACCAGTGCACAAGAATGTGTACTCGATCCCTTAGTCCTTTCCTTATTCACATAAGGAATTAGTCTTAATTTTCCAAGCTGAAAGTTCTCATTCATCATACTATACAACTTGCATGATTCCAAGTTTCGGTCCAATTGAACCTTGGGTGATGAGAATCTTTCCTTATTTGGTAATATTAGACACTACCACAACCGAAAGAATCAAATCCATTTTTCCAATATTGCTATCAATGGAATCTTATAAGCAACAACTTTTCACAAATGCCATTGTAAGGATACTTAAAATAAATAAAATCAAAACCTTTTTCTTTTATTTTAAAACTTTGCGGAAAAACTTATCCTTACAATCCATATGAAAACCTTGTTGTTATCTATTCCTAAGCAATATAAATATCATAACTCTTAAGTAATAGCCCAAAATTATGATCACCGAACCATGCGATTGAAATCCATCTTCGCGATCAGAATCAGCATGTACTTAATAGAGTTAGACAATGGACTTTACCTGAAGTAGAGCCAAACTTATTGACTTTAACATCCTTAGGTAAATTTGGCAGCTTCGTAACCAATGCCCCTTCCTTTGGCAATAGTTACCTATGGACCCTTGATAATGGGACTATCTCAGACTTCGCCTCTCTCTTTACCATTGGGTCAACCGAGTTGACTATGGCCGATCCCTTTCCATTGGGAAGAGAGAGCTTTACTGGATATCCAATGTCATCATTGTCAATGTCCATAGCGTTTTAGGAAGTTGATCTTAGCAAATAGATAAGATCATTAAGGGTCTTGTCTTAGTCTGTTTCATAGGATTCCCAAAAGAACTCACTATGTGACTTAGAAAGTAGTTGAGCCACCAACTTTATCAAGACTTTGACACCCAACTCTCCCGGCTTGTCAATATGTGACTACATCTCCAAGATGTGATCACACCTAGACCTTGCCTTGCCAATAGGGCTTGAGTGACCTTAAACCTTTTAGGAACTTGTGGGTTAGGGAGAATAATTGGAGGAGGTGAAAGAAGTATGATATCCATGGGACATCATCTTCATTTAGGAAAGCTTGTTTCAAGAGATTTGGGAAGATCATAAATGTCTAGACCAGACATCTTTTTGGGAGATATTCAAGATAGTTGATTTAAAGTCCTTAATATGACACCCAATATGAAATATTAAGGCTAGGACCCAACAAACTATTTTATAACTTAGAAGAGGGATGCCGTAATCCAAGCTATCGAATATTTGAAGGTAGGTGAATGACGATTCACCAATTTCCACCATGAAAAACGAAATAATTTATTAGGTTTTAATTGGATTTGAAAGTCCTAGATCTTTGAGATTCATTGAACTGTTCAAAGGTATGTTTCAATCTCGAGTGTGCCCTTCAGGTTTTGTGACTGGGATGCCGAGGATCACAAAACAAGGTGTGAATAACCATGCAAATATACTTGGTACCCTTAATATTTACCCCTTAATCAGTGTGCCGGTTAACCACACACGCTCCACCGATACTATGATAAATATTAAGTTACCCTTTGCCTACCTTGTTAAGTCCAGGTTAGTGTGCCGGTTAACCACACACGCTCCACTAACGACTTAAGCAAAGTGCAAAGTGTCATTTCATGGGTTAGCACCAAATTCACATTTTCCTAGGTAACTAAGATTGAGTATTAATAAGAGTTTAGTTACTTAGTATTTATCATTAATACTTTTAATGAAAGGAGAATTATAGTCCTTGTCCTACCCGTTCGGCTAACGACCCTCCACCAGTCAAGGAAGCGGTGGGTGAGAGTGGACACCCATTAAACTGCCATTTTATAGGCAGTAACCTTATACCCCCCTTATAGACCGGCTTCGTGAATGAGGCCTACTAACGGTAAGACTAACTTTACTCTTATACATATATATAAATATTATTAACTTATAATATTATAAAGTATAAGGGTTGAATTTTAACTTTTAAAATTCTAAGGGCTAACTTGGAATTAAAGTATTCATAAGTGAAAACTTTTCAAATTCCAAAACTTGAGGGCAAGTTTTGAAACTATTCAAAACTAATTAATTCCATAACTTATGAGTTTAAAGTAGTTTTAATTAAAAAAAAACTCTTCAAGTTCCATAACTTGAGGACAAGTTATGGAAGACTTTAAACTAATTAATAAAAAAAATAACTTTTTTTTTATTGTAACTTATGGAACTAATTAAGGTTACACTTTTTTTTTAATTTAATGAAGAGACTCTTGAACCTCCATAACTTGAGGACAAGTTATGGAGTCATAAAACCATTTAATTAGAACTAGACTCTTCATTTTGTAACCTTTGCCAACTTTTATGAGTTTTATGATTCTTAAATGTGACTTTTCATATAACTTGAGGACAAGTTACAAAAACACACTTTGGAATCAACTCTTAGATTAAAATGGATTGAAAACAACTATTTCACACAACTTTTCTATTAATCTAAGAACCTCATAAGAACAAGATAATTCAAATCATCAATCTTCAAGAAATTATCATTAACATACAAACTAATACAAATCTTGAAATTATGACAATTATCTTAGAAATTGGATTAGCATGAACATTACCACATCAAAAACAAGTTTATAAGTCCAAAAACATCTTAGGGTAATGTTCCTAGTCCAATTCCAGCCAAAACAATCGAATATATGCATCCAACTCGATTTTTCAGCTACTTTTGCAAGTATAACAAGAAAACAAGCTTAGGCTCTGATACCACTGTTGGGTTATGAGCATTCTAACACTCCTAAGTGTACATGCAACCCTAAATACCTTGGATCTATGTTTTCTATATTATACATACAATTATGAACATCCAAGGTATTATCCTAATCTAGCATACAAAATAATAAATATAACAAGATAGAATACGTACCTCTTTGATGTAGAATGTCTTCATGAAGCTTGAGTGCCTAGTGCCCCAAGTGTGACACCTCAAATGGTTCACACAACACCAAATACACTTGGAATAACTTGAGAGAAACTTGAACACTCCTTGAAATCGTCTAGCCCTCACACTCACACATTAGTGCATGATTTCTTGAGCCATGGGATTCTTTTATATGGTGGCTATTAGGGTTACACCATGTAACTCATAACTTTACCCATTCCTTATGCTCCATGGATTTTAACCTCCATGGAGTATCCATGGGTCACCCCATGGACTTAGTCCAACATAAGGAATCTTGGATCACAAGCCCACATATATAAGAATGAATGATTTACACAATCAACCCATATATTTAATTAGTCTCCTTTTGATCACTTAATTAATTCCAAATTAATTCTTGATCAATACTAATTAAATAACCTTATTAATATATTAGAACTTATAATATATTAACCAACCTTAAGTGTTATTTCTCTCATTATAGTCTATCCAAATGCATGATGCCATGCAACCCAAATGGACCATGCCGGGTCGGCTCAAGTCTTACCAATTATAGTTATGGACTTAGACATTAATCCAACAGATATGACGGAGCACTACCCAGAGTTGTTTCCCAAGATAGCAGACTTCGAGGACGAAGTCTAAGAAAAGTGGGGGAGAATTGTAACGCCCACTATCTGGTACGCATTTAAACTTAAGTCAACTTCATATTTTACCCTTGGACTCGGCGAGTTGAAGGCTCAACTCGTCGAGTAGGATCGACTCCGGGTCGGGGGATTAAGTGACCTATTCGACGAGTCGGAAGAATGACTCGGCGAGTAGGAGTTGTCCGAGTAAAACCCTAAATTGGAGGGTTTGCACCCTATTTAAACAACTTATGAGGCTTCCACCCTAGCCTCCATCACCCCCAAGTTCTGTCCTTGAAACCCTAATCAGTTGTGAGCATCTTTGAGCTATATTGTGCCTTTGCATCTTGGTTTGAAGCTAGAAGAAGGGAGGGAAGTTTGGTGAATCAAGGAGCAAGTCAGTGGATTCTGAGTTTGGTTGCATTTCCAGTGTATTTGAGGTAAATAGCCCTTATCTTGACCTCCTATGTGTTAGATCTAATTTGGGGATTGAACCTTGGCATCTTTGAGGGCATTTCCATGTCATTTCGGATTTTAGGGTGTAACGTACGGTAGAAGCTTCAGATCTCGAACCTTGGAGGGTCCTCATGGCATAAAGGTGTCATCTCTATGGCCATGAGAACCCCATGCATGTAATAAACCCCATTTTTGGTCCTTTAAGCTTAAAAGTCCCATGCATGCACGTAAAGTTCGTGACTTTACGTGTTATATCGGCCTTAGGAACCCAGATCTACCTTTTGGGTGAGCTTTGCACAACAGAAATCAAGTTATGGACTTGGACATAAGTAGACTCGACGAGTGGCTCTTGGGACTCGGCCAGTCGGGGGTTTGGTTCTCCAATCTTCTATGATTTGAAGGGATCCAATTAAGTGTAGAAGGGATCTAGATGAGTCCAGAAGAAGGACTCAACGAAATAGACGTAGTTATAGACCTGGAAACCATGAGGACTTGGCGAGTGGATGAACACACTCGGCGAGTCCAAGGCAATCTCCCAACCCATGAAGACGGACTCGACGAGTTGTTCATACAACTCGGTGAGTCACAGACTAGTCACACTCATATGGTGAAGATGAACTCGACGAGTTCAAGGACGAACTCGGCGAGCCAGATGAAGATAGTCTCGATGTTATGTTTGAAGGAGAACTCGTCGAGTTCTTGCTAAGACTCGACAAGTAGAGTCGGGGTTGGGAACAAATGAAAGAATAGGGACTCAACGAGTTGGTGAATCAACTCGGCGAGTCAGGTCAACTGGGTGTTGACTTTGACCAGGATGTTGACTTTAGCCAGGGGTAAAATGGTCATTTTACCCTAAGAGTAATTATCAGTTTTTGACTAAGTATCTTTATGGAAATTTACGGCCGGAGAGTCGCCGGAGCAGCAGACAGAGATTCCTCACCCAGAGTTACAGCATTCAGTCACACGAGGTGAGTTTCCTTCCAGTAGTAACGGGTCTACGGCCACAATGTTGGCTCGTTTAAGTAGTAGAGTATGCTGGGTGAGCCCAATGTCGGGGTTAGCCCGATGCAGTTATATGTTTCCGGACTTCGGTCCGATGTCGGGGCGGTCCCGAGAAGTAGTTATAAATGCTTGATGTGTTTGTGATTCATGCATGTTTATGTGTTATGTGTTATACGTTCCGGGCTCCGGTCCGATGTTGGGCAAGCCCGATGCAGTTTATGTAATTATGTCATATGTTATGTGTTATGTGTTCTGGGGTAAGCCCAATGTCGGGGAAAACCCGATGTATGTTAGTCATTATGCCATGTATTATGTATTTCGGGGCAAGCCCGATGTATGCTAGTTTATATGTTATATGTGATATGTTTCGGGCTTCGTTCCGATGTCGGGGCAAGCCCGATGCAGATTATGTGATTATGTTATGTGCTTATGATATATGTTATGTATGTGTCGGGGTAAGCCCGATGTCGGGGCAAGCCCGATGGCGAGGTGAGCCTGATGCGGTCGGATGTCGGGGTGAGCCCGATGCCGGACAGGAGTCCGATACTGGGTAAGCCGATGCCGGGATTCGTCCCGATGTAGTTGGGAGTAGTCCCAGAGTTATGTTATTTGTTATATGTGTTTTGTATGGTATGTGGTAGTTTGGGGGAGCTCACTAAGCTTTGTGCTTATTGTTTTCAATTTTGGTTTCAGGTACTTCTGCTAGTAAAGTGAAGGGCTCGAGTTGATGGCATGGCACACACCACAGTTTTATTAGCCTAGGAGCTTACTCTGATATTTTATGCGAGACGGTTATATGTTGACAGATTTTATGAGATTTTGAGATACATGATTGATGATATTATTTTATGGTGATAATATTATGTTGCTAAATGATTTAAAAAACGAAATTTTTGGCTTGTATTTTTGGGATGTTTCAGCAGGTTTGCCATCTTGTCGAATTAATGGTCATATGGAAGAAGGTACACTTGTATGTACTTTTCAGCCGTTTGATAGTTGTTTCTTGTTGATCAAAGGATCTATCAGTCACATATCACAATACATGTTGTTTTCTTAGAGTCTCGATGTACTATAAGATTGTTGTGATGTTAATTCGTATCTTAGTCATTATTTTCTATGGTTCGATACTTTCACATAGTTCGGTATATACCTGTTTCGGTACATACCTGGTCCGTTATATACTTGGTTCGGTGTATACCTAGTTCGGTATATACCTGGTTCGATATAGTAAGGGTATATTCGTAACTTCGAGCTAGGTTACACCCTATTAATCAGTAAGTATGATTCCTAACAAACCACTTGCTCTTTCACTCTAACCAGAGAAAGGAGATTTTTTTCATCTTTCCACATAAGCAAGATTCACATATATCAAATGATTCATCATCATTTACCTCTAAAAGCCCTTTCTTTTGGAGTTAGGATATGCTCTTCTTGTTTATATGGCCAAGACGACAATGCCACAGATAGGTTTGGTTCAAATCATATTTTACCTTTTTGGTGATTGCATGATAAATGGAATTATTTTTTGAAGAACAATCAAGGTTCAATTCATAAATTTCATTAATATGCCTAGCCTCAAAATAGAACATTTCATTAAAAAAAGGTGTGAATATTATCATTAACAAACTGATAAGTGAAACCAATTTGTTTTAACGGAAAACTAAAATAATATATCTAGTTAAACTTAGAATCAAACATGCATTATGTAACATTAAATACAATCCATTAGGTAAGCACAAATCAAAAATTTCTACCTCTTGGACCAAAACTTTTTCTACATTGCCGACGTGTAATACGATGCCACCTGATTTCAGATTTTTACTCCGTCTGAACCCATGTAACGAATTATAAATATGAGTTCCACAACTAGTATCAAAGTGGTAGATGAAAAAGTAAATATTCTGATTTAAATCATGAAAATAGATATACCTAAAGTGCCTTCTTGGCCTTCTTTTCTTTCAACCCTACAACATAAGTAGGATAGTTCCTTTTCTAGTGACCATTGATGCCATACTCGAAGCATCTTCTTTGCCACTTTCTCCTTATTCTTTAGTTGTTGGGCTTGAGGAACATTTTTCCGTTTTCCCTTTCCAGCATGTGGCTTGCCTTTGGGCTTCTTGACATGCCCCTCCTGAATCATAAGCACTTGAGATGATTTTCTGGGAATGTTCTTATCAATAATTTTCAACATTGAATGTAAATTTGAGATAGATTTATCCCAACCATTCATATTGGAGTTCATTTTGAAGATGTCAAATGATTTTGGAAAATAGTTTCAGATCAAATCTATAGCCAAATCTAGTGGATATGAAGAGCCAAGCCTCTCCAAATGATCCAAATAGCTCTTCATCTTGAGTACATGTGTGCTTTCTCAGTTTCCTCCATCCTACAACCATGCAGCGATCGAATAGTTTCAAAGAACTTGGTTCTTGCTTTTTGATCGAACATTTCTTTCAAGTGTGTGATCATATAATACACATCATGATGTTCCAGATTCTTCTGAACGGCTAGTATCATGGTATCAAGCATGACGCATGTAAAACTGATTGAGTCATTGGAATGCTTAATCCATAAGTCATGTGCAGCCTTAGGAGTGATGTGTGGTTCCTCGGGAATAGTGCCCTTAAGAATATAGTCTTTTTTTCTTGTTTGAGTACGATTCTTGATTACGATGCCAGTCCAAAAAGTTAGAATAGCCAAGTTTTTCCTTTTCAATGACAGATCGGATGGACATGGGGTGGGAGTGATGTGGGACAGATGTAGGTGGGTGTTACACTCGAGTCCTGGTAAACTTCCCCTTCTAACCCTTTAATTTAAGATTTTGCAACTCTTACCCTTACGCAGGGCGTACCTGGATGGTACGTTGGGCATAAGGGGGATTTAGCTAAGAGACGTCATTTTGGGGGAGTACATTGGGCGGACTCTGAGTACGCGGGGCATACTCCACCTGGACTTAAACCCTAATCTTTAGGGTTTGGACCCTATTTAATGAACCTTAAGTCCCATTTCCATCCTCCATCACTTGAAACGTTGTCCCTTGCAAACCCTAGCCCCATTGTTGCATTTTGAAGCTTGAGAGTGTGTTTTTGTGTGTTTCAAATGAAGAAGAAGGTGGTGGTGAAGCTTGGAAGCTAGAAGTGATGGGTTTTGAGCATAACAAACAATCTGTATGTGTGCATGAAACCCTAATATACTTGGATCTATGCTTTCTCTAATTGAACATACAAGTATTGAACATCAAAAGGAAAACCCTAGAAGGTATCTACTATTTTTGAAAATCATAATAAAAGATAGTAAACATACCTTTAGTTGTTATGTAGTAATAACAATTTCAATCATTAGTGTTGTTGAAGCTTCGAGAGCAAGCACCACAAATGCCGTGCCTCTATTGGTTCACATCCAAATTAAGCAAGAGGATGAGAGAGGAGAGAGGAGGAGAAGACTTGAGAATTTCATCTAGCCTTCTTAGGGTTGGAGTGGCCGAAATCAGGAGGGGGTATAGCCCTTTATATAGTTGTGTTAGCTTAGAGTCAAAGATAGGGTTTTAAGGAGGAAACCCAAATTCCTTAGCGTAAGGCCTAAGCAGCCCAAGAACTCCATCCAAGAGGCCCTTGGACGAAATTTCTAGGGACTTCTTAAAATATTTCATCCAACCCATCAAGGAGGGTTCTATAGCCCAATTCCACAACTATCAATAAATTACCAAACAGCCCCTGCACTTTTAATTGTTTTCTTTAATCCCAAAAATAATTCTAAGTTAATTTATGATTAAATATTAATTAAATAATATGATTTATAATTAATTTATATTTAATATATTATTTCCCTAATACATTAATAAATCAATTATCTCAATTTATTATCCAAATAATAAATATAATCTCTCTCTCTCCAAAATTCATCATGTCCAGTTGCTAGTATGAGGGCAACCCAAAAGCACTGTGCTACTATCAATTTAAGTATATATACCAATTATAGTTATGGGCTTAGACACCTAATCTAATAGTCTCCCATATGGATAAGTCTAATAGCTATAGTTACCGGTATAACTTCAAAAATTGACTAGCAAATTGTAGCTCTCAAAGCCGTTGTCGAACTCTGACCTAGTCAGTTACGTGTCCTTAGATAAGTGATCAAATATTCCTCTGTTCCACAAAATATCGTATAGACATGAGATATGGATTATAATCAATCTCATTGTCCAAGTTTTGTTTCCCAGTTTCCGATTTATGATGACTAATTCAGAATACCAATTGAACACATCAATTCAATCCAGGCTTAGCCAAGCGCTTTAGATGTCGACATCAAATCATCGAGGGGCCCACAAATATCGCTTTTCCCATTAGGGCAAAAGGAACGGATAACTTCGATTTATATGCTTGCACTATTCACTCATCAAAACATGCACAACAATACGTTTTATAACATCAAGTTACTGATGCGTTTACGTATTATCAATGCACAACTGACTCGTAAACAACAACTCATATATCTCCATTTCAAGAATATAAGATATTATCGTCTCAAAATTACTCGTGATAAAATCCATGAAGTAATTCTCTAAGCGTGGGTTTATCCAATACTTAAAATTCCCATTTTCAAGTACTCATGAACACTGCATCAAAACTATTGTTATGTCTAAACCCTTAGACAATCTACAATTCAATTCATGGCAGTCTTAATTCGCTACTTACTTCCAAATATTCGGGAAGTAAAACATGTGAAGTGAATCACAATAATAATCTAATTAACTATGGTCTCAAAACTATTGAATATAAATAAAACTCTTATTATTTAATCACCATGTTAACTAGACTTTATTCATTTTATAATGTTTTGAGTAATCAACTAAACACTTGAATTAAACATCAGTCATGTCATGTTATAAACATGCATACTATGTCTCTCTATGGTCCTTCCTTTGTGAACAGGTCGATTGGACACCATTCCAATGATGCTCATTTCACAATTCCAAATTCTTGTTACTACTAAATGTGTTAGAGTTCAACCTTACATGCAATGTCCTTTTTTTATGTCGAGACTTCAAAGTCACGGAGACTTTTCCAACGATATTACAAAATGTTCCATTGAAACTTTGTTACTTAAAACAATTCTATGGAAACGAAGTCTCAAATTCAAGGTGTACACCTTGAACACCTTCCTTGCATTAAAGTTCATAACTCACATGTAGATCAACACTCCCTATGGAAACATTTCCAAATTCCCATATGACCATCAATTTTGATCAAGAATCATCCTAAATTTAAAACATGTCAATATGGTTATTCCAAATCAAACCATACTTCCAACTGTCCACAAGGAACCGATCCTTTGGTAAAACCTCATAATGTTCTTGATAGTTGTTTAACAACTTTAGTTACATCCTGTTTTAGTCATTTTTCCCTCTCAATGCCCTAGGCATTTGGAAAAATCAGAACAAGTGAATATTATAGCATATGAGATTGATCCTATATCTTAAGCATATGGGACTCAATTCATAATGTCTTAAATAAAGACTTGATATCTGATCATTCTCCTGCTATAATATTTCCATATATCTAATTTCCTATGTTGAATCATTTCAACATGATATTTATATATGTCCAAGACTAAGTTTTTATTAAAGCTTCAATCTAAACTTTTAGATTTGAAATGAAGTATGAGTGCCCTCTCCCCTAAATTTTTCTATAGCGAAACAATTTTCAAACTTTGCAACTTGCAAATTGCAATATTTGTTTCCTACAACCAATATTGCCAACCTGCAATATTTAGCATAACAATTACGCTCCCATTAGCATAACAACTATGCTCCCACTAGCTTTGACATGTATCCAGAAATCAACTGGACTTCTAGAAATCAATACTTTTTGACTTTCTTACTAAAGTGCAGATTTCAGATATGTAATGCTTCGATAAGTCTTTAGCTAGACTTCTCAAGCTCATACACTTTTCATTAGATAGCATATGTGTGTGTTTAAACCCTTTCATAACTTATAGCTATAAGTCTCGAACGTTCAAACTATTTCTTGCCATTTCTCACAATTTGAACTATAAAAAGGGATGTCGTAATCATATTGCGAATTTTGAGAACGCGATTAACACAACCACTAACCACAATGATATTTATCAAATCTTTAAAATCTACTAGCGAAGGTGTTTCCTCATAATCATTTTCATGAATTAGAGCGAAACCTTTTGCCACCTAAATTTTATGGTGTATGTGTTCCTATCCATGTGAATCTATCAATTTCAACCTACAATCATAAGACAAGGTTTACGAAAAAATCAAATTTAACTTTCATGGACTGAACATTACTTATTATTAATTTCCTACCATCTGGCAGCACAAAGCCCTACCAGTGCTTCCATGTTATTTAAGCAGTTCACCCATATTGATCAATGTACATTTATTGACCAACGTGCTCTGTCTTTTGCAGTCAGATGAGAACCATAGAACTCATAAGCATTGCCAACTCAACTGGAAGATGCACAGAAACAAGAATGTGTCAATTAGCATGATAGGTTATCAACCTCAGGTTGTGTGCTAGTGATTACTAAAAGTTTTATTCTTGATTGACTCCTGAAACTCTTCAAGATCATTAAGACTCCCGCTGTCTTCTTGACATATAAAGTTTTTCTTTTAAGGAACATTCCTCGACAAGAAAAACCAAATATTCAAAAGTTAGCGTGGATTCTCAACAAGAAAAATACTTCACAGAATTGGTCTTAGTTTATCCTTTGTTTAACCAAAACATCACAACTACCAATTTCAAATGTGCTAGAGTAAGAAAATAATATTACTCCATATTAGTACGAAACAATCTTCAAGATAAGATTCGAAGTAACTAGAGTATGACTCTAAAACTTGATTGGAAACGAAGTATGACACATCTCTCGATTGAACTATTTCAACAATATCTGGTTCCTCTTCTTAGTCAAATAATTGCACTAAGATGTTCTTCGAGGATCAATTGTGATATAGTTCCATAACCATTAAGATGATCATAAAACATGAAACTAAAGTAATCTCCTCTCCTTTCAGATTGGAGAAACTTTTATCTTTCTGCCTAATGGATTCTTCTTATTCGTTTTGTCACTCTTTGAAACTTTTCAAATATCAGAATTATGCTTAATAAACACAACCATATTTACTGAAAGCATCAGTAAATCATGACGAATAAAATTATCATCCTTTGTGGTGGATCTGAATACTCTACATCAATATGTACTAGATCCTTTAGTCCTTCACTTGACTCACATAAACAAGTGATCAATGAATTAGTCATAATCTTCCAACGATCAAGATTCTCATACATCACACTATTCAAATTACATGACTCCAAGTTTCTATCTAATTGAAACTTGGGTGATGAGAATTCCTTTTCACTTGGTCAATTGTGACATTACCATAAGCGATATAACAAGAATCAAATCCACAGTTAATATTGCTAATAATAGAAATGTAACCAATACTCTCATAAATGCCATTGCAAGGAAATACAAAGGAAACTTGATAAATCAACAATTCACTTTTATTGATAATAAGCGGAAAATTTTGTCCTTACAATGCAAAATATGAAAAAAAAAAAATGTATCTAGACATTTCCTACGCAATCTATTAATCTATCATAACTCCTAAGCAGTAGCTCAAAAATCTGATCATCGAACCATGCGGCAAAAATCCATCTCTTACGATCAGATTCAGCTTAACTCTTCTTAAGCTTCCTTCTTTCTCTTAGATCCTGCAAAACATCAAAATGTGATCATCACATCATGTATTAAGAATCTATGAATAGGAACTTATTAAAATAATGGATTTAGATAATGGATATACTTGAAGTGGAGTCATACGACTTGACTTTACCATCTCTAAGATCTTTCAAGTTTTCAGGGTAGCTTCACAACCAATGTCCCTCTACTTGGAAATAGAAACATATGGACCTTTTTGGATTAGCACATGGAACTATCTCAGAACTAGCATTTCTCTTTACCATATGGTCAAACGGTTTGACCTTGGCCGATCCCTTTCCATTGGGAAGAGAAATATGTTCTGGACTACCATTGTTGCCATCGTCAATGTCCATGGAAATTTGGGAGACAGATCCTTCAAACACTTTTGCTTGACTTGTGCCCTTAAGCATTTCTGCTTCAACAACAATCAACATATGTGTTAGATCAATTAGGTTCATATCGTGGTCTCTCATATAGTAGTCTTTAATGAACTTACTATATGATTCAGGAAGCGAAAGTAGAACCAAGTCAATGGCTAGCTCCCGTGGGAAAATGACACCCAACATCCCCAATCTGTCAATGTACGATTTCATTTTCAGAACATGCGCACATACAGATTTTCCATCTTGATGTTTACATGCCAACAGGGCTTGAGTAACTTCGTACTTTTCAACTTAAATAAAGCATGACTTAGGGAGAGTCACCGGAGGAGGTGGAGGAAGAGTTGGAGAAGCATGATCTCGAGTTCCACCATTGCTTGAAGAATGTAATATTCTTTCACCTTGATCAACATGTGGAAGATCATATTCAGAAGGAAGAGGAAAACCACTTCCCAAAGAATGAGGAAGACCATTGTTGTCTGAATTTGACATCTATAATAGGAGAAAAGAGAATTCAAGTTAGTTGACTTTAATCCTTAATTATTAACCCATAAATTTAAATTAAGACTAGGATCCATATTTTCGATTTGAACTTTGAAGAGGGATGTCGTAATCAAATTCAAATCTATTTTAGGTAGGTAAGGCTTTTACCAATTTCAATCATGAAACTCCTAGATCTTTGAGATTCATTGAACTGTTCAATGGCATGTTTAATCTCGATTATGCTCTCACTTTGTGACTGGGATGTCGAGGATCACAAACGAGATGTGAATAACCATGCAAATTAGCTTGGTACTATCGATGTCATTTATCATCTAATCAATGTGTCGGTTTACCACGCATGCTCCATTAACGAATGATAATTTACGAGACACCCATTGCCACTCTTTAGTGTGTCGTTAAACCACACACCCCCCACTAACGACTTATATAAAGTGCAATGTGCAATTTCATGGATTAGCATCAAATTCACATTTTTCCTAAAGTAACTAAGAGTAAGATTTTATAAAATAGTTTAGTTACTTTATATCATTATACTTTTAATGAGATTATGTCTTATCAAACCCGTTTAGCTAATGACTCTCCACCATACAAGAGAGCGATGGGTAAGAATGGATACCCAATGGCGGTCATTTTATAGGCCACTTCTTTAAACTCCCCTTATAGTATGGGTTCGTGAATGAGGCGTACTAGCGGTTTGACTGATTTTTCTTATACATATAATATATATTAAACTTTTAATTATATACATAGTATAAGGTGTATTTTAAAACATTTTAAAATACTAGGTTTAATTACTAAATTTCAAAAATTAAAACAATTTTAATTTAAGTTTAAAATTAAACAAAATAATTTAATAATTATTTATTAATTAAACATTTAATTAATTTATTAAATCAATTTTAGGATTATCCATTAAATTAATCAACATAATTTAACCTAATCTACTCCCCTAATAATTTTCGAAAATATGGGAGGGATCCACAAAATCTTGCAATTATCTAGTTAAACAAGTAAGAAGATAATTACCAAAAATAAGAAATCTCTATCATATCTAGCAATTTTCGAAAATATGGAAGGGATCAAACAAATCTTACAATTATCTAGTTAATCAAAAAAGGAGATAAATGCCAAAATTAAGAAATCTTTACCAAAACCCTAATTTCCAAAATTGGGCAAATCATGGGGAGGAAGGCAAGGATTCCAAATCCTTGCCATGATTTCGAAAAATCATAGGGTTAGGAAACCCTAAAAACGAAATCTTGTAGGCCAAGGGAAAGGGTTACAACCCTTTTCCAAATTTTCAAAATCTATGGTTATGAAACCCTAAATTGCGAAAAACCCTAAGTCCAAAAAGGTTTATTTTCCATAAACCCTAATTGATCAAATTCAACCAATTGCATTACATTCAATAGAAAACAAACCTAGGCTCTGATACCACTGATGGGTTTTGAGCATAACAAATAATCTCTATGTGTGCATGCAACCCTAATATACTTGGATCTATGTTTTCTCTAATTGAACATACAAGTAGTGAACATCAAAAGGAAAACCCTAGAAGGTATCTACTATTTTTGAAAATCATAATAAAAGATAGTAAACATACCTTTAGTTGTTATGTAGTAATAACAATTTGAATCATTAATGTTGTTGAAGCTTCGAGAGCAAGCACCACAAATGTCGTGCCTCTATTGGTTCACATCCATACTAAGCAAGAGGATGAGAGAGGAGAGAGGAGGAGAAGACTTGAGAATTTCAGCTAGCCTTCTTAGGGTTGGAGTGGCCGAAATCAGGAGGGGGTATAGCCCTTTATATAGTTGTGTTAGCTTAGAGTCAAAGATAGGGTTTTAAGGAGGAAACCCAAATTCCTTAGCGTAAGGCCTAAGCAGCCCAAGAACTCCATCCAAGAGGCCCTTGGACAAAATTTCTAGGGCCTTCCTAGAAGATTTCGTCTAACCCATCTAGGAGGGTTCTATAGCCCAATTCCACAACTATTAATGAATTGCCAACCAGCCCCTGCACTTTTAATTAATTCCTTTAATCCCAAAATTAATTTCAAATTAACTTCTGATTAAATATGAATTAAATAATATGATTTATAATTAATATATTATTTCCATAATACATTAATAAATCAGTTATCTAAATTTATTATCCAAATGATAAATATAATCTCTCTCTCCAAAATTCATCATATCCAGTTGCTAGTATGAGGGCAACCCAAAAGGACTGTGCTACTATCAATTTAAGTATATACCAATTATAGTTATGGGCTTAGACACCTAATCCAACAAGAATCTAGCTTGGATCTGGAAGTCTTGCATCATCCTCAACCTCCAAAAGGTATAAAGTTCATACCTTGGTGATTAATTTGATAGATCATGTTTGTATGTTGATATTATGAGCTTTTGTCCCCAAATATAGCCTTCTTGTGCATGGCATGCTATAGAGAAAATGGGTTGTCCTTTTGGACGTTTTTCTAGGCTTAGAGTGATAAAAATGTGTTCTTGACCCTTATTTCTTCCCCATGCAAGAGTTTGGTTGCGTTAATGGCTTAAGATGTTGGGATTTTTAGTGTTAAGCGCATTAGGGCCATGCACGACCATAAAGTTGGAAACTTTATGGTCAAGGACAACATTTGGGACTTGTATCTGTATTTTGGACAAAAAAGGCTTATGCATTAAGCACTTATTGGGTTAAGAACATTCAGATGCGTACGTTGGGCGTACCAGATGGTACGTCACGCGTACGCGGTTAGGCACCCGACTGTTCGGTCGCGATCGAGTACGCCCCGTGTAAGTTCAAGTACGCCCTGCGTACGAGACTGAATCGACTCGGCTGATTTGTTGAGTTTGACCAATTTGAACCTAAGGATATTTTGGGTAATCTAGTATTAATTAAGGTTGGGCAATGATTTGCATAATAATTGAAGGGTAGAGCCGGTATTTGGAGTCGAGACTTATTTCAGCTTATGTCCGGTTTAAGAGGTGAGTTCTCTCACTATGTCAATGGGTCTAAGGCACCAAGGCCGACCCGTTTATTGTGTTTATGTATCTTAGAATGTAGGATTGATATGATAGTTATATGTGTGATATGTGGTATATATGTCGATATATGGGTAGTTGGGTTGAGGTCGTGCGCCAACAAACCTGGTATGGTTGGGTTGAGACTGGAAGCCAACATACCTGGTATGGTGAGGTTGAGGCCATGTTCCAACAAACTTGGATGGTTGGGTTGAGGCCACGAGCCAAAAAACCCTAGATGGTTGGGTTGAGGTGTTATTTCTCTGTGTTGTAAACCAACAAACCCGGCATATTTGGGTGGATGTCAAGGACCAACAAACCATGTATGCATGCTTGTGTTATATCTTTAATTGTTTGTATTATGGGGTATTTTGGGAAGCTCACTAAGCTTTGACTTACAGTTTGGATTTCAATGTTCAGGTACTTCTGATGAGCGGGGAAAGGCGAAGGCGTGATTGTACACATCATCCCGCAATTTATGTTGATTGATACTTTGATTCGATGTTTTGACTTATTATGATTTGTAAACAATGTTTTGGTAACTTTTGCGCTTTTGGATTGTGTTTTAAAAATGAAAAATGTTACTCTGATTTTTGGGACGTTACAATGGGGTCATCTAAAAATTTTAACAAAGTTTTATTTAGTATTTAATTCTTTAATTAATACCCTTTATGTTTCTAAAATATTAATTATTAAAGTCCATGATCCAAGTTGCAAAACAAGTAAATTGTTAGGTGACATTTATCCCATTTATTTAATTCAACAAGCTAAGTAATGATTTACTTAACACATCAAAATATAATTCTTAGCTATATGGGATCCTTAACAACCCTTTTCATAATTGACATGTTTGATCCAATCTATGCCTCAGACCTCTTTTGCTTAGGTGACATTTATCACAAAATATATCTGATTAAGTCAACCAATTAGAGAAACTTGTGTAATTGGCCCATAACTAGTTATAGAAATCGTGAATACACATCGACCATCAAAAGATACAACAAGTGGTTAGTTGACCTTTATCCCACAAGCATTATGCAAATGATGTGTTAATGTTCCTATAATTGGATGGCATAGACTTGTGTTTTGAAAGGGATTTATAAATGTTTTATAATTATAGTATAAAACATACGGTGTCATGAATATTGCATGCATCCAATATTACATGGTACACTTAATTTGAAAAAAAATCATATTTCTCATATTAGGTTCTTATAGTTAAATAAAATTCCAAATTTATTAACTATTTTTTCGAGATCAATTTTAAAATTAGTATATTATATTAACATTTTATCGTTCAAGTACTAAAGAACCAATTTTTAGTCTTTTTAATAAAATTTCATTTTATTATTAAATGTTTGGAGTTTGGATAAGTCTCTAAAATCTCTATTTTAAATTTATAGACTTTAATCTTCAAAATTTGTCGTTTTAGAGTTTTAAATAATAAAACTCATTTTATAAACCATTTTAAACATCTTATGTTTAAAACACATATTTTGAAAATCAAACTCCATGTAATGTCTTTTATGTTTAAAATATCATCAAGCATGCAAAATTCCTATTTTTCAACCAAACATAATAATGACATAAAATAAACAACGCAAATATGCATATGTGCATAAACCAAACCATAAACTAGTGACATTTTTGTGAGTCATCACAAAAATGGCAAGTCCATTCCTAAAAGATCAAAAGGGGCCAAATATTCTAAATGATGTTCTTCATGCTGTCACTTGCTTAGACAACTCCTTGTTGCAAGTTCTTGAATATTTCATGAAGGTTATAAAACCTTTCATAAAAACGTGGGTAAGGTTGACATGCTCCAAAATGGTCACCACTTTCAATCTTGCTATATTTTTTTAAAAATAAACTATTTTAATACTAATCTATTACTTACAAAAATAAACAATGTGAAAACTATCTATTTAATTATTACATATCATATGAATGAATAAATATTACAACCATTTTAACAAGTCAACACAAATAACATCACAAATGGTCTATGGCTTGTTTATGCACTCTAAATATACATTAACATATAAAAACAACCTTTGTTTTTTTAAGAAAACTTTTATGACCAAAAATACATGTAAACTTTTGGTCACATAAAATAACAATAAAAATTATAAAGTTGTTATATAAAATATGTATGAACATATTTTTACTAAACAAGTTATACATATTTCCAAAAAAACTAAGATTATCCAAATAATCTAAAAATCTAATCAAGCTTGTAAAGATGAATCTAATACCAGTTGTTGGGTTTTATTCAAAATAGTTTCAAAAATTCAAAGACAGCCACGGAAGCAATTTAAATTTTGACCAACATAAACATGTTTATACCCACAAAAGAACCATTTTGCAAGCAAAAGAAAGATTTTACAACCATAAAGGAAAAAAGATAAACAACTTTGGATGTCTTTGAATCCTCAAGGGGAGGCTAGAAATTTGATGAAGAAGGCAAGAGTGCAAGAAGAAATCCTCCAAAGTATGACACCAACAATTACCAACTTGAATGGATGCTAGTCCTAAACTTTTAAGCTTTAAGACAAAACCAAGTTTTGACTTAAAGAGAACATGCAAGTATCTTATCTTTCAAGCCTTTGCAAGAAAAGAGAATGAGAGAAAGAGTACATGAAAGTCACGGATAGAATGGGAGGAAAGAGAACCAAAGGAAAGCCTTTAACTTCTTCTTTTTTACCAATTAGTTCTTAACACTCTGCGGTCATACCTCTAAAAGCCTACATCTTAATCATATTGTCAAGACATGCTTCTAAAGCATGTATTTCATGTTAAAATAATCAAGAGACCATCTCTTGTCTCCCATATTCTAATCCACGGTTTTAATGAGAAAGAAGACAAATATTTGTAAATATTTATAAGATATAAACTCTTATCTTTTTAACTAAAAAACAAAAGTCATTTTAGTCAAAAATGATGTACATGAATTAATAAATCATACCTTATGATATATTATGATATTTGATATTGAAAATTATTATTTTCCTAAAATAAATAATTTACATTTAACTATAAGAGTTATGAATATTTATTAAGAATCAAATTCTTATAAGTAATCTATTTGAAGCAAGTTGTTATTGGTGTGACCCTTTAAGATCATATATTATTAACAATACAATTCTATCATGATTCTTAATCATAAAGATCTTTCACGAGTTTCCTATTGAAGTAAACTTGCATGATCAATTTTACTTGATTGATTGATGATTTGTCACCATCAATCGTTTGACCCTCATCATCAACAACCTTACATTTATACCTAACATTACGTCCGTGTACCACCCATCGTAACATGGAACCTATTTCAGTGTCGTAACTATTAAATTACATAATTGGTTACTTCTTGCACCGGACAACTCATTGCCACCAAAACGATTTTCTCCTACGAAATCCATTAATGTTAATTTCCAAAAAAAAAAAATTAAACAAACAACTATACAGTGTTATGAGACATACTAGTTACAAAACTAAGAAAATATATAACATCATTATCGTCAATAATCTTCATTATTATGTTTAGTCCAAAATATTGAAAAAAACAGACAAATATGGTTAGTATATAACTTGGATTTTGAAGCAACGAACATAATCAACCTATAAAAATTGTTATCATTAGTTAAATCTACACCGTAACATATGTAGTCTTGAACAATATATTGCATAGAACTGTCTATTTGCACCCATTGCTCTCCGCGGCGTCACTTCGAAATGTTCGTACATTATGGATTGTACTTTGGAATTTACTGCGTCAGTACGGAATGCAAGACATCAGATTACGAAATGACACCTACACCACCAACTTCATAAGATAATTAAATAGTATGAAAGATAACATTTCCAAAAAATTGCTTATTTTTCAAATTAAAAAGAAAGGTAAAGGTTATTTTTATTAATCATCTCGGTATAGTTTGATACCATCAAACAAAGATCAATTCATAGAATTGAATAATACACGTTTCATTTCATACTTACTACAGTATTTACGTTCACAAAATTTCCCTCCTTTTTAGGAGGAATATGCATACAAAGATAAATATACATCTGGAGAGAGAAGCAAACAACATAATCACACAAATTCACATGCCCTCCTCACTCGATCCCTCCATCTTCCCTTCGATTTTGCTTTTTAGGGTTTTGAATGTTGATGAATCAAAATTGCTTTATCTGGGTTTATTTGAATTGATACTTGGCTTTGTCAGACTACCTTCAGTTGGAAAAAGAGATACTTGTCTGATCTGATGTCTTGTTCATGTCATATACTCTGTTGTTCAACGGTCCTTGGTTTCCCCTTTCATCTGTGCATCACCCTCTGTTTCCAAGGTTTCTAGAGAGAGAAACAGACGAATGCGAACAAAATCTCTTCTTTTTCATCTTCACTAAGACAGGATTAAAGGGGAAACGGAGGAGAGAAATGTTGGCTATGGTTGGAGGTGAAATGGAGAAGGATTTTGATTCTAAGCTAAGCATTCAGAACGTTACAGACAAACATGTCGATCGTAATTCCAATCGATCAACAAACTTGGCATTTAGGGCACCACAAGAGAATTTCACCATCCATGATTTCGAATTGGGAAAGATCTATGGCTATGGTTCGTATTCGAAGGTTCAGTTTTCTTTGGTTTCTCTCATTGATCTCTAGTTCTGCGCTTCACCATCTGTTTACAAATGAAATTCGATGATGACATCAGGTAGTGAGAGCACGAAAGAAAGACACAGGAAAACTTTACGCCTTGAAGATCATGGATAAAAAGTTCATCACAAAGGAAAACAAAGCTCCGTATGTGAAGTTGGAGAGGCTTGTACTCGATCAGCTTGATCACCCTGGAATTATCCGACTGTTTTTCACATTTCAAGATGACGATTCACTATGTAAGCAAATATCCATCATACAAACCTAAAATTCCCCTCATTCTCCGAGTTATTTCATCTATTCTTTCCTGAATTGATTCTGGATTTGGTTAATTGATGAAGACATGGCGCTCGAGTCCTGTGAAGGTGGAGAACTCTTCGATCAAATAACCAGGGTAAGTAAGTTTCACAGCTTCAATGCATCTTGTTATATAGTATCATAAAAGCTTTTAATCACATTCCTTCAACAATGGCAGAAAGGTCGATTGATGGAGGATGAATCTCGATTCTATGCAGCTGAAGTTGTAGAAGCTCTTGAATACATCCATAATTTGGGATTAATACATCGAGACATTAAGGTATTTATCTGTTCAAATAATCATAGTTTTTTATTTACATTAAAATGTTTCTAACAATCAGTTAATTACAGCCTGAGAATCTGCTTCTTACATCAGATGGATACTGATCCTACAAGGAGACTTGGTGGAGGACATGATGGTAATTCTTCACTCAAGAATCATGGTTTTTTTAAATCAATTGATTGGCATAATTTACACCACAACTTGCATTAGAGGTAACGATATATACTCCATTTAATATTTCATAAAATGGTTAAATGCAAGAAATAAAAATGTACTTCCATTTCTTTCTATTACAAAATAATAGTTCCAATTTTTTTTTTTTGTTATAACGCATGGTACTTCGAAAAAAAAGTTCATTTTTAACATTGTAATTTCAATCTTTTTTCAAATAAGTTATTCCATCATATATAATATACACAAATAAATGAAAGTACATTGCTATTTCTTTAGGGTCACTCAAGTGGGATTGGGAACACTCAAGAATCCACGTCACCAGCCCCACAAAGTTATGTGGATCCCACAAAGTCAGTCACAAAAGGAAACATAATTTGGTCAGATAATTCCAATGACCTTAGAATCCACGTCACCAGCCCCACAAATTTCAAGATTTGCTTGGTGAGTTATATTACAATTTACAACATTGTACTTTTAAGTATTTTCTTATTAAGAAAATTGTACTTTGAAAAAAATTAATAGTGTAATGGAAAGAAATGAAGAATTTCTGATTTTATGCAGCCAAAGAAAGTTATGTCATTTGAGGATCAGAAAGAGAGAGCATTCCAATGGAAGAAGGCAATTGAGACGCTTCAAATCCAGTGATTTCTGATTATTATTTTTAGAAATTTTTATACATTCTTTTCATTACTGTAGATTATAATTTATTTTCACAACCAATATTTAATCTTTGACAACGTTGTTTAGGCCATGCTTTTTTGTTTTTTAATGTTGTATGTATTAATGATGATGAGCTTTATGAACAAATGTTGCTTTTCTTTTTCATTGTTATATTATTATACTCGACATAAAGTCATACTAGTAATAATGCAACATTCAAGAGAAACATATTTTTCGAATAACAAGTCGAAAGAAATTAATTGACTAAAAATACACACAGCATCTAAACAAGATTATTAATAAAGAACTGACAAGACATGTTAGCATCTAACAATAATACAGAAGGTAATTATTTTACAGATTAATTACAAATAAATATATGATCCTCTCCATATAAAATGCTTAAAATACTAAAACAAACTACACAACATAACTTTTCTTTTCTTCCATCAGATCAAAAGTCTGATTTTAGAAGCTTCGATCGTGGCAATATCTCAATGTTCTCAAAGGCATCACTCTGTTCCACGTGGATATAATCCTTCGTTTTAAGAACCTACAAAAATCATTCCCATCTTTTAACACAATCTTATAAAAATATTTAACATAAAAATAAAAAATTTATAAAGTTTTTACCAGTGTTTCAAAAAACATTCTTGATGCCTCCTTGCGAGTTTTCCCATTTAAAAGGCTGTTCATACGAAGAGCCTTTCTTCCATTCTCTTCTTCCTTATTAAACATATTTTGGAGATATTTTCCAACAGCCCTACAAAAAAAAAGGTTTTATTTATTTTCTTTTTAAATTAATGTAAAAAAAAAAAAGTATAATTTATTTTATTTACTTGGTACGTGAAGACCATCCACTGTTATCAATTAAACGTTTTTCTTCATTATCACTCAAATCTTCATCAGGTTCTTCAGCATTATTGTCATCTTCATCATCAAAATTCAGAAAATCTGAAGATAAAAGAAAATACCCAAAAAAAAAAATATAATTCTTAGCAATAAAACTATGAGACCAAAATACTTAAAACATATTCATTAAATACACATTCTAAACCTGTATTATTCTGAACTGGAGAATATTCCACCTCCTGCACAAAAACAAGCCAAAGACTTAATAAAATATATTATGTAATTAGATTGAGGGCATTTACGTCTTTTGCACTGACAAGATATATATATATATATATATATATATATATATATATATATAACTTACATCATCATCAAGCCTATTCTTGGGATTATTATCTTCTTCAATATTTGTTTCTTCTGGAGAAGCATCTTGATGATCTGAAACTTGTTTATCATTATTATCCAATAAAACTTGTTTTGAACAAGATTCAACTTCAGTTACATTTTCAGTATCTGCTGCTTCAAGTTGTTTACCAAAAGTACCCTCGGGAACTGAGTTATTTTCATTACACTCCACTTCTGGTTTTGGGGTTTCTTCCTCATTCTCATTTTTCCCAATTTCCTCCATTTCTTGATCAATGGCAACAACCTCGGGTCCCACAACCACCACTTCAACCTCATCTTTTGCTTCTGATGTCTTTTCAGGTGAAGCAATAACCTCGGGTCCCACAACCACCACTTCAACCTCATCTTTTGCTTCTGATGTCTTTTCAGGTGAACCAATATCAATCTTAATTTCATCCGTTTTATTGTCAATGTATTTACTATTTATATCTATAGAAGCATCCATTCCAACAGAGGGCATATCCGTCTTTTCACTCTTTTCATCTGATTGAACACTTTGGAGAGCAGCATCTGTCTCAATTGTTGCAGTTTCTTCTCTTACTTCATTGGTTGCATTCATTTGTTCTTCACTAGGGTATTCATTTGTGGTATTACCCTCACGGAGATTGAGATTTTCTTCAGGGGCATTTTCGACATTTTCATCGATTTGGGAAACAGTTTGCAAGGGTGGTGGTGGTGCATCTGAAGAAGATTCTACACGGGAAACCCTAATTTTCCTTAAATCATATGATCGACTGTGCAAAGAAGCTAATTTGATTGACATGCCTGAGAAGTAAATACAATTTCTTAAGTCCAATGAAATTTTCATAAATTACACGAATGGTCCCTATGGTTTGGGGTAATTTGCATGTTTGGTCCCTAACTTATTTTTTTTAACTCGGAAGGTCCCTACAGTTTGTTTTTGTTGCGCGCTTGGTCCCTGCCTTACCTAAAATAGATTAAAAAATCAAGGGCAAAATAGTCTTTTTAGGTAAGATAGGGACCAAGCACGCAACAAAAACAAACTGTAGGGAACTTCCGAGTTAAAAAAATAAGTTAGGGACCAAACATGCAAATTACCACAAATCATAGGGACCATTCGTGTAATTTACTCTAAAAAATTACACGATTTGTAAATTTAAACTCACCAGTAAATAAAGCTTCATGAAAAATCGCATCTTCCCAAAGTTGTTTGTGAATCATTGAAAGTTCAACCCAAGTACAAGAAACCTTCTTTCTAGGTCTCCTTATGTCACTTGTATCAGTCAATTGCTGGCGTATCATACTTTCACAAAAAAGAAAATAAAAAATTATTAATACAAAAATCTAACAAACATAAGAATAAGGGAAAATTACATAACAAAAAGAAAATACAAAATATTTTTCAGCTATCAACTAGCTTTTCAGCTAACAGCCAGTTTTTCAGCTACCTGTCAGCTTTTCAGCTAATATTTGGGTGTCTTTCATTAAAGAAACCGAAATATAGTGATGAAACCACAAAAATGGCGAAAATATAGGGGGGTTTATGTAATTTTCCCTAACAATTTAAAAAAAAAAAAAAATACATACTCGCCATGCAACACAGTGCTATCATCCATGGGAACCTTTCGTTTAGGCGGAACACTACTCTTAGGCGGTTTGGGTGCAGTCTGGCGCCGCCTTTTTTGTGGAGGTGTGGGATTCACTTGCATAACTGAAGATCTTCCAACTGTAACAAAAAAAATATATATATTTTTTTAAATCTGAAATTTAATTTTTATTAAAAAAGATAAGAGCTTTATTGCATACCTAAAATGGATGACAGAATATCATCATTATTTGGAACAGATTGGGGAGTTATTTTGGTAGTCAATAAACCAGAAGGATCACCAAAATTGATACTTTGTGACATCATTGAGCTATCATTGAAACTTCTTTTTTTTCCACTTGTAAAATGACCACCATCGCCCCTGGATAAATTTTCTTGAACAGGTGTAGTAGTATTTTGACGAAGCACAGCATCTGAAAACCTTTCTTGCACAGCAAGCAATCTCTCAGCAGGAGCGAAATGAGAAGAAGAAGAAGAAGAAGGGTAGACATTTGTATTGTTTGACTTGTTTCCTTGAGTTGGATCTTGAAACCTTTCTTGTACACCAAGTAATCTATCTGGAGCAGAGATTTGAGAAGAAGTGTAATTATTCGTGTTATCTGTTTGTGGAAACCTTTCTTGCACACCAAGCAAAGTATCAGCAGTAGGGAAAGTAGAAGTGTAACCACTCGTGTTAATGTTATCATTATCTCCTTGTGGAAACTTTTCTTGTACTCCAAGTAATCTGTCTGTATCAGGGAAATGAGGAGTGTAACTGTTTGGGTTGTCTCTTTGAGTAGTTACATGATCTGAAAACCTTTCTTGTACAGGAAGCAAAGGAGAAGTGTAAATATTTGTATTGATTGGGTTGATTGTGTTGATGTTGATGTTAATTCCTTGATTTACATCTTGAAACCTTTCTTGTACAACAGGTAATCTCTCAGAAGCTTGAAAATGAGATGTGTAGACATTTGTTTTGTCTTGTTGAGGTATATCTTGAAACCTTTCTTGAACACCAAGTAATCTCTCAGATGAAGAGAAATGAGAAGTGTAAATATTTGTGGTGTTGTTAATGTTATCTCCTTGATTTACATTATATGGTTGTTCATTGTATAAATTGCATCCCACTTGATCTTCATCATGAGATTGAGTGAAGTGAATCTCTTGCAAGTTTAAATCAAATGTATTTGTTGCATGTGAAGCTTCCCCTATAAAGATTAAACCATTTAATATTATTCTTTATAACATGTTATATATAATAATAATATAAGTATGAGATAAAAAAAAATATGCACCTTGCATCAAACCAGATCCTCCAAAAAAGTTGGAGGGATTTTCTTTTTCCCTTGTTGTTTCAAGTGAGTGAAATGAAGAAACATTTGTAGGATTATTCTCATGTTCATTTAGGGTTTCTGAATTTGATACCAAATGAGAAGTAGTAGGGTGATATGCATTTTCAATATTTCCTGCATTAGGAAAAGAAATTTGATTACACAATTAAAGGTTTGATCACTTGATGGAATTATGGAATATGGAAGGAATGGAATGAGTTATTCCATTCCATGGTTTCCATTTAATGAAACAAAACGTACCTTGAACTTTAAACCAATTGTCACGGGTGTTAATATCATTTCCATGTTCTTTTTCAATGGCATTTTCGTAATATGTTTCTTTAACTCCTTCAAGACCTTGAGTCATAGTAATGGATTGATCACCAAAATCATCGATTGACATATGGTCCACGGGTGTTGACTTTTCTTGCTGATGTGGCACGTAATCAGTCAACTTTTGGGAAGTGTTTTCTAGTTTCTCTTTTAGAGATTCATCATCACATGTTGGAGTTTCTTGAATATTGGGCAAATTTGGTTCTTCCCATAATCCAGGGGTAGAGGGGCCCTCATAGTCATCTGGGACATAATCAGCATCACCATCATCATACCCATCAGAATCATCCATCTGACAACAAAAAAAAAAAGATAAAAATGTCATCTTTTTTAATCTTTATAAGAAAAGAAAAGAAAAAAAAAAGGAACCCTAGAAACAATTTTAGGGTTTTTCTACTTACCTGATCTAAACCATCATCATCAGACATGGCATCATGATCTTCATCATCCTTAACTGGTGTTTTTGCCTGAGGATCAAGATCAACACTGTATTTGGAAAAATATATAATTTATGTTAGAATATTGTATAATGGCAAAAAGGTAATAATCTTAATGTCCTTTAATCACAGAGAGCATACTTTGAATTCAATGTAGCTGTAGCTGTAGCAGTATCAGTATCAGCAGCAGTTTCTGCAGGTGTGTTTGCCTGAAAAGATGCCTGAGGATCAACACTGTATTTGGAAAAATATATAATTTATGTTAGAATATTGTATAATGGCAAAAAGGTAATAATTTTAATGTCCTTTAATCACAGAGAGAGTATACTTTGAGTTCAATGTAGCAGTATCAGTAACACCAGCAGTTTCTGCAGGTGTTTTTGCCTGAAAAGATGCCTGAGGATCAACACTGCATTTGGAAAAATATTATTATGTTACAACATTGTAGAATGACAAAAAGATAAAGAGGATTTAGATGAATCTAATAATTTTAATGTCCTTTTTGAGGTTTAATCATAGTCTCAAAGAGAGCATACTTTGAATTCAATGTATCAGTATCAATATCAGCAGCAGTTTCTTCAGGTGTTTTTGCCTGGAAAGATGCCTGAGGATCAACACTGCTTTTGAAAAAAAATATAATTACATTAGAATATTGTATAATGGAAAAAAAAAAGTAGAGGATTTAGATGAATCTAATAATTTTAATGTCCTTTTTGAAGCTTAATCACAGAGAGCATACTTTGAGTTCAATGTAGCAGTATCAGTATCAGCAGCAGTTTCTGCAGGTGTTTTTGCCTGAAAAGATGCCTGAGGATCAACACTACTGCATTTTGGAAAAATATAATTATGTTAGAACATTGTAGAATGGATAAAAAAAGGAAGAGGATTTAGATGAATATAATGATTTTAATGTCCTTTGTGAAGCTTAAACACAGAGAACGTACTTTAAATTCAATGTATCAGTATCAGCAGCAGGTTCTGCAGGTGTTTTTGCCTGGGAAGATGCCTGAGGATCAAGATCAACACTGCTTTTGGAAAAATATAATTATGTTAGAATATTGTATAATGAAAAAAAGTAGAAAATTTTAGATGAATCTAATAATTTTAATGTCCTTAAATCACAGAGAGCATACTTTGAATTCAATGTATCGGTATCAGCATCAGCAGCAGTTGTTGCAGCCTTCTCCATTACAAGTTCCTGTAGCACCAATTTTTAGAAGCCCTTTAGAGTTTGCATTAATTAATTAAAATAATGTTAAAAAATAGAAATTCCCACATTAGTTACCTCATTAAGGTCCAAGTGAGATGCTTCACCATCACCAAATCTCTCTAAAGAACAAAAGAACAAATGAGTTCATTAATTCTGTGAAAACAGAAAATGAAAATCAACTCAAAAAGGTCATTATTAATGAACAGAAATACCAACCATCTCGTCCAAATTCAGAAGTAGTGTAAACAACACCCTCCATAGTATCTTGAAGTGTGATCTGTTCCTTTGCACCAACATGATGATCAACAAAACTACAGCAAAAGATGTTGATATTGGATTATTGTCACGCTAATCCCTGGAAATTTTCGTTCTAAATAGATGGAAACATAAGATTGATAGTGTGAAACTTACCCCTGAAGATTTTCATTGTCGGGAAGCTCAAAATCATCCAGATCAAAGGTCTCCGGTAGGGTTATGGCATGATATGGAGCGGTGGATTCTTCAGGTGGCAAGTCCACAGCATTGGCTCGAAAAGCATTTTTTACTTTTAGCAACGCCTCGCTACAATCATCGAAAAGGTAACTTACCTTCTTTGAATATATCCTAACAACACCGAGTAGAAGATGGCTTGACAACCGGAGTGCAATCGGCATTTCAGGAAAAAGGATCGAGTCTGGCAAAACAAGCAGCAGAAATTAAGAACGCAACAACAACAGAAAGCGAACGAGAAGAAGACAAACTTACCTACAGAGACGCCGATATCGGTATCTGAAACCTGATTTTTGCGAAGCTTTCGCTCCAAATGAGCAGCAATCCATATTGTACCCAAGGGGCCTTTTTTCGCTAATATAAACTGAGAATAAAACATCTTTTACCTCAAGATTTCATACAAACTTCTTCTTCCGAGCAAACCCTAGTTTCCCCGACCTCTACTTCTTAACCACTACAATAACTTAAAATTCCCAAAATTCCCAATAAGATTCCACCTCAAACTACCAAATCTTTCCTCAAATTTAATCAGGACCCAAGTCTGAAAGCAAAATCACCATCAATTTACAGATTTATACTCACTAACATGACAACTGAGCCCACGGAAGAAAAAAACCCTAGCTTTAGCAAAATTCAGTAAATGGATAGACGGAAAGAACTAACGACTTGATCAATTATGAGATGGAGCTCGTATTCCCGAGGATGAACTTATACTGCTACTGTTGTGGTGGATTCGAAGGCTTTTTTTCGAATGTATTGTTGGAGTTCAGATGGGGGAGAGGGAAGCGCCTTTACTTTTCGAATGATTTGGGGACTTTTTTACATGAAAAAGGTCAAAGTAGGAAAGTCTCGTAACGGGAGCTCCGTTAGTAGAGCCATAGACGGATGCATGTTCGACTGTCTTTGCTCACGCGCACTTGTAGGCGCTCGACTGAAGCTCGTTTGACTTGAGTTTGAGCTTTGCGATTGTGTTCCTTAACTATAGTAGAAAAGAAATGGAAAGAAATAAAAATAAATAGTATTGATGAGGTAAAATGATTTATTAGGATAATTAAGTTTCAACAAATATCAAAAAATACTAGTAAACTAAGGTATTTTGTACACAAAATACAATCTAATTATACATTTCTTTCAAATTACACTTTACGGTAATCGGCTGATTTGATTAATATTATCGGTTAAAATTACTCGATCGGGAAATGTCTTACAAAGATAACTAAGTTTCAAATTTGTTCAAAAAAAAAATCATTCAAGTTTGGTATGTACAAAAAATACTAGCAAAAGTAAGGCCTTTGTACATATAATATCATCCAAGTATAAGTTTTATCCAAATCACACCTTATAGTAATTGTTTGAAGAGTACAAAAGTACAAAAACACATCGTAAATAAGACTAATTGGCTCATATTTCGTTTGTAAAGAGTACAAGAGTTTGAGAGAGTTTACAAAGTTGAAGAGCACAAAAGTTACTCTCGACTCTAATACTTACCCTATTTATAGGGTGTTACAGACACAACAAAAACACAAGGACTAAACATTTTAGTTCGAATTCGACATGTGCCTTGTAAATACATATAGAGTCGAAATCATTCTGATTTCGAACTCTTACAGACTCAAAGTATTTTGATTTTTCACTATCTACATTTCGACCCCTACACCAAGGATAATTCTAGAAACCCTAATGGTCTCTAGAAACCGTCCACCCTATGTGTGGAAGGTTCTGGAGTCTTTTGCTCAACTACTGAACAATTGCATTTTAGTCCCTACGCTTTTAATTAATTTCATTAATCTTAAAATTAATTCCAATTAATTTCAGATTAATTATTAACTAAATATTAATATTTCTAATTAATATATTATTCTCATAATATATTAATAAATTATTTATTTCAATTTATTAATCAAATAATAAATCAACATCTCCCTCCAATAATCATCATGTCCAATTACTAGGTTTGAGGGCAACCCAAAAGGACTGTGATACTATCAATTCAAGTTTATACCAATTATAGTTATAGGCTTAGACACATAACTCAATAGTCTGCCACTTGGATAAGTCTAATAACTATAACTGCTAGTATAATCTTCCAAATTTATTAGCAAATTGTAGCTACCAAAAGTCGTTGTCGAACTCTGGCCCAATCAGTTACATGTCCTACGATAAGTGATCATATAATCCTTCATTCTGCAAGATATCATTCGGACATGTGACATGGAACAGAATCAATCTCATTGTCCAATATTTTGTTTCCCGATTTCAAATTTGTAATGACATAGAACTTCTAATCGAACACATCAATTTAGTCCTGGCCGGGCCCAACACTATAAGTCAACACCAAATCACCGAGGGGCCCAAAGATATTGTTTTTCCCATTAAGACAAAATGAACGAATAAACTTTGACTTATATGTTTGCACCATTTACTCATCAGGTCATGCACAACAATACGTTTTATAACATCAAGCTACTGATGCGTTTACACATCATCAATGCACAACTAACTTGTAAACCATAACTCATATATCTTCGTTTCAAGACTATAAGATGTTATCGTCTCAGAATTACTCTTGATAAATTTCATGAAGTAATTCTCTGAGTGTGGGTTAATCCAATACTTAAATCTCCATTTCAAAGTACTCGTGAACATTGTAGCAATATCATTGATATGTCTAAAACTCTTTAGACAATCTACAATTCAATTCATGACAGTCTTAATTCACTACTTACTTCCAAAAGTACGAACGACTGTGGAATTTGAATAATCGAATTATTCGAGAAGTAAAACATGCAAAATGAAACATAATAATAAACAATTGAAAAAAGGTAGTAAACAAACTCATAAATAATTCTCTATTATTTATTCTCCAAAAGTCAATTACATTTACTTTGTTACAAGTTTCAACTAACTATCTAACTACTAAAACTAATATCATCTTTCAGACCAATGCTCCTAGCATGTTGAACGTGTTTAGCCCTACACAGACCCTTTCTGAGTGGATCTGCAGGATTCTCTTCAGATGATACCCTCTTTACTACAATATGACCTTCTTCTACCTTAAATCTGATGAAATGGTATTTTTTGTCGATATGTCTTGATCTGCCATGATCTTTTGGTTCCTTTATCAAGGCAACCGCTCCTTCATTATCACAGAAAATTTCCATTAGCTCCTTGATGGTTGGAACAACTCTAAGGTCTTTGATGAATTTCTTCAACCAAATTGTTTCCTTTGATGCTTCGCTCGCTGCTATGTACTCTTATTCATAGGTAGAATCAGCCACTATCTCTTGCTTGGAACTTTTCCAAGTAATTGCTCCTCCATTTAAGGTAAACACCTAGTCATATTGAGAACGGAAGTTGTCTCTGTCTGAGAAAGTTGGCGTCACTATACCTGTCACACCCCCAAACCGGAACAGCGGAAACGTTCGGGGAAGGAGGATGTCATGTACAGTATCACAACAACTGTATAATAGTAATCAAATTAAACACAACCATTACATTGATAAAGTATAGCTTTTAGATCTGTTCAATACATAGTTTGTATGACATCAAAAGTGTATAGCAAAAGTATAAAAGACGCGACTCTACAAAGCTTCATCTTCTCAAAACCTGTGGGTGTACCTGTCTACTGGTTTCCTGAGAATACAAGTGATTTTGAAAGTAGGATATGCTATTACGGAATTGTTCCTTGAAAATGTAAGTAGGTTTTCCCAGAAAATCTTATATTTTCTGTTGTAAAATATAGTAGTCTCAATACCCTAAGACCAAAATGTGTAAAAGTTATTGTACCCTGAGATAGTATAATGTAGTTTTAATTCACATAAAACCATGAAAAGTATGTTTTCTCTGTACCGGAATAGTATTCTATATTTGTACTTGTATAAAAACTCTGTAATTATAAATACCTGGATTTACCAGCTGTTTTGTAAAATTATGTATTGTAGTTTCATTATTAATAAAAACTATATGGAGTTGATTACTTATTCATACACTAATCGTATTGTTCAATACCAAATTGTGAGTTGTTATAACCATACTTGATGACCTAAGATGGCCTGAAACGACGTTCTTCAGGCGTCAGAATCGTTATGACATTTGTCACCCCAGGCCTGCTGGCCTAACTGTAGCTAACAGTTAAGGTGTGGGATTGTCAGTCCTGTATAGATCTATACACAAATTCACGCTCTCCCTCCAGGAGACTATGGTTATAATTTCAGGGCTTGGTTGGTACTTAGGTAAGTACTTGAAGTGTGTCTCACAAAGCTATACTAACAGTTACGTGTAGAATAACTGAAAATCACTTTGAAATGAATAATTGTATATGTGATCCATAAACTATACCTAATATAGTTTATATGTTTATTACTGTAGTAAAATCTGAACTTAGTAATAGTAGTGCTTATGTTCCATAAACTATACCAGTTATAGTTTACATGTTCATTTGTATTGTATCTCTGTATTTAGTAACAATGATATACGTGTTCCATAAACTATACATATTATAGTTTATAAGTATGTTCTTGTATCTTTTCTTGAATTAGTAGAATAGTAAGGATGTTCCATAAACTATACCTATTATAGTTTATAAGTGTGTTCCATTTGCAATGAAAGTATTTCTGAAAATTCTCCTTTGCTCATAATGTTACAAAGGTTTAAAGTTTTATACTCATATATCAATAGGTCATATATAATTGAAATTACAAAGACAGTCGGACAAGTAAATTTATGTCACACCCCCAAACCGAGATGGCGGAAACATTCGGGGGTGGAGGACGTCATGTACAGTATCATAACAATGCACAATAGTAAAACAAGCAACAGCATCCATTGCATTAATAATATAGTTAATACATGTGTGTTCTTTGTATTAGTTGTATGACACCAAAATGTATAACAAAAATAAAAGACGAGTCTTGAATATGCTCCGTTTTCTCAAAACCTGTGCAAGTGTACCTGTCTACTGGTTCCCTGAGAATACAAGTTATTTTGAAAGAGAGTATCAACATTTAAGTTGGTGAGTTCATAAGTATTTAGTGTCTAATGTTTGTATTTGTTTCATGAAAATGTTAGTATACTTCCCAGAAAATCCTATATTTTCTACTTAAAATGAAAAGTAGTCTTTTACCCAAGACCCAACTGTTTGTATGTTTTGTTCTCTTGAAATAGTGTAAAATGTATGTTTGTACTTGAAATAGTGTAAATGTATGTTTGTACTTGAAATAGTGTAAATGTATGTTTGTACATATTCGTAACTATTTTTACTAGAAAAATAGTATACTTGTTCATGTGTGAACATTTCTATATGTATGTAATGGAACATAATATCTTTTAGTAGTTTTGTTTAAAATAAAACCACTGAAGAAATGTTTGTCTTGTAAACTGAATCGTTTAGTTAATGTTTAATGTGAATGAGATTATAACCATACTTAATTGACTAGTATAATACATGACGTTCTTCAGGCGTCGAATTAGATATGACATTTGTCACCTGTAGACCAGTCGGTCCCAACTGTAGCTAACAACCAAGGTGCGAGATTGTTAGTCCCGTATAGATCTATACACAAATTCACGCTCTCCCTCCAGGAGACTCTGGTTATAAAACATGACTTAGCAAGGATTTTGCTAAGTACCATAAAGTAGTATTTCACATTCTAGTTAACTTGATTACGTATAGTATGTATATGTTTCTTGTTCTTGAAAATGAGTAGTGTACTTTGTAAAGAAAAGTAATAGTATGTATGTACTGATTCATGTAATGTTTCTCTGATCTAGAAAATAGTATGAATTGATTCTCTAAACTATACCTATTATAGTTTACTAGTATGTTTGTTTGAAGTGTAAATGATTTGGAGAAAAGACTCATTTGCTCAGCATATACAAATGAGTTAAGTATGTTCTTGAAATGAGTTTTAATACTCATGTGTATATTTAGCATGTATAATTACGATTTAGCCGACAGTCGGACTGGTGATCCTACCCCAAGCCCACAACCAAACAAGGAATAGGAGTTAAGGTAATAGCAATAGTCCTGAGTCCGTTAAAGCCTAATTATATATAAATATACAAATGAGTATGATTTTGATAAAAACAGTCATCTAATTAGTTGAAAAACAGTTTGAAATGGTTTTAACAATATTGATATAAACATATGATTTCTTTGATTATTTGCAATTGTATTTAAGTGTTAACACAATTATATTGTGTTTTGCTTGTATTCTCCCCCTAAAAACATTGAAAAAGGTAAATTGTAGGGGTATGAACTCAACTTATGTGAGTGATTCGATTGAAGGTTCAATATAGGATGTTTTTCCACAAGTTAGATCCCGTGACAAAAACGAGTCCTAATAGCATTTCACGCAATATATATGTATATAGGTAGTGAATATAATCGCAAGTATGTTAAGGAAGTAGCCTAATTTGTAAGTTTCACTTACAAAATAAGAGTGTTAGAAGCTATTTGGAAGGTTGTTGAGAGTTTTCGGCCAGCCTTGGGTTTTCGGCCACATGAAGATTCAAGTGGGGTGTTCTTGGTGTTCTTGGTGAAACCAAGATGATCCAAGCGTTTTCGGTTGAACATCACCGAAATGGAAGGTGATTGCTTGATGAAATGAAGAACACTTGATGTTCTTGCCAAGATCCTAAGGAGATACAAGGCTTTTTCGGATGATAGTTGAGAGAGAATGGAGAGTTTTCGGTTGAGGATCTTGAGAGAAAAGAGTGTGTTTTCGGTTAGAAGGTGTAGAAGTGAGGAAGTGTTTTCGGTTCCATGCCCATATAGGAGGATAAGCTGGACGCGACACATGCATGGGTTTGCGAACTGAGAGGATAAGACCAAGGGTTCTCGGTTGGAAACCGTTTGCAGTCCGAGCTTGTTTGCGGTCCAAGGGTTTAGGGCCGAAAATGGTTTTCGGTTGCGAGGCGTTTACGGTCCGAAGAGTTTTCGGTCCGAAACTTGAAGCCTATGCGGGGGTTTTCGGTCCTAGCGAGACTTCTCGGATTTATGCATTTCACTTCCAATTTTTGTAACATTTCTAATAAAAGGTTTAAACACATAGCGATTTTAAATCTAAACTTAATAAGATAGATTAAAACAATAAGTTTGACATTAGTTGACCCAAGTTTGACTTTTACAAGATTAAAAATAACGGGTTGTCACATCATCCCCCCGTTAGAGGGAATTTCATCCCGAAATTAAATCTAAAGTGAAGGCTCATGGACTAGGGAAAAGATGCGGGTATTTTTGTTGCATCTGGTCTTCGCTTTCCCAAGTGAATTCGGCTCCTCGCTTCTCATTCCAGCGGACCTTCACTATAGGAATACGGCTTTGTTTCGTTCTTTTGACTTCCCTATCCATTATTTCTACGGGTTCTTCCACGAAATGAAGGTTCTCGTTTAATTCGATTTCGTCTAGTGGTATCACAAGTGTCTCGTCGGATAGACACTTCTCTAGGTTCGACATGTGGAAGGTAGGGTGTACGTTGTTAAGTTCTTGAGGTAGTTAGAGTTTGTAAGCTACCGGGCTGATTCTAGAAAGAATCTCAAAAGGCCCAATGTACCTTGGATTTAGTTTACCATGCTTTCCGAAGCGTATCATGCCCTTCCAGGGTAAGACCTTCAATAGAACAAGGTCACCAACCTGAAATTCCAAGGGTTTCCATCTTTTGTCTGCGTAACTCTTCTGTCGATCTCTAGAGGCTTTCAATCGTTCACGAATTTGCACAATATTTTCTTTCATTTCTCTGATGATCTCCGAACCAGTGAGAATGCTATCAGGAACTTGTCATTTAGCTAGCTGTGTATTACCCACTTCAGCCCAACACAGAGGTGATCTACACTTTCGGCCGTAAAGAGCTTCGAAAGGGGCAACCTTGATACCAGTATGGTAGTTGTTGTTGTATGAAAACTCGACCAATGGTAAATGTATATCACACAAGCTCTCAGCATGTCTTCTAATGTTTGTATAGTTCTCTCACTCTGTCCATCAGTTTGTGGGTGGTAGGCTGTACTTATGTCCAGCCTAGTCCCCAAGGATTTTTGTAGCGACTGTCAGAATCTTGAGGTGAATCTACTATCTCTGTCATAGATAGTAGATATGGGTACACCATGTAGTCGTATAATCTCTCTAATGTATGTCCTGGTTAGTTTCTCCATATTGTCAGTTTCTTTGATTGGTAGGAAGTGCACGGACTTGGTTAACCTATCAACGATCACCCAAATGGTATCGAGACCACCCATTGTCTTGGGAAACTTGGTTATGAAGTCCATTGTAATTCGCTCCCACTTCCACTCAGGTATCTCCGGTTGTTGTAGTAAACCTGAGGGCTTTTGATATTCTACCTTAACCTTGGCACAAGTAAGACACTTTCCCACAAAGGTAGCAATCTCTGCTTTCATGTTAGGCCACCAATATAACTTTTTGAGGTCCAGATACATCTTGTATGAACCTGGATGAACGGAGTATCGAGTATTTTGAGCTTCGTTCATGACAACGTCTCTGAAACAACCGAGCTTCAGTGTCCAGATCCGATCCATGAGGTAAAGGACTCGGTCATCCTTGACTTCTAAGTTCTTATACATTCCTCTTAGGGTTTCACCTGCCACATTTTCACGTTTCAAGGCTTCCTGCTGAGCCTCCTCAATTTATGTGGACAGATGTGAATGGATAGTCATAGTCAATGCTTTGACTCTACGACCTGAGTACTCCTTCCGACTTAGGGCGTCAGCTACTACATTGGCTTTACTGGGATGATAACGAATTTCGCATTCGTAGTCATTTAGTAGCTCTACCCACCGTCGTTGTCTCATGTTGAGCTCCTTCTGATCGAATATATGTTGAAGGCTTTTGTGATCTGTAAAGATAGTGCTTTTCGTACCATACAAGTAGTGTCTCCAGATCTTTAGAGCAAATACCATTGCTCCCAACTCAAGATCATGAGTAGTGTAGTTGACTTTGTGTGTCTTAAGCCGTCTTGAGGCATAGACGATGACCTTTCCTCGTTGCATAAGAACACAACCAAGCCCTTGGTTGGTGCATCGCAGTACACCACGATATCTTCTATCCCTTCGGGAAGGGACAATATCGGTGCGCTACATAGGGCTTGCTTTAGCGTTTGGAACGCCTTTTCTTGTTTCTCTTCCTAGTCAAAGGTCACACCCTTCTGGGTCAAGGTGGTAAGTAGTTTCGCGATCTTTGAGAAGTTCTGAATGAATCTGTGATAGTAGCCAGCGAGGCCTAAGAATTGACGGATTTCCATAGGCATCCTTGGTGTTGACCAGTTCTCGATGGCTTTGATTTTGGAAGGGTCCACATGAATTCCCTCTCCGCTGACCACGTGACCCAGGAATTCGACTCTCCGAATCCAAAATTCACACTTCGAGAACTTCGCATAAAGTTTTTCTACTCGTTGAGTTTCCAAGATCTGTCGTAAGTGTTGATCATGTTCATCCTTACTGTGTGAGTAGATAAGTATGTCATCAATGAATACTATCACGAACTTATCTAAGTAAGGACGGCACACCATGTTCATTAAATCCATAAACACCGCGGGTGCATTGGTTAATCCGAAAGGCATCACTACAAACTCGTAGTGACCATAACGAGTTCAGAAGGCTGTTTTGGGAACATCTCCCTCTAAAACTCGTAACTAGTGATACCTGGATCTTAATTCAATCTTTGAAAAGTAGCTTGCTCCTTGAAGTTGGTCGAACAGGTCGTCTATCCGTAGTAGAGGGTATCGGTTCTTAATGGCCAGTTTGTTTAGCTCGCGATAGTCGATGCACATACGGAACGATCCATCCTTCTTCTTCACGAACAAGACCGGTGCTCCCCAGGTTAAGAAGCTCGGTCTGATGAATCCCTTACTGAGCAATTCGTTCAGTTGACTGGATAGTTCCTGCATCTCTGCTGGTGCTAGACGATAGGGCGATTTGGCTACAGGGGTAGCTCCAGGAATTAAATCGATTCTGAACCCGACTTGGCGTTCTGGTGGCACTCCAGGAAGATCTTCGGGAAAGATGTCGGGAAAATCACAGACCTCGGGAATGCTCTTTATGTCTTTCACTTCTTGATTTCTGTCAACCACGTGTGCTAAGAACGCATGGTATTCCTTTCGTAAGTACTTTCGGGCTTGAATATTCGAGATGATTCAAAGGTTCGTGTCTGGTTTGTCGCCATAGATAACTAGGGTTTCGCTATTGGGTAGATTAAGACGAACGACTTTCTCAAAACATAGGATGTCAGCACGATGGAGACTCAACCAATCCATGCCGATGATGACGTCGAAACTTTTTATTGAGACAGGCATGAGGTCGATTTGAAATGAATAGCTATCTAGAGTGAGGGTGCATCCTATGTATATATCGTTAGTGCTCTCAGTCTTCCCGTTAGCCATTTCTACGATGAACGTTTCTTTTAGTGCTTGTGGTTGTTGTTTAAGTAAGTGTTTAAATTTTTGATTCACGGAACTCCTCTCCGATCCACTATCAAAGAGTATGCATGCATATGATTTATTGAGGAGAAACGTACCCGTGACCACCGTAGGGTCTGCCATGACTTCTTCATGACCAATCGCCAAAACTCTCCCTACTCCACCAGTATTCCCTGCTTTTGGACAGTTCCTTTTGTAGTGTCCAACTTCACCGCACCAGTAGAAGGCCTGGCCTACTCCACTACCAGGGACCTGGGTGATTGGTCTTGCCGGTGCCTTACAGAAACGAGCAGTGTGCCCCTTATTGTTGCAGTTAGCACACTGCATCTCCCGGCAGGGTCCGTTGTGATGGAAGTTGCACTTGCTGCATTTCGGCAGACTTCCAGCATACTGTTTTGCTGTTTCAGGGACAACAGGGGTCGTTGCGGCATGAACAGCCACAATCTGCTGTTTCTTGGCGGGGTTTTATGCCGATTGGTTCTTCTTTCTGTCCCAAAACTTTCTCTTGTTGTCGATCGCTTTGGCTTGTTCTGGGACATGGGTTGTTACTTGCGAACGGACTCCATGGTCAATGAGTCTCTTTGCCAAGCGTTTGGCACTATCGAATGTAGAGGGGTTTGAAGACAATACGTTCCCCTGAAATGGAGGTAACAGTCCCCAGATGTACCTCTCAATCTTCTTGCTTTCCGTGGGGACCATCCCCGGACATAGAGCCACTAGATCACTAAACCTAGTAGTGTAAGCTACTATGTCAGAGCCTTTCATAGTAAGGCCCCAAAGTTCCTGCTCTAGTTTCTGTACTTCACCCCTCAGGTAGTATTCCCCCATCATCAGATCTTTCAGTGTCTCCCAACCCATTGAGTTAGCCACTGTGAGTATAAGTGACTTGACATGGCTATTCCACCATGTGAGGGCCCTGTCGGAGAAGGTGCAGGCAGCAAATTTCACTTTGCTTCCTTCAAGGCAGGAGCAGATCTCGAAAATAGACTCTGTTTTCTCAAACCATTGTGATAGAGTAATGATTCCCCCACTACCATTAAAGGTTTTGGGTTTGCAGTTGGTGAAGTCCTTGTATAAACACTCCCTAGGGTGTCCATGACTATCTCCTTGGGTAGAGTTAATACCCGTTCTACCCCCACTAGCACCGCTAGTGTTGATCTGAGTTAAGGCTGCCATCACAGCCACATTTACTGCAGCTTGAAAAACTACAGGATCGAATTGTGGTGAAGGTGGTGGTGGTTGAGTTGAAGTTATTGGTGGATTGTTGTTGAACCGTCTATTGGATTTACGAGGAGGCATCTTTTAACTATAAGTTTATAAAAATGGAGATAATGGTAAGATGCCAATAGTGATTATAATGTGATTGTTCCTTAAACTAAATTACCCTATTTCAACATGTATTAGTTTAAGTGTTTGCAATAGAGGTCTATCATTAGAAAGTGAATGAATTTGGATAGAAACCTTTAAGAGAATTAGATGCCTGTCAATTCCATTGGTATTATAGATGTATATAGTTCGGGAAAATTTGACCTTGAAGTAGGTCTACAACATACCAACTTACATGAGAAAACCTTGACATCATACAGACCTATCGAAAGTGAAATTTCGAGGTCTAATCATAAACAGGAAAATAACGCTAGAGTCTATAAGTAGACTTAATCTATATCCAAAAGAGTGAGTAGAGTATGCCCTACTCGCGAGGAGTGTTGTTCTGCTTAGTACTAGTTCTAACCCTAGGTTCAGCCAACTGGTGTTCTGTTTGCCACACACGCCTTTCCAATGCTACTTGGTGTTGCCGAAGTTCTCTAACTTCAGATCGGCGGGCAGTCAGTTCCCTCTGTAGTGCATCAGTGTGAGTCCTTGTTAACTCCTGGTCTTCACTCAGGTGGCAGAGGCGAACTGTATTGACTCTCGAGTTAGCACCAACCTCCATGACTTGGTTGATGGCCGCTCTTCCTTATTCATCATTGCGAGCAACACGACGAATCAAGATAGGGAGGATTCTGTCAGCTGAGCCTCCCTCGCTTAGGTTGTAGAAGCTTCAGTCCCCATTATAAGGAGGGGGTTGTTCCTATTCGTGACTCCACCTTCCCAAGTTTACTACCCACAGAGGCGTCGAGCCTTGAAAATCCTGTCGAGGGTTAGGATTTTGGGCAACTTGAGGTGGATCATAGACCTCTAGTTCTGAGTCGGAGTCTTCTTGAACTTCCTCTTCGTTTTCTTCCTCAGAACTCTCCTCGAGGTCTTCTTCTACTGGGACTACAGGGTTATCTTCTTCTGGTTCAGCTTCGATCCATCCACCGTTCCCTTGATTGGGAAAGTACGGGTCTCCCGGTAGATGAAATCCAACCATGTTATCTATGCGAGAATAGGGATGTAAGAGACATATAATAGATGTATTCCTAAAGATATTTATAGGGGTGATCCTTACCAGTTACTCCTATACTTACGTAGTGCGTACCAGCTAGATATAATTAAGATAGAATAGAACTTCGAATAAGTGACCCAACTCTAAGACCACAACCAAACAAGGAACAAGAAGTAAAGTGAAGTTCACAGATTCTAAGTCTATAGCATCTTAGTGATATATAACCTTAGCGTATCCACTCATCAACTATAGATCTACTAGTAAGGGTCTTTTTAGTTTTCACATAAGTAAATTATAGTACCACAAAATACTCCTATAGTATTTTAAGTTTATGTTAAGTTCTAGTGTTTCTTTGTGGTAAGTTTTTAGACTTGTTGCAACACCACAACCATTCCTAGGCATATGCTAATCACTTCTCGGATAGATATAGTTGATCAGGTTATATCAATCCCATACCTGATTATATATCCCCAAGCCTACTCGTGCTGTTCAACAATCATAATACTTTTGTTCTGTTCTAGTATGACACTGTTCTGGTATGTATGCATGTATGTATACTTTAGTAAAATATTTGTTATATTTATAAAGTATAACTCTTGGTCAGAGTATTTTAATCCCGTTGTATTTATAGTTGTATATCTTTTATGGGTTGATATACTCAGTTCACTATAAACAATGCTTTGATACCAATCTGTCACATCCCCAAACCGAGATGGCAGAAACATTCGGGGGTGGAGGACGTCATGTACATTATCATAACAATGCACAATAGTAAAACAAGAAACAACATCCATTGCATTAATAATATAGATAATACATGTGTGTTCTTTGTATAGTTGTATGACACCAAAATGTATAGCAAAATAAAAGACGAGTTTGTCTTGTCAACTGAATCGTTTAATGCAATGCACAATAGTAAAACAAGAAACAACATCCATTACTAGAAAAATAGTATACTTGTTCATGTGTGAACATTTCTGTATGTATGTAATGGAACATAATATCTTTTAGTAGTTTTGTTTAAAATAAAACCACTGAAAAAATGTTTGTCTTGTCAACTGAATCGTTTAGTTAATGTTTAATGTGAATGAGATTATAACCATACTTAATTGACTAGTATAATACATGACGTTCTTCAGGCGTCGAAAAAGATATGACATTCATCACATGTAGACCAGTCGATCCCAACTGTAGCTAACAACCAAGGTGCGGGATTGTCAGTCCCGTATAGATCTATACACAAATTCACGCTCTCCCTCCAGGAGACTCTGGTTATAAAACATGACTTAGCAAGGATTTTGCTAAGTACCATAAAATAGTATTTCACATTCTAGTTAACTTGATTACGTATAGTATGTATATGTTTCTTGTTCTTGAAAATGAGTAGTGTACTTTGTAAAGAAAAGTAATAGTATGTATGTATTGATTCATGTAATGTTTCTCTGATCTAGAAAATAGTATGAATTGATTCTCTAAACTATACCTAATATAGTTTACTAGTATGTTTGTTTGAACTGTAAATGATTTGGAGAAAAGACTCATTTGCTCAGCATATACAAATGAGTTAAGTATGTTCTTGAAATGAGTTTTAATACTCATGTGTATATTTAGCATGTATAATTATGATTTAGCCGACAGTCGGACTGCTGATCCTACCCCAAGCCCACAACCAAACAAGGAACAGGAGTTAAGGTAATAGCAATAGTCCTAAGTCCGTTAAAGCCTAATTATATATAAATATACAAATGAGTATGATTTTGATAAAAACAGTAATCTAATTAGTTGAAAAACAGTTTGAAATGGTTTTAACAATATTGATATAAACATATGATTTCTTTGATTATTTGCAATTGTATTTAAGTGTTAACACAATTATATTGTGTTTTGCTTGTATTTTCCCCCTAAAAACATTGAAAAAGGTAAATTGTAGGGGTATGAACTCACCTTATGTGAGTGATTCGATTGAAAGTTCGATATAGGATGTTTTTCCACAAGTTAGATCCCGTGACAAAAAGGAGTCCTAATAGCATTTCACGCAATATTATATGTATATAGGTAGTGAATATAATCGCAAGTATGTTAAGGAAGTAGCCTAATTTGTAAGTTTCACTAACAAAATAAGAGTGTTAGAAGCTATTTGGAAGGCTGTTGAGAGTTTTCGGCCAGCTTTGGGTTTTCGGCCACATGAAGATTCAAGTGGGGTGTTCTTAGTGTTCTTGGTGAAACCAAGATGATCCAAGCGTTTTCGGTTGAACATCACCGAAATGGAAGGTGATTGCTTGATGAAATGAAGAACACTTGATGTTCTTGGCAAGATCCTAAGGAGATACAAGGCTTTTTCGGATGATAGTTGAGAGAGAATGGAGAGTTTTCGGTTGAGGATCTTGAGAGAAAAGAGTGTGTTTTCGGTTAGAAGGTGTAGATGTGAGGAAGTGTTTTCGGTTCCATGCCCATATAGGAGGATAAGCTTGATGTGACACATGCATGGGTTTACGAACCGAGAGGATAAGACCGAGGGTTCTCGGTTGGAAACCGTTTGAGGTCCGAGGGTTTAGGGCCGAAAATGGTTTTCGGTTGCGAGGCGTTTACGGTCCGAAGTGTTTTTGGTCCGAAACTTGAAGCCTATGCGGGGGTTTTCGGTCCTAGCGAGACTTCTCGGATTTATGCATTTCACTTCCAATTTTTGTAACACTTCTGATAAAAGGTTTAAACACATAGCGATTTTAAATCTAAACTTAATAAGATAGATCACAACAATAAGTTTGACATTAGTTAAACCAAGTTTGACTTTTACAAGATTGAAAATAACAGGTTGTCCCAATTTACCCTAAGCCCACAACCAAACAAGGAACAGGAGTTAAGGCGAAAACACCAGTCCTAAGCCTGTTGAAACAGTTGAGATAATTTAGAATAGCTTGAAACAGTTTAAAATAGCTTGTAACGTTGGAAATTATTTGATATCATTTGGATGTTAACACAAAAATTCCTTATGTTGTACTTGTATTCCCCCCTAAAAACATGGAAAAACAGTGAAAACGTAGGGGTATGAACTCACCTCGAATGCGCGTTCGTGTTTAAATAGCGATTTGTTGAGACGATCCTCGGGCAAGCGTATGTGCGAATATCGTTATCCTAAAAATAATTGTATCTGACGTCGTATTTAAATTAATAAGATATTAATTTAAATAATAGGTTAAATAATGATTTAAATAATAATTAAAGTGTTAGACAACACTTTAATTATGTAAGGAATACTTACAAAATTATTTGAAATTATTTAGAGTGTGATAGGCATTTTCGGTGAGCAAAAGGGGTTTTCGGTGTGTTCTTGGGTGTTTTCGGTTGGATGCTTGAAGATTTGAAGATATTGATGAATGTTCTTGCTGTTCTTGGTGAAACAAGAAGATCTAGGCAAGAATCTTATGAATATATGTCGTTTACGGATGATACTTGGGAGCAAAAAGGGAAGTGTCCACGGTTGGGAAATTGAGAAATGAATTGTGTTCACTGCCAAACACTTATATATAAAGAGGGTTTTCATTCCTAATGGCCTCAAACATTTGTTTTTGGTCCAATATAATGGGCTTAATAGGGTTTTCGATGGAATAATAGCCCAAAAGAAGAGTTTGCGGTCAAAAGTGGGACCCTTCGCATGATGCTGACCGAAATCAGTTTTCGGTCCGAAGGAAAAGGTGGACCTCCTGCGAGATTTCGGTGGAAAATGGCTGTTTTCGGTGGGAAGGTGGGGTCCGAAGTGAGAGTTCTCGGATGAGTGGTAGGGGCATTTGAGGGTTTGCGGTTGGGATGCATTAAATCCAAATTTTAAAAACACTTATATAAAAACATTATTTCTATATTTTAAAAATCAACATTTAACCCTTATAAACTTAATAAAATAAATAAAACTTAGTTTTTATTTAGAGGGTTTGATTTTTATTGACTTTTGTTGACTTTTATTGACTTAAAAATAACTGGTTGTTACATTATCCCTCCGTTAGACGGAATCTCGTCCCACAATTCTTTCTATAGCGTACATCATGGACTAGGGAAAAGATGCGGGTACTTTTGTTGCATCTGATCTTCTCGCTCCCAAGTGAATTCAGGCCCCCGTTTGGCATTCTAGCGAACCTTCACTATTGGTATGCGACTTTGTTTTGTTCGCTTGACTTCCATAACAATGATTTCTATTGGTTCTTCCTTAAAGTTAAGACTCTTGTTTATCTCGATTTCATCGAGTGGAATCACTAGAGTCTCGTCGGATAGGCATTTCTTTAGATTTGATACGTGGAATACAAGGTGTACGTTATTAATTTCTTATGGTAGACGGAGTTTGTAAGCTACTGGGCCGATTCTAGCAAGAATCTCGAACAACCCGATGTACCTTGGATTTAGTTTTCCACGCTTTCTGAAGCGTATCATGCCCTTTCCAAGGTGAGACCTTCAACAGAACGCGGCCACCCACCTGGAATTCTAAGGGTTTCTGTCTCTTGTCCGCGTAGCTCTTTTGTCTATCCCTAGAGGCTTTCAGTCATTCTCGGATTTGAAGGATCTTTTCTGTGGTTTCTCGAATGATCTCCGGGCCAGTGAGAGTGATGTCACGGACTTGCCCTTTAGCTAGTTGTGTGTCACCCACTTCAGCCCAACACAGAGGGGATCTACACTTACGACCATAAAGGGCTTCGAACGGGGCAGCCTTGATGCTAGAGTGACAACTATTGTTGTAGGAGAACTCGACAAGTGGCAAATGGGTATCCCATGCTTTAACAAAGTCGATCACACATGCTCTCAACATGTCTTCTAGGGTTTGGATAGTTCTCTCACTCTGCCCATCGGTTTGTGGGTGGTAGGCTGTACTCATATCCAGCCTAGTTCCCAGAGATTTCTGTAGTGACTGCCAAAACCATGAGGTGAATCTACTGTCTCTATCGGAGATAATAGACATTGGCATACCATGCAGTCGTACTATCTCTCTGATGTAAGTCCTGGTCAGTTTCTCCATCTTGTCTGTTTCCTTTATTGGCCGGAAGTGAGCGGATTTGGTTAATCTATCGACGATTACCCAAATAGTGTCATGACCATCCTTAGTTTTGGGCAACTTGGTTATGAAATCCATTGTAATCCGCTCCCACTTCCACTCGAGTATCGCCGGCTGTTGAAGTAAACCTGAGGGCTTTTGATACTCTACCTTGACTTTGGCACAAGTTAGGCACTTTCCCATGTAGGTAGCAATCTCGGCTTTCATGTTCGGCCACCAATAAAGTTTCTTGAGATCCAGATACATCTTATCTGAACCAGGTTGAACGGAAAATCGAGTCTTGTGGGCTTTATTCATGACAACGTCTCTATAGCGACCAAACTTCGGTGTCCAAATCCGGTTCATGAAGTAACGAACTCCGTCACCCTTGATTTCTAAGTTTTTCTCCATTCCTCTTAAGGCTTCATCTACCACATTATCCGACTTCAAGGATTCTAGCTAAGCCTCTTTGATCTGTGTGGACAGATGTGAAATGGTATCAACATAACATGATTGTCTTACTAGCAACATTTATTTTTTTTGGAAAAATACCTAAGTTTTGTAGGGTGTTTTGACATACCCAAAATTTTGTTGAGATCTTTGTAAACAAAATATTCTATTGTTGTTGTGACTTAAATATTGTCACTAGTTCCACCAAAATCTCATATAAATCCATGAAATCTATTATGTCTCAATGTTTGCACAAGTTTTAATGGTAAAAGTATTTTTAACCACAATTTACCATTTTGGTGTAACTCATCATATTTTTACCTAGGAATTTTATGTTATGTCTAACATAATACCATAATATGTAGGACTCCACAAAGATAACTTAGTTCTAACATCACGAGATTTGTAAAATCTTAAGTTTATGAAGTATTAACATGAAATAATATCATTTCAACACACATAAACACCTAAACATACAAATACATGCAATTATCCAAGGATTTAGACAAGATTTGACTTGTATTCCCCCCCAAAAGAATGAAAACTTGAAAAGAGTAGGGTATGAAGCTCACCTTGGGTGTTTTTGTAAGAAGGTTTGAAGTGTGGAATAGAGTTTGTAAGCCAAAACTCTAAGATTTTCCTTGAAGAACACTTGAAGTTTCTAACACCTTATGAAGAGTCACACACTAAATTTTGTGTGTAAATGGAATGAAATGAACACAAATAAGTGTAAAAACACAAGGAGTTTGTAGAAGTACTTACCAAGACGCAAAAATCACTTAGATGATGAAGTTATTTGAAGAACTACACCCTTGTTCTTGAGAGAGTTTGAAAGTGGATAAAGTATCAGAGAGGAAATGAGAGAAAAGAACAGAGTGCAAATGAATTGGATAAGTATTTAGTCGTGGATTATAAGATGTAGAAGTGGCATGAATGCATGTTGGGTATTTAGGATATTTGCATTGTAATTCGGTGGATAATAAGAGGTAAGGCCAACTTTAGTTTCCAATGCACTTTTTATGTACTGAAATCTATTAACAAATTGATATTTCACTGGAAAGTCCATGATTTTGACCGAACACATATTATTTTAATCAAGGTATGACCGATTTTAGTTTCCCAGGATAACTTTTACGTATGCGAAATATATTAAACAAATGATATCTCATTGGAAAGTCCTTGAATTGACCGAACACATAATAAATATCCCAAGCATGACCGATTTTAACCCAATTTAAATAGAATTTGGTTTTAAAAGTTTGGAAATGAGGAAATCGGTCCTATATGGCCATTATATGGAGACTTCGGTCCTTATATATATATATATATATATATATATATATATATATATATATATATATATATATATATATATATATATATATATATATATATATATCAGAAATCCGGTCCTTAAAGACTCCTATCTAGAGAAATCGGTTTTGGTTAGGCTTCTTAGGGTGTGTTCGGTTTTAAGAAGGCCCATATCACACTTTATAAGGTGTGTTCGGTCATGGGAAAACCATGGCCGGACACCTAATTAACTTCTCTCAAAATTACAACTTTGGTCCTTCTTGGTTTATTATGACATTTAATAAAGTGTGGCTTCAATGTTTCACATGTTTTGCTTATGGGTGTACTCAAAATAGGTTCATCTTTAACTTAACATAATCTATTTTAATCATGATACATACAAAGAGTGTTGGTGCAAGCATACAATCGTAAACCAAAATTGCTAGTTGTGACATCATCCCCCCGTTAGAGGGAATTTCGTCTTGAAATTCATTCGAGAGTAGTCACTAAGAACTAGAGAAGAGGTGAGGGTATTTTTGCATCATCTGGTCTTCACGTTCCCATGTGAACTCTGGACCGCGTTTGGCGTTCCATTGAACCTTTACAATAGGAATACAACTTTGTTTAGTTCGCTTCACTTCCCTGTCCATTATCTCTACTGGCTCTTCAACAAAATGAAGGTTCTCGTTGATCTCGATCTCATCAAGGGGAATAATGAGAGTTTCGTCCGATAGACACTTCTTTAGATTTGATACATGGAAGACAGGGTGTACATTCCAGAGGCTTTTTCCTTTTTTCTGCATAATTTTTCTGTCGATCCCTGGATGCCTTCCGACGTTCCCTAATCTGAAGAATCTTCTTAGTGGTTTCCCTGATGACTTCTGGTCCGGTTAAAGTGTTGTTGGGTACCAGTCCCCTGGCCACTTGAGTGTCTCCCACTTCTGCCCAACACAAGGGTGATCTGCATTTTCGTTTATAAAGGGCTTCAAAGGGAGCAACCTTAATGCTCGTGTGATAGCTATTATTGTACGAGAATTCAACGAGTGGCAAATGAGCATCCCATGCCTTGCCGAAATATATCACACAGACCCTGAGCATATCTTCCAAAGTTTGGATGGTCCTTTCACTCTGACCATTGGTTTGGGGATGGTAGGCGGTGCTCATATCGAGCTGAGTTCCCAACAATCTTTGGAGTGACTGCCAAAATCGTGATGTAAACCGACTATCTCTGTCAGAGATAATAGGTATCGGCATGCCATGCAATCTCACCACCTCCTTTATGTATATCCGAGTTAATCTCTCCATTTTGTATGTTTCTTTTATTGGTAGGAAATGGGCGGATTTTGTCAACCGATCGACAATCACCCAAATGGCATCCAATCCTTCTGCCATATTGGGTAACTTGGTTATAAAATCCATTGTTATCCTCTCCCATTTCCACTCGGGTATCACTGGTTGCTGTAATAATCCCGAGGGCTTCTGATATTCTACCTTAACCTTTGCACAAGTCAGGCACTTGCTCACGTAGGTAGCAATTTTTGCCTTCATGTTTGGCCACAACTAATGTTGTTTGATGTCCAGGTACATCTTATCGGAATCCGGATGGACGGAGTATCGCGTCTTGTGTGCTTCGTTCATGATCACGTCTCTAAATCCTCCAAATATTGGAATCCAGATTCGACTCATGAAGTAGTAAGCTCCGTCTGCTTTGACTTCAAGGTTCTTATCCATTCCATGAAGTGTTTCATTCGCGACATTCTCCGGCTTCAATGCCTCCAATTGAGCTTCCTTAATTTGTAAAGTTAAGTGGGAGTGGATGGTCATTGGTCGTGTTTTCACTCGGTGACCCGAGTATTCTTTTCTGCTTAAGGCATCAGCCACCACGTTAGCCTTGCCTGGGTGGTACTTGATCTCGCATTCATAGTCATTCAGCAGTTCGACCCATCGCCGCTGCCTCATGTTCAGCTCTTTTTGGTTCAGGATATGCTGGAGGCTTTTGTGATCTGTGAAGATGGTGCACTTTGTACCATAAAGGTAGTGCCTCCAAATTTTTAGGGCGAAGTCCACAACTCCCAGCTCGAGATCGTGGGTGGTGTAACTTACTTCATGTGTCTTCAATTTCCTGGACGCGTAAGCTATCACTTTTCCACGCTTCATAAGAACACAGCCTAACCCTTGATTCGAAGTGTCGCAATATACTACGAAATCTTCGGTTCCCTCTGGTAAAGATAGTACTAGAGCACTACAGAGGGCTCGCTTCAAGGTTTGGAAAACAGCTTCTTGTTTGACCGTCCAGTTGAAGGGTACGCCTTTTGGGTTAGAGTGGTGAGGGGCTTGGCTATCTTGGAGAAGTTCTGAATAAACCTTCGGTAGTAGCCTGCAAGACCCAAGAATTGTCGGATTTTTGTTGGTGTCTTCAGAATCGTACAGCCTTCAATATCCTTGATTTTGGAAGGATCCACATGAATTCCTTCCTCGCTGACTACATGGACCAAGAAGTTTACACTGCGAATCCAGAACTCGCATTTGGAGAGTTTTGCATATAGCTTTTCAGCTCTCAGAGTTTCCAAGATCTGCCAGAGGTGCTGACCGTGCTCCTCCTTACTTAGAGAGTATATGAGTATATCATAAATGAATACAATTACAAAATTATCAAGGAATGGACGGCAGACTCGATTCATGAGGTCCATAAATGTTGCGGGGGCATTTGTCAGACCGAAGGGCATAACAACGAATTCGTAATGGTGGTATTGGGTTCGGAAAGCAGTTTTTGGAATATCCTCTTCCCGGACTCGGAGCTGATGATAACCGGATCTTAGATCTATTTTAGAGAAATAACTAGCTCCTTGAAGCTGGTCGAATAGATCATCAATTCGTGGGAGTGGGTATCGGTTTTTGATGGTGAGCTTGTTCAATTCCCGATAGTCGATGCATATTTTGAAGGATCCGTCCTTCTTCTTGACAAACAAGACCGGAGCTCCCCAGGGTGAGAAGCTCGGCCTGATGAATCCTTTGTTCAGAAGTTCGCTTAATTGACTGGATAGCTCCTGCATTTCGGCGTGAGCTAACCTGTAGGGTGATTTGGCAATTGATGTGGCTCCCGGTATTAGGTCAATTCGAAATTCGACCTGTCTTTCTAGGGGTATTCCCGGAAGGTCTTCAGGAAATACAACCGAAAATCCACATGCCACTGAGATATCTTTGAGGTTTATTTCCTCTTTTGTTTTATCCACAACGTGAGCGAGGAAGGCGTAATTTTTCTGGTGCAGACATTTTTGTGCCTTGATGCACGAGATAAGGCAGAGATTGGCACCAGGTTTATCACCGTAGATTATTAGGGTTTCACGATTGGGGAGGTGAAGGCAAACGACCTTCTCGTGGCACATAATATCAGCATGGTGGGGGCTTAACCAATTCATGCCAATTAGCACATCAAAACTCCTAATATTAACTGGCATCAAATCTATTAAAAATGAGTGGTTATTCAGCGTTAACGTGCATCCTACATATATATATATATATATATATATATATATATATATATATATATATATATATATATATATATATATATATTGGTTGTTTCAGTCTTCCCATTAGCCATCTCCACCGTGAAGGCTTCATTTAGCTTTTGGGGTTGTTGATTTAGTAGGTGTTCGAATTTATGACTCACAAAACTCCACCCAACAGCACTATCAAATAAAATACATGCGTAAGTGTTGTTGAGGGGAAACGTATCGGTAACCACTGCCGGGTCCTACACAGCTTCCCCTTGTCGCATGGCTAGAACTCTGTTTGTTCCTCCTTCATTTCGGTTGCTTGCCTTGGGACAGTTCCTTTTATAGTGGCCGGTCTCCCCGCACCCGTAACATGCTTCACCTGCCCTGGCATTGCTGGGTTGGTTGTTTTGTTGCTGCCAAGATCTACAATACCGGGCAGTGTGCCCTTTTCGATTGCAGTGAGTGCACTGCAAGTCTCGACATGCGCCGTGGTGGTGGAAGCTGCATTTGTCACACTTCGGTTGAGTGCCTGCATAAGGTCTTGCAGGTGTTGGTGTGGTCGACGTTGGTGCGACTGGGGTTGGTGTGCTCTTAGTGGTAGCAGCATGAACTGCTACGGTTTGTTGTTTCTTGGATGATTCTTGATTATGACGCCCTTTTCTTTTGTTTCCCCTGTTGCCCCTGTTGTTGCCCTCTTTCTTTGTTACAGCGCCAGAAGTTTTCGCGCTTTTTCCATCCCCATGGTCGTATAATTTTTGTTCCAGATGCTTGGCACTATCGAAGGTCGAGGGGTTCGCAGCGATCACGTTCCCCTGGATTGGAGGTGTTAACCCCCAAATAAAGCGTTCAACCTTTTTGCCCTCTGATGTTATCATTCCAGGGCACATAAGTGCCAGCTCACTGAATCTAGCGATGTATGCTTCGATATCAGAGTTTTATACGGCCATGTTCCACAATTCCTGCTCAAGTTTTTGAACTTCGCCCCAGGGACAGTATTCTTCCAGCATCATCGACTTAAGATCTTCCTATGACATGGCGTTGGCGACCGGGAGAGTAAGGGCTTTGATGTGGCCGTTCCACCACGATAAAGCCCTGTCAGCAAAGGTACATGCAGCGAATTTCACCTTGTTCTCCTCGGAACAGCCGCAGATTTCGAAAATCGATTCAATTTTCTCAAACCATATAGTGAGAGCTATTACGCCCCCACTCCCATTAAAAGTCTTCGGTTTTGCATTCATGAAATCTTTATAAGTGCTAGTTTTTGGTTGTCCTTGAAGATCACCGTTACTGGAACTTCCGGTCCCTTGACCGTTCCCTCCCTCATTGTTGCCCTGGTTAATGTGTACTAAAGCTGCCGTGACTCCTGTTGAGACCGCCGCCTGGAAAGCAACAGAGTTCGTCTCCGGAGGAGGCGGCGGTGTAGGTGGTACTCTAGTGTTCTTGCAAATATTTCCTCTTACCATCTCTTACGATGAGCGTCCTCTGGCGGAGCTTGTGAGGAGGTAGACGTGCCTTGCAACTAGGCTAACCGACGTTCGACAATCCGCACACGCTCCTCCAGAGCAGCGTGCCTCTCCTGGTATTTCCTGACCTCCGCTCGCGCAGTGGCAAGGTCTTCCATGAGTCGCTCCATTGGATAGAAGTCTCGCTCCAAGTCTCGTGTGCGAGCATCCGTAACCTGCATAGCCGCTCGCATTTGCATCACCCGGTCGGCAGTTACTTGATCCTGGTCGCCGATGTCCCTAATACGCCTGACCATGACAGGAAGTGCGTGATCCGCTGGTCCTCCATGGTGGAGGTTGTAGAAACCTCGGTTCATCCCAACTGGCGGTTGCTGACCCTGGCGTCGGCCCCACCTCTCAATATCGTCAGCTCAAGGAGGTATAGGGCCATTGTAGCCCATTCTATGCGGTGGTGCTCTTGCCATGTAGGGAGGGTTTATAACTTCGGACTCTGCGTCTGATTCATCGTCCTCCTCAACCTCCTTATCGCCATCTTCCTCGATCTCTTCTTCGACGTCCCCTTCTTCCAACTCTATCGGATCCTCGGGGTCTTCCTTCGGGTCTTCCTCGATCCAACCCCCATTCCCCTGATTGGGGAAGTAAGGGTCTCCGGGGAGGTGAAAGCCTGCCATGTCGTCTGTACGAGAATATATAAGTACGAGAAAATAGATGGAATGTCAAAATACTCCTATAGTATTTTTACTTCTTTAGTTTTGTTCTCAGACTCTTGTGGTTTTAAGTTGGTAAGTTTTAGATTTTTCGTTCACCTCGACCACTCTTAGACACATGTTGGTCATATCTCGAATAAATATAGTTGATCAGGCTATATTTACTTTAGATATGATTACATAACTGTCAAAGTTTAGTCTCGATGTCCAACTCCTCTAAGGACTTTTATTTGTTTCCCATATTAAGATTCTACTGATAATATTCTCACAGGTAAGTATACTTTTTATAAAATACTTGTATTTTGAAAGCATACTTTTATTCAGAGTGTTTTAGTCCCATTGTGTTTATAGTTGTATATCTTGTAAGGTTAGATATACTAGTTCACTATAAACAATGCTCTGATACCAATTTGTCACACCCCCGAACCAGGACGGCGGAAACGTTCGGGGGCGGTTGACATCATTGAGTAATATCATAGCAGTTGAATATAAACGATACATAGCAACCAAACATCATACAATACAATATACCAACATTCATTGTTTACAAAGTGTATTTGTTCCTTGACTACAAAAAAATCACCAAAAAGTATGATGTCTCTAAAATAGTAACATGTCCAGATCCGAGGCTCGAGTGCCTGTTCATTGAGTTCCTGAGAATACAAGTCGTTTTGAAAAGCGTCAAAATAGAATGTTGGTGAGTTCATAAGCATAGTTGTAGAAAACTTTGTATTATCTTTGTTCATAGTAAGTTGTAAAACTCCAGAAAATCCAATATTTTCTATTAAAAGTAGTTTGTGAGTCTCGTTCCAAAATCATGTATAATTGCATGCAAATTCTTTAGTTTCCTTTGTTCATTTCTGAAAAGAGGGTGTTCCCAGAAAATCCTATATTTTCTGTATATAAAAGATGTTGTGGTCTTAAAACCCTAAGACCGAAATTGTGAAATCAGTTTACAAAATATACGAAACATAGTTCTGTATTTTATAAAACTAGCAGAGTGTATATTCTTTGTTCATAGTAAGTTGTAAAACTCCAGAAAATCCAATATTTTCTATAAAAAGTAGTTTGTGAGTTTCGTTCCAAAATCGTGTATAATTGCATGCATATTCTTTATTTTTCCTTTGTTCATTTCTGAAAAGAGGGTGTTCCCAAAAAGTCCTATATTTTCTGTATATAAAAGATGTTGTGGTCTTAAAACCCTAAGATCGAAATTGTGAAATCAGTTTACAAAATATACGAAACATAGTTTTGTATTTTATAAAACTAGCAGAGTGTATATTCTTTGTAAATTCGAGTGCTAATAGGACCCTACTCTATGTGAGTCGTTACAACCATACTAATATGACGAGAACGCATGTCCCGACGTTTCTTCAGGCGTCAGCTACTATGAAAGATATTTGTCACCTTAGACTGGCATGTCTAGCTGTAGCGAACAACACATGTGTGTGGTGTCAACCCCGTATAGATCTATACACAATTATCCCGCTCCCCTTCCAGGAGACTCTGGTTATAACTACATGACTTACAATGTACACTAGGTAGGTACGGTGAAGAAAACAAAACAAATCTCACAAGAGCCTTAACGGAATTTACACGAGTTTTGACTCTCATTATTAAATATTGCAATTAATGTTTTCCTTGTGTAAAGTTATGACTGCAGCTTTATGACACGCGTTTTACTGCTTTATGACATATAGCTTAAAGTTTTATGATGGACATTTTATGACACGCATATATTACTGTCATAAAAACTCTGTTTTGTATACCGACTTAATAAAATTATTTATCTTGATAATTATAAATAATCACTAATAGTTTGTCAACTTGAAAAAGGTTATGAATATGACATAATGTTTTAAGTTTAAAACTCTTGAAATGGTATCAACATAATGTTGGATTAGGTGTCTAAGCCCATAACTATTATTGGTATGTACTTGATCCGAGAGTAGCATGGTCCATTTGGGTTGCATGGCATCAGAACAATTTGGATAGACTTTTGTGAGAAGAGGATATTTATGATTTATTAATATATTATAAGTTCTAATATATTAATATGAAATCATATTATTTAATTAGTATTGATCAAGAATTAGTTTGGAATTAATTTTGTGATCAAAAGAGACTAACTAAATAAATGGGGATTGATTTGGTAAATCATTCATTCTTATAAAGTGGGATTATGATCCATAGTTATTCATGTTGGGCTAAACCCATGTGGTGACCCATGGATACTCCATGGAGGTTAAAACCCATGGATCATGAGGAATGTGGAAAGTCATGAGTTACATGGTGTAACCCAAATGTACACACTATATAAGAAGCCTCATAGTTCATGAAATTGGAACTAGTGGATACACAAGTGAGGGATAGCCGATTTTGCTATAATATAATCTTCTCTCAAGTTATTCCAATTGTTGGTGGTGTTGTGTGATTCCATTTGAGGTGCAACACATGGGGCACTAAGTTCTTAAAGGTCCAAGGCTTCCAACTTCAACAAAATGTATGTCTTCTAACTTGTTTTATTACCAGAGTATCAATGTTTTTTATGCTAGTTAGGGTCATACCTTGGAAAGTTCAAGTTTGCATGTATAATAGAGAAAACATAGATCCAAGGTATTTAGGGTTGCATGTACACCTTAGGAGTGTTAGAATGCTCAAAAACCCAACAGTGGTATCAGAGCCTAGGCTTGCTTTCCATTTTACTTGATGGTACTTGTTTTTCCAAAGCTAAAAAATCGTTTTTTATACTCTGCCTGATCACCACGAGGTGGTGACGGGTCTGGCAGATTTTTGGATTTGTTGGCTTAATTTGGATTAGGATCATTACCACAAAATGTTTTTGTTCATATAATTTGATTTTGTTGCTATGGTAATGATTATCCTCATCCAAATAAAAGATAATTGTCAAAGTTTCATGTTTTTTATTAGTTTATATGGTTAGGCTAATTACATGAAATTTATTTGATATGAAGTGTCTTGTTCTTATGAGTTTAATTTAGATCATAGACAATTTGATTGTTTTTCTTGTTAGAATTGTTGATCTAAATGGATTTTGATGAATTCCATAACTTGTCCTCAACTTATGGAAATTGAAAAGTTTTCTTTTAAAAAGATCATTAAAATCATAGGTTATGAACTTGAAGAGTCTTTTTCTCATAAATGGTTTTTTATGAAATCCATAACTTGTCCTCAAGTTATGGAATGTCAAAAGTCTTTTTCTTAAAATCTATATTAAACTCATAAGTTATGGATTCCAAAAGGTTTTTATAGTTACAAAACTTGCCCTCAAGTTTTGGAATTTGTAAATGTAAAAGTCTAACTTTTGAAACATTTAATTCCAAACCCAAGAATTTTAAAGTTTAAAATTCTACCCTTATACTATTATAATATTATAGTTTTAATATTTATATATATGTATAAGAACAAAGACAATCTTACCGTTAGTAGGCCTCATTCACGAATCTGGTCTATAAGGGGGGGGGGGGTATAAGGTTACTGCCTATAAAATGGCAGTTTAATGGGTGTCCAATCTCACCCACCGCTTCCTTGACTGGTGGAGGGTCGTTAGCCGAACGGGTAGGATAGGACTCTAATTCTCCCTTCATTAAAAGTATAATGATAAATATAAAGTAACTAAACACTTATAAATTCCCAATCTTAGTTACTTAGGAAAATGTGAATATGGTGCTAACCCATGAAATTGCACTTTGCACCTTGTTAAACCGTTAGTGGAGCGTGTGTGGTTAACCGACACACTAATCTGGACTGATAGTGCGTGGCAAAGAGTGGCTTGATGTTAATCATAGATCAATGGAGCGTGTGTGGTTAACCGACACATTGATTAGGTGGTTGTAACATTGGCGGTACCAAGCTAATTTGCATGGTTATTCACACCTTGTTTGTGATCCTCGGCATCCCAGTCAAAAACTTGAAGGGCACAATCGAGATTTAAACATGCCATTGAATTGTTCAATGAATCTCAAAGGATCTAGGAGTTTCAATTCACTTAAAACCTAAAACTCTTTTTCGTTTTTCGTGGTGGAAATTGGTAAATCGTCATTTACCTACCTTCAAATATTTTGCGGTTTGGATTACGGCATCCCTCTTCCAAATTGTAAAATATTGTGTTGGGTCCTAGCCTTAATATTTCATTTGGGTGTTATATTAAGGACTTAAATCAACTAAACTTGAAATTCTCCCATTGTAGATGTCTAGTTCAGACAACTATGGTCTTCCCAAATCTTTTGGAACAAGCTTTCCTCTTGAAGATGATGTCCCGCGGTTGGATCGTGGTCATACTTCACTTCCTCCACCCCTCCAAAAGTTCAAAGACTTGAAAAATTCAAGGTCACTCAAGCCCTACTTGCAATGAAACATCAATATGGAAGGCTTGTGTGTACTCACGTCTTGGAGACGAAGTCACATATTGACAGGCTGAGAGTATTGAGTGTCGTTGTCTTGAGGAAGTTGGCTGTTGACTGGGTTCTTCAATCACTTCTTGAGTTATATAGTGAGTTCATTAAGGACTACTATATAACAGACCACGACATGACCCTTATTGATCTTAACTATTTGCTTGTTGCTGTTGAATCAACAATGATGTGGTGCACTGGAAAAGCAAATTTGATGGGAAGATCTACTCTCCAAACTTCCATGGACATTGATAATGGAAACATTAGAAGTCCAGAAAATATTTCTCTTTCCAAGGGAAAGAGAAAGGCTAAGTCTGAGATTGTCCCGTGTACCATTCCCAAAGAGTCCATATGTTTCTGTTGCCAAGAGAAGGGGCATTGGTTGCGAAGCTGCCCTGACTACCTGAAAGATCTGAGAAAAGGTAGAGTCGAAAAGTTTGACTCTGCTTTAGGTAAGTTTATTGTCTAACTCTATTAAGTTCCTAATTGTTGATTCTTAATACATGATGTGACAAGGTTGCATTTTGATGTTTTGTAGGATCATGCAAAGGGCATGAAGCTTAAAGGAAGAGTATGTTGAATCTGATCGCGAAGATGGATTTCAATCGCATGGTTCGACGATCGGTTTTTTGAGCTGCTGCTTAGGAATTATGATAGATTGCTAGGAAATATGTAATAACATAGTTTTCATTTGTAATTGCATTGTAAGGAAAAGTTTTTTCCGCATTTTATAAATAAATAAAATTTTGTTTTTATTTTTATATCTCCTTGCAATGACATTTGTGAAAATTGATGTTTGTATGTTTCAATGTTAGCAATATGAATTTGATTGTTTCGTTTGTGGTAGTGTCGAGTATTTGCCAAATAAGGAAAGATTCTCATCACCCAAATTTCAATTGGACAGGAACTTGGAATCATGCAAGTTGTATTGTATGATGAATGAGAATTTTCATCTTTGGTAAACTAAGACTAATTCCTTGTTCACATTTATATGTGAGTCAAGTGTAGGACTAGGGGATCGGGTACACTGGGTGTGCGCTGGTCAAGATCCACCACAAAGATCGATAAGAATATTCGTCATGATTTACTAAAGTTTAGTAAACATGGTTATGCTTACAAGTTTAAGTATAATTCTGAAACATTGGAAAAGGTTCAATGTATGGCAGAGCGAATGAGAAGAATCAAATTAGGCAGAAAGATAAAAGTTTCTCCAATCTGAAAAGATGGGATAGTACTTTAGTATCGTGTTTTATGATCATCTTAATGTTTATGAAAAAAACCATATCACAATTGATCCTCTAAAGATATCTTAGTGCATTTGTATGGCTAAGAAGAGGAATCATGAATTCTTTGAAATGGTTAAATCAAGAAGATGAGTCATACATCGTTCCCAAAACAAGTCTTAGAGTAATACTCCAAGATTGTAACCTTGAGTGACATGATCTTAAGAAAGGTTTAAAACACTTATCATATGTAGAGTAAAAGTTTTCTACTATTGTACATTTGAAATTGGTAAGTTGTGATGTTTTGGATAAAACAAAGACTAACTAAGGCAAATTGTGTGAAGTGTTTGTCTTGATTAGAATCCGCACTAACTATTGAATATTGGTTTGTCAAGTAATGTTCCTTGACAAAGTGAATCATATATGTCAAGAGGTCAGTGGGAGTCTTAAAGATCTTGACAAGTTTCAAGAACTAATCAAGAATAAACCTATTATTTATCACTAGCACACGACTTGAGGTTTATAGCCTGTCGTGTTGACATATTCTTATTTCTGTGCCCATTCCAGTTAAAGTTTACTATGCATGTGAGTTCTGAGAGTTCTCAATTGGTTGCATAACAACTTGGAAGCAATGGTAGGCCCTTGTGCTGCCAGGTGGCAAGAAATCAAGATTGAACAAGTTCAGTCCATATGAGTTTGGATTTGTCACTAACCATGTAAATTATAGAAAACAAAAGTTCAATTTGCAAGTTGTAGAGTTTGAAAAGTTGTTTTGCTATAATTAAGGGAGAGGAAATTATACTTCATTTCAATTCTAAAAGCTTAGATTGAGATTTTAATCACATTTAGTCATGATTGTGTTAATTGCGTTCTCAAAATTTGATTATGATTACGACATCCGTCTTCATAATCATAATTATGAGAACATGGCAAATAGAAATATTATAGCAAGAGACTGATTAAGCATCATGTCTTTATGTTAGAAATTGTGAATCGTATCCCGTATGCTTCGGGTATAGGATCGATTGCATATGCTATAATATTCTCGTGTTCTAGTTTTCCAAATGCCTAGGGAATTAAGAGGGAAAAAGGAATAGATCTGGATTTGACTAAAGTGGTTAAACAACTGTTAAGGACAATCTAAGGTTCGCCAAGGATTGGTCGTTTAAGGACAGTTGGAAGTATAATAATGGAAGGACCATATTGACATTATTATGAAATAGACAGGAGTCTATTAATAATGAGTTGTCGTATGGCAAATACAGAATGTTTCCATATTTGGAGTTGAAGAATAGATGAAAAACTTAGGAACTTTTATGCAAGAAGGATGTTCAAAGGAATGTACTTTGAATTTGAGACTTCATTTCCATGGAATTGTCTTGTGACAATCTCCAAACGAATATTTTGTAATATCATTGGTCAAGTCTCTGTGACTTTTGGCACCTAGACATTACTAAAGAATCATTGCATGATAGTTTAGAATCTAACACTTTCTAGCAGTGACAAGAATTTGGAATTCTTACACTTGCAATAAGGATTTGGAATTTTGAAATGAGCATCATTGAAATGTTTTTCAATTGATCTATTTCACAAATTAAGGACCATAGACAAACATAGTGCGCATGCTTGGTGCATGACATAACTATTATTTTAATTCAAGTATTAAGTTGATTATTCGAAACATTATACAATGAATAGTGAGTAATCAATATGACTCAAAAGTTTTGGGGCCATATAGGATTAGTATTATTCTTTTGTTTCACTTTGCATGTTTTGACTTCCCGAATAACTAGGTTATTCAAACTATCCACAGTTGATCATACTTTGGAAGTAGGTATTGAGGCAAGACTGTCATGAATGGGTCTGTAGTTTGTCTAGGACAAGTTTGCTACAGTGTTCATGAGTGCTCCTGGAATAAGATTCGAGTATTGGATTCAACCCACGCTCATCTGAATCACTTCATCGATTTTATCACGAGTGATCATGAGACGATAATATATTATATTCTTGAAATGGAGACATGTGAGTTGTAGTTACGAGTCAGTTGCACATTTACATATGTAAACGCACCAGTAACTTGGATGTTATAAAACATATAGTTGTGTGTAATTTGATGAGTAAGTACAAGCAAGCATTTGGGTCGAAGTTTATCCGTTCCTTTTACCCCATGTGGATAAAAGCGATATCTGTGGGCCCCTCGATGATTTAGTGATGACATCAGGCCTGAACTGATTTGATTTGTTCAATTAGTCGGGCGTCATAAATCGGAAATCGGGAAACAACAGATGGACAGAGAGAATGATTATAATCCATGTCTCAGTCCATATGATATCAAGAATGGAGGAATATATGATCCCTTATCTAATGGACACGTCATTGACTAGGTCAGAGTTTGACAGCGGCTTTTAAGAGCTACAATTGCTAGTCGGGTTGGAGTCATGCTTGCAATAATAGTTATTAGACTTATCCAAGTGGAAGACTGTTGGATTAGGTGTTTAAGCCCATAACTATTATTGGTATGTACTTGACCCTAGAGTAGCATGGTCCATTTGGGTTGCATGGCATCAGAACAATTTGGATAGACTTTTGTGAGAAGAGGATATTTATGATTTATTAATATATTATAAGTTCTAATATATTAATATGAAATCATATTATTTAATTAGTATTGATCAAGAATTAGTTTGGAATTAATTTTGTGATCAAAAGAGACTAATTAAATAAATGGAGATTGATTTGGTAAATCATTCATTCTTATAAAGTGGGCTTATTATCCATAGTTCTTCATGTTGGGCTAAACCCATATGGTGACCCATGGATACTCCATGGAGGTTAAAACCCATGGAGCATGAGGAATGCAGAAAGTCATGAGTTACATGGTGTAACCCTAATGTGCACACTATATAAGAAGCCTCATAGTTCATGGAATTGGCACTAGTGGATACATAAGTGAGGGCTAGCCGGTTTTGGTATAATATATTCTTCTCTCAAGTTATTTCAATTGTTGGTAGTGTCGTGTGATTCCATTTTAGGTGAAACACTTGGGGCACTAAGTTGTTAAAAGTCCAAGGCTTCCAACTACAACAAAAGGTATGCCTTCTAACTTGTTTTATTACCCGAGTAGCAATGTTTTGTATGCTAGTTAGGGTAATACCTTGGAAAGTTCAAGTTTTCATGTATAATAGAGAAAACATAGATCCAAGATATTTAGGGTTGCATGTACACCTTAGGAGTTTTAGAATGCTCAAAACCCAACACATAACATGATTGTCTTACTAGCAACATTTATTTTTTTTGGAAAAATACCCAAGTTTTGTAGGGTGTTTTGACATACCCAAAATTTTGTTGAGATCTTTGTAAACAAAATATTCTATTATTGTTGTGACTAAAATATTGTCACCAGTTCCACCAAAATCTCATATAAATCCATGAAATCTATTATGTCTCAATGTTTGCATAAGTTTTAATAGTAAAAGTATTTTTAACCACAATTTACCATTTTGGTGTAACTCATCATATTTTTACAAGGGAATTTTATGTTATGTCTAACATAATACCATAATATGTAGGACTCCACAAAGATAACTTAGTTCTAACATCATGAGATTTGTAAAATCTTAAGTTTATGAAGTATTAACATGAAATAATATCATTTCAACACACATAAACACCTAAACATACGAACACATGCAATTATCCAAGGATTTAGACAAGATCTGACTTGTATTCCCCCCAAAAGAATGAAAACTTGAAAAGAGTGGGGTATGAAGCTCACCTTGGGTGTTTTTGTGAGAAGGTTTGAAGTGTGGAGTAGAGTTTGTAAGCCAAAACTCTAAGATTTTCCTTGAAGAACACTTGAAGTTTCTAACACCTTATGAAGAGTCACACACGAAATTTTGTGTGTAAATGGAATGAAATGAACACAAATAAGTGTAAAAACACAAGGAGTTTGTAGAAGTACTTACCAAAAAGCAAAAATAACTTAGATGATGAAGTTATTTGAAGAACTACACCCTTGTTCTTGAGAGAGTTTCAAAGTGGATAGAGTATCAGAGAGGAAATGAGAGAAAAGAACAGAGTGCAAATGAATTGGATAAGTATTTTGTCGTGGGTTATAAGATGTAGAAGTGGCATGAATGCATGCTGGGTATTTAGGATATTTGCATTGTAATTCGGTGGATAATAAGAGGTAAGGCCAACTTTTGTTTCCAATGCACTTTTTATGTACTGAAATATATTAAACAATTGATTTTTCACTGGAAAGTCCATGATTTTGACCGAACACATATTATTTTAATCAGGGTATGGCCGATTTTAGTTTCCAAGGATAACTTTTACGTATAAGAAGTATATTAAACAAATGATATCTCAGTGGAAAGTCCTTGAGTTGATCGAACACATAATAAATATCCCAAGCATGACCGATTTTAACCCAATTTAAATAGAAATCGGTTTTAAAAGTTTGGAAATGAGGAAATCGGTCCTATATGGCCATTATATGGAGAATTCGGTCCTTATATATATATATATATATATATATATATATATATATATATATATATATATATATATATATATATATATATATTAGAAATTCGGTCCTTAAAGTCTCCTATATAGAGAAATCGGTTTTGGTTGGGCTTCTTAGGTGTGTTCGGTTTTAAGAAGGCCCATATCACACTTTATAAGGTGTTTTCGGTCATGGGAAAACCATGGCCGAACACCTAATTAGCTTCTCTCAAAATTACAACTTTGGTCCTTCTTGGTTTATTATGACATTTAATAAAGTGTTGCTACAATGTTTCACATGTTTTGCTTATGGGTGTACTCAAAATAGGTTCACCTTTAACTTAACATAATCTAGTTTAATCATGATACATACAAAGAGTGTTGGTGCAAGCATACAATCGTAAACCAAAATTGCTAGTTGTGACACCCTACGACCTGAGTACTCCTTTTGACTAAGGGCATCAGCTACTACATTAGCTTTGCCGGGATGATAGCGAATTTCTCATTCGTAATCATTGAGTAGCTCTATCTATCGTTGTTGTCTCATGTTAGGTTCTTTCTGACTAAGGGCATCAGCTACTACATTACCTAGCCCCTGATTAGACACATTGCAGTATACTACGAAGTCTTCTATCCCTTCTGGAAGAGACAAGATGGGTGCGCTGCACAGGGCTTGCTTCAGTGTTTGAAACGTAGTGTCTTGTTTCTCTCCCCAGCTAAAAGTTACACCCTTCTGGGTCAGGGCAGTAAGAGGTTTAGCAATTCTATAGAAGTTTTGTATGAATCTACGGTAGTAGCCAGCAAGTCCTAAAAATTGGCGGATCTCAGTTGGCGTTCTGGGTGATGACCAGTTCTCGATTGCGTTTATTTTGGAAGGGTCCACGTGTATTCCTTCTTCGCTGACTACGTGACCAAGGAAATTTACCTTCCTAATCCAAAACTCGCACTTTGAGAACTTCGCATAAAGATTTTCCGCCCTTAAGGTTTCTAAGACTTGTCTCAGATGCTGGCTATGATCTTCCTTAAATTTGTCTAGGAAAGGGACGGAATACCCGATTCATTAGATCCATGAATACCGCGGGTGCATTTGTTAGACCGAAGGGTATTACTACAAACTCGTAGTGACCATAACGAGTTCGAGATGCTATTTTGGGAACATCATTCTCATGGAACCGTAATTGGTGATACCCCGATCTTAGGTCAATATTTGAAAATTAGCTGGCTCCTTGGAGTTGATCGTAGAGGTCGTCTATTCGTGGAAGGGGGTATCGGTTCTTAATGGTAAGCTTGTTTAGTTCGCGGTAATCTATACACATTCGGAAAGATCCATCATTCTTCTTCACGAACAGGACCGGTGCTCCCCAGGGTGAGAAGATCGGTCGAATGAATCCCTTACTGAGAAGTTCGTTTAATTGGCCGGATAATTCCCGCATCTATGCTGGCGCTAGGCGATACAGGGATTTGGCTACGGGGGTAGCTCCAGGAATCAAGTCGACTCGGAAATCGACTTGGCGTTCAGGTTGAACTCCTGGAAGATCTTCAGGAAAGATTTTAGGAAAATTACAGACTTCGGGAATGCTCTCGAGGTCTTTGACTTTTTGTTTTTCGTTGACTACATGGGCTAAGAATGCATGACACTCTTTTCGCAGGTATTTTTAGGTTTTGATGCAAGAAATGATACGAAGATTAGTATTGGGTTTGTCACCATAGATAACGAGGGTCTCGCCATTTGGCAGATTAAGGCGAATGGCTTTTTCGTAGCATAGAATATCAGCACGGTGAGGACTTAACCAGTCCATGCCGATGATGACGTCGACGCTTTTTATGGAGACCGGCATAAGGTCAATTGGGAAAGAATAGTCGTTTAGAGTGAGGGTACATCCTATGAATATGTCATTAGTGCTTTCTTTCTTCCTGTTATCCATCTCGACAATGAATGTTTAATTTAGTGTTTGTGGTTTTTGTTTGAGTAGGTGCTTAAATTTATGGCTGACGAAACTCCTCTCCGCACCACTATCAAAGAGTATGCATGCATAAGAGTTATCGAGAAGGAACGTACCCGTGACTACTGTGGGATCTGCTACTGCCTCCTCTTGGCCCATTTCTTGCACTCTTCCTGTGTTGCTAGCATTCCTTGCCTTCGGGCAATCCCTCTTGTAGTGCCCTGTCTCACCACACCCATAGCAAGCTTGGCTTACTCCTCCGTTAGGGGCCTGGTTGGTTGGTTGGTTGGTTGTGCTGGCATCTTACAGAAATGGGCGGTGTGCCCCTTCCTGTTGCAGTTCTTGCAATGTATTTCTATGCAAACTCCCATATGATGGAAGTTGCATTTGTTACACAGTGGAAGGTTTCCAGCATATCGGCTGGGAGGTGCTGGTGCAGCAGGAACAACAGCATGAATGGTAGTAGCGTTGACTGCCACTGTTTGCTGTTTCTTGGAGGGCTCTTGTAAAGATTGGCCCTTTATTTTGTTCCAGAATTTCTTCTTGCTGCCACTCTCTTTGGATTGTTCATGAATGGCTGTTACGGAGTCTTGGCAATCTCTGTGATCCACTAGTGTTTGTGCCAAATGCTTGGCACTATCGAAATTAAGTGGATTGGCAGCTATAACATTCTCTTGAGTCGGGGGTGTGAATCCCTATATGTACCTTTCCACCTTCTTACTCTCCAGGGTGACCATCCCGGGACACAAAAGAGCCAGGTCACTGAACCTAGCAGTGTAAGCAGCGATATCAGAGTCCTTCATCTTCAGACTCCAGAGGTCTTGCACTAGTTTTTGCATCTCGCCCCTCGGGCAGTAATCTACTAACATTAGTTCCTTTAAATCATCCTAAATCGTAGCATTGGCTATTGGGAGGGTCAGTGACTTGACTTGGCTGTTCCACCAAGTGAGGGCTCTGTCAGTGAATGTGCATGCTGCAAATTTCACTTTTCTAGATTCGGGGCACGCACAGATTTCGAATATTGATTCGATCTTCTCGAACCAACGGGTTAAAGGAATAACACCTCCGGTGCCATCGAAGGATTTAGGTTTAGCGTTCGTGAAGTCTTTCTATGAACACTCCCTTGGGTGTCCATGGCTATCTCCGTGGTTAGAAGGGTTGGCACCACTACCTGTCACACCCCTAAACCGGAACGGCGTAAACGTTCGGGGGCGGAGGACGTCATGTACAGTATCACAACAATTGCATAATAGTAATCAAAGCAAACACAACCATTACATTGATAAAATATAGTATTTACATATGTTCAATACATAGTTTTTATGACAACAAAAGTGTATAGCAAAAGTATAAAGACGCGACCCTAAAAGCTCCGTCTTCTCAAAACATGTGGGTGTACCTGTCTACCGGTTCCCTGAGAATACAAGTGGTTTTGAAAGTGTATCAACATTTAGTTTGGTGAGTTTATAAGTATGTATTTGAGATGTAAATCTTGTCTTTGTTCTTTGTAAATGTTATAGTGTACTTCCAAAAAATCCAATATTTTCTTTAGTGAATGAAATGTAGTCTTAGACCTTAAGACCAAAATGTATATAGTTACTGTATTCTGAATAGTGAACTGTGCTTTGAAATAGTGAACTGTAGTCTTATTAATAAATAAAACTATGTCATGAATGTTTATTGAAATTGTATGTTGTACTAGTGTACTCTGTACTAGAAAAGTAGTGTACTGTAGTATCTGTAGTGTTTGTAGCAGTGTTTATATGAAAACCTTATTTTATGAGTGCTTGGAATCCACCAGCTGTAGTGTAAAATAGTGTATTGTAGTTTCATTATTTAAAACAAAACCATTTGAAGTAGTGTTAATCCCGTAAACAAATGTTTTAGTTGATACTATTGTGAGTTTCATATAACCATGCTTGATATGACCTAGTGGCCTCTACGACGTTCTTCAGGCGTCGGAATGTTATGACATTTGTCACCCCAAGCCTGTCGGCCTAGTTGTTGCTAGCAGCTCAGGTGCGGGATTGTCAGTCCCGTATAGATCTATACACAAATTCACGCTCTCCCTCCAGGAGACTCTGGTTATAATTTATAGGACTTGAACCGGTACCCTGATGGGTACCCCGAAGTAGTGCCTCACAACCCTGTATTAACTAGTTTACGTGTAGTGTAGTAGTGTTTTCTTGTACTTGAAACTGTATGTATTACCTTGTAGTAGTGTACTTTGTACTGTAAAATAATTATTTAGTAGTGTATCCTTGAATTAGTGAAATAGAGTAGTGTTCCATAAACTATATCGACTATAGTTTAAATGTATGTTCTTGTTCCTGTATAGTGTTCTTTAAGCTTGTAAAATAGTGTAGTGTCTCCCAAACGATACCTATTATAGTTTGAATATATGTTATTGTATTGTTTATTGAACTTAGCAGAATAGTGTAGTGATTCATAAACTAAAACCACTATAGTTTAAATGTATACCTTGTAATGAACTGAAGCATTTGCAATTTAATAGTGTGTATAAAGCGGTAGTAAGAGATTTATGAAAAATACCATTTTGCTCGACATACTACAAAAGGGTTTAAAATATATTTTGATAAATGCAACGATAAATCGGATTAGGAACAATTGCAAATGGTTTGAAATAGTTTGAAATCGTTTGGATGTTAACACAAAAATCCTTTTGTTTAACTTGTATTCCCCCACTAAAACATTGAAAATAGTGAAAACGTAGGGGTATGAACTCACCTTTAGTGTGTGTTCGAGTCTGGATAGCGGAACTGTAGAGATGATCATCGGGCTAGCGTACGTGGAAATAACGGTATCCTAATATTATTTAAACACGTAATCGTATTTAAAATTAGCGAAATAATTAATTAAAGTGTTAGGCAACACTTATTTTATGTAAGGAATAATTACCCGAGAATTATTTGGAGTGTTGATGAGGGTTTTCGGTCTAGTCTTCACCGAAATCCTTGATTTCGGTCTTAAAACCTCAACCGAGAACCAGGTTCTCGGCCTTAAGGTGTTCTCGGTCGGGAACGAGTTCTCGGTCCAATGTGTTTTCGGTCAGCTTGAAGATTTGAAGATTGTTCTTGGTGAAAATTATGAAGATTTAAAGGATTTTTTTGAAGATTTGAAGGTTCTTGTATGATACTTGAGAGCAAAATAGGAGTGTTTTCGATTGAAAAAGTGAGAAAATGACTTATTTTTCGGGGAAATATATATATATATATATATATATATATATATATATATATATATATATATATATATATATATAGCGGTTGGGTTTTCGGCCGAAAAGGGGTTTTTGGCCGAAAATGGGTTTTTGGTCCGAGGGTTCTCGGTTCTAAAGGAAAAAATGTTGATTTTTAAGTGTATTTTAATCCAAATACTTATATAAAAACATTATTTATATAATTTAAATCATATTTGACCCTTATGATCTTAACCAAATCAAAAAAACTCGAATTTTATTTAAAAAAATGTTTGACTTTTATTGACTTGAAAAGTAACGGGTTGTTACACTACCCGCCCCACTAGTGCCACTTGCATTGATCTGTGTCGTGGCGGCTGCCACGGCGGCAGTTACTGCTGCTTGGAAGACAACAGAGTCATACTGTGGAGGTGATGGCGGTTGTGGATTCGTTGGAGGGTTGTTTTTCTTCCTGTTGGACTTCTTTGGAGGCATATTTCTCTATAATAATTAAATAGAAAGTAATGATAAGTCCTCTATAGTGGTCATGAGTAAGGTGATATTTGAACAAAATATATCTTATCCTGACTGTTATAGTGTTCTATTAAACGATTTACAGTGGAAGTCTACTAATATAAGTAAACAATCGCCAACTCCATTTATAGCAACACTTGTAAAGAATTTTGTATATCGTGGCTCACACTGGGTCCCTCTATAGTCACCTAGTGTATACGAATTATGTATAACTATCAAGGCCTAAATGTTCTTGTTATAGTGTTGTAGAATCATAAAATAATCCTATAGTATTTTAATTTCTTGTTTGGTTCTAGAGTTTCCCTTGTATGTATTATTGGTAAGTTTTAGACTTGTTGCAACACTACCATCACTCCAAAACACATGTTGGTCGTATCTCAAATAAATATAGTTGATCAGACTATATTTATCCCATATATGATTACATAACTGTCTAGGTTTAACTGCAGTGTCCAACATCTAAATACTTTTGTGTAGTTCTTACTGTGATACTGTTTCTGGTATATGTATGTTTGTATACTTCTTATAAAATTCTTAAAATTTTAAAGTATACTTTTAGTCAGAGCACTTTGGCTCCATTGTGTTTATAGTTGTATATCTTGTAAGGTTTGATATACTTAGTTCACTATAAACAATGCTCTGATACCAATCTGTCACACCCCCAAACCGGAACAGCGGAAACGTTCGGGGGCGGAGGGCGTCATGTATAGTATCACAACAATTGTATAATAGTAATCAATGTAAACACAATCATTACATTGATAAAGTATAGTTTTTACATCTGTTCAATACATAGTTTGTATGACATCAAAAGTGTATAGCAAAAGTATAAAAGATGCAACTCTACAAAGCTCCATCTTCTCAAAACCTGTGGGTGTACCTGTCTACTAGTTTCCTGAGAATACCAGTGATTTTGAAAGTGTATCAACATTTAAGTTGATGAGTTCATAAGCATGTTTGTAATTAAAATCTATCATTTGTTCCTTGAAAATGTAAGTAGGTTTTCCCAGAAAATCCTATACTTTCTATTGTAAAATGTGGTAGTCTCAATACCCTAAGACCAAAACGTGTAAAAGTTATTGTACCCCGAGATAGTATAATGTAGTTTTAATTCACATAAAACCATGAAAAGTATGTTTTCTCTGTACCGGAATAGTATTCTATATTTGTACTTGTATAAAAACTCTGTAATTGTAAGTACTTGGATTTACCAGCTGTTTTGTAAAATATTGTATTATAGTTTCATTATTAATAAAAACTATATGGAGTTGATTACTTATTCATACACTAATCGTATTGTTCAATACCAAATTGTGAGTTGTTATAACCATACTTGATGACCTAAGATGGCCTGAAACGACGTTCTTCAGGCGTCAGAATCGTTATGACATTTGTCACCCTAGGCCTGTTGGCCTAACTGTAGCTAACAGTTAAGGTGTGGGATTGTCAGTCCTCTATAGATCTATACACAAATTCACGCTCTCCCTCTAGGAGACTATGGTTATAATTTCAGGGCTTGGTTGGTACTTAGGTAAGTACTTGAAGTGTGTCTCACAAAGCTATACTAACAGTTACGTGTAGAATAACTGAAAATCACTTTGAAATGAATAACTGTATATGTGATCCATAAACTATACCTAATATAGTTTATATGTTTGTTACTGTAGTAAAATCTGAACTTAGTAATAGTAGTGCTTATGTTCCATAAACTATACCAATTATAGTTTATATGTTCGTTTGTATTGTATATCTGTATTTAGTAACAATGATATACGTGTTCCATAAACTATACATATTATAGTTTATAAGTATGTTCTTGTATGTTTTCTTGAATTAGTAGAATAGTAAGGATGTTCCATAAACTATACCTATTATAGTTTATACGTGTGTGCCGTTTGCAATGAAAGTATTTCTGAAAATTCTCCTTTGCTCAACATGTTACAAAGGTTTAAAGTTTTATACTCATATATCAATAGGACATATATAATTGAAATTAAAAAGACAGTCGGGCAAGTGAATTTACCCTAAGCCCACAACCAAACAAGGAACAGGAGTTAAGGCGAAAACACCAGTCCTAAGCCTGTTGAATCTCATTTATATATATATATATATATATATATATATATATATATATATATATATATATATATGTTTTAGTAAAACAATAGTTGAAACAGTTGAGATAATTTAGAATAGCTTGAAACAGTTTAAAATAGCTTGTAACGTTGGAAATTATTTGAAATCATTTGGATGTTAACACAAAAATTCCATGTGTTGTACTTGTATTCCCCCCCCCCTAAAAACATGGAAAAATAGTTAAAACGTAGGGGTATGAACTCACCTCGAATGCGCCTTCGTGTTTGAATAGCGAGCTATAGAGATGATTCTCGGGAAAGCGTACGTGTGAATAACGTTATCCTAAAAATAATTGTATCCGACGTCGTATTTAAATTAATAAGATATTAATTTTAATAATAGGTTAAATAATGATTTAAATAATAATTAAAGTGTTAGACAACACTTTAATTATGTAAGGAGTACTTACAAAATTATTTGGAGTGTGATAGGCGTTTTCGGTGAGCAAAAGGGGTTTTCGGTTGGAGGCTTGAAGATTTGAAGATATTGATGAATGTTTTTGCTGTTCTTGGTGAAAACAAGAAGATCTGGGCAAGAATCTTATTAATATATGTTGTTTACGGATGATACTTGGGAGCAAAGTGGGAAGTGTTCACGGTTGGGAAATTGAGAAATGAATTGTGTTCACTGCCAAACACTTATATATAAAGAGGGTTTTCGGTCCTAATGGGCCTCAAAGCTTTGTTTTTGGTCCAATATAATGGGCTTAATAAGGTTTTCGATGGAATAGTAGCCCAAAAGAAGAGTTTGCGGTCAAAAGTGGGACCCTTCGCATGATGATGACCGAAATCAGTTTTCGGTCTGAAGGAAAAGGTGGACCTTCTGCGAGATTTCGGTGGAAAAGGGTTGTTTTCGGTGAGAAGGTGGGGTCCGAAGTGAGAGTTCTCGGTTGAGTGGTAGGTCCATGCGAGGGTTTGCGGTTGGGATGCATTAAATCCAAATTTTAAAAACACTTATATAAAAACATTATTTCTATATTTTAAAAATCAACATTTAACCCTTATGAACTTAATAAAATAAATAAAACTTAGTTTTTATTTAGAGGGTTTGATTTTTATTGACTTTTGTTGACTTTTATTGACTTGGAAATAACGGTTTGTTACAATACCCAATTACTCTCAATGTATCACTGCCACCAAGTACTAGGACCCAGTCCTTAGTTCTTCGCAGATACTTGAGAATATTCTTAACTGCTATCTAATGAGCTCTACCTGGATTTCCTTGATAATGACTAACCATGCTCAAAGCAAAGGCCACATCAGGGCTTGTATATGTCATAACATACATGATAGATCCAACGGCGGAAGCGTATGAAACTCTACTTATTTCTGTTATCTCATCATCGGTACTCGGGCTCTGAGTCTTACTCACTTTGGTATTACTCTGGATAGGCAGTTCTCCTTTCTTGGAATTCTCCAAACTAAAAAGTTTTAGCACCTTTTCCAAGTATGTATTCTAACTAAGTCCAATTAGTCTTTTACTCATATCTCTTAAAATTCTTGCAAAGTTGGAATGTCATTTCCTACAAGAAGTATGTCATCAACATACAATATCAGGAAGGTTATTATACTCCCACTAGCTTTTACATATACACAGGACTCATCTTTACTTCTAGAGAAACCAAACTCCTTGACTTGCTCGTCAAAGCAAAGATTCCATCTGCGAGACGCTTGTTTTAATCCATAGATGGATTTCTCAAGCTTGCACACTGTATTGGGAAACTTTGCATCAACAAAACCCTCTGCTGACTCATGTAAAAATGGTATAAAAAATTCTAAAAACCGTGATAAAAACAGGTATTTGGACAAGAGTAAAAATGGGTCAATTTTCTAAAAATCTGGATTTTTGGTGCATTTTTAACAAAGCAACACAACCCAAAATGGATTCATTTTCGGCCCCAACTAGGGGTACTGCCCCCTGGACCCTGCTACTAGGGACGCTGCCCCCGGACCCCCATTCGTTTAGGGATTTTGTGCTAAATGACAGTGTACTTCGAATCATGATCAAACTCAAACAAATGTGCACTTCACACTTCCCTTACTTATTTAATATTTATCACGATTGTATTTGGTCAATAAATTAATCCATTACACTTAAATACACATTGGTAATACAAATCACCAACAATTTTGATGGATTTGAGTTGGAGTTTAGACAACTCTAGGATTAAAGGTCGAATCTTTAACTATTTTGGACCCATTGTGGTGCTAAGATTTGGAGTTCATCTTTATTTAAGTGTCATGCATGATCTTGGTGATATTTTTGGTCCCTTTGAGATAGAGTTAGAGATCTTAATGTTTTGAGTATGTGGAATGGATGTTATTGGAAACTTTGTCCAAGAGAATCATTAGAAGAATTAGATATGAGCTTTACGGCTTTAGAATTGGTTTTTAAGAGCTAAATGGAATACGCTATTATGGGAGTTCGCCTCAGCGAGGTAGGATGTTGGCCACGACGCGGTGGTTTGCGTACCCCACATCTGTTTTATCCTCTAGTGACCACGACACGGCCAAGGGGATTAGCCGCAGCACGATGGTCGATGGTTGGTTGACCGTTGACTTTTTGACCAGTTTTACTTTTGGTCAAACTATGGTAAAATAGAGTATTTGACTAAGAAATGGTCTTGGTTTGGCGTTAGGTAGCTTGGGTTAGCTGTTTTGTTGTTGAGGTTATTGTTGATTCATTTAACTATACTATGTAAGATGCTTGTTATCTTTGTGACTTTTTCATGGATGTTTGTATGTATGTTGGGCGAGGCCCGCTATTATGTTTATTGTGTGAGACCCGTGGGCGAGGCCAGTTTATAGGCATGTTGGGGGAGGCTTGTTGGATGAGACCTGTTATATTATTGGGTGAGGCTCGTTATGTATGTTGAGCGACAACTATATTGGTATGTGGTACCTTGGAGAACTAACTAAGCTTTGTGCTTACGGCTTTAAGTTTAAATGTTGCAGGTCTTTTTGGCAGTATGGGAAGAGCACGATGTGATTGCGTCACATTTGTTGTTATATTGGAAAGATGTTCCACATTATATTATTAATACTCTTATTTATGTTTTCAAACCAATTGAATATTTACTTTCATGAATGAATGGCATGGTTTTATTATTTTAAAATGAAAAATTTGATTTGAAAATTGGGATGTTATATATAATGATTGAGTGACTCGGCGAGTGACTCGGCGAGTGACACGGCAAGTTGTGTGTTCGACTCGCCGAGTAGAGTTGGATTTGAGCACCCGGGTTAAATAACCGACTCGACGAGTCAGAGATGCCGACTCGCCGAGTTGGCGCTGTGTGAGGAAAACCTAAATCCCCAGGTTTGGGGCCTATTTAAGGAAACTTATGTCCTTATTTCCGCCTCACCAGCTACCCTACTCCCCTGAAAAGAAACCCTAATATGCCATTGAGCCAAGAGAGAGTGATAAAGCTAATATTTGAGTGGTTTGGTGAAGCATTGGAAGAAGGAGAAGTGAGATTCAAGCAAGGAACGAGGAAAGGTTGTGAGATCCAGCATTCATTCACTTAGAGCTTCTGTTGGAAGGTAAAAGTCGTCATCCTGCTCATCATGTTGTTTAGATCTCGTTAATGAGAAACTTTTGGGGCTTTTTCCATAATTCCTTAATATTTGGTATGACTTGTGCTTGCCAAGTATTGAGACATCAGATCTGGACCTTGTGAGGTCCAGAGAGTCCAAAGGCCCAACCTTTATCCATCCATAAAGGGTTATTGTGCTTAACACATTGGTTAGAGCTTTTATTTGGCATTATGGAGCAAACATGTCATGCATGAACGTAAAGATCGAAGCTTTATGTGAAATTCGACCATTGGGAGGCTAGATCTAGAGTTTGGAGTGATAGATCTGACTTGAAACGTCTGAATGAGAATTTGGCTTAGGGACTCGACGAGTCAAAGAGCTGACTCGATGAGTCGGCTAGGGTTTTCCCCGATGAGTCTGTACATAAGTAGCTCGACGAGTTGACGGGACAACTCGACGAGTTGAGTTGGGTTTTCGCGAGGTTCTGAAGGAACAAGGGGAACTCGGAGAGTCACATAGATGCGCTCGGCGATTCGAGTCAACATGGACAGTTGACTCGAGTGTTGACTTTAGGGTTTGGTCAAGGCAGGGAGTACGGGGATCGTGGAGGGGTAAAATGGTCTTTTACCCATTCCATGAGTTTGAGAGAGAGATTAACCTAGTTTGTTTCGAGTCGTGATTTAAGTGTTGATTAGAGATTATTATCTTATGTGTTAGGCGGAGCCTAGTTCGAGATTCGTGTAGGAGATTATTACTTACTTGATTACGAGGTGAGTCTTCTCATTATACTTACCTAGAGTGGTAACCTTTGTTTGACCGGAGGGTCTTATGTGCTTATATTGAGTATTGTGATATCCTGCATTATATCTATGTGATTTATGCCGTGCATTATGCTGAGCTTACTGAGTTAGGACCGGAGGGTCCACCCGAGTTGTGGGACCGGAGGGTCCCACTGAGACACATTGACCGGAGGGTTTTATTTTGTGCATAACCATGAGAGGCTAATGAGATATGTGTGGTATTTTGGGGAACTCACTAAGCTTTGTGCTTACCGTGTTATGTGTTATGTGTTTCAGGTAAATCTCAGGATCACGGGAAGGTACCAACTTGATTGTACACACACACGAGTTGGGGATATGCTTTTGAGGATCCTGGATTTATGTTATAAACAGTTTTTGGGACATGTGTTTTGATAACTTAATGTTTGTGGGATTTTTTGTGATTTTGGAAATGAGATAATTGAATATTTTTATGAAAAATTTGTTTGAAAATATACGGCGTTACAAGTTGGTATCAGAGCCTTGGTTTAAGGGATTCGGATGCACCTTCGAGGGTATCTGAACTCAAACTGAGGATTTGAGAAAAAATTTCAAAAGAAATGATTTTTCTAAAATGAGAAAGAGTTTTAAGAGGAAACGAGTTGGAGCAGTGTGTACAATCAGCCAGAGCCCGAATGGTGATTGCCCAAAATACCCTTACTTATTTGTGTTATGAGATATTTATGAGATATTAGAAATGCATGCTAGAGAATAGGCTAGGTATTTCATATTCTAGGGCTAGAGTTTCCTGATTTGTGATGACTTAGCTAGGAGATGCTATTGATTAGTGCTATCTGTTATTTTCCCTGAGTAGGTGCTAAGTTCTGAGTTGAGGGGTAATCTAGGAGAGATAGCTAGATGAGCATACGAGTAGCCTATTGAGTGAGTAGTTTGATATTTGTTAGAGATAGAGTACTTGTGAATTAGAATCCTAGGAGGAGGACTTGGGATGACTATAGGTTAGGTGTGGAAGGTAGTATTGGGCCTGTACTAATGAAAGCACAAGATCTGTGTGCAATCCAAGTAAGAATCCTTAGGATGCTAAGGAACAAGTAGGGATGAGTGGTCGAGTGTGAGTATGCTCGAGCGAGTATCTGATGATTTTTGTGTTATGTTTCAGGGACATCATGGTGGGTACACGCCACAACCCTGAGAGCAGCGGGACTAGCGATTATGAGATTCGCAGGATTATTCATGATGAGGTGGCCGCAACTATTTGAGAGGCGATTCCTGAGATGTTTGGGTCTATTAAGACCACCCTGATCGAGACATTTGATGAGCGATATGTTGCTGTTACTGAGGCGGCTGCTGCTGCAGCCAGGCCACAGGGAGGTGACTCGTTGCTGTTTCGGGAGTTCAGCAACACGAAGCCACCAGAGTTTGATGGGACACAGGATCCGATTGCTGCTATGAGATGGATATCTGATATTGAGGGATGTTTTTACACTTGTTCATGCCCAAAGCATTTGAGGGTTCATTTCGTGCTGAACCAGCTTCGCTTGAGAGCGAAGGACTGGTGGAAATTTGTGACAGCCAGTTTTACTCCTACAGAGCATACTGCAGTGTCATGGGAGAGGTTTACGCTGATGTTACCAGATGAGTATGTTCCCCCGGTGGAGAGGGAACGGTTGGCCCAAGAGTTTCTGTCTCTCAAGCAGAAGACATAGTCAATAACGGAGATTACGAGAATGTTTCACGAGATGGCGTTGTTCTGCCCTGTGCACGTGTCTTCTGAGCAGGCACGCATAAGCCAGTATTTGAGCATTCTGAGGAGGGATATTCGGGAGTTCTTGGTGAACTCGTCTTATCGGACATTTGCCGAGCTTCAGGAAAATTCCAGGAGGAGGGAGATCGAGTTGGAGATTCAGGCCAGGGAGGAGGCGGAGTCTCAGGGGAAAGACCGAAGGTCGGCACAGTCGCAGCCAGCAGCAAAGCGGGCTAAGCCCGCTGATTCGAGATCAGGAGGCCAGAAGGGCCGCACTTGTGGCAAGTGCGGCAAGAGTCATGAGGGATCTTGCCGGGCGGGGATTTTCTACAAATATGGCAAAGAAGGGCATATGGCGAAGGACTGCCCCAAGGGATTTGCAGTTTGCTTTCACTGCAATCAGATCGGCCATCGGAAGGCCGAGTGCCCTCAACTTATTCAGGGATCAACCCAGGGTTCCACTCCTGCTGCTTTGCGTGCTATTGATAGTCGGTCGGTGAAGGCCGAGGCTCCGAGGGCTCGTGGGAGAGATTTTTAGCTGACAGTGGAGGAGGTCCGCGCAGCACCTGATGTCGTGGCTGGTACGTATTTCCTTATTTATTTATTTGAGATTTATTGTGCTTAATCTGTGCTGTATTTAGGTACATTTCTTGTGAGTTCGGGTGCGAGTCCATCCTTCGTGTCTTTAACTTTTAGTCGTCACATCAGTATCCGACGTGAGGCGTTGAGTCGACCACTGAGGGTTTCCATAGCTAACGAGCATGCGGTTTTTTCTACTGATGTATTCCGAGGATGTGCGCTGGAGATTTTTGGTGTTGAGTTCTGATAGATCTGGTGCCGATAGCGATGGGTGATGTCTGTGTCATCGTTGGCATGGATTGGTTGAGTCGTTTTGGAGTAGTGATCGACTGCGAGCGTCATTTAGTGAGTGTACGGGAGCCTAGTGGGGGAGTGCTTACAGTGCATGGCGAGGGTACCCGATCTGGGTCAGCTTTCTGCTCTACTGCCAGAGCGAGACAGAGTCTACAACAGGGCTATATGGGCTTTTTGGCGTATGTGATGGATACACGAGTTGCCACAGAGAGGCCGAGTTCTACCACCGAGGTTCCGATAGTGTGCGAGTTTCCGGATGTTTTCCCCAAGGAGTTGCCGGGTGTACCTCCCGAGAGGCAGGTGGAGTTCCAGATAGATTTGGTTCCGGGAGCGGCACCTATTGCCAAGGCACCTTCTCGCCTTGTGCCACCAGAAATGCAGGAGTTATCCTCACAACTCCATGAGCTGCTGGGGAAGGGTTTTATCAGACCGAGTAGCTCACCGTGGGGAGCGCCGATCCTTTTTGTCAAGAAAAAGGATGGTTCACATCGGATGTGTATTGATTACCGGGAGTTGAACAAGCTGACGATCAAGAACCGTTATCCACTTCTAAGGATCGACGATTTATTCGATCAGTTGTATGGGGCATCTTGGTTTTCCAAGATTGATTTGAGATCTAGATATCACCAAATGAGAGTATGCGAGGAGGATATTCAGAAGACGGCCTTTAGGACTCGTTATGGGCATTACGAGTTTGTGGTGATGCCTTTCGGGCATACCAACACACAGACATCGTTCATGGATCTCATGAACCGGGTGTGCAGGCCTATGTTGGACCGGTCGGTGATCGTGTTGATCGATGACATCTTGGTGTATTCAAGGTCCAGAGAGCAGCATGAGGAGCACCTGCGAGAGGTTCTTGGGGTATTGAGGTCGGAGAGGCTATATGCCAAATTCTCCAAGTGTGATTTCTGGTTACGAGAGGTCCTGTTCCTGGGACACCTCGGTAATCAGAATGGGATATTGGTCGATCCGGCCAAGATTGAGGCAGTTATGCGATGGGAGGTGCCGAGATCCCCATCTGAGATCAGGAGTTTTCTGGGATTGGCCGGCTACTATTTGAGATTTATTAATGATTTCTCCAAGATTGCGATTCCTATCACCAGAATGACCCGTAAGGGCGTTACTTTTGTTTGGGGGCCTGAGCAGCAGGCATCATTCGAGACTCTTCGCCAGCGGTTGTGCGAAGCCCTGGTGTTGGCCCTTTCGTAGGGGGTGGAGGACTTCGTTGTCTATTGTGATGTGTCTATTTCAGGGATGGGTGCAATGTTGATGCGGAGGGGTCACGTGATAGCATATCCGTCGAGTCAGCTGAAGCCTCATGAGACGAGATACCCCACCCATTATTTGGAGTTGGGGGCGGTGGTGTTCACCCTCAAGATTTGGAGCCACTATCGTTATGGTGTCCGGTGTACTATATACACAGACCATAAGAGCCTGAAGTACCTGATGGATCAGCCCAACCTGAATATGAGGCAGAGGAGATGGTTGGATGTAGTGAAGGACTACGACTGTGAGATCTTATATCATACCGTCAAGGCTAATGTGGTAGCCGATGCGTTGAGTCGCAGATCCGAGAGCGCTCTGATCCGAGATGTGTGTATGAGGATGACGGTGATGACTCCAGTCTTAGATACCATCCGAGAGGCTTAGGTAGAGGCTATGAGACCGGAGAACCGCAAGAGAGAGCGTGTGGTCGGTCAGGTTTCCGAGTTTCAGTCAAATAGTCGGGGACTTATGACTTTTCGAGGTCGGATTTGGGTGCCATATACAGGTGGAGCTCGGAGTATATTGATGGAGGAGGCGCATAGATCGAGATTTTCGATCCATCCTGGGGCCACTAAGATGTATTTTGATCTGAAGAGGGATTATTGGTGGCCCTGTATGAAGAGGGATGTGGCTTGGGTAGTCGAGAGATGCTTGACCTGTCGTCGGGTCAAGGCAGAGCACCAGAGACCTCATGGTCAGCTGTCGAGGACCGCACGTGGGAACAGATCACCATGGATTTCATCACCAAGCTACCGAGGACCGCACGTGGGGTAGACGCAATATGGGTGATTGTAGATCGGTTGACGAAGAGTGCTCACTTCCTCGCTATCAGTGAGAGCTCTTCTGCAGAGAAATTGGCCGAGATCTACGTTCGAGAGGTGGTGGCACGGCATGGGGTGCCGACATCGATAGTGTCAGATCGGGATTTGCGTTTTTCTTCCAGGTTCTGGAAGAAGTTTCATGAGGAGTTGGGTACCCGACTGCACTTCAGCATAGCTTACCACCCACAGATAGACGGGAAGAGTGAGCGGACGATTTAGACGATTGAGGACATGCTGCGTGCATGTGTTATGGACTTCGGAGGAAGTTGGGACACCTATTTGCCCATGGCTAAGTTTTCATACAACAACAACCACCATTCCAGCATTGGCATGCCTCCCTTTGAGCTTCTATACTGGAGGAGGTTTTGGACTCCCATCTATTGGGGAGAGTTAGGGCAGCGAGTGATGGGTGGCACTGAGATAGTGCTGAAGACGACCGAGCAGATTCAGCAGGTCAGACAGAGGTTGCTGACAGCCCAGAGTCGCCAGAAGAGTTATGCAGATCGGCGGCGATCAGAGCTAGAGTTCCAGGTTGGAGATTTTGTCCTCCTGAAGGTATCCCCGTGGAAGGGGTGATCCGATTCAGGAAACGGGGCAAACTGGGTCCTAGATACATCGGTCCTTTCAGAGTGACCGCCAGAGTGGGTAAGGTAGCTTACCGGCTGGAGCTACCTATAGAGTTAAGCCAGATTCATAGCACCTTCCACGTGTCTCAGTTGAGGAAGTGTGTAGCCGATAAGACGACGATGGTACCATTAGAGGACATTTAGGTTGATGCGAGCCTGAATTACATCGAGAGACCGGTTGCGATCTTGGATTGGAAGGTGAAGGTTATGAGGAACAAAGAGGTGCCCCTGGTTCAGGTCCAGTGGCAACATTAAAAAGGGTCCGAGTGGACTTGGGAGTCGGAGTCCGAGATGCGAGAGCAGTATCCAGAGTTATTTCTGGAGCATGACTTCGAGGGCGAAGTCTGATTCTACTGGGGGAGAATTGTAACATCCTGTGACAACCGTCAAATTCAATTCAAAGTCAAATTCAACAAGTCAAACCGGTCAAACTTAATTAGTACTTGTATGCTAAAAGTTATTCTATGTATAAAAAAATGTGCATTTATATGTCAATAATTCAAGTGTCTCGACGAATCTATGGGTTTAGCCATGTAAAAACCCTAACAAGGGAGTTAAACGCATCAAAACACGACTAAGGACCCTTTCGGGGACTTAAAACAATCATAAACGAAGCATAACGGGGTTCACGAACCTTGCATTACGAGATTATACGATAATAGTGGCTAATATTAAATCTCTCCCAAATCTCTCCAAGTATGTGAAATCTCTCCAAGTATGTGAAATCTCTCCCAAATCTCTCCAAGTATGTGAAATATCTCCTAAATCTCTCCAAGTATGTGAAATCTCTCCAAGTATGTGAAATCTCTCCCAAATCTCTCCAAGTATGAGAAATCTCTCCCAAATCTCTCCAAGTATGTGAAATCTCTCAAAGTATGTGAAATCTCTCCCAAATCTCTCTCAAAATCTCTCTCACCTTTTTATAGTCATCCCGACCCTTAACTTGGCCAAAAACCGCTTGAAACGGAGAGTTATATCGAAAAACGGCTAATTAGGGCCGAAACCCTTCTTAGGAACCGAAACCCTTCTTAGGAACCGAAACCCCTCTTAGGAGCCGAACCCTCTTAGAACCGAAGATGTCAGAGGCGAACTTGTCAGAAGCGAACTACCCTCCTCGGACCGAGCCTCAGTAGGACCGAACCTTGATACAACCGAAATAGACCGAGGGCTCGGCCTATTTCGCCTCCCTCACATTTCGGACCGAGACCCTCGCACCTTCGGTTCCCCCCTCGCACCTTCGGTCCCTTCTCCCTTCTCTCGGTTCCTTCTCCTTACCTCTCGGTTCTCACCTTCTAAGAGCCGAACCTCGCAGGTTCGGTCCATAATGTCCGATTTTCGACTACTATCGCTTCCTAAGCCCGTTTTTGACAGGATTTTTTTCACCAAATTCATATTTTTACCATTTTTAACCCCCAAAACTCATATTTTATTTATTTTTCAAGGATTATTAATTAAAAATCATTATTTTATAATAAGTGGAGTATTCTACCCCACAAGTGGGTCAAGTGTGCCCACTTGCCTCCATGTATCATCCTCTCATTTGCCAACCTTATCCACATCACACAAACCAAGGCAAACATCACTTCAAACTTACAAGTTGCTCCAGCAACCTTCAATATATATAGAAATCCCTGGAGGATTTCTTGGCTTACTTGATCATTTCAAACACTTACACTTCTCAAACCACCTCAAGAAAGCTTCTTTTCTCTCTACTTTCCACCACTTTGGGTTAGTGTTCTTGAGCTACTACTTCACTTTTTGGTAAGTATTCCATCTAAACTCAAGTGTTATTCCATAATTTCATAACACTCTTGGATCATCGACTCATATCTTAACACGAAAAATCGTTCTTAGGATCATCCAAGCTTCCACGTGTTCATCAAGTGTTCTTGACTTGATACTCCTCGACTTCAACCTTCCACTCTTTTAGAAATCACTCAAGGTGAGTTCATACCCCTACATTTTCCCGTTTTCTTTAGTTTTCAGGGGGGGAATACAAGTTAAAACACCAAAACATATTTCAAACTTAACTTGACAGCTTACAACAGAAAAGTTGTGACCTGTTCACGAACTGTTTTACCCAACTTAAACTTAATATTTTTCAAAACTCTTTAATATGCATGTGGTTCAGGTTTATACCTTAAAATGACTACTTGAACCTCTCCATACGATTTTTCTACAATTTATGGTGATTTTTACAAAACTGCCTATCACTGCAGCATCCAAGTCGGACCAGGTTGTGAAGATGAACATTTTCACCCTGGTTTGAGACCACCAAAAATTATAGGAAAATTTAAGGATACAGTAGACTCTTTTTCCAAATACTCAGAGTTTACGGATTCAGTTTTCGACTACGATGATTTTTCTATAAATATTCTAAAACAGTGACAGTTAAGGGTAAAAGTGTCAAATACATGTTTAAGAGTTATTCACACCTTGTAACATGCTGAGCAAGATGTGTACGATTTACACTTAGTATTTTAAATGTCATTTTATGGAAATACAAAGACATACATAACAAGGTTTCATTCAAACACACAACACTTTTGATAAACTATAATAGGTATAGTTTGAGCACTTCGTTTGACAAAGAAAACAATAACTCAATCGACTTACAAAACAAGTATTTCATTACACACTATGTGAACTTATTAATAAATAAATTTGTGAGACATTCTCCTTCGGGGTACTCTTAAGTACCACAGTAAAGTCCTATAGTTATAATCAGAATCTCCTGGAGGGAGAGCGTGATAGTTGTGTATAGATCTATATTGGGTCTGACAAACCCGCACCTAAGCTGCTTGCAACAGCTAGACCGCCAGGTCTGGGGTGACAAGTGTCATAACATTCCGACGCCCGAAGAATGTCGAGTACGAGGTCTTCGAGTTTAGTATGGTTATAACATCTCACGTGAGAAATTAGCAAAACACACAGTTCACGGGAATTTAAGGAGTTTTATTTAAATATAAAACCACACACACACATAAGTATGACGATTCACTTATATATACTAAGTTTTGGTTCGGTTAAGACTATACCAACCCTTTAGAAAATATTGGATTTTCTGGACATAAACTTGTAACAAACAAAAAGGAACATCATTCATTTTTCATTCATAAATTGCTTATGAACTCACCAGCTTTATGCTGATACTCTTTCAAAACAACTTGTATTCTCAGGTAATCAGTAAAACAGGTAACCACAAGATTTCTGAAGTCAAGACGCTAAGGCGTATATTCTTTTGCTATATTTTGACATCATATGTAATTTATTTGGAAACATATACTTTTGAAACAATGTAACCTTATCAATTATATTTATGATGGTTGTGTTTACTTTCTTCACTATGGTTGTGATACTGAGCATGGCGTCCTCTGCCCCCGAACGTTTCCGCCGTTCTGGTTTAGGGGTGTGACAGATTGGTATGAGAGCTTTGTTTATAGTGAACTAAGTATATCGAACCACGTAAGATATTCAAACTATAAATACAACGGGACAAAATTCTCTGACATAGCTTTTCAAAAATACTTTAAAATAAAAATTTATATTTTTATAAAAGTATTCACACAATCACACATACTAATTCAGTATCATAATGGCAATAACATAAAAGTACCAAGACAAGTTGAACACCATGATCCAGCTTCGGGGTATGTAGTCAGATCTTGGATGAATATAGCCTGATCAACTTTATTTAGCCAAGGTAGGACCAATGTATGCCGAAGAAGGATCATGATGAGCAACAAGTCTTCAACTTACCAAAAACTTCGAGAATCAAACATAAAAATACTATAGGAATATTTTAACTCAAAAACAGTAATAAGCACATTATAAATTGCGATAACTAACTTCTTATTCACAAAAGTTCTCGCGATATCCATCTTATCCCTATTCTCGTACAGGCGCAATGGCAGGATTTCACTTACCAGGTGATCCCTACTTTCCCAACCAAGGGAATGTCGGTTGGATTGTGGAAGACCCAAAGGAAGAACCCGAAGAAGAGCCCATGGAGGATGAGGAACCCATGGAAGAGGAAGAATTCATAGACGGTGAAGAGGAAGAAGATTCAGATGGAACTGACTCCAAACCCGAAGTTTACAATCCACACCCTGCCCCTATTCCTCCGCAACACTTCCAGGGCCCGATGCCCCAATGGGCCGAAACTATACATCGATGGAGCCGAGAGCAAGGTTAACGACCTCCTTATGGCATGCAACGAGGTTTCTACGATATCAGCAGAGGAGGGTCAGCCGATCGAGCCCTCCTTGTTATAGTTCACAGTGTCACACGCCACAAAGAGAAAACAAGAGTTAACACCCGACATCTCATGGAAGTTGGTGCCACCAGCCAAGTCAACTCCGTTCGCATTCGCCGGTTGGATGACGACCACGATCGGACTCGAGACCGCACCGAGCTTCTTCGACGGGAAATGGCTGCAACCCGAGCTGAAGTGCAAGAACTCTGAGAACACTGAGCCACTTTAGAAGGACGTCTGGCAGAAGCAAAGCGCCAAGCGGCGGAATCCAGAACCGAAATGAGGAACTTCGTGTCCACACTTCGTGATCCTCAAAGCTTCAACCGCCGCAAGTAGTGTTGCACTACTCGCTCCAGTTTAATCTAGTTTTGCGGATAAATATTATTATTATTTTCTAGTATTTTATGTCTGATCTCGCGATTTAAGTGTTTACACTTCCGGGATCAGTTAGGCGGTCAAAGTTTTCCCATGCATTGATGTAGCATAGACCCCTAGTCGGGTCAAATTTTCCCCAATATTGTATACTAAGTTATATCAATGAAATTGACACGCTATTTGCTTGACTACATCAGATTCATAACATGAGCTATTTTCAGATTAAATTTACTGGTGTCCGATTTATGATAGTTTGGTGTATAAATCAAAGTTATATATATTTAAGACCATGTCGACCTAGAGATGGTGGTTCCGCCTTGGATCATGTTCCTTGTTTGGTTGTGGGCCCAGGGCAGACCCATTAGATTCGAAAGTTTATTTAATCTTAATTATATATAAATATTATACCTCAAACGATCGTTGGATGGGCCCGGTATGGATTCTATTACAGACATTTCATGTGGAACAAAACTATCAGCATTCATAAAGTCCATATTTCATTATCTATAGACTTCTAGTATGAATGGATTTATACAAAATCTTTACAAGTCGGAATCATGATGCATATAAAGAACTAATAATGTTTAGTTTTAACTCTCGACTTGCGAGTATTATCAAAGACTTATTGTCTTTTCATTCTTGATATGGCAGAAAATGCCACCCCGTAGAAATCCTAGACGCGGCGCCGCCGCAGGAGCTACTGCGCCACCACCACCTCCACCACCCCCTCAGTTCGACCCAACAATATTCCAGGCTGCCGTGACGGCCGCAGTGGCAGTCACGATAGCCCAAATCAACCCCAGTAATTCAGGAGGTGCGGGTATTGGTGCCTCAAATTCTAATAACGGGGACGTCCAGGGACGCTCGAGAGAGTGTACCTACAAAGACTTTACTAACGGCAAGACCAAAACCTTCAACGGAAGCGGAGGTGTCATAGCGTTGCTACAATGGTTCGAGAAAACCGAGACCATTTTCGAAATATGCGCATGCCCTGAAGCCAGCAAGGTCAAATTTGCTGCATGCACATTCTCTGAAAGGGCCCTCACCTGGTGGAAGGGCCACGTCAAGGCACTAACGCTCCCGGTGGCTAATTTGATAACATGGGAAGATCTGAAAACCATGTTAATGAAGGAGTACTGCCCCAGGGGTGAGATATAGAAGCTGGAAGAAGAATTTTGGGGTCTCAAAATGACAGGCTCTGACATCCTGTCGTACACCTCAAGGTTCAGCGATCTAGCCAGGCTGTGTCCCGAGATGGTTCCTACTGAAAGCAAGAAAGTGGAAAGGTACATATGGGGATTATCTTCCCAAATTCATGGAAACGTATTGGCCTCAAAGCCAATTACCTTTGACAGTGCCAAGGAACTGGCACAGCAACTCATCGACCATAAAGCCAACCATGGCACTGTGACGACCACCTCCGAGCAAGCAAAAGGGGGAAGTAACAAAAGGAAGTTCTGGGATAAGAAGAAGGGCCAACCTGCTCAAGACCCTGCCAAGAAACAACAAGTGGTTGCTGTGCACGCTGCCACAACCACTACCAACCCAACTCCGATAAGGCAATACGTCGGGAACCTACCCAAGTGCAACAAGTGCAGCTATCACCACAAAGGTGCATACCGTGAAATGCATTGCACCAACTGTAACAAAAAGGGGCACACCGCCCAGTTTTGTAGAACTCCGGCCCAACCGAACGCACAAGCTGCCAATGCCGGAGCCAGCCGAACCTGCTATGGATGTGGAGAAGCAGGACACTTCAAGCGTAACTGCCCAAAGGCAAGAAACCCCAACCCCGACGAAGTGGGCAGAGTTCTGGAGATAGGTCATGAGGAAGCCGTCGCAGATCCAACTGTGGATACCGGTACGTTCCTCCTCAACAATACATATGCATGCATTCTTTTCGATAGTGGCGCGGAGAAATCAAACACCACAAACACTAAAAGACACATTCACCGTAGAAATGGCTAATAGAAAAACAGAGAACACTAACGACATTTACATCGGGTGTACCCTCACCTTAAACAATCACTCTTTCCAAATCGACCTTATGCCGGTCACCATAAAAAGTTTTGATGTTATCATTGGCATGGATTGGTTATGCCCTCACCATGCTGAAATCCTATGTCACGAAAAGGCCGTTCGCCTTAATCTTCCAAGTGGCGAAACTCTCGTTGTCTATGGCGACAAACCTAGTTCAAACTTTCAGATCATCTCTTGTGTCAAGGCTCAAAAGTATCTCCGCAAGAAGTACCACGCCTTCCTAGCCCACGTCGTAGACAAGGAACAAGGAGTGAAAGACATTAAGGACATTCTGAAGGTCTGTAATTTCCCCAATGTATTCCCGGAAGACCTTCCAGGAGTGCCCCCTCCTCGACAAGTCGAATTCCGAATCGACTTAATTCCTGGAGCTACCCCCGTAGCCAAGTCGCCATATCGCCTAGCCCCGGCCGAAATGCAGGAACTGTCCAGTCAACTAAATGAACTGATGAGCAAAGGTTTCATTAGACCAAGCTTCTCGCCTTGGGGTGCACTGGTTTTGTTCGTCAAGAAGAAGGACGGATCGTTCCGCATGTGAATTGACTACCGGGAATTAAACAAACTCACCATTAAAAACCAATACCCTTTGCCTCGAATCGATGACCTCTTTGACCATCTACAAGGAGCAAGTTTCTTCTCAAAGATTGACCTTAGATCTGGGTACCATCAACTACGAGTTCAGGAGGAGGGTATTCACAAGACAGCTTTCAGAACGCGCTATGGTCACTATGAATTTGTAGTGATGCCTTTCGGATGAACAAATGCACCCGCATCGTTTATAGACCTGATGAATCGGGTGTGTCGACCTTACTTAGACAAGTTCGTGATTCTTTTCATTGATGATATACTAGTCTACTCCCGAGGTAAGGAAGAACACATCTAACATTTACGTCAAGTCCTGGAGACACTGAGGGCGGAGAAATTATACGCAAAGTTCTCAAAGTGTGAGTTCTGGATTCAAGAGGTGAATTTCCTCGGACATGTAGTCAGCAAGGAAGGAATCCATGTGGACCCTTCAAAGATCAAGGCGATTGAAAGCTGAGCAGCACCAAGAACACCCAAGGAGATCCGACAATTTTTAGGACTCGTCGGTTACTATCGAAGATTCATTCAGAACTTCTCCAAAATCACAAAACCACTCACCACCTTGACTCAAAAAGGAGTGACTTTCGTCTGGGGGGATAAGCAAGAGGCTGCGTTCCAAACACTGAAACGAACTCTGTGCAGTGCTCCGATCTTGTCCTTACCAGATGGAACCGAGGACTTTGTGGTTTATTGCGATGCGTCAAACCAAGGTCTAGGATGTGTGTTAATGCAACGAGGAAAGGTCATTGCCTACGCCACAAGACAATTGAAGACACACGAGGTAAACTACACGACGCATGATCTTGAATTAGGAGCATTAGTTTTTGCCCTAAAAATCTGGAGACATTACCTCTACGGCACTAAGTGCACCATCTTCACCGATCACAAAAGCCTTCAGCATATCCTCAATCAAAAAGAACTCAACATGAGACAAAGACGATGGGTGGAATTACTAAACGATTACGAATGTGAGATTCGTTATCACCCCGGAAAAGCCAACGTGGTTGCAGACGCCTTGAGCAAAAAAGAATACTCGGGCCGCCGAGTAAAGGCGTTAACCATGACCATCCATTCCCACCTGTCCGAACAAATCAAAGAGGCTCAGGAAGAAGCCTTGAAGCCAGAAAACGTGACAGGTGAAGCGTTGAGAGGCATGAACAAAAATCTTGAAGTCAGGGATGACGGCGTTCGTTGTTTCATGAACCAGATCTAGACACCAAAATTTGGTGGATTCAGGGACGTTGTCATGAACGAAGGTCATAAAACTCGCTACTCCGTGCATCCCGGCTCAGACAAGATGTACTTAGACCTCAAGAAGTTGTATTGGTGGCCAAACATGAAAGCCGAAATAGCTACCTTTGTGGGCAAGTGCCTGACTTGTGCCAAGGTTAAGGTAGAGTATCAAAAGCCCTCAGGACTACTTCAACAACCAGAGATAACCGAGTGGAAGTGGGGGCGGATTACGATGGATTTCATTACCAAGTTACCCAAGACATCGGGTGGACTTGACACCATTTGGGTAATCGTTGACAGATTAACCAAATCCGCACACTTCCTACCAATAAAAGAGACAGACAAAATGGAGAAACTGACAAGGATCTACATTAAATAAATAGTGCGCCTTCACGGAGTACCGATATCCATTATCTCCGATAGAGATAGTCGGTTCACATCACGATTCTGGCAATCACTGCAGAAGTCTATGGGAACTAGGCTGGACATGAGTACATCCTACCACCCACAGACTGACGGGCAGAGTGAAAGAACCATTCAGACGTTAGAGGGCATGCTAAGAGCTTGTGTGATAGACTGTGGTAAGGCATGGGATGTCCATTTACCTCTTATCGAATTCTCATATAATAATAGTTATCACACTAGCATCAAAGTTGCTCCGTTCGAAGCCCTCTATGGCCGTAAGTGCAGATCACCCCTGTGCTGGGCTGAGGTGGGCGATACGCAACTAGCAAGAGGGCAAGTCCCTAACAGCGCACTCACTGGCCCAGAGATCATAAGGGAAACAACTGAAAAGATCGTCCAAATTCGAGAACGAATGAAGGCTTCGCAAGACCGACAAAAGAGCTACACAGATAAGAGACAAAAACCTTTGGAGTTCCAAGTTGGGGATCGAGTACTTCTAAAAGTATCACCTTGGAAGGGATTAATACGTTTCGGAAAACGTGGGAAACTAAATCCTAAGTATATCGGGCCATTCGAAATCCTCGCCAGGATTGGCCCGGTGGCATACAAACTACGATTACCACAGGAACTTAATCACGTTCATCCTACCTTTCATGTGTCAAACCTGAAGAAATGTTTGTCTGATGAGACCCTCTTCATTCCTTTGGAAGAAATTGAGATTAATGATAACCTCCACTTCGTAGAGGAACCTGTTGAAATCATGGACCGGGAGGTCAAATCGACGAAACAAAGCCGCATTCCCATCGTAAAGGTCCGGTGGAATGCCAAGCGAGGACCCGAATTTACTTGGGAACGTGAGGACCAAATGAAACAAAAGTACCCACATCTATTCCCCAACCCTTGAAGTCACACAGTTTTTGCAAATTTCGGGACGAAATTCCTTCTAACGGGGGGATAATGTGACAACCGTCAAATTCAAGTCAAAGTCAAAGTCAACAAGTCAAACCGGTCAAACTTAATTAGTACTTGTATGCTAAAAGTTATTCTATGTATAAAAAATGTGCATTTGTATGTCAAGAATTCAAGTGTCTCGAAGAATCTATGTGTTTAGCCATGTAAAAACCCTAACAAGGGAGTTAAACGCATCAAAACACGACTAAGGACCCTTTCAGGGACTTAAAACAATCATAAACGAAGCATAACGGGGTTCACGAACCTTGCATTACGAGATTATACGATAATAGTGGCTAATATTAAATCTCTCCCAAATCTCTCCAAGTATGTGAAATCTCTCCAAGTATGTGAAATCTCTCCCAAATCTCTCCAAGTATGTGAAATATCTCCTAAATCTCTCCAAGTATGTGAAATCTCTCCAAGTATGTGAAATCTCTCCCAAATCTCTCCAAGTATGTGAAATCTCTCCCAAATCTCTCCAAGTATGTGAAATCTCTCCCAAATCTCTCTCAAAATCTCTCTTAACTTTTTATAGTCATCCCGACCCTTAACTTGGCCAAAAACCGCTTGAAACGGAGAGTTATATCGAAAAACGGCTAATTAGGGCCGAAACCTTTCTTAGGAACCGAAACCCTTCTTAGGAACCGAAACCCCTCTTAGGAGCCGAACCCTCTCAGAACCGAAGATGTCAGAGGCGAACTTGTCAGAAGCGAACTACCCTCCTCGGACCGAGCCTCAGTAGGACCGAACCTTGATACAACCGAAATAGACCGAGGGCTCGGCCTATTTCGCCTCCCTCACATTTCGGACCGAGACCCTCGCACCTTCGGTTCCCCCCTCGCACCTTCGGTCCCTTCTCCCTTATCTCGGTTCCTTCTCCTTCCCTCTCGGTTCTCACCTTCTAAGAGCCGAACCTCGCAGGTTCGGTCCATAATGCCCGGTTTTCGACTACTTTCGCTTCCTAAGCCCGTTTTTGACGTTTTTGACAGGATTTTTTCACCAAATTCATATTTTTACCATTTTTAACCCCCAAAACTCATATTTTATTTATTTTTCAAGGATTATTATTTAAAAATCATTATTTTATAATAAGGGGAGTATTCTACCCCACAAGTGGGTCAAGTGTGCCCACTTGCCTCCATGTGTCATCCTCTCATAAGCCAACCTTATCCACATCACACAAACCAAGGCAAACATCACTTCAAACTTACAAGTTGCTCCAGCAACCTTCAATATATATAGAAATCCCTGGAGGATTTCTTGGCTTACTTGATCATTTCAAACACTTACACTTCTCAAACCACCTCAAGAAAGCTTCTTTTCTCTCTACTTCCCACCACTTTGGGCTAGTGTTCTTGAGCTACTACTTCACTTTTTGGTAAGTATTCCATCTAAACTCAAGTGTTATTCCATAATTTCATAACACTCTTGGATAATCGACTCATATCTTAACACCAAAAATCGTTCTTAGGATCATCCAAGCTTCCACGTGTTCATCAAGTGTTCTTGACTTGATACTCCTCGACTTTAACCTTCCACTCTTTTAGAAATCACTCAAGGTGAGTTCATAACCCTACATTTTCCCGTTTTCTTTAGTTTTCAGGGGGGGAATACAAGTTAAAACACCAAAACATATTTGAAACTTAACTTGACAGCTTACAACAGAAAAGTTATGACCTGTTCACGAACTGTTTTACCCAACTTAAACTTAATATTTTTCAAAACTCTTTAATATGCATGTGGTTCAGGTTTATACCTTTAAAATGACTACTTGAACCTCTCCATACGATTTTTCTACAATTTATGGTTATTTTTACAAAACTGCCTATCACTGCAGCATCAAAGTCGGACCAGGTTGTGAAGATGAACATTTTCACCCTGGTTTGAGACCACCAAAAATTATAGGAAAATTTATGGATACAGTAAACTCTTTTTCCAAATGCTCAGAGTTTACGGATTCAGTTTTCGACTTACGATGATTTTTCTATAAATATTCTAAAACAGTGACAGTCAAGGGTAAAAGTGTCAAATACATGTTTAAGAGTTATTCACACCTTGTAACATGCTGAGCAAGGTGTGTACGATTTACACTTAGTATTTTAAATGTCATTTTATGGAAATACAAAGACATGCATAACAAGGTTTCATTCAAACACACAACACTTTTGATAAACTATAATAGGTATAGTTTGAGCACTTCGTTTGACAAAGAAAACAATAACTCAATCGACTTACAAAACAAGTATTTCATTACACACTACGTGAACTTGTTAATAAATAAATTTATGAGACATTCTCCTTCGGGGTACTCTTAAGTACCATAGTAAATTCTGTTGTTATAATCAGAATCTCTTGGAGGGAGAGCGTGATAGTTGTGTATAGATCTATATTGGGTCTGACAAACCCGCACCTAAGCTGCTTGCAACAGCTAGACCGCCAGGTCTGGGGTGACAAGTGTCATGACATTCCGACGCCCGAAGAATGTCGAGTACGAGGTCTTCGAGTTTAGTATGGTTATAACATCTCACATGATAAATTAGCAAAACACACAGTTCACGGGAATTTAAGGAGTTTTATTTAAATATAAAACAACACACACACATAAGTATGACGATTGACTTACATATACTAAGTTTTGGTTCAGTTAGGACTATAACAACCCTTTAGAAAATATTGGATTTTCTGGACATAAACTTGTAACAAACAAAAAGGAACATCATTCATTTTTTATTCATAAATTGCTTATGAACTCACTAGCTTTATGCTGATCCTCTTTCAAAACAACTTGTATTCTCAGGTAATCAGTAAAACAGGTAACCACAAGATTTCTGAAGTCAAGACGCTAAGGCGTAGATTCTTTTGCTATATTTTGACATCATATGTAATTTATTTGGAAACATATACTTTTGAAACGATGTAACCTTTTAAATTATATTTATGATGGTTGTGTTTACTTTCTTCACTATGGTTATGATATTGAGCATGACGTCCTCCGCCCCGAACGTTTCCGCCGTTCTGGTTTGGGGGTGTGACACATCCTGACTCCCAGGTACTACATTTGTTTATTTATTTATTGGGAATTAATGAGTGACTCGGCGAGTTGTGTGTTTGACTCGCCGAGCGTTGGATTTGAGCACGCGGGTTAAATAACCAACGCGACGAGTCAGAGATGCCGACTCGCCGAGTGGGCGCTGTGTGAGGAATCCCTAAATCCCCGGGTTTGGGGCCTATATAAGGAAACTTATGTCCTTATTTCCACCTCACCAGCTACCCTACTCCCCTGAGAGAAACCCTAATCTGCCATTGAGCCAAGAGAGAGTGATAGAGCTAATATTTGAGTGTTTTGGTGAAGCATTGGAAGAAGGAGAAGTGAGATTCAAGCAAGGAACGAGGAAAGGCTGTGAGATCCAACATTCATTCACTTAGAGCTTCTGTTGGAAGGTAAAAGTCGTCATCTTGCTCATCATGTTGTTTAGATCTTGTTAATGAGAAACTTTTGGGGCTTTTTCCATAATTCCTTGAGATTTGGTATGACTTGTGCTTGCCACGCATTGAGACATCAGATCTGGACCTTGTGAGGTCCAAAGAGTCCAAAGGTCCCAGCTTTATCCATCCATAAAGGGTTATTGTGCTTAACACCTTGGTTAGAGCTTTTATTTGGCATTATGGAGCAAACATGCCATGCATGAACGCAAAGATCGAAGCTTTACGTGAAATTCGACCATTGGGAGGCTAGATCTAGAGTTTGGAATGACAGATCTGCCTTGAAACGTCTGAATGAGAATTTGGCTTAGGGACTCGACGAGTCAAAGAGCTGACTCGATGAGTCGGCTAGGGTTTTCCCCGATGAGTCTGTACATAAGTAGCTCGACGAGTTGACGGGACAACTCGACGAGTTGAGTTGGGTTTTCGCGAGGTTTTGAAGGAACAAGGGGAACTCGGAGAGTCACATAGATGCACTCGGCGATTCGAGTCAACATGGACAGTTGACTCGAGTGTTGACTTTAGGGTTTGGTCAAGGCAGGGAGTACGGGGACCGTGGAGGGGTAAAATGGTCTTTTACCCATTCCATGAGTTTGAGAGAGAGATTAACCTAGTTTGTTTCGAGTCGTAATTTAAGTGTTGATTAGAGATTATTATCTTATGTGTTAGGCAGAGCCTAGTTCGAGATTCATGTACGAGATTATTACTTACTTGATTACGAGGTGAGTCTTCTCACTATACTTACCTAGAGTGGTAACCTTTGTGTGACCGGAGGGTCTTATGTGCTTATATTGAGTATTGTGATATCCTGCATTATATCTATGTGATTTATGCCATGCATTATTCTGAGCTTACTGAGTTAGGACCGGAGGGTCCACCCAAGTTGTGGGACCGGAGGGTCCTACTGAGACACATTGACCGCATGGTCTTATTTTGTGCATAACCATGAGAGGCTAATGAGATATGTGTGGTATTTTGGGGAACTAACTAAGCTTCGTGCTTACCGTGTTATGTGTTATGTGTTTCAGGTAATCTCAAGATCACGGGAAGGCACCAACTTGATTTTACACACACACACACGAGTTGGAGATATGTTTTTGAGGATCCTGGATTTGTGTTATAAACAGTTTTTGGGACATGTGTTTTGATAACTTAATGTTTGTGGGATTTTTTGTGATTTTGGAAATGAGATAATTGAATATTTCTATGAAAAATTTATTTGAAAATTTACGGTGTTACACCACTTTTCAGTAAAATCTTTCAAAATTTCTTTTTTGACAAAATTAGTTGAATGAGCTCGACTCAAATGGGACTAAAACCCAAATTGTAAAAGCAAACCGGAGCCAAACCATTAGTAATAGTTTAGTTTTAATTTTCAATGGTCCGGCTTCGGTTTTTGATTGACAATTATTACTAACGGTTTGACTTTGGTTTGACCTAAAAACCGAAAAAATGGGACCATGAACACCCCGTCACCCCATTTGCATTTCATGAGGAGAGTTCCAAATATATTAGTCATTGTACTTTCTTTTTTCTAAGATAGTTTAGATTATTTAGCTCTATTTCATTAACATTTTGTTATCGACTTACCTTTATTTCAACAATTCGCCAAGCATACGACTGCTCGTCGCCACCACCACCACCACCGACTTTTACCTTCCTCAATATCTACTATTTCCTTCACAAACTACCATCGGCTGCTGCTACCACCACCATGATTTGCAATCACTTTCAATGCATCCATTAATATTGTCGTTTGTAGGTATGCTTACCAATATAAGTTTCAAGTAAACTAAATTACATTTGCTGTAGCTAGGGTTGTAAACGAACTAAACATTCAACGAACTGTTTAATGGGAAGTTCGTTTATTTAATAAATGAACGAACATGAACACAAATTCTCCTTCGTTTAGTTAAACAAACAAACATGAACAATGATCTCGTTCGTTCAATCATGTTCAATCATGTTCGTTTAGGTTCATTTATGTTCGTTTATATAAGTTCCTTTTATGTTTATATATGCTTAATTGTGTTTGATTACATTACTATATTAGATGTTCATCTGTGTTTATATATGTTCAATTATGTTTTTTTATCTTTGTTCATTTATGTTCGTTCATTAATGTTCGTTTAGCATGTTCACGAACATAAACGAACAAACATGAACAATCAAAATTTTGTTAAACGAACGAACATGAACAAGAAAACTCGTTCGTTTATCCATTCGTATTCGTTCATTCGTTCGGCTAACTTAAACGAACAAACATGAACAAGCCCTGTTCGTGTTCGTTCAGTTCGTTTTCAGCCCTAGCCCTAGCTATTATGTTTTATCATATTTTGCTTTATTTTTAGTTTTCATCGATAATATTTCATAGATTTTACCTTCGATTTTTCAGTTATCTTTCCTATGGGTTTATGTGTCTTGAAGATGACATGGTTGATTTCTTCGTTCAGTTGATGGCCCTGGATTCTGTTTTCTAGTTTCAAAACTCTTATTTGACTTACATGTTAATGCTATTTTCTAATTGTAGTGCACACTCTATTCATCTTAGTTCTTTGCTTTTTAATAGGCAAAAACAGGGGAGAAAAGATGCTACTAAAAGGGTTTTTACTTTATAATTGAAAGACAAATTGCGAATGTAATTAAGGAAGATATAACTGCTACTTGTTGCTGTTTTCTACTACAAAATAGCCTAATAGTAATACAACTAGTATTTAAAACTAAAACTAACCATATTACAAATCTAACCGTACTCTTAAATTTAAATACAAATGACGACACCAATTCCTTGTTTCAACATCTTGATTCTAAACTGAACTTTCAAATTCCGGTTCACCGAAGGTTTTTCTTGTTCAATTAAAAGTAACGATCCTTCTACTGCTTTCATCACTACTTGATGAAAATGACGAGTCACTACTTTCAACAATTTGCAGTTTCTTGCTTTTTGATCTTCTTGAGCTCGAATGCATGTTGCTGCTTTTATTGTTGCTTCTTGAGTTGGACTTGTTATTTGATTGGTTGGTTTCACTACTACTTTGATCATCATCAAATGCGTCATGACTTTTCTTGCTCAAATTTCCATCTACCCTTTTGTTTCTTGACGATTTCCTATTCACACTTTTCTTCCTTAAACTGTTATCTGAATGTGTTTTGAAGCTCTTGCTGCTTCTTTTTGATGAATTTCTACTCCCATTTATGCTTTCTGTTTGAAATGTAACTTTCCTTTTGATGCTTTTGGGTTTTGATTTCGATCTGTAGCTCGTTTCTTCTTGTTGGCTTTCATCTTCACCATAATCATCTTCGTTATATAAACTTTCCGATGACCAACTACCATCATCATCATCATACTCAACCTTGTTATTGTTGTTCCCAATAGGGTTTTCTTCATACTCTTCTTCGGAATCAGTGTAACTAGTTTCTTCTTCTGTTCCATCGTTCTGACTAGACGCTTCTTCATGCTCTTGTTCAACCTCTCTTGATGATGATGATGATGATCTTTTTTGCTCATGTGGATCGTTAGTTGAAGCAGGAGCAGGATGTGTTTTCGGTGATGGTGGAGCCACCGTGAGGAAGCTAAGAGTCGCCACCACATCGGAGATCAGTGGCCGGACAGATGGCTCCTCTTGCACGCACATGGCCGCCACCCCAACCGCTTGATTTAAACTTCTCTCTGGAAATGCTCCTTGCAACTGTGGATCCGCCATTTCAGGAAACCTCTTTGGCTCTCTGAAATAAGGTTGTGCCTGTTTCAGTGACATCAACTATCCACTTTTTAAAAAAAGGAACTGAAATTAAATTTTTCATAAGAGCATCTCCAATATCAAAAGCTTTTTACTATTTGATTTTTTTTACTATTTGAAAAAGCTTCCCTATAGATAAAAGATTTTTTGAAAAGCTTTGGCCTTACACTTCCTAACAATTTATTTTACACAATAGTTACATTTAGATATTAGTTTTATATATATATATATATATTTCTTGTATAATCTATTGGATTAAATATACAAAATATATTTGAATATATTTTATGTAGATTTATATCATAAACAAATAATTTTTAAAATTTTGGAAAATCATACAAATACCAAAGATTAGAAAACATTACCATAACATGCTATTTAATCCTTTTTATTTATTAAATAATGATATCTTGAAAAAAAAATGAAGTAGACTTAAAAATTGAAAAATCATATTAAAGGTAGTTTATATAACATATAAGAAAGATAAAGATAAATTAATTAATTGCAAGAAAAAACTTTTTCAAAGGTTAATAATTAGAGTGAGTTTATAACACTAATTTATTGATCAACAAAGGTTAATTGAAATCTAATGCAACAAAAATAAAAACTTTTAAGAGATTAACCATTGGAGATGTAATTATCACATATAAACAGGTCGATGAGCATTAGTGTATTACCCAGTTGACAACATTTTGCTCGTCTATCGGGAGATTGGTATCTAGTGCTTTTCTTCCAGTAATGAGCTCGAGCAGAACGATCCCAAAACTGTAAACATCAGATTTGGGTGTGAGCTCACCGTTTTGTTCATATTCTGGAGCACAACCAACAGTAGCAACCATTCTTTGTTGCATAGTATTACCAGAGTCGAGTTCAAGTTTCACGAGCCCATAATCTGTGAGCTTTGGATTGAAGTTTTCATCTAGCATAATGTTTGATGACTTGAAGTTGCGATAGAGAATGGGTGGATTTGCCTTCTCGTGTAAATATTCCATAGCTTGTGCACTTCCAGATGCTATTTTCATCCTTGTGATCCAATCTAATGGCTTTCCCTCTGGTGGAACCTCTGTCACATAAGTAAAAAAAATGATGATCGTATACAACCACAAAAATTCAATCAATTGCAGTGTAAAGAAAGAGTATTAGAGAAAGAATGACAATAAAATCTCATTTCAAAATGTCTTTGATAGTAAACGTGTGGTTTATGTACGTAATTACACGTCGCAACACTTTCAAATCACCTTACTTGGCTTTTGTAACTAATAAACCGTTACAACACTTCCATTTAATCAAACTGAATTTTTTTACGACACGAAATAAATTTAATAGCAAGCCTTCTATTCCCCTGATGTGAGTGAATGATTAGAGAGTAATTCTTAATATCTATAATTGTTCGAGAACCCAAATGTGATATATGTTTTTCCACAAAGTTCATTTTCTTGATTCGTTAAAAGTCTTAGGTCTACTAGAAGATAAACAAAATACCATGGATATGATCTTTGAGGCCCCCACTTTGCATGTATTCATAAACGAGAATCCGCTGATCTCCATCAGCACAATACCCGATCAGTTGGACAAGATTTGGATGTTGAAGTTGACTCAACTTGGTGACTTCAACAAGAAACTCTTTGTTTGCTTTTGTTCCATGTCTATCTAGTTGCTTCACAGCCACAACCTTCAATCATCAATTAACACAAAGAATATGTATACATGTCAGAGATTTCTATTCTAAGTTGTAATCACACAAGCCAAAAAACATTTGACATTAATTGCTTACATAATTACCTGACCACTACCCTGAAGAGTTCCTTTATAAACTTTTCCAAATGCGCTCTCACCTAAAAGACATTCTCGCCTGAAATTCTTGGTGGCTATGGCCACCTCCCGAAAACCAAAATTACGGGCGGAGTTATCCATGACGTGATAATTGTCTTCATTTGTATTGATGGTAGCCGGAGCAGTAGTCGCAGCAGAGGGACCAGAACGTTCTTGATTATTCGCTTGACTTAAAGGCCCTGACGTCACTGAAACAAAAAAGAGCTTACTTCAATTACAAATATGTTTTGGTTATTAAATTGTAAAATTCATCTATTTTATCACAAATCATAATACATCAGCGTTTTAAGCGTTTTCTTTGGGCTTAAAAAATGAACAGTTTCATCAAGATGAAAAGTAGAATTTTTATTACCAAAGAAATATATATATAATCTCGCCCTTCACTCATGCGTGTGTGTTTAACATTTTAAGACGTTTCTACTCTAATAAATAAAGGTTTTTGTGTCACATGTCACACTCTCATTCAAATTTTCAAATGTCATTTTGTGGTTATTTTAAAATAATTTTTATTCCACATGTTATTTTATAGTTTTCTATTTTAGTAATTCCACATACTATTTAAATGCAATAATAAACACATATTAATTTTCTTAATAAATTTTCCTTTTAATTTCAAAATTACTAAATTAAAGCTTCATTAATTTCCTTTATTTATTTATATAAATTATTTGTTTAAATTTAGAGAAAAAAACACTTTATTATTATAATTCAATATTTTTCTCATTTTTTCTTATAAATTCAAACTTCTGAAATGTTTAGAATTTTATATTTAGTTTTTTCTTTTAAATAAATTCATGTAATACATGAGTCACATACCTAGTGATATAATAAATCGATCGAAGAAGAAAAGTAGAATTTTTACAAAAACAAAAAGGTGCTAGAAATGATATTCTAATTTTCATTTATTTCCTTAAATAAAAAATGTACATGGAAACTTGCATGCATGCATACGTACCAGGACCAGGAGATTGAGAATTTGGGTTTCCTTTTGATTTTGACAAAGGCGAATCGTTTTGTTCATTGAATTCTGGATCCTTGCTTCCGAAGCAACAACTCATATCTCATTCCCTCATATATTAATTATCTCTATGATAAAAATCAATGACTCTCAAATGAAGAATCAATTTCAGAAAATGTACACCGAGTTCAAAATTGATGCTTTTGTGTTACATATTTATCTTCGAAGATCACTGTTCAAAAGCGTGTAACAATCATCCAAGCACATTGTAAAACCAGAAAATGAGAAGAAAAGCTTTGTTGAATATACGAAGGAGGGGTTTTGGTCCTCCATGCTGTGAATAGAGGGAGTTGCAGAAGGACCCCCAAATGCAGGAAATCCATAAAGAAAGATATTAGGAGAGGACAAGAATGCCATGGCTTTGGGAAAGCTTTTGGATGGAGGAAATTGTGGGGATATAAAAGGACATATGTTTGGTGCTTTTTTTTTTCTTTTTTTTTCGTAGCATCTTGTGTGAAATAGAGATAACTTATAGATTTGGTTGCGATTACTTAATTCACCAAAACGATAGTGTTTATCAATCACCCAATCTTATCGACGGGTGTTATTTAATTGAAATACGAGTAATTACAAATTCAGTCCCTGTGGTATATTGAAAATCGTATGTTTAATCCAAATTAATTGATTGTTGTCCGAAAGTTATCCCCCAGTTCCTTTTTATCACAAATTTGAACCATGGATTTTTAAACTTAGCAGCCTGACTATTTAGATTATCCAAAGGCTTTTCATAAATGGTCCTTGTGGTTTCCAAAAGGTGACATATTCAGGATATCTTTAGAAATCACTATATAGATGGTATTTGTGGTACTAAAATCAAGCACGGTCGATTCTTTTGACCCGTCTTCGCGATACGATTCCGGGATTCGACTGTAGCGGTTTCGCTAATAAGGACACCGCCCCCCTAAATCCCAAAAAGCATTGGCGTGTGCCCTTTTTAGCAAAATCGTCACAGATATGGAAGTCGACTTCGACATGTCTGTTAGACAGAAAGCAGTATTTGAGTGTCTTCGGACACCTCATGCTCATGATTTTCTGCTAACTATCCCTATTGATGGCCTTGGCCAGCATATGTATCCTGTGGAGTACCGAACTATCATTTGTTATCGCCTCATGATTCTTCTATTCCCAATTGACGAGATATGCCCAGTTTGCCGCAAGGCATGTTTGGATACCTTTGGGGAACATGCAGTTCATTGTAGAGAGCTCCCTGGTTTCAAGTACATACATGATGTGGTTAGGGATGTTCTATTTGATGTTTGTCGGCGTGCTGGTATTTCTGCGAATAAAGAAGCGCCAGTGAACTTTTTGACGGACCCGCAGGATGGAAGATCCACACTTAGACCGGCTGACATTTTGGTCTTGGGATGGGTAGGAGGGAAGCACGCGTGTGTGGATCTTACTGAGGTCTCTCCTCTCGTTGGTTTGAGGAGCGGGGGTTTCACAGCAGGGCATGCCGCTTTGAAAGCCGCTGCGTGTAAAGTGGCAAAGCACGAGAATGCATGTATAGAAAATCAACATGTGTTTGTGCCTTTTGCATTTGATACATTTGGTTTTCTCGCACCAGAGGCGGTGGAGCTCCTCAACAGAGTCCAACGGGTCATGCATTCTAATGTCATATTTCCTAGATCCACAGATGTTTTTTTCAAAAGAATTAGTTTTGCCATCCAGAAAGGGCTAGCGGCGCAGCTTGTTGCCCGTTTGCCTTCCATCGATATGTATTGAACTATATTAATAGTATGGAATGGAATTTTGCAAAAATCTATAATAAAAAGACATTTTTGCCCTCAAACCAAAGTTGATAAACCTATATACTTGAGGGTCCGTTTCTGTAAATTATAAGTAAAAGTGTAAAACCCTCAATCTAATCAATCGTTTAGGCAATACTAAAATTTTGTAGTTATTGCTCCTCCGCCTCCCTAGTCGTCGCCTGCATTACTTGCCACCACCTCCGAGTTAATCATCGACCACCTTCTCTATTTATTCTTCATTACCACATCACCACCAATACTCCGTCCCTGACCTCCACTGCCCACCACTTCCACCTCACTCTCACTCTCCGGTTTGTGGCTACCCCACCGTAGCTCTCCTATGAAATCAAAAACGATGAGAGCTTTGATTCTTGCTCTGGTTCTTAGGTTCGTTCCCCTTTTCCTCTATGTACTTCCCTTTCTCTATATATCTCCCAATCATGTCCTTATGTGGGTTTATCATTTATAGATGGTACCTAGCTAGGGAGTATTGAAAAACAAAAATGTAAATCGTAGGGGAGACAAGGTACCAAAGCTTCTTTAATTTGATTCCAAATGGGGAAAAATTAATAGATACATTTATTGACTATGAAGATGATGGTGCTATAGGGTTGTCATAGTTTGACGAGAGGGTTTCGTGAAGATGATAGCGAACATGGGTGAAGATTTAAGTGACATAGGGTTATGTCTCTCAAGCCTCACCCTTTTCTGATGCGTGTATCTCTCAATTTCAACTTCAAAGAAATCGATAGAACCCACGCCCCTTCTTCTTGGTGAATGAAGAATCAGTTGCAGGTCCAAGAAAAGAAAACCCAAGAACAAGGTTCCTCTTTTTAATTTGTTTTTTTGAAGTGTTGAGTTTAATAGAAATCATTTGGTTGATTTACTTTAACTGGATTTTTTCTAATATCAAAAATTTATTAAACCTCTAGCAAGCAACAAGAAGCCAGAACAAAAGAGGAAAAAACACTACATGTAGGTTTAAGATACAACAAATGGAAAAATACACCACGAAACCAAATTTAAGGAGATCCCTTTCCCTTTTATTTTTCACCCAAAGAAATGCAGTCGCCTTTATATCTTCAATCACCCAAACCGGAGAGGAGGGAACTTTGTTGAAAATCATGTTGTTTCTAGCTCTCAAAATTGACCATAGAGCAGACATGATCATCGAATGAGTCACCTTTTTTTGAGTCGAAGATTGACAATGAACATGGGAGATGGATAAGAGCTCTCCAAGAGAATAATTATGGGAAAAGTCCAAATTGCACCAAAATTGGAGCAAAGTCTAGATCTCTTTCACCCAAGTACATTGCAACAAAATGTGAATGAAAGACTCATCCTCAAGCCCATAAGTCTCGCAAGTAACTATGTCAACCTGACTCCCCTTTTTGCTAACTTGGTTTTGGAAGGTAAATGGTTTAGAATCGATCTCCAACTAAAGAAATTGAGTTTGATGGGAACCCAATTATTCTAGAAATGTTTATAAGTAAGTGGAGTACAAAAATTTGAATCCCAAATAGCCCTAATTGAACTCAATGAGAAAAACCCTGAGGGTTCCCCAAGCCAACACCAAGAGTCACCTGAGCTTCCGAGGGTTGAATCTGAAAGTATCTTCACACAATCTACCAGCTCCACCCTTTCAGTTGCAGTTGTCGGTTATCTATTCCAGCTCCAAGTACAATTCAGTCACCCATTAGTTTTGAAACATCTCTCTAAAACAGATGAATGTTTTTTGGACTCTAGTTTGAACAGAGATGGAAACTTATCTTTAAAGGGAACGTCACCAGACCACCATTAAAACCAAAAGGAAGTCAAATTTCCATCACCTATATCTTTCTTAAATGAGTTTTTTTAGAAGTAGGCTAGTTTTCAAAAAGTGATGTAGAAATAAGTTAGCTTTTAGGGGGTGTTTGGGATATCTTTTCTAGCCTTAAAAGTCCTTTTTAGAAAAGAACTTTTTGTAAAAGTTCGTTTTCCAAAAGTAAATGTTTATAATGTGTTTGGATATAAAAAATGCAAAAGTTGCTTTTTAAAAGGCAAAAGTTCCAAAAATCAGATTTTGTGACTTTTTGAATCACCTTCTTTTCCCTTTAGGCAAAAGTTGTTTTCAAAAGATCTTTTTTACTTTCCAAACAACTTTTCAAAATTTTTTTTGACTTTTTGAAAAAGTAAAAAGTCAAAAAGTTGTTTTTAAAGCGATCCCAAACACCCTCTTAATCATCTTGTAGAAATAAGTTGTTTTGAGGAAGGTCCCACCATTTTTATCATTGAAAGTTTTCAAACGGTTACTTCCAAAAAACAAATTATATAATTTCATTTATAACCCCAACATTTTATAAATTTAACCCCTTAAGTTTTATCTCAATTTATTTTACTATTAAACAATTTATTTTTCATCATTATCAAATATTATACATAGATTACTTTATTTCATAATATATGATTATATTTTATGGATTATTTTTTACAAGTTATACATTTAAATAGATCTTACAAATACCTTAAAATAGATACCAATATTGATTATATTAAAACATTACGAAATTACAAGAACAATTAAAAACGATATTACAATACTAATTAAACGTAAAATTACAATAAAATTTAACACTAACTAACATTATTAATAACGATATTACAGTATGAATTATACACTAAATCACAATATAAATAAAATATAAATCATAACATTCATAATGATATTTTTATTATCAATTATTTGTAAATATGAGGAAATATTTAGTCCACAATGCCTCAAAATGTGTAATTTGAGTTCTCACTATTTCTGAAAACTTAGTATATTTATGTCATTTTTCTTTATACAACTTCAAAAGCAAAAGTATTTTGCAGACCCAACCAAATACCGTTGATGAAAACTTAATATAAATTATTCAATAAATTGTCCAATCAATTCACTTTTTGGTATTATAAATTATCTTTCATACAGTAGATAGCTTTTCATCCCTTCCATCATGATGAAATTCTCTCACAGTTCTTGAATTTCAGCTATTTCCTTATTCTTTTTGTTTAGCATTCGTTCATCCATAACAATGTACAAATTATTGTCTTTATATCATATATTTAGTAATAATAGTTAGCATATGTAGCATACTCATTAATCTCATTATCTATCTTATGATTTATTTTGCAGTTAGTTTTGGTATATTTATCATTATGACTCTAGATCGCTAATTTATGATTAATTTATATTGGGGTGAGAATATTGCATATGAGAATGGTATAAAGGGTGATCATTCAACTTTTTCTACTTCAAATATCGTTAGGCATAAAATGAGATATGAAGAATTTAAAGATTTATGTTATGCACATGTTGGAGTTGAAAAAATGTCACATAAGTTAAATATCTCAATATGTTATCAGTTTGATGGGCAATCAAATATTGCACGGGCCATAAGTGATTCAAGTCTAGACGTAATGTATTATTTGGCTGAGAATGTTGAAAATTATTGGGGTCAAGTTTTAACTGAAGTTGAAAAAATAATGCCGCCTATAAGTACTAGTTTTGTAGATCTCCTTTGTAATGTTGACGTATTTGAGCCCAACCTATGCACTCGTGCACAAAGCCATACATTAATCGAGTTTGACTACAATGAAGGTGTCTACAGAATTGTCACAAAGTTACAAATAAATGGCAAAGGAGGAAATATGTACAATGTCCATTATTTTCAAAAAATATGTACATGTGGTAAGTGGCAAATGGAAAGATTTCCATGATCGCATGCTATTGCAATTTGCATTTATACAGTGGGCGACCCTCTTTCTGTTGTAAATAATGTGTACACAAATATGGCGTATAAACAACAATATACGTCTGCTTTTGTACCACTTTCTCATGTTAATTATTGATTGGAGTCGGATTGGAAGATTAAAGCAGATAACTCGAAACTTTCTGTTCATCGAGGCCGGAATGGACATTCGTCATCCTGACGAACCTCACAAATGTGGACTATGTCACCAACCTGGTCATAATAGAAGAAATTGTCCAAATTCTCAACCAAGATTTAATGTAATATGAACTTTGTAACATTTTTAATTAATAATGTAAGTTAGTGTTAACTTTTATTGTAAATTTACGCTTAATTCGTATTGTAATATCGTTTTTAATTGTTTTTGTAATTTTGTTATATTGTACTATATTGAATATTGGTATCTATTTGAAGGTATTTGTAAGATTTATTTAAAGGTATAACTTGTAAAAAATAATATATAAAATATAATCATATATTACTGAATAAAATAATCTATGTATAATATTTAATAAGGATAAAAAATAAATTGTTCAATAGTGAAAGAGATAAATAAAATGAGATAAAACTTAAAAGGTTAAATTTGTAAAATGTAAGGGTTATAAACGAAAAATATGAGTGTTTTTCAGAAGTAGCCCTTAGAAAAAGATAGAAGTGGTAGGCCCTCCTTAAAACAACCTACTTCTACAAGATAATTAAAAACTAATCTATTCGTACAACCATTTTTGAAAACTAGCCTACTTTTACAAAAAAAACTATTCTTAAACAGGTCATGTAAAGTGATGTTACGTATGGCAAGATCAAATACTATACTCACAATATTTTTTACACACCCTACACAACCAATCTTACAAGAAAGAATTTCATAGATCTGGTAAACCATGTAAGGAAACAATTAATTTTGACCAAAGATCACAAGATTCTGTTTTCAATCTTCAGAGCCATTTAACAAGTAATGCGAGAGTAGATGACCTCATGCTAATCACACCACAACCTCCCAAGTTTTTTCGGGTTATAACTTTATCCCACCTAATCCAACATATTTTAGAACTGGATTTATTTATGTGGTGTAAAATTGATTCATTTGGGTGTGTGTTTTTATGTGAGTTCATTATTTCACGACCCACTTTCATTGGGCATATGTTGCAATTTTCCAACATGTTTGATGACCAAGTAGGTGTTCCATGTCTTTATTTGTCTTATCTAATTAATGATGGTTATGTCTAATATACATTCAAACACCTATGTTGTTGTGTACTGTACATCTTATATATGTGATGTATGAATATAAAGCATCATGTGTTAGTGATTCAACTGAATCAGAGCAATTTTCCAACAGGTTTGATGAACATCTTAGAATCACAGTTAAACATCCATGAGACTGCATAGTTGGTGATCTATATAAAACTTCATGTTTTAGTGATTCAACTCAATCAAGGCTTCTCCTTGTCCATCAATTCCACTCAAAGAAAGCTCCATGGGCGAAGGATTAAATGGTAATCCGATTATGTTTAGTTTTTCGCCTTAAATTGTGTTTCTTCTTCATATGGATTACATGGTGATTATGTCAATCAATATTGCTCCAAGTCTAGACATTACACACGCATACATATATAGATGCCTAAATTCGTCAATATTGTGGTGTTCAAATGTAAAAGCTTATTAAATATGACAAAGATCTCTCAATATCAAGGATTTAGTTAACTTGTCAATCCTAACATTGAACGTGTTTTGTGTATTTTGTTTTATCTTTGCCGGTTGAGTTTATTTTATCTTAATAAATCTTTGGTCTTTCAAAAATAAAGGTTATCTATGTATGTCTAGGTAGAGCCGACAAAAATTGACCCAACCCATCAACCCCACCCAAAATTAGTAGGTTGGGCTGAGATTTTCACCCCGTTTAAGTTAAATGAGTCAACCCATGTAACTCATTAATTAAATAGGTTGGGTTGGTAAAAACTATCAACCCATTTTCAACCCACCAACCCATTTTCATCATAATTTTAGATAGTGTACTAAATTTGTGATAATATTAGTGCCCATAAAATAATTCTTGCTTTTATATGAAAATCTATTGCATTTATATGAAAATCTATGATTGTTTACAAATCATTTTCTATAAGTTCTTATTCGGTCTTGAAAGTGTATAAATTAGTTTTATGATGTGGTTGGGTTAAATTTATAAAGGCACATTAAATATTTTTGGCGGTCAATAAATTATAGTTATGAGATGTTATTTATTTTCAAGTATATGAATTGACAAAATATGTCATCAAAGTAATATCTTTTTGTGTAAACTAATTTACGAAGAATTTAATTATTTTGGTTTTTGTGTTTGTTAATATGGATATTAACCGATACACGGGTAGGTTGATATTTGATCGGATAAACACATATATGATAGTAACATGTTGACAATTTTTTCGGTTACATGTCATTAATAAGTCAATCTAAAGAGAGGTTTGTTAATTGACATGATTTATTGTATATGCTTATTATTAAATTTTATGGTTTATGTTAATTAATGCATATATTAATCTATAACACCCCAAATTTCAACCCAAATTTTTCGATTAAAAGTTTAAGTATTTATTTAAATTACAACCGCAAGATCTTAAAACGTTTATCAGAGTATCATTAAAAATTATCAAGTACAGAAGTCGCCTATTGATGTCATGCAATCGAGCTGTGCCCCTCCTTTAATATAAGAAAACCTGAAATATGTAAACCACAAATCGTAATTACAAAGTTTAGTGAGTTCCCCATAATACCACATACCGCACGACACAGCACAAATAAACAGCTATGGGTTATCAGCAACCTGGGGACTATTAGTAGTTTGAGTGGGCTAACAGCACGCCTGGTGGGTTATCAGCAACCCTGTAGACTATCAGCAATCTCAGTCACATATAAACAACATAACACAATAATAGCAGCTAGACTCAGCTGGTCATCACAGATACAACTATTCTACCACACAGGCTCATACAAACATGCAAGAGGCACAAAGACAACTAACATCCTACATACATAATTTAGTGAGCCAACATTGGTTCCTTCGACTCACGAGCATCAGGAGAAGACTCATCTCAAACTGTTGAAACAATCAGATAAATGCTCGAACTGCTGATCCAGGAAGCCTCCACACTAAATATCATCTGATAATATCGTAATTAATAATTAGGTCATAAACCATAACCGGGCCCTACCCAAAGACACCCAAAAGCCTACAATGGCCTAAATTCCTAAATGGTGCCCAAAGCCCACTATCGGCTCAAATCCAAGAAGGTCCAAAGCCTAACAATGACCCAAAGTCAAAAATACTAATGGCCCAACAAGGCCCAAAACTCTAGTAATCCAAATAAGGCCCAAAAACCAAATGTCAACAAAAGTCAATGGTAGCTGAGTACGCCCGACGTATTTAGACTTACGCCCAACATACACCTTCTTTGGCCAGTACGCGCAGCGTGCGAGCTGGTACGGCCAACGTACTCCGCAGCCAACCCCACATCACCATTAAGGGCTTAATAAGTTAAGCCATTAAGTCTACTTCTTATATCTAATCCCAAATAATGTCTTAACCCATAAAGTCTCTGACTTTAAGTCTTTGCATGACTAAAGAGGGCTCAAACCTCAAAACTCTAACTTCCACAACACTCAAGGTCACTTAACTCATGCATGGGCCAAAAGAAACGATCAAGCAACCATTTTTATGGATCAAGGCACTCAAAACCATCCAAAAGGACAGACAAGAAGCTCTGGAGTACGTCATACTCACAAAGGTCCAAGCTTTTGGGACAAAAGATTATAAATACCCATCTAAAGAGATCTAGAAAGAACATCAACAAGGTATGGACTTTATACCTTCAAAAGATGCACAAGATGAAGGAGTTTATAGATGTACAAGATTGCATGCAACACCACCTTCTTCAAAGACCTTCCTCAACAAGAATGCACAAAATCACCAAAAGACTCCAAGACCTTCACTCTCAAGGCTTGGGTTCGATATTAGGGCTTAAAAGGGAGTGGAGGCTGAATATGGGAGGTCCAAGGGTGTGATAATGTGTTTAAATAGGGGTGAAACCCTAAAAATTAGGGTTTGGCATCAGCTTGCGTATGCCCAACGTACTAGGTTAGATTCCATGATCACCTCTCGCCTAGTATGCCCAACGTACACCATGTACGCCCACCGTACTAGGCTCAACCTAAAAACCCTCCTAAATTCAAACGACCATAACTTCTTCGTTCTAACTTCGATTTTGACTTTCTTTATATCAACGGAAAGGTGATGAAAAGCCCCATAATATTATCTAAATATCTAGGACTAAGAATTCCTCGAACAAAAATCCATATTTCATGCAAGGCCTCGGCTTATGACTTTCCTTTTTCCATTCTTCGACCCAAAACACAATTCAAAGGTTTGATCTCCTAACCATCATTACCTCATTCTTAAGGACTAACTTCACCTGCTTAAGGCCTAAAATCTTTTACGAAATCGATTTCCGACCCACGACCCTGAATCACAGAATGACACGGAACAGGATGTTACAACTCCCCCACTTAAATTAGATTTTGTCCTCGAAATCATCCCTTACTATCTCCTCTGCCGAACCCAACGATCTTGACTGAACTCCCTGAATCCCAAAGATGAATGGGAGAATTACCTCGCTCTGATAACCGCCCACCTTACTATCGAAGAATGAACTTCAACTTTGCCCTAAGCCAACGAGTGCCCAACCACTATGTCTGAAACTTAAAACCCTGATTGATTTCTGACTCTCAGGAAGACAGAACCATTCCAAAACATTCCCACAAGGACTCAACGTCATAATCAGAACCACACAAACCTATCTGTCCTGAACAAGTTTACAGATACCTGAAACATATACGCCCCGACTACTTACCAATACCGAAAAATCCTCGCCGAAAACAAAGTCTGCTCGACTAAAAAACTGAACAAGTACAGGTGGTCCTGGTCCATCCGCCAACACAACTCCATCAGTCAATCATTCCCAATCAAGGACAATTCAACCAATGCTCAAACGATCTCTACAAACGGAAATGAGTTTTCACATCACATTTGGCCGCAATCCAACCTACGATTTTCCAAGTATTACAAATGTTGAGGCCCTCTCACAACCCTTCAACCAACCCTGTGATAATCTAATCATCCTAGAGAATTCCATGAGCCAAGTCATAGACTTCCATCATTGCTACCACTGCCTACCAAACTACTAAATGCCACAGCTGCTCCGTAGTCTTATAACACTTCCACAACCGCATCCTATCCTAGTGAATGCTTGTTGGGTTTTGAGCATTCTAACACTCCTATGGTGTACATGAAACCCTAGATGCTTTGGATCTATATTTTCTCTAATATACATGCAAACATTCAATTTCCAAAGCATCATCCTAACTAGCATACAATGGAGTATAAACAACATGAAATACAAGTTAGATGACATACCTTTTAGTGTAGTTGGAAACCTTGGACCTTTAAGAGCTTAGTGCACCAAGTGTTGCACCTCAAATGGAATCACACAACTGTTGGATTAGTGTCTAAGCCCGTAACTATATTTGGTATGTACTTGACCCGGTTGTGCATGGTCCTTTTGGGTTGCCTTCACCAAAGCAACTTGATAGGATGATTTATGGAGAGAGAGAGGTTATTATGATTTATTAATATATTATATGAATAATATATTAAAGGAGAAATCATATTGTTTAATTAATATTAGTCAAGAATTAATAAAAATTAATTTTGTGACTAAAAGACATTAATAAAATAAAGGGGACTAGAATTGTCAATTGTGCGATAGTTGAATATTGGGCTAATGGACTCCATAGAAGTTGGAGTGGACGAAATCTATGGGGAAACCCTTTAGAATTCGTCCAAGGCTTCTAAGGAGGGAGTCCATGGGCTGCTTAGGGCCTAAGCAGTCAGATTAGGGTTTCCTAGTTCAAAACCCTAATAGCCTCACTATATAAGGAACCCCTAAGGCCCCAAAAACGTGTGGAAGTAATCCCTAAGGGATCTTAGTCGTTTTTGGTGCTCCTCCTCCCTCTCATAAGTCATTCTCTTGCTTGTGGTGTTTGTAAGCCATTAGAGGAGTGACATTTGTGACTCTAAGCTCCAAGACAAGAAGATTCAAGCCATTCTTGTAACGGTAATCATCTAGATCTGATCTTATATGATAATTTCGAAATATGTATGCTAGATCTAGGGTTTATAAGCTTTGGATGGTTATTGCATGTTCATTAGACAAACTAGATCCAAAAGCTTTAGGGTTTGCATGTACACCATAGGACTGATGTAGTGCTCAAAACCCATCAGTGGTATCAGAGCCTAGGCTGTTTGTTTGATGTATTTGATTCTTTACATGATATTCAAAGCTGGAAATCGAAATTTTTTGGATCTGGAGGCTGGACTCACCGAGTCCATATGTGAACTCGCCGAGTCCATAGGCTACTCGACGAGTCCAATGTTGGCTCGACGAGTCAGAGTCGCAGATGGCTGATTTTGCGGGATTTTGACCTATTTTGCTGTGGGATAATTACCAAAAATGTTTTTCATTAATAAAATCCGAATTTTATCAATATTTGGGGATTATCCTTACCAAAATAGAAGATAATTGTCAAAATTAAGATAATTACTTGTTTTATAAGATAAATATTAATTATTTGTAATTTTGTTTTGAATTATCTTGTAAGAAATTGAATTAGGTCAAATTTAGATAACCATTAATTAAATGTTTAATTGTTATTATTTGTAATTTGATCTAGAATGTTCTTGATAATGTTTTGAAAAGTTTTAAAACTTGCCCTCAAGTTTTGGAATTTAAATTTTTATTAAAAAGATTAATTTCGAAATATTTAAATTCTAAACCCAAATGTTTTGAAAAGTTCAAAAACTTGCCCTCAAGTTTTGAAATTTAAAATTTTGATTAAAAGTTTAATTTTGAAATATTAAAATCTAAAACCCTAGTTTTTGAAAAGTTCGAATTACACCCTTATGGTTTTATTAAGTTAATTAAGTGTATAATTAAAAGAGAGTTAATAAATCCATAATAATTTGGTTTACTTTTAATTAAATTAAAAGTATAATTTATTAAATTAGACCACATAGTATTTTAAAATTGTAAAATACACCTTACACTATATAACATTTAAAAGGTTTAACATATTATATATGTATAAGTAAAGAGTCAGTCTTACCGTTAGTAGGCCTCATTCACGAAGCTGGTCTCTAAGGAGTGTTTAAGGAAATTGCCTATAAAATGGCGATTGAATGGATATCCACTCTTATCCACCGCACTCTTGACTAGTGGAGGGTCGTTAGCCGAACGGGTAGGATAAGACACAACCTTCCATTAGAAGTATAATGAAATACGAAGTAACTAAACGCTTTTATAAATTCCCAAATCTTAGTTACTTTAGGAAAAGGTGAATTTGATGCAATTCCACGGAATTACACTTTGTACCCTTGCCGAGACAATTAGTGGAGCGTGTGTGGTTAACCGGCACACTAAGTTGGGATTGGCATTGGTGGCAAAGGGTGACTCGATGTTTGTCATAGATCGATGGAGCATGTGTGGTTAACCGACACGTTGATTAGGTGACTGTAACATTGAGGGCACCACATACATTCGCATGGTTATTCACACCTTATTTGTGATCCTCGGCATCCCAGTCATAGATGAAGGGCATAATCGAGATTAAACATGCCATTGAAAAATTAAATGAATCTCAAAGGATCTAGGAGTTTCAACTCATTTAAAACTTAAACTTTCAATTTTCGTTTTTCATGGTGGAAATTGGTAAATCGTCACTTACCTACCTTCAAATGTTCTGCAATTTGGATTACGACATCCCTCTTCCAAGTTGTAGAATATTGTGTTGGGTCCTAGCCTTAATATCTCATTTGGGTGTTTTATTAAGGACCAAATCAACTAACTTGAATTTCTCCCATTTTGTAGATGTCAAAGTCTGACAACTATGGTCTTCTTGAATCCATTGGAAAGAGTTTTCCACATGAAGATGATGTTACACGATTGGATTGTGGAAATGGAAATCATGCTTCACTTCCTCCACCACCTCCTACAATTCTCCCTGACCAACGTGTTCGAAGACTTGAAAAGTTCAAGGTCACTCAAGCCCTATCGACAAAAGACACGAAGATGGAAAGTCGGTATGCGCTCATGTCTTTGATATGAAGTTGCATATTGATAGATTGGGAATGTTGGGTGTCAAAGTCTCTAGGAAGCTGGCTGTTGATTTGGTTCTTCAATCACTTCCTGACTCATATAGTGAGTTCATTAGAGAGTACTATATGATGGCCCGAGACGTGACCCTCATTGATTTGACTTATTTGCTTGTTGCTGCTGAATCAGAAATGATTTGGCGGACTGGTCAAGCAAATTTGTCTGGTAAATCAATGTCCCAACCTTCTATGGACAATGGCAACATTGGAAGTCCAGAAAAGTTTTCTCTATGCAAGAGAAAGGCTAAGTCTGAAATAGTCCCTTGTGCCATTCCCAAAGAATATGTGTGTTTCTACTGCCAAGAGAAGGGGCATTGGTTGCGAAGCTGCCCTGACTACCTGAGAGATCTAAGAGATGGGATAGTCAAGATGTATGACTCTACTCCAGGTAAAATCCACTATATAACTCTATTAAGTTCCTTTTAGATTCTTAATACATGATGTGATAAGATTACATTTGGTGTTTTGTAGGATCGAAGAAAAAGGAAACTTAAAAGAAAGAAGTGAGCTGAATCTGGTCATGAAGAAATGGATTTCGATCGCATGATTCAAAGATTGGATTTTTTGAGCTGCTAATTTAGAGTTAGGAGAGATTGATAAATAATATTTACATAGTTTTCATTTGTAATCGCATTGTAAAGACAAGATCTTTCCGCAATAAAATAAATTTTGATTTTGTCTTATTTATGTTTCCTTGCGATGGATTTTATGAAAAATTTGTGTTTGAATGTTTCTATTGTTAGGAATATTGTGAATGGATTTGATTCTTAGTTATGTTATTTGTGGTAATGTCAGAAATTTACCAAATAAGGAAAGATTCTCATTCCCCAAGTTTCAATTGGACAGAAACTTGGAATCATGCAACTGATATTGTATGATGAATGAGAACCTTCGTATTTAGGAAATTAAGACTAATTTCTTGTTCACATAAGTATGTGAGTCAAGTGAAGGACTAGGAGATCTGGTACACAATGTTGTGCACTAGTTAAGTCCACCACAAAGAACGATAAAATGTTCGTCATGATTTACTAAAGGATTAGTAAATGTGATTATACTTAAAAGATTAAGTATGATTCTGAATCATTGGAAAAGGTTTCAATGAATAGCAGAACGAATAAGAAGAATCAATTAGGCAGAAAGATAAAAGTTTCTCCAATCTGAAAAGATGTGAGAGTACTTAAGTATCTATTTTATGATTAACTTAGTGATTTTGAAACAGCATCACAATTGATTCTCTAAGGACACCTTAGTACACTAGTATGGCTAAGAAGAGGAATCAGAAATTGTTGAAATGGTTAAATCAAAAAGTGAATCATACTTCGTTCCAAAATCGAGTCTTAGAGTCGTACTCCAAGATTATGATTCGAGTGACATCATCTTAAGAAATTTGAACACACTCATCAAATGTGAAGTAGGAAAATGTTTTCTTGCTCTTGCACATTTGAAATTGGTAATTTGTGATGTCTTGGATAAGACAAAGACCAACTAAGACCAATTGTGTGTAGTATTTACCTTGATAAGGACCTACACTAACTCTTAAATATTTGTTTTGTCAAGAAATGTTTCTTGACAAGAGAATCTTATATGTCAAGAGGTCAGTGGGAGTCTAAATGATCTTGAAAAGTTTCAAGAGCTAATCAAGGGTAAACCTATTGTTAAACACTAGCACACAACTCGAGGTTTGTAACCTATCGTGTTGACATATTCTTGTTTCTATGCCATTCCAGTTTAAGTCAACTGTGCATATGAGTTCTATGAGTTCTCAATTGATTGCATAGAGGCAAGGCATCCTGATCAATAGAAAGTACATTGATAGGTAGGGGTGAGCTACTCGAAGACTTGGAAGCAATGGTGGGAGCCTTGATGGCAAGAAATAAAGAATGAACAAGTTCTGTCCATAAGAGTTTGGATTTGTCACAAACATTATCTTATGATTATGGTTATGACAAATTCACATGGATAGGAACACATACACCATAAAATCTAAGTGTCATAAGGTTTCTCTCCTTCATGAAAATGATTATGAGGAAACTCTTTCACTAGGAAGATTTTAATGAGATGGCGATTATGAAAATTGCATTCTCAAATTCGATTATGACTACAACATCCCTCTTCATAGCTCGAATTGTGAGATTTGGCAATTAGTTTGAACATTTGAGACTTATTGCTATAAGTTCTAGAATTTTTTAGACACACATGTGAGCTATCTAAGGAAAGGTGTATGAGTTATTTTCTAGAAGCTTAAATAAAATATTGTCGAAGCGTATCGCATTAGAAATATGATTTTTGGAAATCAATAAGTATTGTTTTCTAGAAGTTTAGCTGATTTCTGAATACATGTCAAAGCTAATAGGAGGATAAATCTTATGCTGGTATGGATATAATCATCATGTTAGTGGGAGCATGATTATTATTTTAAATGTTGCAAGTTAGCAATGTTAATTATAGAAAACAAAAGGTTCACTTTGCAAAGTTGTAAGGGTTGAAAAGTTGTTTTGCTATAATGAAGGGAGAGAATATTATACTTCGTTTCAAAATCTAAAAGTTTGGATCGAGAAATTTTAATCAAATTTAGTCAAAAGACATATATGGACGTTATGTTGAAAAGATTCAACTTAAAAGGATTCTATATATGTCAATATTATAGCAAGGAACTGGTAAAGTATCACGTTTTTTCATTATGAATCGTGTCCCATACGCTTCGGGTATAGGATCGATTGCATATGCTGTAATATTCGACCGTTCTAAATTTTCCAAATGCCTAGGGAATTAAGAAGGAAAAAGGGACTAGAACCAGATTGACTAAAATAATTAAACAACTATCAAGGACAATCTAAGGTTCGCCAAGGATTGGGCACTTGTGGGCAGTTGGAAGTATAGTAACGAATGGACCATATTTACATTATTATGAATAGATAAGACTCTATTTAAAATGAGTTGTCATATGGAAAATATGGAAATATTTCCATATTGGGAGTTGGATATTAAGAATCCATGTCTAGATTAGAAACTTTTATGCAAGAAGGATGTTCAAAGGAATGTACTTTGAATGTGAGACTTCGTATCTATGGAATTGCCTTATAGCAATCTCCAATAGAGAACTTTGAAATTTCATTGGCAAAGTCTTGGTGACTTTTGTGCAATAAGATTACAAAAGGATAATTGCATAAAATGTTATAATCTAACATATTCTAATAGTGGCAATAATTTGGTATTTTTACACTAATGATAAGGATTGGGAATTGTGAAATGATTATCATTGGAAATGTGCTCAGTTGATCTGTTTCACAAAGTAAGGATCGTAGGTAAACATAGTGTGCATGCTTGGAGCATGAGACAACTGTTGTTATAATTCAAGTAATAAGTTGATTATCCGAAACATTATACAATGAATAATGTGTAACCAATATGGTGACTAAATAAAAGGAGTTTTATTTATACTCAAAAGTTTGGGGCCATATTGGATTCGATTATTCTTGTGTTTCACATTGCATGCTTTGACTTCCTGAATAATAAGATTATTCAAACGTTCCACAGTCGCTCATACTTTAGGAGTAGGTATGAAAGAAGATTGTCATGAATCTGAATGTAGATTGTCTAAAGTGTTTTAGACATAGCAAAAGCTTGCTGCAACGTTCATGAGTGCTTATGAATATGATTTGAGCATTGGATTAAACCCACGCTCATTTGGATCGCTTCATGGATTTTATCACGAGTGATTGGTGAGACGATAATATCTTATATTCTTGAAACCGAGACGTGTGAGTTGTAATTTAGAAGTCGGTTGCACATTGATAATATGTAAACACACCAGTAACTTGGTTTATAAAACATATTGTTGTGTGTGATTTGATGAGTAGGTACAAGCGAGCATTGAGTCAAAGTTTATCCGTTCCTTTTACCCAAAGTGGGATAAAAGCGATATCCGTGGGCCCCTCGATGATTTAGTGATGACACCCCTAAGCGCTTGGCCAAGCCGGGACTGAGTTGATGTGTTCAATTGTAGTCTGTTGTCAGTCGTCAAAAATCGGAAATCGGGAAACAACACATGAACAAAGAGTATGATTAAAATCCATGTCTCAGTTCATACGATATCTAGAATGGAGGAATATATGATCCCTTATCTAAAGGACAGGTTGCTGATAAGATCAGAGTTCGACAACATCTTTAAGAGAGCTACGATTGCTAATCGGATTGTACTTGCATTATAGTTACTAGACTTATCCAAGTGGGAGACTGTTGGATTAGTGTCTAAGCCCGTAACTATATTTGGTATGTACTTGACCCGGTTGTGCATGGTCCTTTTGGGTTGCCTTCACCAAATCAACTTCATAGGATGATTTATGGAGAGAGAGAGAGAGAGAGAGAGATCATTATGATTTATTAATATATTATATGAATAATATTTTAAAGGATAAATCATATTGTTTAATTAATATTAGTCAAGAATTAATAAGAATTAAACTTGTGACTAAAAGACATTAATTAAATAAAGGAGACTAGAACTGTTAATTGTGCGATAGTTGAATATTGGGCTAATGGACTCCATAGAAGTTGGAGTGGACGAAATCTATGGGGAAACCCATTAGAAATCGTCCAAGGCTTCTAAGAAGGGAGTCCATGGGCTGCTTAGGGCCTAAGCAGTCAGATTAGGGTTTCCTAGTTCAAAACCCTAATAGCCTCACTATATAAGGAACCCCTAAGGCCCCAAAAACTTGTGGAAGTAATCCCTAAGGGATCTTAGTTGTTTTTGGTGCTCCTCCTCCCTCTCATAAGTCATTCTCTTGCTTGTGGTGTTTGTAAGCCATTAGAGGAGTGACATTTGTGACTCTAAGCTCCAAGACAAGAAGATTCAAGGCATTCTTGTAAAGGTAATCATCTAGATCTGATCTTATATGATAATTTCGAAATATGTATGCTAGAGATAGGGTGTATAAGCTTTGGATGGTTATTGCATGTTCATTAGACAAACTAGATCCAAAAGCTTTAGGGTTTGCATGTACACCATAGGACTGATGTAGTGCTCAAAACCCATCAACAACACCACCAACAATGGAGGAACTTGAGAAGAGATTCCTTGCACACACAAAATTCGGCTAGCCCTCTTGCAACTCACTTAGGTGCCAATTTTGGTAGCTATGAGGCTTCTTATATAGTGTGACACAACTAGGGTTACAACATGTAAACCCTAATGTGCATGACTTTCCACATTCCTTAGGCTCCATGGGTTTTAACCTCCATGGAGTATCCATGGGTCACCTCATGGGTTTAGCCCAACATAAAGAACTATGGATCATAAGCCCACTTTATAAGAATGAATGATTTACACAATCAATCCTCATATATTTAATTAGTCTCTTTTGATCACAAAATTAATTCTTGATCAATACTAATTAAATAATATGATTTCACATTAATATATTAGAACTTATAATATATTAATAAACCATAAATAACCTCTTCTCAATTATCCATCATTCAGATTGTTCCGGTGCCATGCAACCCAAATGGACCATGCTACTCTCGGGTCAAGTACATACCAATTATAGTTATGGACTTAGACATTAATCCAACAGTCTCCCACTTGGATAAGTCTAATTACTATTATTGCAAATACGACTCCACAACCCAACTAGTAATCGTAGCTCTTAAAAGCCGCTGTCGAACTCTGACCTAGTCAATGACGCGTCCATTAGATAAGGGATCAGATATTCCTCCATTCTAGATATCGTATGGACATGATACATGAATTATAATCATTCTCTCTGTCCATCTGTTGTTTCCCGATTTCCGATTTATGACGACCGACTAATTAAACAAATCAAATTAATCCAAGCTTGGCCAAGCACTTAGGGGTGTCATCACTAAATCATCGAGGGGCCCACAGATATCACTTTTATCCACATGGGGTAAAAGGAACAGATAAACTTCGACCCAAATGCTTGCTTGTACTTACTCACGAAATTACACACAACAATATGTTATATAACACCAAGTTAGTGGTGCATTTACATACGTCAATGTGCAACCGACTCGAAACTACAACTCATGTGTCTCCGTTTCAAGAATATAAGATATTATCGTCTCACAATCACCCGTGATAAAATCTATGAAGTGATTCAGATGAGCGTGGGTTGAATCCAATACTCGAATCTTATTCCAGGAGTACTCATAAACACTGTAGCAAACTTGTTCTATGACTAAAACACCTCTACAGACCCGTTCATGACAGTCTTGCCTCAATACCTACTTCCAATGTATGATCGACTGTGGATGGTTTGAATAACCTAGTTATTCGGGAAGTCAAAACATGCAAAGTGAAACACAAGAATAATACTAAATCCTATATGGCCCCAAAACTTTTGAGTGCCATATTGATTACTCATCATTCATTGTATAATGTTTTGATTTATCAACTTAATACTTGAATTAAAACAATAGCTATGCCATGCTCCAAGCATACACACTATGTTTGTCTAAACAATAGGTATGCCATGCTCCAAGCATGCACACTATGTTTTTCTATGGTCCTTACTTTGTGAAATAGATCAATTGAACACATCTTCAATGAAACTCATTTCACAATTCCAAATCTTTATCACCAGTGTAAGAATTCTAAATTCTTGTCGCTGCCAGAATGTGTTAGATTCTAAACTATCATGCAATGATTCCTTTGAAATGTCTAGGTAACAAAAGTCATGGAGACTTGACCAACGATATTACAAAGTATTCCTTTGGAGATTGTTACAAGACAATTCCATGGAAGCGAAGTCTCAAATTCAAAGTACATACCTTTGAACATCCATCTTGTATTAAGTTTTCTAATCTTACACAGATTTAAGGAATAACTTCCACCTATGGAAACATATCCATATTCCCATTTTGACTATCACTTCTGAACAAGAGTTGCCTCTTTTCAAAATATGTCAATATGGTCCATCCATTTTTATACTACTTCCAACTACAAGTGACCAGTCCTTGGCGAACCTTAGATTGTCATTAACAGTTGTTTAACCATTTTAGTCATATTACCGGTTCTATTCCTTTTTCCCTCTTAATGCCCTAGGCATTTGGAAAATTTTAGAACAGATAAATATTATAGCACATGTAATCGATCCTATACCCGAAGCATATTGGACACGATTCATAAAGACATGATACCGTACCAGTCTTTTGCTACAATATTTCTTTTTGCCATGTTCTCATAATTCGAAATATGAAAAGGGATGCCGTAATCATACTTGGATTTTGAGGACGCAATTAACATTTCCATATAGAATTTCATTATGCTGAATCTTTTCAACATAACATTCATATATGTCCTTGACTAAATTTGATTAAAACTCAATCTAAGCTTTTAGAATTGAATCGAAGTATAAATTCCTCTCCCTTAATTATAGCAAAACAACTTTTCAAAATCTGCAACTTGCGAATTGAAACTGTTGTTTTCTATAATTAACATTGCTAACTTGCAACATTCACCATAATTGATTATGCTCCCACTAGCATAATAATTATTATCTTACTATCATAACACTTATGCTCCCACTAGCTTTGACATGTATTCAGAAATCAGCTGGACTTCTAGAAATCAATACTTATTAACTTTCTTACCAAAGTTCAGATTTCTGATACGAGATGCTCTGATAAGACTTTATCTAGGCTTCTCAAACTCATACACCTTTCCTTAGATAGCTCACATGTGTGTCTAAAAAATTTAAGAACTTACAGCAATAAGTCTCAAATGTTTAGACTTTTTGCCATTCCTTACAATTCGAATTATGAAAAAGGGATGTCGTAATCATAATCAAATTTGAGAATGAAAATGTCACAAATGCTATCTCCTTAAAATCTCCTTAGTGAAAGCGTTTCCTCACCATCATTTTCATGAATCGAGAGAAACCTTATGACACTTAGATTTTATGGTGTATGTGTTTCTATCCATGTGAATTTGTCAAACCATAATCATAAGACAAGGTCTAAGACAAATTTAAACTCATATGGACTGAACCAGTTCAATCTTAATTTCTTGCCACTTGGCAGCACAAGGGCCTACCATCGCTTTGAAGTTTTTATGCAAACAATTGAGAACTCATAGAACTCACATGCATAGTCAAATTTAACTGGAATGGGCACAGAAATAAGAATATGTCAAGACGATCGATTACAAACCTCAAGTCATGTGCTAGTGATAAACAATAGTTTTTTTCTTCATGATCAGTTCTTGAAACTTGTCAAGATCTTTAAGACTCCCACTGACCTCTTGACATATAAGATTCTCTTGTCAAAAATCATTCCTTGACAAACAAATATTCAAGAGTTAGTGTGGATTCTTATCAAGATAAACACTTCACACAATTGGTCTTAGTTGGTCTTTGTCCTTACCAAGACATCACAACTTACCAATTTCAAATGTACAAGAGCAAAAATATTTTACTCTACATTTGATGAGTGTTTTAAACCTTCTTATGATTATGTCACTCAAATTCCAATCTTGGAGTATGACTCTAAGACTCATTTTGGAACGAAGCATGACTCATCTTCTTGATTTAACCATTTCAGCAATTCATGATTCCTCTTCTTAGCCATATAAATGCACTATGATGTCCTTAGAGGATCAATTGTGTTATGGTTTTCATAGTCATTAAGATGATCATAAAACACGATACTAAAGTACTGTCCCATCTTTTCAGATTGGAGAAACTTTTATCCTTTTGCCTAATTTGATTCTTCTCATTCATTCTGCCATACATTGAACTTTTCCAATGATTCAGAATTATACTTAAACTTCTAAGAATAACCATATCTACTAAACTTTAGTAAATCATGACGAATAGTCTGATCGTTCTTTGTGGTGGACCTGACCAACGCACACCCAGTGTACCCGATCCCCTTGTCCTTCACTTGACTCACATATTCATCTGAACAAGGAATTAGTCTTAATTTCCCAAATATGAAAATTCTCATTCATCACACAATACAAGTTGCATGATTCCAAGTTCCTATCCAATTGAAAATTGGGTGATGAGAATCTTTCCTTATTTGGTAAATTATGACACTACCACAAACGAAAGAATCAAATTCACGAGGAAAGTTTTTTTTTTCAAAAGATTTGGGTAGACCATAGTTGTCTGACTTAGACATCTATAATGGGAGAAATTCAAGATAGTTGATTTAAGTCTTTAATATAACACCCAAATGAAATATTAAGGCTAGGACCCAACACAATATTTTACAATTCGGAAGAGGGATGCCGTAATCCAATTGAAAAATATTTGAAGGTAGGTAAATGACGATTTACTAATTTCCACCATGAAAAACGAAATTGATTATTAAGTTTTAAATGGATTGAAACTCCTAGATCCTTTGAGATTCATTGAACTTTTCAAAGGCATGTTTAAATCTCGCTTGTGCCCTTCAAGTTTGTGACTGGGATGCCGAGGATCACAAACAAGGTGTGAATAACCATGCAAATTAGCTTGGTACACCCAATGTTACAACCACCTAATCAATGTGCCGATTAACCACACACGCTCCATTGATCTATGATTAAAATCAAGTTACCCTTTGCCACACATTGTCAGTCCCAGATTAGTGTGTTGGTTAACCACACACGCTCCACTAACGACTTAACAAGGTGCAAAGTGTAATTTCATGGAATAACACTATATTCACATTTTCCTAAAGTAACTAAGATTGGGAATTTAATAAAAGTTTAGTTACTTTATAATTATCATTATAATTATAATGAAAATTAATGTCCTGTCAAACCCGTTCGGCTAACGACCCTCCACCAGTCAAGGAAGCGGTGGGTGAGAGTGGACACCCATTAAACTACCATTTTATAAGCAGTAACCTTATACCCCCTTATAGACCGACTTTGTGAATGAGGCCTACTAACGGTAAGACTGACTTTACTCTTATACATATATATAAATATTAAACCTATAATATTATAATAGTATAAGGGTTGAATTTTACACTTTTAAAATTTTAGGGTTTGGAACTAAATGTTTCAAAGTGAGACTTTGCATTTACAAATTCCAAAACTTGAGGGCAAGTTTTGAACTATTAAAAAACTTTTGGTATCCATAACTTATGAGTTTAATATAGGTTTTATGAAAAGACTCTTGACATTCCATTAGTTGAGGACAAGTTATGGAGTTCATAAAAACATTTATGTAAAAGACTCTTCAAGTTCCATAACTTGAGGACAAGTTATGGATGACATAAAACCATTTAAGATGACATTTAAAAATGAGACTCTTCACTTTCCATAACTTGAGGACAAGTTATGGAATTCATCAAAAAAACATTTAGATCAACTATTGTAACTTACAAAATAATTTGTCTATGATCTAAATTAAATTCATAAGAACAAGACAATTCATATCAAACAAATTTCATGTAATTAGCCTAACCATATAAACTAATACAAAACATGAAACTTTGACAATTATCTTTTAAATTGGATAAGCATGATCATTACCACATCAAAAACGGGTTTATAAGTTCAAAAACAGTTTAGGGTAATGATCCTAGTCCAATACCAGCCTTAGAACTCGAAAATCTGCATTCTGGAGCACCAACTCGTCGAGTGCATGAACTGACTCGGTGAGTTGGTCAGATTTGTGAGGGGACTCGGTGAGTTCCCTAGTGGACTCGGCGAGTCCACTGTCCAGAAAGCAGAAAAACGATTTTTTTAGCTTTTGAAAGCAAGTAGCATCTAGTATATTGGAAAACAACCCTAGGCTCTAATACCACTGTTGGGTTTTGAGCATTTTAACACTCATATGGTGTACATGCAACCCTAGATGCTTTGGATCTATGTTTTATCTAATATACATGCAAACTTTCAATTTCCATAGCATCATCCTAACTAGCATACAATGGAGTATAAACAACATGAAATATAAGTTAGATGACATACCTTTTAGTGTAGTTGCAAACCTTGGACCTTTAAGAACTTAGTGCCCCAAGTGTTGCACCTCAAATGGAATCACACAACACCACCAACAATGGAGGAACTTGAGAAGAGATTCCTTACACACACAAAATTCGGCTAGCCCTCTTGCAACTCACTTAGGTGCCGATTTTGGTTGCTATGAGGCTTCTTATATAGTGTGGCACAACTAGGGTTACACCATGTAAACCCTAATGTGCATGACTTTCCACATTCCTTAGGCTCCATGGGTTTTAACCTCCATGGAGTATCCATGGGTCACCTCATGGGTTTAGCCCAACATAAAGAACTATGGATCATAATCCAACTTTATAAGAATGAATGATTTACACAATCAATCCTCATATATTTAATTAGTCTCTTTTGATCACAAAATTAATTCTTGATCAATACTAATTAAATAATATGATTTCACATTAATATATTAGAACTTATAATATATTAATAAACCATAAATAACCTCTTCTCAATTATCCATCCTTCAGATTGTTCCGGTGCCATGCAACCCAACTGGACCATGCTACTATCGGGTCAAGTACATACCAATTATAGTTATGGACTTAGACATTAATCCAACAATGCTAAGGCTTCTCCGCAGTCTTACATGACTCCTACAACTGCACACTAACCTGGTGAATGCTACGGCTACTCTGTAGTCTCACATCATTTCCATAACCACACACTAACCTGGTGAATGATATGGCTGCTCCGTAGTCGTACATCACTTCCACGACCACACACTAACCTGGTGAATGCTTCGGCTGCTCTGCAGTCTTACATCACTTCCACAACCACACACTAACCTAGTGAATGCTACGGCTGCTCTGCAGTCTTACATCACTCCCACAAATACACACTAACGAAAAACATTGTTAGTCAAACCCTGCCTACCGGAATCTATCAGGTGTTCGGGTCGTGCTTCAGACCCCAAAGCCTTCATCAGACAAGAACAGACAGAGAGATCCTAGCGCAACCCTCGACTTGAACCTAACCATGAATCCAAATCATTTGCTGTGATACTCATCACTGACCAAAGAAGACTATTCCTTTCTTAACCCTGAACCCTCTCGCAACCAGAACTGGCTATCTAGTTGACTTAGGATGATACCATGTTGACCAACCTTCCCAGTTAATCGTTAACCAAAAAATATCTTATCCGGACCACCTGATTAGCCATTCAAGGCCCCGCCGACCAAATGGTAGTCTGCTCCACACTCACGATCCAAATCCCTGACATGGGTACAAATTCTAAAATAGCTCGCACTTGGAACTATCCCTAGTGGTCCCAAGTGACCATCCCTCACTTGGATTCATCTACATTCTTGATAACTCATGATGATTAGATTACCAAGCCAACCTACACTCTCCTTATCCAACCACTACCCTACTGATCTTGCTGAACTAAGATCCTATGACCAAACATTATCGGCTGTTCACACCCTAACCAAATGAAGCACTGTATTACTCTCGACAAAGAGTGTCGTTTCCAATGTACCTTCCCTTGATACAATTCTACATCCTTCTACAATCCCAACTGACGACAAGAAAACCAAAGGACCCATAATTGGAACAGATAGATAATCACTTCAATGTTTTACTTGCTAACGAAACAAACCCGAATATGCTATAGACCATAATTTCACATTCCAACAATTCAGGACAACGCATCCATAAGCCGTGATATACCATAAAAAGAACATGATGATAATTTGCCACAATAATTGACCTCCAGTTATACAAATCAAAACCTTCGAAGCATCCCCACCCATTAACGATAAACGGGAACATTTAATGATTGAGGATGCACTGGTAACTGCCCAACAATCCAATCTTCTAATGAACTAACCCATGCAGAACTACACATACCAAATTCTGAATTTGATTGACAGACCAACGATAGCAACAATCTATACCCTGAGCTGACGAATTCTTTAACAACCAACAGTCGGCCCGAGCAACTTAACCATCTCTTGACCAGTTCATCGGCATCCCCGAAAGGGACCACTGGATATAACGAGTTCCCTGACCAACAACTTCCTACTGAAAAGACTACTCGTGTATTCCTGAGCACATACAACATATGTTAGCTTGCTTTGCACTAAGTTTTGACCACATCTTGAACCAAATCCTGGCATATCCAAACCACAGATCCCTATAATCCATTCTTCTAAAACCCTGAACTCAACAAATCGATGATCTTCCAAGTAGCATGCCATGTTCTCCCCCACTTGGGTTTGAACTATCACCAATGACATTGTATACAAACCACACTTCAAACCGACTTAGCCAGATACAAACCATCCCACAACATAAGATAATCTTCCATATAAAGACCAAGCAACTCAAAGACATTCTGAATCTTAGATGGAGACCTTAGAAACATCCCAGTCAGAACCATCTCAATCATCAAGAATCCCAAGCAAATGCACAAGCAAAACTCTGATAGCCCATTCATAGCACCGATTTTTCCATCTAAGAATAATTAGACTACCACACACTTAGCCTCTAAATCTCTGACCTTCACTCCAGAGACACAATCATAAAACATGAGGCATTATCCTTATAGTCGAGATATAACATAGAAAACGCAAGTTGTCATTCATGATCTACTTCTCCTAATCACCTGGAACAAAATGCCGGAACACGCTCTAACTGAACTCAAGGATGGCATACCCCTGGTCCTCATCTTGTACAGTGTCCGCTAAAATGACTCTCTTTCCACATATGAAATTTTCTCGAGACGATCAAACCACAAAAATCCTCTCGTGCATTTCCACCTTTGTTGCGGATACCGCAACCATCCAGTTTCCCCCGTTGGGTCGTTCCTCGATCTCTACAATTATACGCTCGGTCTCTCTTCCCTCCCCCAACATAGAAAACTAGAAGAACAGAATCCTCGTCATAGAAAATGTCATCATAAGCCCTCGGACGATCACTCAATCTCAAGACTACCATCCTCAAGCCGCTCATCTCAATCGCTCCCTCATTAAGTCCCACGAGTCAGACTGACACTACCTCAAGTAGGGACCCCAAGACCTCGAAATCAACTACTCATCCAGATCTGCACCATTCTACCACAAATGACATGGCCAATAAGGCCCAAACAATCACCCGAACCGTCTTCTTCCTGGACCACCACAACCAAAAACCTGATAATACCCAAAATGCTGCAATAGATTCATGGTGCCAAACCATGTTCCTACCATCAACCAATCCCTTAGAATTTTCGGGATTTTCCTTGATTCGATTACGGATCCTGTGCTTCCAGTAGTATGGGCCCAATACTTCCTTCCACACATATCCATACTTTTCTCGGATCATCCCGAATCCTCTAAGTTACTTCCTCATAGTGATACCCTCCAAAATCTGCTAAACAACACACTTCTCGCACTAAAGCGCTTCCTAGGCTCTCCTAGGATTCCCACCTCACCTTGCCATCAGCTGCTGAAGGACCTCTACTAATGTCAGTTAACTACTTCACGAATACAATTACATGAAATAAAGATTAGATAATCCTTTGACTAAATGGCTGAACCCTACAACTGTTAGACTCAAAAGAGAGTTGCGCAATAAGGCCAAGTTAACAACTATAAGATTATTTAACCCTTACTTCATGTAGCTTAACATATTCATGCGATAACTAACTTACATCATTATGATTCCTACAAAGAACAAAGCAAGCAACATTCGGGCATCACGAACTAATAACATCATATAAACAGGCAGTCCAGAAGCTCCTAAAGATATCTAGTCACTAGCATGCATCACTACCAGCTCACACAACAGGCATAAAGGCATCTCTCCTAATTAGGCATCCTAATATGCAACATTGAGCAGATCCTTAGCCCTAATCTAGCATGCAATTCTAATATACTCACATGTAACATACACGTTAATAACCTTGTTCGATTATCGTGTTTTGTAAAGCTTATTAGCTTAAAATGAATAGTATTATATGTTTTTGAGCATTGAGTTCTAACAAGATAGTTTTTACAAGATTTGAAGTAAAACTATGTTTAGAATCACCAGAAATGTATTGGAAGTCTTATGAGATTCCAATCAAAAGTCAATATTGAAATTAACGAAAATATAAAATTGGAAATAAATAAAAATAATGTAATTTAAAGTTGTAGATTATCTCGTTAGAAACATTTAGGCAAAAACCTCATTCAAATCCGAGTTATAACGAAGAAGTTATGACCAATTGAAGATTCGCGACAAAACTGACAAAACACTATTTAGCGTAAAAAGTGAGTTTTTGATAAACTACTTTTTAGCTTTAGTGATCTAAATGAAAGTTGTAGTATTCGTTAAACCAAGAATTTTCATAAAAAGAACGTCAAAATCTGACTTCGTATGAGGAAGTTATGATTTTTCTAAGTTTCGGTATAGCAGTATACAACTAAAAACTCGAAATAAAGATCGAGTGATTTTTAGCCAACACAACCTAAACAAGAATCGAAGGTCTCGTCAATAGTAGTACAACGGTAAAAAGACAGACGAAAACGGACGTCGGATGAAGAAGTTATGAATTTTTAACGGATTTTCCTGTCCGATCTGTTAAAAATAATAATATTGAAAATAAAGTCAAAATTAGCGAACGGAGTCTAAACGAAAGTTGTATAGTATAGTCTCGCCTACGCGTACATATAAAGAACGTCAAAAACAAAGCTAGTATGCAAAAGTTATTAATTTTTGAAGTTTGGGGCACAAAAACCGAGAATTTTCGCATGTGCATGGTCCGGGTTCGGCCACGTCACCCTCGCATGCGAGCCTGCCCCGTGTCCGAGCTGGTGACTCATCCGATGCACGGCCCAACAGAATTCCGATGCGTGTAGCGTTCGTGGAGGCGTCCGAAGCGAGCCACGTCGCACCCTGCGAGACCGACGCCAGCCCCTCCCCCTCGCCTGCGAAGTTGCCATGTGGCTTCTCCTCTTCCCTTCGGATCCGAGCCTCGCACCTATATAAGGGAGGTGCGAACCCTCCCGGTTTTGGTCGGATTTATGCACACTTTTACACCCTAAACTTTATTTTAAGACACTTTTAACCCCCCGAAGCCCCGGGAACCTACCTAACACCTGAAAAACATCCCGAAGTTCCCGAAGACCCCGAGAAATTTATCTTTTCGGTTTGAAGCTCAACCCTCGCAAGGCCCTCTTTTCAATAAAGCTCCTAGTTTTCAATAAAGCTCCCGGTTTTCAATAAAGCTCCCGGTTTTTCATCAAAGAAAGTTAATTATAGAAACGAAGTGCTGCTCAAATTACTATTTTAACCTCCGGTTATTTCACGGTGAGTTCAAATTATAGGAACAATTGTATGTTATGTGTTATATGTTCAATATGCTTTCCCGTGTTAATATGATAATGAGCTATAACTTTGACCATGAAGTGAATGACTAAGCATCACTTGGGTATTGGTATGTAGCCTTTGACCAGGAAGTGAATGAGTAAGCATCGCGTCACTTTGGCACTGGCCGAATGTTGGATAGGGCTGAAAGCCTGTAAATTCTAGCAAAATGTTAATTCTGAATCGTTTATTTTCTGTGCCACTTGGGCTAAAGTCTTATTGATGTATATCAAGTTGAAATTGTTGTATCTTATTGATTGTAAATCTTTGAATCAGACAATTTGTTGATATGGAAAGCTTGTCACATGATTCACATATGCCTTTGTTGTTCTTTGTTCCTCTTTGCTTCTCTCATATTGGTATATATATGGCATAACGTTATATTGTATCTATTTTTGAACTCACTAAGCGTCACCGCTTATCCCTCTCAGTGTTTAATTATTGCAGGTGATAAACATCCAGTATAGTTATGTACTGTTAGAAGATGCAGGATAGATAATATTATAGCGTTTGTATTTAGTGTATAAATTCCTGGGAAGTCATGTAATATATAAAACTTTGTAAAAACCTCGTTAGTCGGTTTGTATCCAGTCTTTTGTAATAAGACCATTTATGTAAAATATGTTTATGAATATGCATGTAGCATGTTTGGAATAATATTGTAAAGTTTAGAAAGGGGGAGTAATAATGTTAAGTATGGAAAAAGGGTCTTTCATCACATTAGACATCAATCATAAAACATGCATGGGTATTTTAAGAAATATTTATTTGAGCTTGGCTGATTGCATGCATCACACCCTTTTTTTTAAACCTTTCTTAGAAAATCATTTTCTTTCAGAAGTTTTACCGACTCCTCAGTTTGAGTTCAAGCACACCCGAGAGTATGCACGAATCCCTCAAACCAAGGCCCTAATACCAACTTGTTACACCCCAAATTTCAATCCAAATTTTTCGATTAAAACTTTAAGTATTTATTTAAATCATAACTGCAAGATCTTAAAACATTTATCAGAGTATCATTAAAAATTATCAAGTACACAAGTCCCCCATTGATGCGATGCAATCGAGCCGTGCCCCTCCTTTCATATAAGAAACTTGAAACATGTAAACAACAAATCATAAGCACAAACCATAGTGAGTTCCCCAAAATACCACACACAACACAACACAAATAAATAGCTATGGGTTATCAGCAACCATGGGGACTATCCATAGTCCCAGCGGGCTAACAGCACGCCCGATGTGTTATCAGCAACCCTGTAGACTATCAACAGTCTCAGTCACATATAAACAACATAACACAATAATAGTAGCTAGTCCTAGCTGGTCCTTATAGATATAACTATTATAATACACACGCTAATATAAACATGCAAGAGTCACAAAGACAGCCAACATCCTACATACACAATTTAGTGAGCCAACATTGGTGCCTTCAACTCACGAGCATCGGGAGAAGACTCACCTAAAACTGCTGAAAGAACCAGATAAATGCTCGAACTGCTGATCCTGGAAGCCTCTGCACTAAATATCATCAGATAATATCCTAATTAATAATCGGGTCATAAACCATAATCAGGCCCTGCCCAAAGACACCGAAAAGCCTAAAATGGCCCAAATTCCTAAATGGTGCCCAAATCCCACTATATGCCGAAATCCAAGGAGGCCCAAAGCATAAAAATCACCAAAAGTCAAAAGGACTAGTGGCCCAGCAAGGCCCAAAACCCTAGTAGTCCAAATATGGACCACAACCCAAAAGTCAACAAAAGTTAATGGCGGTTGAGTACGCCCGGTGTACTCAGAATTATGCCCAGTATAGCATACGAGCTGGGTACGCCCAACGTACTCTGCAGCCAACCCTAAATTAACATTAAGTGATCAATCAGTTAATCCATTAAGTCCACTTCTCAGATCTGATCCCAATTAATGTCTTAACCCATAAGGTCTCTGACATTAAGTCTTTGCATGACTAAAGAGGGCTCAAACCTCAAAAATCTAACTTTCACAACACTCAAGGTCACTTAACTCATGCATGGGCCAAAGGAAAAAAAAATCAAGAAACCATTTCTATGGATCAAGGCACTCAAAAACATCTAAAAGGACAGCCAAGAAGCTCTGGAGTACCTCCTACTCACAAAGGTCCAAGTTTTTGGGGCAAAAGCTCATAAATACCCATCTAAAGATATCTAGAAAGAACATCAGCAAGGTATGGACTTTATACCTTCAAATGATCCACAAGATGAAGGAGTTTCTGGATCTACAAGCTTGCATGCAACACCACTTTCTTCAAAGACCTTCTTGCTCAACAACAATGCATAAAATCACCAAAAGACTCCAAGATCTTCTCTCTCAAGGCTAGGGTTCTATATTAGGGCTTAAAAGGGAATGACAACTAATTATGGGAGGTACAAGGGTGAGATAATGTGTTTAAATTGGGGTGAAACCCTTAAAATTAAGGTTTGGCATCAGCTTGCGTACGCCCAACATACTCCTAGTACGCCCAACATACCAGGTTAGACTCTGCGATCACCTCTCGCCTAGTATGCCTAGCATACACCCTGTATGCCCAATGTACTAGGCTCAACCTAAAAACTCTCCTAACTTCAAACGACCATAACTTGATCGTTCTAACTCCGATTTCGATGTTTTTTATATCCACGTAAAGGTGATAAAAAGCCCCAGAATATTATCTAAATATCTTGGACTAAGAGTTACTCGAATAAAAATCCATATTTCATGCAAGGCCCCGACTTACGACTTTCCATTTTCTACTGTTCGGCCCAAAACACATTTAAAAGGTTTGATCTCCCAACCATCATTACCTCCTTCTCAAGAACTAACTTCGCCTCCTTAAGGCCTTAAAGCTTTTACATAATCGATTCCCGGGATACGACCCTAAATCACAAAATGGCATGGAACAAGGTGTTACATAATCAGCCTAAATGTATGTTTATATTTTGCCGGATAAATATGTGACAAATTTTAGGTTACATGTCTTTAGTAAGTCAATCCCAAGAGGGGTGTATTAATTTACATGATTTATTGTCAATGCTTATTATTCAATTTTAAAGTTCATGTGTTTCTTAATTAACCAACCAAAACGTTAGCTGGTACTTAGCTGGATGAAAACATATGTGGTTGTAAACAACCGACAATTATTTTAGTTACATGTGATTAATAAGTCAATGCAAAGAGGGGTTCTTAATTGACATTATTTATTGTCAATGTTTTATCGTTAAAACAAGATATCTTTTTCCAGCTAATATTATTGTCTAAAGACTTGATATTAATGTTGTATCAATATCTTTTAAAGATGTCATAAATTGAATTAATTGATTAAAGTTTATGGATTAATGAGCATAAAACTAAGGTTACTTGATACTTGTGTTCTCAAAACAACAAATTTGAATTCTGGCATTATATCTATTAACATTGACCACGTTCATGTGGCCAATAGGACTAAATTTAAGGAACGAAATGAGAGAATTATCTTAGTTCTCTGTTTCATGAATATTGAACTTGAATTTTGGATATAGAAAGATTCTTTGAGGATGTTGAGTTTGGGGGAGAGGCAAGGTTAAAAACATTGTCTTTAAGGAGGAATCAATCTTGATTCCTATTATTGCATTGATAGTATGCAGATTATAAATTAGTAACCGACAATGTTGTTCAATCTCTTATTCAGAATGCACAAAATCAACAACCTAAACTTAGGATATCCCATATGTGGTACCACAACTTTCATAAATTTGTTATCTTGTTTGGTTTTGAGGTAAGTATAGTATATGATTGTGTATATAACAAATTCAGTGGGAGTAAATATATCTTTCTCGTTTTTTATGTTGATGACATATTGCTTTCCATCAATAGATTAAGGTATTTTATAATGAAGGATCTTGGGAAGCCTATTTTGTATTAGGAATCCAAATTTAGCAAGACAAATCTTGTGGAATTCTAGGATTGTCACAAAAGAGCTACATCAATAAGATCCTTGAAAAGTTTTGCATGCAAACTACAAACCAAGTAACACCCTTGTTGCTAAAATAGACCTATTTAGTCTGAATTAGTACCCTAAATTAGACATTAAAGTTAAGGAGATATAGAAGATTCTTTATGTTTTCTTTTTTGGGAATCTCATGTATGCTCAAATATGTATACGTCCCTATATTATAGTGATGTTAGGCAGATATCTCAGTAACCCAAGTATGGATCAATGGACATAATCCAAATGGGTTTTGAGATATCTATATAGGACAAAAATGCTATATGCTCAAATATAGAAAATCAAATGTTTTTGAGATCATTTGTATTCAAAATCTAATTTTATTAGATGCCAAAATGGTTATCGATCCGTATCGGGATACTTTTACATGTTAGCATGATGATCCATTTCATGGAATAGACTTCGGAAGCTTCTTCCACAATGTCATCATAATTTGTAGTATTTAAGGAGGAATCAAATCATGAAATATGATTGCAAAATTTTGTCAGGAGAATACATACTATTGGTATTGAAAGACCATAAAATCCATGACAATAAGTTAGTAATATTATATTCAAACAACAGCAGAGGTTCTAAGTCAAATTATATTGACATCACATTTCTGACTCTTAAAGAAAAAAGTGCAAATGGAAGAATATTTATAAAATACACCAAGAAAAACTCCATGTAATGGATCTGCTAATGAAGGGATTACATCCGTAGGTCTTTGATGAGCATAATACAGATGTTGGTGTCCTATTGGTGTTTTAGTGGGAGCTTATTGGTGCTTTATAATGATTTTTTTTGTGTACAAACTAAGAATTCGGTTCATTCCATTATTAGTTGCACTTCTTTAAAGTTTGATCTCATTTCAAGCTAATGAGGAACTTAGATGAAATCTATTATGATTTCAAAAACCACACATTCATGTTTAATCTATGTCATGTAAGGTCCTAGAAACATGATCTTAACTAGTGATCAAGCAATCTAACAATCAAACAAGATCAGAATTGAGTAGAAGAAGAATGAATCAAAGCTTGCACACGTTTGTATTAAGAAAACGTCTGATACAACTCTGACTGGCCGTAAACACTATGAATCAACAACCACTAACAGACACAGACTGGTCTTATATATAGGAAAGAAGACTTGACCGTAAACTAGACAAGGCCGTAAACAGGTTTACGACCGTAAACCTGTTTACGGTCGTAAACATACTTTTGGCTGTAAACATACCAAAACACTTCTATTACAATACTAAATGACCTATACATCCAAAGCCTAGCCCAAACCATAACATGGACCCTTCAATCTCCCCCTTGGTTTGGGGCTAGCTGTAACTCAGTCTTTCTCAATTACAAGAACATCGGACCCTCCCATTGCCCCTTGCCACATCCCCTAAGCAATAATCTCGACAACCATTGTTGTGTACTCTTTCGCAGCAGGCTCGAAAATATCTTCAGCAACCTTGATCTGATGTAGGGCCAGATGATGAATATCCCACTTCCCAAATTGAAGTAGGTCTTGTTTATCGTATAAGAGAAAGCAGCCATCTTCGAACTTGATGACAGCAGACGCAGTAGTTTCATCATGGACCCAGTAATGCATGTTTTTGAGAGATCCATCACTGAAGGTCTGCATCACTGGAACTTGTCTGACTTGATTTGTTGGCGGCCACATGACAGTCTGAAAGGGCTTGTTGGTCTTGGGATCCAGCATGTTAGGGGAACTTTTGATAAAAGACTCAGCAGTCTTCATGCCAGGGAATCCCTTATTTACTTGATCCTCCAAGAAAAGTTTGAAATGCGAAGCCTTTGGATCACCTGATGGATTTGAAAAAGGAGCACTGGATAATTCTGAGAGATCCACTCTTGTCCATGAATGGAAATCATGGAAATCTTTGTAGTACTCCACATTTTATCTTTTGCGCTTTACGATCCACATGTTGAGCCTGTCATGGAAGCCCCATGACATAATTCTCGTTCTGTCACCATACTTGTGACCAAATTTCTTCTATTCAAGATCAGTGAAGGTGATAGTGGGTTTATTTCCAAGAGCATTTTGATCAGAAGATTTCTTGAAGAGAAGTTGTTTTTTCTTGTCAGAAGCTGCTAACTTGGCACGTTTGAGTGCAACAACACTTGGTGCTTGAGCTGGTTCCTTATCGAATCGATTGACAATCGTAGTTCTTCTTTGAGAAGGCGGGTCAACATGGGGGTCTTCAAATTGTTGAGCAGAATACTGGCCAACATTGAGATGTTGAACTGAAGACTTGAATTTGTCGCCAAATTCTTCTGCCAGCTTCTTCTTAAGGTCAAAGTAGCTTGCTGTCAAGGATCCCAGATGAGTTTGCAGATCCGAAATTTGTTGAGTTTTTAAAGTTTTATCCGCCTCAAGATCTGCAACCTGAATTTTGAGTTGGGCCTTTTCAGCTTCAAGATCAGCCACTCGGATATCAAGCTCAATATTCTTCTGATTAAGCACACTGATTTCCTTTTGAAGTCCAGTTATGGTGGGATCATCCTCTTTTGAGTGGGCTTACTCAATAAAAATTCCTTTAGCTTGGGAGGAAGGCACTGAGCTTTGTTTGTGGGCCAAATGAAGAGCAAGCCTCTCAGATGCAACATCATGATAGGGCCTAAGAGGAGAGGATCCCGAAGGAACAGACGGACCACCAACTTCATAAAATGTGCTTGGACCTTCATTGGATGGAATAGGTGAAGTAGCAACAGAAGTAATAATTGGTGGAGTTGACAGACCATGAGATAGATCAGGCACGAATACACCTGGTCTAGGATCAAGTCTTCTCCTTTTCAATGAAGGCGAGGAGGTCTGAGTTGTCAGAGGTTCACTTACTACTGGCTCAATGGTAGGAGTGACATTCTCAGAGGGAGGAATCTCCGAAGATGTCTCCATAGGAGTTGAGGTTTCAGCCAGTTGAGTTGGAGAGGGAGGTGTAGCTTCAAGAACGTCTCCTGACTCCCTTATCTCCGTTGCTGTATGAGCAACATCATGGATAGTGTCAAAGAAAGAGTGAAGATCCTCATTTGACAAAAGGTTTGCATGTACTCCAAGATTCAAAGGAATATCATCCTTGTCAAAGCCCGAAAGATCCAAATCCTCAAAGGAATTATTTTCTTCGTTAAAATCACTCTCAACTTGTACAGAGTGAAGGTCACGCTCTTCAGCTACAATGGCAGCAGGAGTAGCTTCATCATCTTCGTGATCAGAAACCGGAATAACGTTATCTTCAGAAAAAATGTCATCTTCAGAAGTCACACGATCAGATGAAACATGAGACTCAGATGCCTCACTTGGATCGACAAACAAGCCAAACTTCACTAAGGGGAACTTTCCTTGAAAAGTTATTTTTCCCTTTCTGTTTTGCTTTATTAATCCGATGGTGTGTGGCCCTAAAGACTTCATGTCGAGGATTTCTCCATCTTTGGCCATTTCAGGAAATTGTTCATCAATGAAGACTTGAATGAACCTAGGGTACAACAAGAACCTGTCCCTAGTCTTCCCTTTGATGTTTGCAATTAATTCTTCGAGAATGAACTTGGAGAAGTTGTAGTCCAATCCCGCAGTCAGAGAGACAATGGCACCAGTGTTTCTTAGGGAGATCTCATCTGCACCAGACTTTCTTCCAGAAATGCAGCTCACGAAGACATGAGCTAGAAATCTCCAAAACGGTGGCATCAGCTTCTTCATGGTTGGAGGGAAAACACCTTCATATCCCACTTTGACAAGATATTCTTTAATTTGGGAAATCTCGAGCTCAGGGAGAAGGTTGATTGATCGTTAATTTTGAGAGTGCTTCTGATGAACTGCTCATTGATGGTAATTTTGCAGCTTTTGACCGTTGCTTCAACAGAAACATCTCCATCACTTCCTTTCTTCACCGATGCAGACTTCCAGAAATCCTTAATCAATCCTTGATAAATATCTGGATTGACAGTCAAAGCCGTAGACAAGCAACACTCTCGCAATCCATGCATCATGGACTTGAATTCTCCGTGAGCAGCTGGAGGATCAGTCAAGATGATGGGTAGGTTGTGACTGTCAGCAAACTTGAGCTCTGCCATTTCAATCTGCACACAAACAAACCAAATGAGAAAACAAAATATATAACATTTAAAATTTTATGTTTCACTCAGATTTGCAGTTTTAATTTGGCTTTTAAGTGAGACACACGAAGAAATATCAAATTTATTGACCAAAAGGGAATTCACGGCCGTAAACAGCCTGAACGTAAATTGCCTGGTTGTGAACAGCCTGGCCGTAAACAATCTGGCTGTAAATTGCGTTGGCCGTAAACGCCGATAGTTGGTTTTTCTTCGATTAAACCTTGAAAAGGTGTCGATTTGATGCGAGATTATCATATTCCTGGTCGATTTTAGCATACCTTTGAAGCTATCAGATCAATTTCACTAAAACTCATGAAAAAATTTTAGAGAGAGAGACAGAAACTGGAGAGTTTGCGGCCAGGATGAAGAAAATGAGGAATAGAGGGTTTTCGGCTGTCTCCTTTTCTTTATATACCCGGGCCAAAAATTTCATGGGCTGCAATCCACAATGATAAAGTCCAATAACCAAAAACCTTTATAAAAATAAAACATTTTGAGGACAAAAATAAAATAAAACTAATTTCTAAAACTAAACTTAAATTTTTTTTTTATGAATATAAAAAATAAAAAAATTATCAAAATGAAAAATAAGATTCAGGAATTAAAAAAAATTAACAGAAATTTTAAGCTACTTTCACTTTAACAAACACTGATAAGATTTTGTGATATTGGGATCAAAGTTATTAGACAGTCTTACTCCGCTTGTCGGTACTTTTACCTTCATGTCTATGTCTGGTCGATCGCCAGTATTGTGGTCCACTTAAACACGAAAGGTTGTGACAAATTTAGGATAAACTATAAGTGACAAGACATTATATCCTATGAACTTAGATAAATTTCCTAAAAGTCCATTCAGCTGACGACAACCAATAATATTGTTGTCCACCTAAATTGAGCAGCGAGATCTTGTTGGGTCAAAAATATGGTTTATACTTTGCTTTTCTAAGCATTTATTGTTTTTAGATTTTTGAATGTTTTCTAAAAAAATAAAACAGAAGCAAAATGTTTTTGGATTTTTTTTATTTTTCAATTTTTGTTTGTTTTTTTGTTTATTTTTTAAAAACAAAACAAAAATTAGAAAATTTTAAATAAAAACAAAAACATTAAAAATTAGAAAAGTTAATATATATATATATATATATATATATATATATATATATATATATATATATATATATATATATGGTGTTAATGAAATGTGCTTGCAGGTGATGTGATGGGAAGTGATATCAAGAAAGTGATAACGGGCAGTCTAAAACCTGTGTAAGGGACTGAATCTGAATTATCTAGGCTCTGTGTTCGATGCGCTGGTAGGCACGAAAGATTCTAAATGGACATGACTAGGCAGAGTTGAACTTAAGGAATTCATAGACTTGACAAATCTTGACCTAGTTAGATCCGTTTAGCCTGACAATACGACGCTCGGATAGGTTGAGCAGGGAGATATATATGGGAATCTACCAGGCACATTAAAGAACATGTACTTGGAACCGTGGATTAACTTTTCCTTGATGTGCGGACTCTGTCCTTAATTCCGGTATTGATGGGGCGACTGGTGAATTCCGATAAATTAGGTCTGTAGAAAATTGTTTTCTCTCTATCTGTCTGTTAGTCATATGTTGCTTCCTTTGCGTGATCGAGAGATCCGACCTGGCCTGTAACACATGCATCTCTAATTCTCTGCATCCTCTATCTATGCAATTCTTTCAATCTGTTAGCCATATACTGTCTCCTTTGCGTGACTTACAATCCGACCTGGTACACAGTATATGCATCATTCTTTTTCTCAATCCCTCTAAAACTTCAGTTAGTCATATGTTTCACCCTCTGCGTGATTGGAAGAGATCCGACCTGGGTGTATAGCATATGCATTCTAAATCTATCTTCCCTCTCATAATAATTGTCTGCTCACCAAAAGTAAGGAGTACTTTGGAAGTTCCTGATTATTGGGGTATGTCAGGAAGCGGGAAACATGTTCTAGTACATTTAAAATTGAACAATCACTAGGTTGTCTGTAGATCTCGCTGCTCAATTTAGGTGGACAACAATATCTTTGGTCGTCGTCAGCTGAACGGTCCTTAAGGAATATTATCTAGGAACTTAGGATCACATTGTCTTGTCAGTTATAGTATGTCCTAATTTTGTCACAATCTCTCGTGTTTAAGTGGACCACAATACCGGCGATCGACCAGACAAAGCAGTGAAGATAAAAGGTACTGATAAACGGATAAAGGCTGTGTAAAAACTTTGATCCCAAATCACTCTTAAAGTTAGATATCATTTTTATTTTTGTTAAATTTGTTCATAGTTTCTTCTAATTTAAATATTAGGGGAGAATTAAAATTAAAAAAGAAAAAAACCAAACAAAAATCAGAAAGTTAAAAAAAAAAAATCCAAAAATAGTGTTATTTCTGTTTTATTTCTTTTTTCAGAAAATATGAAAAAAAATAAAATAAAATCCAAAAATATTGTGTGCTAAAATTTTCTTTTAGTTTTGTTTTGTCTTGAATAGTGAATTCAGGTGAAGATGAAACTCATGGAAGTTTGTGTCGAAGATTTCTGAGCCAAGGCTTCATCCGTGATCATCGAAGAATTCTCATTCAAAGGAGCTAGAAATGAAGATTATTCTTTCGACATTCAATCTTTCAACCCCATAAGCAAGGTGAAGCTAAACTTGAAGATTATGTGACGGATTGCATTGAAGCCTCCTCAATCAGTCTGCTGCTATCTTGTACCTGCTGAAGTGATCCAGAAGATTAGTTCTCTCTGATGTTCTCTCTGAAGATTCTCAAGCTGAAAGCGCTATCTTTCAAGAATCAGTACATCAAGCCTCCTCACCCGACGTGCGTTCAAAGCCAAATTCTGAAGAAAAGCCCAACCGCTCAAGATGAAGTCATTCATTGAAGATTCATATGCTCATCTTGAAGTCATGAAGATATCGAAGATTAATTCTGAAGCCAAGCTCCTAATGAAGATTAACAAGAAAAGCCAGCTACTTTTTAGGGGGAGCTTGTTGGGTCATTTAAGAAAAGAAAAGAAAGCTATAAACCAAGGGGGAGATTGTTGGGTCAAAAATATGGTTTATACTTTGCTTTTCTAAGCATTTATTGTTTTTATTATTTGGGCCAAAAATAGTATAGGATTAATTGTAGCTTAGACTGAGCATTGGATTATTTGTATTTTGGGCTTGGCCTTAGGTCCATATATATATATAGGGTGAGGAGTGCATGTGATTAATAAACACTTAAAATAGAGGAGCTTAAGTGTGTGCATTTGAAGGTGTTCTAGAGAGAGAAACTAGAGAGAAGAACAAGTGTGTCTTAGTGTGTGTGAATCTCATGTAAAGGATCATCATTCTATTCATTAATACATTGAGATTCATATTAAAAAAATAAAAATAAAAAATTAAACAAAAAAAACAAACAAAAATTGAAAAATAAAAAAAAATCCAAAAACATTTTGCTTCTGTTTTATTTTTTTTCAGAAAACATTCAAAAATCTAAAAACAATAAATGCTTAGAAAAGCAAAGTATAAACCATATTTTTGACCCAACAATCTCCCCCTTGGTTTATAGCTTTCTTTTCTTTTCTTAAATGACCCAACAAGCTCCCCCTAAAAAGTAGCTGGCTTTTCTTGTTAATCTTCATTGGGAGCTTTGGCTTCAACTTTAATCTTCAAATTCTTCAAAACTTCAAGATGAACTTGATGAATCTTCAATGAATGACTTCATCTTGAGCAGTTGGGCTTTTCTTCAGAATTTGACATTGAACGCACATTGGGTGAGGAGGCTTTTTGTACTGATTCTTGAAAGATAATGCTTTCAGTTTGAGAATCTTCAGAGAGAACATCAGAGAGAACAAATCTTCTGGATCACTTCAGCAGGTTCAATATAGCAGCAGACTGATTGAGGAGGCTTCAATGCAATATGTCACATAATCTTCAATTTCAGCTTCACCTTGCTTCTGGGGTTGAAAGATTGAATGTCGAAAGAATAATCTTCATTTCTTGCTCCTTCGAATGAGAATTCTTCGATGATCACGGATGAAGCCTTGGCTCAGAAATATTCGACACAAACTCCATGAGTTTCATCTTCACCTGAATTCACTTTTCAAGACAAAACAAAACTAAAAGAAAATTTAGCACACAATATTTTTTGGATTTTTCATATTTTCTGAAAAAGAAATAAAACAGAAATAACACTATTTTTGGATTTTTAATTTTCTGATTTTTGTTTGGTTTTTAAAATTTTTAATTATCCCTTGATATTTAAATTAGAAGAAAACTATGAACAAATTTAACAAAAATAAAAATGATATCTAACTTTAAGAGTGATTTGGGATCAAAGTTTTTAAAGATCCTTTATCCGTTTATCAGTACCTCTCCCTTCATGAATAGATCTGGTCAATCGCCGGTATTGTGGTCCACTTAAACACGAGAGATTGTGACAAAATTAGGACATACTATAAGTGACAAGACAATGTGATCCTATGTTCCTAGATAATATTCCTAAATGACCATTTAGCTGACGACGACCAAAGATATTGTTGTCCACCTAAATTGAGCAGCGAGATCTACAGACAACCTAGTGATTGTTCAATTTTAAATGTACTAGAACATGTTTCCCGCTTCCTGACATACCCCAATAATCAGGAACTTCCAAAGTACTCCTTACTTTAGGTGAGCAGACAATTATTATGAGAGAAGTCAGATTTAGAATGCATATGCTATACACCCAGGTCAGATCTCTTCCAATCACGCAAAGGGTGAAACATATGACTAATCAGATTTAGAGGGATTGAGAAGTAGAATGGTGCATATGCTGTGTACCAGGTCGGATGGTTAATCACGCAAAGGAGACAGCATATGGCTAACAGGCAGGAATAATTGCATAGATAGAAGATGCATAGAAATAGAGTTGTATATGTTGCAGTCTAGGTCGGATGTATTTCAATCACGCAGAGGAGACAACATATGACTAACAGAAGGAAAGCAAGAAAATAATTTTCTACAGACCTACTTTATCGGAATTCCCCAGTCGCCCCATCAATACCGGAATTAAGGACAAAGTCTGTACATCGAAGAAGAGTTAAACCACAGTTCTAGATACGGATAACTTTAATGTGACCGGTGGATTATCATGTATATCTCCCTGCTCAACCTATCTGAGCGTCGTATTGTCAGGCTAAATGGATCTATCTAGGTCAAGATTTTTCAAGTCTATAGATTCCTTAAGTTCATTAATGCCTAGTCAAGTCCATTTTAATCTTTCGTGCCTACCAGCGCATCGAACACAGAGCCTAGAAAATTCAGATTCAGTCCCTTACACAGATTCAGATTGCCTGTTATCACATGATTATATCACTTCCCAAAACATCTCCCTCAAGTACATTCTATTAACAACATATTTTTGGATTTTCTGATTTTTTTTAAATGTTTTTGGATTTTTTAAAACTTTCTAATTTTTTGTTTTGTTTTTATTTCTCCCCCTAAATTTGTGCATAGGAGAGAAACGAAAGTAAATGCACAAATTTAAACTATCCTAAAACAAAAATTAGTCTTTAAAGCGAATCAACTTAAGAAAAACTCAGGAGTATAGAGAAGAAAACTCAAACCGTAAGTCACAGATTGAATTTGCATCCAGAAGGTCTGAGAACAACACGCGTAATCTCAGAACAGATCCAAAAATTCTTCATATCGTTAAGCAATAACCCCATTTGTGATCTCTTCCTTTCTTCCCTTCCCGCAAAGGGCACATACTCTCAAACAATGTTCTGAGTGTTGTACAGTTGAGAGATGCCTCCTATCATGTGCCAGGAACAGCCACTACCAACAAACCAAAGTCTGATGATATGCCTCCATAGCTGCTCCGACACAGAGCGGGATCAGTTGGTCTTTGGAACCCAGTCCATTTTGAAACTGGGTCGACCTTTGTCATCTTTGCAAGGAACGTTCTCCCATGACATGTCCTGTTTATCACAAACAGAAGATGTAGAAATATTAGAGTCATTAGTTGATTTGGGAGAGTGAGCCTTTGGAACCCATTTGTAGTTGGGTTTAACTCATTTCTTTTTCGATCTGATGGGTGGCTCGGTACTTGATTTTGAACTTGATGTCGGCCGTTGAGATGACTTTGATTTTGGATTCACGGGAGCATCTCTTGGATTTGGCTTCTTGGCTGACATTCCTTTCTTGCCCTTGGGATTCAGATTCTTGGCCTTGTAGGTTTGATTCTTGGCCTTCTGCGCATTCCAGTCACCATGGTCTGAACGTGACCTTGAGGGGTTTCTTTTGGAGTATCTCCCTCTTGGTGCGTTCTGCCAGCCTTGTGCATAGTACAGAACATATGCGCGATTAGGACAATTTCTGGCAATGTGTCTAGGTGTTCCACAATGAAAACATGTCTTTTTCTTCACTGTGAAGTTGTTTCTTCCTGCCCCTGGTGGCGTATCCTTGCCTTGTCTCTTATTTTTCCCACATGCACACTTGCAACAAGCCGTCGGTTGTTTCACTTGATTTGGTGGCCTGTATTTCTCAACATTAGGTTGATCAGAAGCAGCTGAGTTCGAAGCAACAGATTTAGAGCTCAAGGAGATGTTGGGTTGTTCAGTGGTGTTCTCCTTGTTCTCATCCTCTGCTACTTTACCTGCACATGAAGTAGATGTGCTAGAAACAGGAACATCAGTATTTTCAAGCAAATAATCAAATATGTCAAAAAAATTTAACTCAACATGATCCGATGCAAAAGCATCAAAAGCATCACAAGATGTATCATCAACTTTAATATCAGAAACATAAGGTTTTTCATTGGAAACAGAAACATCAGGTTCAGGCTCAGTTTTGTTATCAGAAACAGATCCTTCAACTTTGTGCTTTGACTGATCTAAGGATTGATCTGCAGGGGAAGTAGAAACGTTAGTACTTTCAACATTAATAAATCCTCCTGAAACGAAACCAGATGGCTTGCCATAAACCATAAATGGTTCATTGGCAATCTCATCCTTGGATAGGGGTTGATACTGATATGTATGATTATAAGGAGGAGGTACACTATCATATCCTAAACCCTTTTGTTGGTTTCGTTTAAACTGCATGCAATGATCAATCATGTTGGCAACTACCTCGCTTGATCCATCAAATTTTCTAAAATCAAAATTTGCAGTTTCAAATTGTCTTTTCAATGTATCAAGCTCGGTAATTAACTCATCATTTTGTCTCTTAACATAATGATAAAGCTCACATTTTTCACTGTATTCTGTCTGAATTCTTTTAAAATCTTTTATTTTTGTCTCTAACTGGGCCTTAAGGGGTTTCTGTCCTTTCCTGAGTTGATATCATTCATATCTCAGGTCCTCAACTTCTCTTTTTAATAAATCAATTTGTTCCCGAAGAAATTTAATCGTAGTTTCACAAGATTGAGAACATGAAACTTTATTGACTGGAACGTTTGAAGAACTCATTGTTTTAAAAAATATGCCCTTTGACTAAAAACTCAAAAGTCAACCTCAAAAGTCAAATTTGAAAAGTCAAACTCAAAAGTCAAACTTGAAAAGTCAAACTTAAAAGTCAAACCGAAAAGCTAAATTTGAAAATTTAAAAGGCAAACGAGAAAGTCAAAGTTTAAAGTCAAAGGTCAAACTTTAAAGTAAAAAGTCAAAAATAAAAGTCAAAAATTAAAAATTAAAATTTTTGGTTGAAATTGGAATTTAAAATGAAAAGAAATTGAATTTTGGGGTTAAAAGTGACAAAAATTCGAAACTGGATGCGACAGGGAGTGGTTTTGAATAAAAATCGGAAGGATTGTAACAAGGTGATTGGTAGATCAACTGGTAAGGCGCAAATGTTGATGAATCAGAGGTCCCGAGTTCGAACCCCGGCACCCCCGAAATCCGTTTCAATTTTTGAAGTCCGAAGGCGAGGCTGCTGCGATGCGAGATGCGAGTCCGAAGTGCGAAGGCGAGGACCTGGTGCGAGGATGCTGCTGACCGAGAAGGCGTACGAACTGGAAACTGCTGCTGACCGAGCCGTCCTTCAAGCCGTTCACCGAGCCGCTACCGAATTCCGAGCCGAGGCCGCAAACTCCGGCGACCGTAAACCGCAGACCGTAAACTCCGGCGACCGTAAGCACGTTTACGGCCGTAAACTCCGGAAAACCCTAGCCGCCGCCGCCGACCGTAAACCCTTCAAAGACCGTAAACTCTTCGCAGATTACGTGAAAAACAGTGTTTTTCACCTCTTTTTGCTCCAAAACTCGATCAAAAACTCGTTTTTATCAAAAACGCGAAGAACAAACCCCCCCTAATTTTCAGAGATCTATCCAAAAACGCAAGAATCTTTCAAAAATAAGATCAAATATGCTCCAGATCTGACAAAAATGACTGATACAATCCAAGCTCTAATACCACTTGTAAGTCCCTAATCTGCTTGTGTATCAATCAGATCCGTTTGATGGTGCGGAATCCCAATCAAACGGATGATGTCAGATCAAATAGAAGAGAAGGAGAAGAAGAATAATATGAATCTCAATGTATTAATGAATACAATGATGATCCTTTACATGAGATTCACACACACTAACACACACTTGTTCTTCTCTCTAGTTTCTCTCTCTAGAACACCTTCAAATGCACACACTTAAGCTCCTCTATTCTAAGTGTTTTTCCTTCACATGCACTCCTCACCCTATATATATATATATATATATATATATATATATATATATATATATATATATATATATATATATATATATATATATGGCCCAAATAATAAAAACAATAAATTCTTAGAAAAGCAAAGTATAAACCATATTTTTGACCCAACAGATCTACATACAACCTATAAGTGTTCAATTTTAGTTGTATTATAACGTGTTTCCCGCTTCCTAATATTCCCCAATAATCAAGTTCTTCCAGAATACTCCTTACATAAGATGAGCAGACAATTATTAAGGAAGAAGTTAGATTTAGAATACATATGTTATACACTCTGGTCGGATCTCTTCCAATCACGCAGAGAGTAAAACATATGACTAACTAGAGTTTAGATGGATTGAGAAGAAGAATGTTGCATATGCTGTGTACCAGGTCGGATTGTTAATCACGCAAAGGAGACAACATATGGCTAATAGATAGAAAGAATAGCATAGAAGAGGATGCAGAGAGACAGAATTGCATATGTTACAGTCCAGGTCGGATCTTTCGATCACACAGAGGAGGTAAAATATGACTGACAGTAAGAAAGAAAGAAAATAACTTTCTACAGACCTAATTTATCGGAATTCCCCAGTCGCCCCGTCAATACCAGAATTAAGGACAAAGTCCGCACATCGAGGAAAAGTTAATCCACAGTTCTAGATACAGATCATTTAATGTATCCGCAGATTCCCATGCATATCTCTCTGCTCAACCTACCCAAGCGTCGTATTGTCAGGCTAAATGGAACTATCTAGGTGAAGATTTGTCAAGTCTTTAAATTCCTTAAGTTCATCTGATCCTAGTCAGGTCCATTTAAGAAACCCTTCGTGCCTACCCGCGCATCGAACACAGAGCACAGACAATTCGACTTTGGCACCTTACACAGATTCAGGCTGCTCGTTATCACTTGATTATATCACTTCCCAACGCATCTCCTGCAAGCATATTCCATTAACAACATATTTTTGGATTTTCTGATTTTCTAATGTTTTTGGGTTTTCGGAATATTTTTTTGAAAAAAATAAAACAAAAACAGAAATAACACTATGGTTTGGGCTAGGCTTTGGATGTATAGGTCATTTAGTATTGTAATAGAAGTGTTTTGGTATGTTTACAGCCAAAAGTATGTTTACGACCGTAAACAGGTTTACAGCCGTAAACCTGTTTACGACCTTGTCTAGTTTACGGTCAAGTCTTCTTTCCTATATATAGGACCAGTCTGTGTCTGTTAGTGGTTGTTGATTCATAGTGTTTACGGGCAGTCAGAGTTGTACCAGACGTTTTCTTAATACAAACGTGTGCAAGCTTGATTCATTCTTCTTCTACTCAATTCTCATCTTGTTTGATTGTTAGATTGCTTGATCACTAGTAAAGATCCTGTTTCTAGGACCTTACAATTGGTATCAGAGCGAGTCTAGTGTCAAAACATCTTTCAATCACGTTTTCGATCAAAGGAGTTCAGTTGCATCATTTTTCAAGACTGCATTTGGTGGTCTCGTGACATAAGGGGATTAGATCTGCTTGCAATTCAAGTTTTCATCAAATTCTGGGTGTTTACGGTCAACAGTTATCGACCGTATACAGTCAATCTTCATTGACCATAAACAGTCAATCTTCATTGACCATAAATCCTTCTTAGACCGTAAACTCAATCCGACCGTAACTCCCTCTTAGACCGTAAACTCAATCCAACCGTAAATCCCTATTAAACCGTAAGCTCTCCTTCAACTGTAAACTCAACCGTGAACCTTGAACCGTAAAATCAACCGTGAACCTTCAACCGTAAATTCCAAGCTGTGAACGTTGACCGTAAACTCGTGTTTACGGCCGTAATTGTTTGACCGTAAACTATCTTTTTGGCATTTTAGTTAATTTTTCCAAGTCATTTTTAATTAAAAAAAAATCTAAAAAAATGGATTCTCAAGGTCAAGTACTTCATCATGAACTTGATTCCATCATGGGAACAACCACTCGCATTCCCCGTATGTTATCTGCATAAGGGTTCCCAGAATAGAAATACAGAATCGAAAAATACATCAAAATGAAAGATTTCAAGGTTTGGAGAAGCATCCTAAAAGGACCAATCAGAATAACTACGAATCTTCCAGCTGGACAAGTAATTGACAAACCATACGCTGATTACACCGATGAGGATTTCGAAAATATTGAAGAACAAGAAAGAGCACTGGCTACTTTGACTATGGCTCTATCTCCTGATATTGCGCAAGGCTTCAGAGAATACACTTCAGCCAAAGAACTATGGGAAGCTTTAATAGAGGTTTACGAAGGAAATGAAGATATGAAGGAAAGCCGTCAAGATATGTTAAGGCAAAAGTTCAACATGTTCAATTATGTCATTGGAGAGACACTGGAAGCTCAGTTGCAACGATTTACTGCACTTACTACTGAGATGAGTACAACTGGGATTTACTTGACTAAGTCAGAGATAAACAAGAAATTGCTGAACTCACTTCCAAAGTCGTGGGACATGAATGTGGCTGTTATCAAAAAGACAAAAGATCTAAATTGTCTTAGTCTTGCTGAAACAATGGCAATCATCAAAGCATGTGATCTTGATGACAAGCAACGAGAGATGAACCATGTGAATTCCAACTCAACTGCGAATATTGGAATTTCCTCAAATAATGCTTTTTCATATTATATATATTCATCAAGTCAAGCTTTTGCTGTTCAACAGCCCCAGAATTAAACATTTATCACTCCATCAATTACACCATATGTTGCTTCAGCATCTGTCTCCCATCCACATGTTGCTCCAGCATCTGTTTCTCATCAACAAAGTCAATCTTTCGGTGTTCCTCAAGCTGTTTCCTCCTCAAGTGCACCAGCTATGGCTCCAGTTCCCCATTCCAAAGAAACTGATGAGAATTTAGCTCTTGCTACTGGACTCGTAAATTGCTACAATGCTTTTGTAGCTGGAGAGCTCACACCTCAACTCTCATTTGTTGACCTGGATCAAATTCATCCAGAGGATGTGGAGGAAATGGACATCACTTGGCAAATTGATATGGCTGTATTCAGGGCTAAGCAATTTGCTAAGAAAACAGGAAAGAATAATTGGGGAATGAATGCGGATAAGAAAGTAGGGTTTAACAAAGGAACGTTGTGCTGCTACAACTGCCACGGGCCGGATCATTTTGCTCGTGAGTGTCCCAAACCAGATAGAAGAGTAAACAGTGATCGAACAATGGTTCCAGTGGGAAATGGTCGCGGAAATGTTGCCGTCAATAGTGAGACTGCTAACTTGGCAGTGGTTGCTCAGTCCTTTGACTGGGAGGACCAGATTCAGGCACTGAATATTTCAGGACTTGAAAATACTCACTTGGCTCAAATCAATGATACTCCTGTGGAAGAAGCTGAAGTTGATCCTGAAGAAGAAATGATGGAGTTTCAGTTTGCTTTCATGGTATCCTCCACTTCAGAACCTGAAAAGAATGAGGTAAGTCAGTCGTGTTGTTCTCAAACTTGCATTGATAAAGTTAACAATCTTCTTGACCATATAGAATTGTTACGGAGAGGGAACGAGGACTTGAGATATGAAGGGTATCAACTTAGAAAAGGACAGAAACCCCTGAAGGCTCAATTAGAAACAAAAACCAAGGATTTTAGAAAACTTCAGGAAGAATATAGTATTAAGAGTACACATTATAGATATGTAACTGAACAACTCGCTGAGGTAACTGCTGAACTTGACACATTAAAGAACAAATTTGAAAATGCAGATTTTACTTTTTGAAAATTGGATGTGTCAAGTGAAGTAGTTGCATCAATGATAGAAACTAATCTAAAATTCAAACAGAATCAGTCCAAGGGCTTAGGTTATGACAAAGTTCCTCCCCTTTTAATCATACGTATACTAATGTCCCTTTGTCAAAAGAGGAAATGGATAGAGAGCCATTTCTTAAATATGGATTTGTGTCGGGAGGTAGTATTAATGTCGAAAATACTAACGTTTCTACTTCCCATGCAGATCAAATTTTAAGTCACTCAAAGCAAGAAGCTGCAGGATCAGTTTATGAAAATAAACATGTTTCTGAACCTGATGTTTTTGTTTCAAAAAATGACTCTTTTGTTTCTGATGTTAATGTCCATGATACATCTTGTGATACTTTTGCATCAGATCATGTTGATTTAACTTTTTTTTTGACATATTTGATGATTTGTTTGATAATTCTGATGTTCCTGATTCAAGCACATCCACTTCACCAATCACACAACCGGATTCACCCCCACTTATCACACAATCTGATACTTGCACATGTTCTTGTGGTAAAAGTAAGAGTGTCAATAAAGAGAGCAAATCAGACAAAGGCAGTACCAATTACAATAATAATAAGCAGATTTGTTTTAACTGTGGTACTGCCGGTCACATCGCTAGGAATTGTCCTAATAGGGCAGTTGTGCATTTTTCGTCTAAAAGAGGAAAGAATGAGTCTCGAGGAAGGTCTTTAACTAGAAAGTCCTTGAGATCTCGTCCTCGAGATGATGATTGGAAGGCTAATCAAAACCAGAAAAGGGCAGTTTTTCAAAAGAACAAACAGGTTTTTAATAACAAAGTCACAAACAGTTTGCCAAAATCGAACTCGGCTAAGCCAAGGTCGGTTTCGTGAAAGAGTGAATCTGGATCTTCAACCACTTCTGGTAGAAAATCCAAATGCTCAAAGCAAACTGAAAAGAAAAGTGTTTCAAAATCACCCGTGAATGTTAAGAAACCTAAATGCCAGTGGGTGCCCAAATTATCTTCCAACCAATCATCACCATCCTCTGAAAATGTTTTACATGATGATTCAAAATCAAAAGGATTAAAAGATAAATCAGTGAATGTAAAGGGTCCACCCAGGAAAGAAATGACCCGGGTCCCCAAATCTAAATGATCTCGCTCATTTTGCAGGGACAATTGTGGAGGAATGTCGTGAGACCATGGTATGTCGACAACGGCTGCTCCCGGCATATGACAGGAGACATCTCCCAACTGAACGACATTCAGACTTTTAACGGGGGATTCGTTTCCTTTGCGGACGGTGATGGCGGAAAAATCACTCAGAGAGGAACTGTAACAAACAGAGTGCTGAGTTTTGAGAACGTCAACTATGCTCCCGAGTTAAAGCACAGCTTGTTAAGCGTCTCTCAGATTTGCGACAAGGGTTATTCAACGCATTTTACTGATAAAGAGTGTCTGATCTTAAAGCCATGCATTGTCATCCCGGATGAGTGGATTCTTGTCAAATCAAAGCGGGATGGAAATGCTTACATTATAGACATGAATAGCAACATACATGAGCAAGTCACCTGCCTCTTTTCAAAAGTCTTCGAACAAAATGCTATGTTGTGGCACCGACGACTTAGCCATGCTAACGCTAAGAATCTGAATCATCTTGTTAAAAACGAAATGGTGTGTGGCCTGCCTGTCAGAGACTTCATAACATTTGAAAAGTGTGTGTCATGTGCCCAAGGAAAGCATCGCATGAAACCACACCTGCCAAAGCAAATCAACTCAATCATCCAGGTGCTCCAATTGTTGCACATGGATTAATTTGGTCCGGTCAATGTCCTAAGCATCAATAGAAACTTATACTGTCTAGTTGTGATTGATGACTTCTCGCGTTTCACGTGGGTTTTCTTCTTAAACAACAAAGCTGGGGTATCTGATCTGATCAAGAAATTCATCATGATGATTGAAAACCAAACAAATAACCGGGTGAAGGTGCTTAGAACTGATAATGGAACAGAATTCAAGAATGCAGTTCTTGATCATTTTTGCGCAGAAAAGGGAATTGTGCGTCAATACAGTTCTGTTCGCACACCTCAACAAAACAGTGTAGCTGAACGGAGAAATCGAACGCTGCAAGACGCTGCAAGGATGATGTTGTGTGACTCAAAGTTACCAGTTTTCCTTTTGGGCTGAGGCGATCAACACTGCTTGCTATGTTCAGAATCGTGTTTTGATCAACAAAGCTCAGATGAAGACTCCATACGAAATTCTATACGGTCACAAGCCATCTGTCAGCCATTACCGTGTATTTAGCTGCCCTTGTACCCTTCTTCACCTGGAGTCCAACCCGAAGTTTAATGCCAAAGCTGATGACTGCTATTTCGTAGGGTATGCTCCTCGCACTGTGTACGTGGTCTACAACAAAAGAACAAAGCAAATTGTAGAATCCTTCGATGTGCGCTGGCTGGAGGAGAATGAAACAGATGCTAGAGTGGGTCCTGATTGGCTGTTTGATTACACATCTTTGTTCAAATTGTTCAATATGTGTTCAGATAGTTCATCTGGTACTACTTATGGTTCGAATATTGTACCTGAAGATGAAGACGAAGACGTTGTTTACAGACCACTGATAGTTTCTTCTGTGATTCCCTCGGTGGAGTCATCTGTTCCAATTCCTAGTCCAGAATCTCCAAGTCAACAACAAACTCCAGATGCTGATGACACTCCTCTTACCCCTGATAAAAGAGAGTTCATATCACGAGATGCTTCCGCTGTTACTCAAACTTTTATGGAACTTCTCTTTCCTGAGCAAATTGCAAATTAGTTTGTGGCATATCCGACTAATGAGACTGGTTCTTCTGATGTGGATCCTTCGGCAGATGATGGAGTTATAAACGTTCACAATCTTCCTGTTTCACTTAATGACATCAGCCAGGAGATCCCTTCACTCATTCACGCGATCATCCGATCGAAAATGTCATTGGCCAGCTGGGTGAGGGTGTTAAAACAAGAAGTCAGAGTGGAGACGTCAATACATGTCTCTATTCTTGCTTTATCTCTCAAATAGAGCCAAAGAACGTTGAAATGGCTTTGAATGAGCCCAGCTGGGTAGATGCTATGCACGAAGAGCTAAATCAATTTGAAAAACTTGGGGTTTGGAAGCTGGTTGAACTTCCTAAAGGCAAAAAGTCTCTTGACACTCGCTGGGTATACCACAATAAGCAAGACGATTCCGGATTCATAGTGCGTAATAAAGCAAGATTGGTGGTTCGTGGGTTTAGACAGATCGAGGGTCTTGACTACACTGAGGTTTATGCTCCGGTGGCTCGCTTGGAGGCTATCCGTATCTTCCTTGCATACGCTTCTTACATGAACTTCACTGTTTATCAGATGGATGTCAAGACAACCTTCTTTTATGGCAAGGTGAAGGAAGAAATCTACGTTGATCAACCCCCTGGGTTTGTTAACTTAAAGCTTCCCAATCATGTTTACAAGTTGGACAAGGCGTTGTATGGGTTACATCAAGCTCCTCGAGCATGGTATGAAACTCTCACAAAGCACTTGCTTGAACATGGATATTCTCGCGGCACTATCGATCAAACATTGTTCATCAAACATGTGGGTAATGATCAGATTCTAGTCCAGATCTACGTTGAAGACATTATCTTTGGGTCTACAAGTCCACAGCTTTGCAAATAGTTCGAAGGAGTGATGAAAAAGAGGTTCGAGATGAGCTCGTTAGGCGAAATGACCATGTTTTTGGGGCTTCAGGTCCAACAAAGATCAACCGGAATCTTGATTCATCAAGCAAAGTATGTGGTCGATATACTTGAGAAGTTCGGGTTTCAAGACGCAAAACCTGCTTTGACGCCAATAGCCGAGAGACCCCTGCTGACTCTAGATACTGATGGCGAATCCGTAGATCAAACTCACTACAGATCGATGATCGGTTCGTTGATGTACCTAACTGCAAGCCGACCAGACATCATGTTTGTAGTTTGTCAATGCGCACATTATTGGGCTAATCCTAAACTTTCACATCTTATTGCTGTCAAAAGAATCTTTCGGTACCTCAAAGCCACCCCAAAATTGGGTCTTTGGTATCCGAAAAATTCTGAATTTGATTTATATGCATTTGCTGACAGTAATTATGGAGGCTCTGAGCTTGACAGGAAATCTATGTCTGGGGGGTGTCAATTCCTTAGTGACCGACTGGTGTCTTGGCAGTGCAAGAAACATCACACCATCTCAACCTCAACAGCAGAAGCGGAATATGTTGCTGCCTCTGCCTGTTGCTCTTAAGTTATATGGATCTAACATCAGCTGTTGGATTACGGTTTGAATTACTTAGAAACCCCTATATTCTGTGATAATGAGGCTGCAATTCAGATTACTAAAAATCCAGTACAACATTCGAAAACCAAGCACATTGACATCAAAATTCATTTCATCAGAGATTGTTATGAGCGTTCGCTCATTCGGCTAGAACAGGTTCCCACTGCTAATAATGTGGCGGATCTGTTCACAAAGCCGTTCAACAAAGCTCGAATCGATGTGCTTGTGAGCTTTTTTGAAAATGCTTCGTTTTGAGGACTAATTTTTTTCTTTAGGTTAGTTTAAATTTGCGCATTTTAATTTCATTCTCACCCATGCACAAATTTAGGGGGAGAAATAATCAAAAACCAAACAAAAAAAAATAAAAACTTAAAAATCCAAAAATAGTGTTATTTCTGTTTTTATTTTTTATTTTTTTGTTCAGAAAAATCAAAAAATCCAAAAATATTTTTGTTTCTATTTTAATTTTCAAAAAATATGAAAAATCAAAAAATATTGTGTGCTAAGTTTTTTTTTTAGTTTTGTTTTGTCTTGAAAAGTGAATTCAGATGTAGATGAGACTCATGGAGACTAAATCGAAAATTTCTGAGCCAAGGCTTCATCCGTGATCATCGAAGAATTCTCATTCGAAGGAGCAAGAAATGAAGATTATTCTTTCAACATTCAATCCTTCAACCCCAGAAGCAAGGTCAAGCTGTAATTGAAGATTATGTGACAGATTGCATTGAAGCCCCCTCAATCAATTTGCTGCTATCTTTGTACCTGCTGAAGTGATCCTGAAGATTAGTTCTCTCTGATATTCTCTCTAAAGATTCTAAAGCTGAAAGCGCTATCTTTCAAGAATATTATCAAGAAGCCTCGTCACCCAACATGCGTTCAAAGCCAAATCCTGAAGAAAAGCCCAACTGCTCAAGGTGAAGTCATTCATTGAAGATTCATCAAGTTCATCTTGAAGCTGTGAAGAATTTGAAGATTAATGCTGAAGCCAAGCTCCCGATGAAGATTGACAAGAAAAGTCAGCTACTTTTTAGGGGGAGCTTGTTGGGTCAGTTAGAAAAGAAAGCTATAAACCAAAGGGGAGATTTTTGGGTCAAAAATATGGTTTATACTTTACTTTTCTAGAAAAATGTATTTTTGTGTCTTGGACCGTAAACAGCTTGTTGTTTACGGCCGTATACGTGTTTACGGTTGTGTTTACGACCGTGAACAGGTTTACGGCCGTAAACCCATTCACGGACAATGTCTACTACATATAGGGTGAGGAGTGCACAATTGTAGTAAGGTGGAGAGCTTAAGTGTGTGAAACCCAAGGTGTTATAGAGAGAGAAAGAGAGAGAAGAGGGGAGCTTTAGTGTGTGTTAGTGTGTGTGAATCTTGTATCTGGATCTTAATTCATATCAATTCATACAAGATTCATCATATTCTTCTTCTCCTTCTTCTTCATTTGATCTGGCATCATCCGTTTGATTGAGATTCCGCACCATCAAACGGATCTGATTGATACACAAGCAGATTCGGGACTTACATGTCGCTTGGTTATACTTGTACATGTAACCATTTATGGGTTTAGTTACGTAAATTGTAACGAAGACCACTTTGATCCTATACTATTATGATTAATGGATGAAATTGTTTAAGGGTACCAATACTATGATAACATTCATTAAAGCGCTTATACGGTTATATATATATATATATATATATATATATATATATATATATATATATATATATATATATATATATATATATATATATATTCATGATCTCGTGGGAGATTGTTGGATATCTTGGTACCACTAATATATATGTATATAAATAATGTTATCATTAATTTTATATTATTGTGGAAATTATATAAAATTGTTGCTTGACTGTTTTATTTTAAATATATGAAGATATTCATTTGCCATGTTTATCTTGTGAGTTGAGTTCCCTGTTTGATTTAAGATCTTCTAAATCTTTAATATCTCTAACATTCGGTTATATCACCATCTATATAAATTTGTGATGAGAAGCAGATCCAAGATATGTAATACACACATAAAATTCGTGGGTCACATTGACGAGGGAGTAGAAAGAGTTCTTGAGATCAACTGGAAAACTCATGATATTCTTAAGATGTAGAACTCACAATAAACACAAGTATGTAATGCTTATCTTGTATAGGATTCAATTCGAGATAAAAAGTATAAACTTAAGCTTCCGCGTTTTAATGTTTTGATTATGAAAATTTCCAACAAAAACCTCATAAAACTGAATAAGCGAACAAACACTGATATATAAACAAATGATGCAAACAAAAAACACATACAAAATAACTTTAAATAATTATATTAGATGACTGATGGTTATCCGAGTTTATATTTTAATTTTTTTATTTGAACAAAACGTTAAGCAGAAACATCATTCATAATAAATGAAAATAATTTTGCCACATGTCATTCTTTCATACATTATGCCACATGTCATTTTGTCATAATTTTGAGATATCTATTTTTTACTTGTCACTTGCTTCATTTTTTGTTTTTCAATAGATCATTAATTTAGTTTCTATAAATTAAACATTCCATAATGACTATATTAATTTCAAATTTCAAACTTCAATTTTAGTTTTAAATAAATTTACAGTTTAAACCTTTGTATTTAACATTTTGTTATAATTAACACGTTTAGTACATGAGTCTGACAACTAAACACATAATTTTAATTTATTTTTTTATATGTTTACTTTTATTTTTTTCTCATAATTTTTACTTATTTCAAAATTCAAATTCTAATAAACTTACTGTTTAATCATTCGTATTTAACATTTTGTTTTAATTAACCCACATAGTATACGAGTCTTACAACTAGTTACATAATGTAAATGAATAAAATGTCAAAAAAATATTAAAAGTATATTCAAATAAAACGTCAAAATATGAAAATATTTTTAAACGACAAAAACAAAGATAAATAAATAAAGCTAAGAATAAATAATAATATTCTTTTATATAATTTAGATAATTGATTTAAAAAATAAAAGTAATTTTATAAATAATCTATATTAATTATGTCAAAATAAAGAACAAATAAAATAGACTTTGACATATATATATATATATATATATATATATATATATATATATATATATATATATATATATATATATATATATATATATAGAGAGAGAGAGAGAGAGAGAGGTAGGTTCATATTGTGTGGATGTAGGGATTAATATGGACCAACCATTTCAATTATTAGGGTTTAATAATTAATTAAATATATAAGGGTAGTTTGATAAACTAAGAAATCAATAAATTATTTTAATTTAAATAAATCATCTTATTATGGTAACTAATTTATTATCAAGCCTATAATTAAGTCGGTAACCTAATAAGAATCTCACTTTCATCGGCAATACTAGCACCTTCTTTCATTCCCCACCACCGGCGCCACCCTCTTTTCCTGCAGCTGTGCCACTGTCTTCCCCCTGTCCCACGCTTACCCTTTACTCTAAGTATCCAACTCATCAACACTAAAATCTAATTCTTCTAAGCTTAATTATCTTTCTCTCTCTTTCTTTCATTAAAATCCCAGGCCAACCATCAACACCTTCATTAGTTCGATTTTTGCAACCTCCATTATATGTCTATGCTTATTTTTCTCAGGCCTCTCTCTTTCTCGATATCTCCTTTTAAGAACTTTAAATCGATTGAAGAGGAAGGTTGAATACGAGGAAACGGAGATGGAAGTAATACCGATTATCTTTCTCTTTCTCTATCTCAAAAACCAGGTTCTTCTCCAATGGACTTTATCAATTACCAGACTACGTTCAAAATATTAACTTCTCCTTATTTTACACTAAAGGCTCACGATTGCAACAACTATATGAACAAATTCATTTGATTTTCACTTTTTTGGAAGCTAGGGTTATGTCCCAGGTAAAAACAATTTGGGTGTTTTTAATTTTTGCTAGAATTTTATTTTATAAGATCCTAACATCTAATGATTTAGATTTTAACTACATTTGTTGTGATTGGTGTTTCTGCAGGAACTGTGACTTCAAGGCGTGGGTTAAAGGGCTTTCTTCATTCCACTTTCATAACATGTAAGAGTAATATGACTCAACAAAGATGAGAGATGGTGGATATTGTTCCCGATTTGAGGAATATAAGTGCATGTATTAGTTATGCCTTTTACATCTCTGAGTAGAATTATGCCTTTTACATCTCTAAGTAGAATTTGAGCAAACTTACACCAAGGGCTACTTGTGTCTTTCTTGATAGTGTGAACCTACTGAGTTGCAAAATCATGTTTATTGGTATTTTAGAGTAATTATATAGTGTCTAATACATGGAATCTTGGTGAAACCAATGTGTGGCATTGGAATTTGACTGATACCTGATTGATAAAGATATTGATTTTTTTTGGGTTTGGATTGGTGATGTGTTTTATTTCAGGGCCAAATGCAGCAAAGTTGTATTGAATAACATTGGTGGATGGAAATTAAGTGACAATTTCATGAAAACTGAGATTCATCACACCAACAAGGCCAAGTATATCACGAGATACAAGCTACTAAAACAGGAAAAAGAATGAGAATGAAGATTATTTCAAAAATGACTAACATTTTCAAGAATGAGATTTTATTCTTATAGAATGGATATTCTTTCAAGAATAACTTACTCTAAAGCATTGTATTCTTATATAATATGACAAAAGCTTCATGAATGATATTGTATTCTAATAGAATTTGACTTGTATTCTTATAGAATGTGACTTGTATTCTGCAAAATTTGTATTCTAGCATTCTCATAGAATATCATTCTGTTAGAATGTCATTCTGGCAGAAGAAAAAATCGGGTAAAATTAAAAATAACGTTAGAATTAAAATTGAATTAATTTAAAAAATCAGAATTCAAAATAAAAAGAATCAAATATCCCATAAATTCCGAAAATTTCATTAATTAAGATTATGTTTCCTAATTTGAAGATAATGCACATGTACAATATTACTCTTTTTTTTTAATTAAATGACATATATTCTATTTTCTTTAAATTAATAATATTGGTAAATCAATTTCTTAAAATAACCAAAACCGTTGGCCCATATTCATCTTTACATTTACACAATAGATGTCATCCACATTATAACCTAACCCTATATATATATATATATATATATATATATATATATATATATATATATATATATATATATATATATATATATATATAGAGAGAGAGAGAGAGAGAGAAAGAGAGAGAGAGAGAGAGAAATAATCAATTCAGAAAAAAATGTTGAGAATGAGGGAATGAATCTGAAGCATCCATTTCGAATATGTTGTTTAAGCGATTCAGCGTACCGGGCCGATGGAATAAATCATATTCATATATGAATAAGTATATGGATATGTATAGTCATATATGAGTATATATGATTATATGTATTAATATATGAATATGTATATTCATATTTGAATAAATGTATTCATATATGAATATGTATATTCATATATGAATAAGTATAATGGAAGTGATTGCTCATATATGAATATGGCAGCAGTGGTTGGTGGTGGAGGTGGCGCTGACTGGTGGTGATTGATGGCAGAGGTGGTCGTAGTGGAGGTGGCGGCGATGGCGACGGTGGTGGTGGTGGTTGGTAGCGGAGGGGAGTTAGTGGATTCATATATGAATACACTTACATTTATATTCACATATTAATATATCTTATATTCCGTCATGCCGGTACGCCGGAAAGATTTGCGGAAAAAATAAATGATTGGCTGAAAGTAATTCCCTCATTCTCAACATTTTTTTTATTTTTTCAATTGAACTTACCTATATATATATATATATATATATATATATATATATATATATATATATATATATATATATATATATATATATATATATATATATATATATATATATATATATATATCGTTAAAAGAAAAAGTAAAAGTAAAAGAAATAGTAAGTTGATCTTTTTATATGAAACAAAGACTTGTAGTGCAATATTAAAAAACAACATGTATGCAACCTATAAACTTTTAAACTTAGGGACCAAAACTACGAATATAACCAAACCCCATGAACCATTTATGTATTTTACTCTACATATTTTAACACTTAATTCAAAATTTAAGGTTAGTTACAATCAATCCCCTTAAGAGCATTCCGTCTTCAGAGTTCTATCGAAGTCTACAAAATTTTCCATTTTGAGTGCACACTTTAATAATCTACATTGTCCAAGTGGTGAACTATTTGACTATTTTAGTTATTACGTCATATTATTAACCATGTTATGAATCTACTATAATAAATGGAGGTTTTTCTTTCACATGTCACACTCTCATTCAATTTGTCAACTGTTATTTTGTGGTTATTTTGAATTAATTTCTTTTTCACATGTCATTTTGTGTGTTTTTTTTTCTATTTTAATAAATTCAACATAATAATTTAATGTAATAATTTTAATAAATGTAGTAATAAATAAATATCAATTTCATTAATGGACTTACTTTCTTATTTCAAAATCCCAAATTAAAGCTCATTAGTTTATTTTGTTTATTTATTTAAATTTAAAAGATAAAAAAAGCAATTTTAATAATTCATTATTTTTCGTATTTTCTTATAAATCCAAAGTTCTTAAATATTTAGACCTTTATATTTATTTTTTTAATTAACCCATATAATACATGAGTCTTACACATAGTTTTTTTCAACATACTTAAAACTTGAGTCCGATTCTTAAGAAAATCAAAACTTCGTCTGAATTTTACACGTTATAAGAACATTCCCCTTTATTTGTTAACCCGAACCTGTATTGTTTATCATTTCTGAATTTAAAACCGAATTCTCTGTTTCCAATCTTACTCTTAGATCTAATTCAAAACTTTGCATTATCAAATGTTTTACTTTACCTCATAATTCTTAACTAACTTCACATATCATTTATGTTTGATTTAAAAACAGTCAACAATCATTCTGATTACCATAATGTACTAGTTTACTTCGAATCTTTACGATTGTTCTTATAAATGTCGCTGATTTCTTTACCCATAACTAACTCATTTTCGACTATCTATTAGTCTTTCTAACAAACATTTATCACTATAAATTTCTTTAACCATAACTAACTCATTTTCGACTATCTATTAGTCTTTCTAACAAACATTTATCACTATATTACTTTTACATTTACTTATCGTTCGTATTGCCTCTAGTTCAGCTTTTAAGCTATTGGAATGTTTTATAATTCTTTATCCATTTACTCCTAGACTCATTCCATTTGTAAATCTTTTTTAATTACTAAAATTTTCTCTCTCATCCACTTTGTACCCTCTAATGCTTTTACTGACCTTTTTACCTCAGAACTTGTTAACTATTTTTTAAGTTTTCTCTGCTGGCCTTACATGACATTTATTATTATCTAAAAATTCTATTCTTTCCTTAAGTCAATATTCATTTCTTTAAAAACTTTAACCTTGTATGAGTAACTCCTATGTATATAAGTACATTCTAATTATTTTCAAGAATTTTAATCATTTCTAGATACTTTACTAACATCCGACAGACAATTTCCACATATCTTTATTCATTCTTCATACTTCATAAGTTACATCATTCTATAGTCATGGACACATCACCTATACCACTTAGTTCTCAAATTCTCAACATTTTAATAATCCTACGGATATGGACTCAACATTATTGGAAACTTAAGTAGTCTATCAAGTTTCTTTTTCAATTTAACATACTACATTACCTCATGTTATGACCGAGTTGCATGGACCATCATGTCATATCTCTTATTTTCTTGATGAAAATTTTCTTTTACTCATTATTATAATTGGATCATATTCATTCGTGTTAGTTCTATATGACTTTGAATGCCACATCCCTAATATCATAATCGAATAGTGTTATGCAAAGTCAACTTCACTATCGAATCCTTCTATATCTTGTTGCATCTTTCCTTCCTCACACTTATCTATAAATTCATTTTGTAACCTTAGGTCATTAAGTCCATGTACCTTTGAACTTTACATTGTAATTTGACTTAACTGCTCAACTTATCCATACTGACCATACTACTAACCCTTGTAATATGGCTCTAGGGAACCATTTCTTTTCTTCCTTTCGAATACTTAATCTGTCTTCACTTTTTTTTGTTGTACCACAATATAATAACGATCTATATCAACATTACTATTTCTGACGAAATACATGCCTAAATAAAACTAGTAGTTGTTCTTTGATAGAATGCCAGACGCACATAGACTCCATAATTTTCTCAAACAATTTGCCAAGAATTTATTAGTCCATCTTTTGTATCTCACATTCATTTGTAATGTCCATTCTTCAAACAATCGTACTAACTTTTATTGCCTTTAAGTCCTCACGGTTTGGGAGTTACACTTCTTGTACTGATATCTATACCTTCTATATCTTCTTGCATTTCACATTTTACTTATCCTTTGTCCAACTTTTGACCTTTTTTTAGTCTTAATAACGAGTTTCATCATACTCAAGGAAGTTATTATCTTACTACATCCATTTATTGTTAGGCACAAAACTTGCAAAAAGGGTTGGCATACTTTCTTACCATTAAGGGGTCATTCCTTACCGACTTAGTACATTAGGGATATGTATTTTAACAAATGAACATATCACTGATGTTTTCTTTTTACTAATCTGCATCGTTTCCCGAACATCATGAAATATGTTGGAGTATTTCCTACAAAATTATTTTTCTTTTTCTTCTAAGCTATTCTTGTTATCACAAAATACTAATAAGTATTTCATAATCCATTATATCTAAGTTAAGTGTCACACCTTTCCATCTTCTAGTTTAAACAACATACCTTTACTTTAACAGATCCTTAACAACTACATTTTTCGTTTATCTTCATTACTCACACTTGGAATCATAATTCCTATTTGTTTTGAGTCATACTCTTCCCTACATACCCACCTACCATTAGGCTTCTCTTAAATTTCGTACTCCGAGGAAAATATACTCATATCTTGATCAACTCTAGGCTCATTCGACGGACTTCATCAAACGTCGTTATTTTACATCTGATAGGTTCATTTATATACTTCTTTTTATAGTTTATTTGAGCATATTTCATTTCATTTTTGGTTAATCGTTATGTATATATTCCCTTTTCTTATTTTTCCATCTATGTTTGAAACTTTATAGTATTAGATTATAATTTTAGATTTTTAGATTTTTCTTATTTTTCTATCTATGTTTGAAACTTTATAGTATTTTGTCACACCCCGGCCGTCGGCGGAAACACCGGACAGTGTAACGTCATTTCTCGTATCATAGTGATCAACTTCTTGAAAACACATGCAATTTAAAATACGTCAACATAAAGTTGGTGAGTTCACAGGTTATGACTCCATAAAATAGTACATTTTCCAAGTTCAAAAGTATAGTTTTGAAAGTATCATTTTGACTCTCCAACGTTTAGTATATATATCCTAGGTATAAAATTTTACTTAACAAATAAGTAGTTTACCTATAAGTCTCATATACTATGAATATAAGTGTTTGTAATTCCATACAAACGAAAGTTGCTACGTATAAATCTTATTTCAATTCTATACGAGTATGTGTGTTAGGTATAATTATCTACTTAATATACAAGTAGTACCTAGGGTATAAGTAGGGGGAACTTATACATAACATTAATACTTGTATACGACAAAGTATAATGTTTCTAACAAGTTGCTACCATGAGTCTGTAACCGCTGCTTGACAACAAAACACACTCATGATTTACCATGAGAAACAATACACTCATGATTTACCATGAGAAACAATACCGCACGCTTCATCGACGCCGAAATAATAACAAATAAAAGGAACGGATCGTCACTCGCTTGTCTTGGGTTGTAATTAACAACCATGAGTGGGGTCATCAACCCGTATCTTATTCATACACGACTTCCTCGATCACACGGGATTAACGGTTATAGGTCAGAGGACTTCCACTAAGATCCCCAATCTTAGTTGATGAATGAGGTAGCTCATGTAGACTTTGACGGCTTCCTATAACTCTAACAACAAAAGCATTTTCATGTCTAAAACCCTAAGTTACTAGATTATGCTTTTAAACATTACTCCTAACTTCATAACATTTAGGCAGTATAACAGCTATAACTTGAAGTAAAACCAGGTTTTATTTTGACATAAAACCAACAATAACAACATACTTATCAATTACATATAGAACTTCCGAGTATAACTCTGGAACTATATCGCACACAACATATATATAGAATCCTAAGTATAACTTAAGATCTACATTAGTATACTACTATAACAATAACATGTTAACAACTTTACGATAGTTGTATATTTTTAGATACGAAATAACTATATCCCGGTTACTATAACTATCTACGTTGATACTAATATACTATCATATAGACATAATAATAACGTATATACAATATTTAGCATGCGTTTTCCACCAAAATATTAGAAAGTGGGGTTGTGAAACTCACCTTAATAGCATGATTTTATGTAATCTAAGCAGAAATAGTCAGTGGTACGAGGTCGTCGGGGCTCGGGATGCAAGAGGGCTTCAGCAAATGAGAGAAAGGAAAGAAGTTCAGGTGTAAGAATGGTTGGGGTCGAACTTGCTATTTATAGTAAGATTTTTGGCCCTCACGACGTGAGACACTCCTCGTTCACGTCGTGAGTTTGAACTTATCTCTTCGTAGACTTGCCATCCGTCTTCTAGGTTCCGAAGGTGGCCATATGACTCCTCACGTCGTGAAATATCAATGTTCACATCGTGAGTTTGGATCTTATCACTTCGTATCCTCGTCACGCACCTTCTAGATCCGAAATGTGGCAAAATGACTCCTCACGTCGTGAGTTTCTGTGCTCACGTCGTGAGTTCAGTCAAATTAGGGTTTCTGACAGCTGAATCTTTGAAAGGTCGTAACTTTCGCATACGAACTCCATTTTTGACGTTCTTTATATCCACGTGTAGGTATTCACGAGTACCACAACTCTCTTTTAGACTCGAATAGCTAATTATAAGTCTATTTTTAATTCCTATTATTATAGCGATTTATAGTGTTCGGTTTATCATAACTTCTTCACGCGAAGTCAGATTCAGACGTTCTCTATATTTTTGGAATCGTATTGACGTATACTTTGAGTTGTATCATAAAGAAAGTTCATATTTGTATTAGAATTTATCATGAACTACATAGCACTCTTATCACATTACTAGTTTAACAAAATCACATTACACGATTGGCATAATCACATGTGATTGTTTATTGACCTATTTTGACTAGTGTTACATTCTCCCCCCGTTAGAATAATTTCGTCCCGAAATTTATCTTATGGATGGGGTTTTGTTAAATAGTTGGGGGTATATTTGTTTCATCTTATCTTTACATTCCCAAGTAAATTCAGGTCCATGTAAAGAGTTCCATCGAACTTTCACTTTGGGAATACGACTTTGTTTTAATCGTTTGGCATATCGATCCATGATTTTGACAGGTTCTTCTACTAAGTTGAGTTTGGTATTGACTTGTATCTCGTCGAGAGGTACAACAAGAGTGTCATCGAATATACATCTTTTGAGATTTGATACGTGAAAAACATCGTGCACATTACTTAGTTATTGAGGCAACTTGAGTTGGTATGCGACAGAACCAATTGTTGCTATAAAAAGTCCTATAGACCGTGGGTTTAGTTTTCCTCGTTTCCTAAATCGAATTACGGCTTTCCAAGGAGTGACCTTCAACATTACTTTATCTCCAACTTGAAATTCTAAAGGGTTACGTCTTACGTCAGCATAGCTCTTTTGACGATCATGTGCTGCCTTTAATCGATCGTTAATTTGCACTATCTTTTAAGTTTGTCTCGTGGATTATTTTTGGCTCGGCACATAAGGTATTACCTATATGTTCTCTGGCCAATTGAGTGTCTCCAACTTCTCAGTGCAAAAACTATACCTCTCAATTCAAGGTCATGGTAGTTTAATTATTCTCATGCACCTTAAGTTGTCGCGATGCGTAGGCGATAACTTTTCCTCTTTGCATCAACACACATCCCAATCCTTGATTTGATGCATCACAGTATACGACTAAATCTTCTGTCCCATCTGGGAGGGATAGGATTGGTGCACTACACAACCTTTGCTTTAGTTTCTGAAAAGCAGCTTCTTGTTTGACTTCCCAGTTGAACTTCATATCCTTCTGGGTTAGTGTTGTAAACGTCCTGGCTATTTTGGAGAAATTCTCTATGAATCTACGGTAATAGTCAGCAAGTCCTAAGAATTGACACACTTCTATTGGCGTCTTCGGTGCTTCCCAATTCTTGATTGCTTCAACCTTGGAGGGTTCGACATGAATCCCTTTGTTACTAACTACATGTTCTAAAAATTTATACTTCTCTAATCCAAAATTCACATTCGGAGAATTTGGCGTATAATTTTTCTTTTCTCAGTAGTTCCAAGATTATTTGCAAGTGTTGACCGTGTTCTTCCTTGGTTCGTGAATATATCAATATATCCTCGATAAACACTATCACAAATTTATCTAAGTGTGGTTTGCAAACACTATTTATGAGGTCCATGAACATTGTTGGAGCGCTGGTCAATCCAAAGGCTTAACTAGGAACTTAGATTGACCATTCTGAGTCCTAAATGTTGTCTTCGGAACATCATCTTCTTGTACTCCGAGTTGATGGTATCCTAATCTGAGATCTATCTCTAATCTTCTAGAATATTCAGGTGTTTTAGTCTATCAAGCACTGTATCCAGTTTTAGTTGTGCATCGGTCTAACCATAATTAAACATAGGTGATCAGTCTACATTTAGTTGTGGTTCGTCCCATGTATAATAAAACTCGATTATGGAGTTTGACCTAAAACATTGCGTTGTATTGCTATCGAGGGTTTAGGTTTTCTATATTTTTGGGTTATACAGGTGTTCTCATCGCGGGACTGATTTCATACATAACTCTATATCTTTGTGTTTGTTATGTTAATGGGTATTATTAATAATTGTTTGTTACTTCAGGTCTAGCTGATAAGGCACCGGCCAGTCAGGACAGTCGGTGGGCAGGATCATTTTAGCATATAGCCATTCTGAAATCCAGCAACCCAACGCGACATGTCTATCCTGTCATCGCTCCCGTAAGTAGTCCTTCAGTAGTATAATTACTAATACTTTTTATTTGTAGGTTAAGGGATATACCTAAACCTAACAGAGTAAGCCCTAAACTATAGTCGTGTTTTCTTAAGAAAGTACTAATTCACTATAGTTAATAGCTCTGATACCAATCTGTCACACCCTGGCCGTCAACGGAAACACCAGACAGTGTAACTTTATTTCTCGTATCATAGTTATCAACTTCCTGAAAACACATGCAATTTAAAATACGTCAACATAAAGTTGGTGAGTTCACAGGTTATGACTCCATAAAATAATACATTTTCCAAGTTCAAAAGTATAGTTTTGAAAGTATCATTTTGACTCTCCAACATTTAGTATATATATCCTAGGTATAAAATTTTACTTACCAAATAAGTAGTTTACCTATAAGTCTCATATACTATGAATATAAGTGTTTGTAATTCCATACAAACGAAAGTTGCTACGTATAAATCTTATTTCAATTCTATACGAGTATGTGTGTTAGGTATAATTATCTACTTAATATACAAGTAGTACCTAGGGTATAAGTAGGGGGAAACTTATACTTAACATTAATACTTGTATACGACAAAGTATACTGTTTCTAACAAGTTGCTACCATGAGTCTGTAACCGCTGCTTGACAACAAAACCTCTGACAAAACACACTCATGATTTACCATGAGAAACAATACACTCATGATTTACCATGAGAAGCAATACCGCGCGCTTCATCGACGCCGGAACAATAACAAATAAAAGGAACGGATCGTCACTCGCTTGTCTTGGGTTGTAATTAACAACCACGAGTGGGGTCGTCAACCCATATCTTATTCATACATGACTTCCTCGCTCACACGGGATTAACGGTTATAGGTCAGAGGACTTCCACTAAGATCCCCAATCTTAGTTGATGAATGAGGTAGCTCATGTAGACTTTGACGGCTTCCTATAACTCTAACAACAAAAGCATTTTCATGTCTAAAATCCTAAGTTACTAGACTATGCTTTTAAACATTACTCCTAACTTCATAACATTTAGGCAGTATAATAGCTATAACTTGAAGTAAAACCAGGTTTTATCTTGACATAAAACCAACAATAACAACATACTTATCAATTACATATAGAACTTCCGAGTATAACTCTGGAATTATATCGCACACAACATATATATAGAATCCTAAGTATAACTTAAGATCTACATTAGTATATTGTAACATCCGGATTTTCAGGGACCTTATTGTGTATGTTAATCTTGAGGTTTAAGGAGGGACTCGACGAGTTGTGGGACCAACCCGCCGAGTCGAGTCGAGATTTCCGCATGGATTTAATGAATGGACTCGACGAGTCAGAGGAAGGACTCGCCGAGTAGGTGCTGGGCAGAGAAACCCTAATTTCCCGGGTTTGGGACTTATTTAAAGGCATGTATAGCCTCAATTGCGGCCACCTTCCCCTGAGAAACCCTAGAGAGCAGAGAGAAAGCTTGTAGTGCAAGAGGAGGGCTAATTCATCATTCTTTGGCGTGTTTTAGGAAAGGGAAGGAAGGATTTCGAGCTAGGCTGACTTGTGGGACTCAAATCTTCCATCATTTCGTTCAGAGCTGCTGTGGGAGGTAAGGATTCATGTCTATCTTCATTTGAGTAATAGATTTCATGAATCTAGGGTTTCATCTCTTCACTTTGGTAAGATATCTAGTGTATGTGATGTCCCCTGGTGACAATATTATCAGATCTGGACCTTGAGAGGTCCAGAGAGTCCATATTCTTCAGCTTTATGCAATCCTTTATGAGTTTTGGGGCCTAGGTTATTATATTAAGGGTTATTTTGGCATATAGAGATGATAGTGTGATGCATGGGCCTAAATTTCGAACCTTTACGTGACTTTTGAGTGCTAGAAGGTTAGATCTACTAGTTGGTGAAGCAGATCTGACCTCAGAAGGTAATTTGAGTGTTGCCATGGAAGGAACTCGCCGAGTCCATAAGGGGACTCGACGAGTCGAGTCGGGTTGACCTGCGATTCATGACCACTGGTGACTCGTCGAGTGGAAGGTTCGCTCGGCGAGTCGAGTGAGGTTTAGATAGACCCAGAGGCCACGCTTGGACTCGCCGAGTCACCTATGTGCACTCGACGAGTCTGGTTAAAGTTGACCGTTGACTTTCGTTGACTTTTAGGGTCCAGTCAATGTTTGGACTTTTGAGCAATTGGAGGGGTAAAATGGTCTTTTATCCTCCTAAGAGAACTTAGAGAGGGAATAGCCTAGCCTTTGAGAGTCGTATTGATTAGAGTAATTATTTTATGTGATTAGGCGGAGGCTAGATCAGTATTTCCGAGTTCGAGATTTACCGAGTTACCCGAGGTGAGTCTTCTCACTATACTTTACCTTGAGTGGTAATAGAGTTATGTTACAAAGTATCTTGTATGCTATGTATGTGATGTGTTGCACTGCATTATTTCTATGTGATTTATGCTGTGTGTATTCCAGAGTTTACAGAGTTAGGACCGGAAGGTCCATAGAGTTAGGACTAGAGGGTCCACAAAGTTAGGGGCAATGGGCCCACAGAGTTATAGCCTCGAGTGGCTAATATGTGTTATATGTGGTATTTTGGGGAACTCACTAAGCATTTATGCTTACAGTGTTATGTGTTATGTGTTTCAGGTACTAGTGACGATCGCGGGAAGGCGCCGGCATGATCCGAACGCACAGACCGAGGATTTTATTTGTGATCTTGGGATATGTTTTATTTGATGACAATTGTTGAACATGAGATTTGAGAATGTTTAAATGATAATCATGTTGTTTGAAAAATGAAAAATTGTCTGAAAATTTACGTCGTTACAAGTTGGTATCAGAGCCTTGGTTTGAGGGATTCAGACGCACCTTCGGGCGTATTCGAACTCAAACTGAGGATTTGAGGAATTTTTCGCAATAAAACAATTTTTCTAAAAAGAGTAAAAAGTTTTGAGACGAGCAGAATAGAGCAGTGTGTACGGTCAGCCAGCGCCCGAACGGTGATTTCCCAAAATACCCTTACATTATGTGTTATGAGATATTATGTGATATACTATACATGCTAGAGATAGGCTAGGTATTTCATATTTTAGGACTAGAGTGGCCTGATTTGTGATGCCTTAGCCTAGGAGTTGATGTTATATGTGATGTGCCTTCGAGTTTGAGTATCCAGCAGGAATCATTTTAGAGAGGGATCTGAGTAGAGGAGTAATCTAGGCGAGCTACCTAGATGAGCATTTGAGGAGTCTACTGAGATAGTAGTCAGATGCCCGCGTGGGGTAAAGTTGCTTGAGTTCGGTGATATCCTTTGAGTATGAGGAGAGCAAGTGGGTAATAACCTAGAGTGATTGTACATGTTAGTAGAGATTATTCGATGCCCGAATGCTGCTTGCTTCGTGCTTTGTGGAACTCTTGATGATGGGAGTCACCTACTAAGTGAATATGACGATATTCAGGAGGTAGATGGCTGGCATCATATGGAGTTCTTCAGCAGCTGATGGCGGAGAAGTGTGAGAACCTAGGAAGAGCATAGGAAAGGGTGACCCTAGTCAGATGAGTACGCTGACAGAGTAGAGCATTTCGTAGAGGAGCGAACACACGTGACAGGATTGGTGATCGAGAAGGTTGAATAGCTACTTAGGAACTCAGGGATGGTCCGTGCAGAAAGTATGGGTAGATGTGGCAGGTAGTATGGGCCCGTAGTACTGAAAGCAGAGGACCCATACTCGATACAGGGAACATTCCGGAGATTTTAAGAAGCAGATCGAGAGGTGATTTCATGGTTCGAGTACCATGATTTGTAGCAGATCGAGAGGTGATTTCATGGTTCGAGTACCATGATTTGTAGCAGATCGAGAGGTGATTTCATGGTTCGAGTACCATGATTTTAGCGAATTGATAAGAGAAAACTTGGTTCGGGTACCATGATTCATAGCAGATCGAGAGGTGGCCACATGGTTCGAGTACCATGACCCGTGGCGGTTAGTGTTACTGGCTCTGCCAGTTATTCTGTTATGATTGGTCAGTCTGAGATCAGATGTGAAAGAGTATGGGGCCAGAGGGCCATGATGAACGAATTTTAGTGGAGCATCCCTTGAAAGGGAAATCGAGTTAGCTCCGAGGAATGGTTGGTGAGATGCTAGTTGGAGTCGCAAGACTCAGGGATGAGTAGGGATGGTGCGTTATGGGAGAATACGGTCTGGGCTGGGCGACCGGCCGATAGTGGAAATGTCATTTTCTGTGACATGAGCGGTGCTATTTCTGTTCCAGTGGGACGCAGGAGAGGTATTGAGATATTCGGTTTCCGAGGTTGGGGGTGAGCCCTGTGGGGTGGCTTTGGTTACGATCTTTCATCGGAGTATCTGGGGAAATATGTCTGCCGCGAGGTAAGGATATAGCAGGAGCAGGTTGTCAGCGGGAACTGAGACGGTCAAGGACCAGGATACACCCTATTTGAGCATAGTAGGGCATGTGTTAGCTGCAGCAACGGACGGTCAAGAGGAGTATATCGGAGCGGTGGCTCTTAGTGTCTATGATGGGTATCGAGTATGGAAATGAGGTCTCTGCTCTTATGATAATTCACGTGATGGGACGTCAGTTGAGGAGTCGAGGATGAGGAGTATGTTAGTTCATTATTTTCAGACAGAGAGTCAGGGTTACTACTGGACAGTTGAGATGTCCGGTAGTGGGATGGTGCGAGATTCTGAATGACTAGAGGCAGTCATGATGAGAAGTTTCTGAGGATTCCATCTGAGATTCGGGGTATTGGAGTTGTTTGATCTCCATCGGGGAGATCATCGAGCATAGTGTATCACTTTCCAAGAGTAGGTGCGATGTTATTGGTAAAAACAGTCTGTGGGATAGATTGTTGGTGAACCAATTGGTGATGGTTCGAACCCTGAGTGGGGGAGAACCGGGTACTTTTTGAGGAGATCAGAGGTTTGTTCAAGAGTGGTTAGAGAACTGGATATAGAGACATGAGGTGCGGATTCCCGAGGCCAGGGTTATCGGTGGTCGAGGTGAGTTGCAGAGGGAGTTAATGCATGTTGTCCGCGTTCAAGAAAGAACGAGTGTCTGCACGGCAGGTGGCCGTTAGTCAAAGGCCTTGTGGCAGATAAGAATTTTTCGAGGTGGTTCGTTCATAGGGATACTTCGGTAGTTGGGAGATTTTGGTTCGATGAATGGACTATTCTATGCTCTATGGAAAGGGTAAGAGATGATCGGGCAGCCAATTTCCGGGACGACATGCGTAATCTCGCTTGGTTTTGAGCAATAGAGGAAAGAGTTTCGGAGGGTCATTTTCGTGTTCTGAGCCGTTGGCGATTTCTCCGTGTTTCAGTTTGGGAGATGGGGTATTCCGAGGTATCCAAGTTAAAGTTATAAGTTTCGAATTATTTCGAGACTTGAGTTATGAGATGTCGAGTGGTGTATAAGTGTCCATGGTTCCGGTGGGGGCCCTTCAGCTAATTGACACCAAACGGGATTATCTGAGAATGTGAATAGCAACGAGAAAAAGAAGTTTTGTCACGGCGGTGGTCGTCCGAAGTAGTGATGCATAGCCGGGATGGGTGTGTGTACCTATCTACGCTCGGCCGCGGAGCATGAGTGAGTGACCGCAGGATGGCGTTAACTTGAGGATGAGATCGTGGAGTGGTAAAAGAAAGCACGGTAAGACTACAGAGAGCTGTAGCATCCATGAGTTAGTGCGAGAGAGTGCGGTGATAAAACTTCTTAGTACTCACTATTCAGTGAGAGGTTGCGGTGATGCTACGATGAGCCGTAGTACTTACTATTCAGTGAGAGGTTGCGGTGATGCTACGGGGAGCCGTAGTACTCACTATTTAGTGAGAGGTTGCAGTGATGCTACGGGGAGCCGTAGTACTCACTATTCAGTGAGAGGTTGCGGTGATGCTACGGGGAGCCGTAGTACTCACTATTCAGTGAGAGATTGCGGTGATGCTACGGGGAGCTGTAGTACTCAGTATTCAGTGAGAGGTTGTGGTGATGCTACGGGGAGACGTAGTACTCACTATTCAGTGAGGGGTTGTGGTGACGCTGCGGGGAGCCGTAGTACTCACTGTTCAGTGAGAGGTCGTTGTGATACTGCGGGGAGCCGTGGTACCCGCTAAGTCAGCAAGAGAATGTTGTGACGAATTGATCTCTGATCAGAGCGTGGCGCAGAAGAGTTTTGGGCTTAGGTAGCCCTAATATTTGATTTTGTGGGAGCCTGGTGGTCGAACCAGGGTTGAGACTGGGGTCTCCATATTTGTCGGGAGTCGTTATATTATGAAATTGAGTAATAGTTGTCGCAACCAAAGGGAAGTGGATAAGTGAGGAACGCATGAGTTGCGGGTCATGAGTCATGAGTTGAGTGGTTCGTTGGGACGAGTGGTTCCAATTCTGTGCCGGATCAGACTCTTGAGTTGAGTTCGATTCTAGTGGTGTATTGAGTAGACGGAATGAGATTCCAGATTCAGAGATGCACTTCATTTGGAAGGGGGTATTGTTGTTGGCTTTTGAGCATTCTAACACTTCCTAAGTGTACATGCAACCCTAATAAACCTTGGATCTATGTTTGTCTAAGGTACATGCAAAATATTATTTTCCAAGGTTTATAACCTATCTAGCATGGCATGGGGTACTTTTAAACATAAAAGGACTAGATGAATTACATACCTTTTGTTGATTGTTGATTCCTTGGAGTTTGAGAGCCAAGCACCAATAATGTGAATGCCTCAAATGGAAATCACAAATCACCACAAACTTGGAAAATGTATGAGAGAGTATACTAACACTTAGAAATCGGCCACCACTATTACACACACACTAGCGTGTTATTTCATGCAACATGAGCTTGTTTATATAGTGTGCATGGTTAGGGTGAAACCCTAATAACCCATGTCTTTTCCTTTCCAAGGATCCATGGGTTAAAAGCTCCATGGATCATCCATGGACTTCCATATAAGCTTAGCCCATTAACAAATGAGTATTAGCCCACACCATATAAATATAATAGCCCATGATTTAATTAGTCTTCCTTTTAATCACTAAATTAATTCATAATTAATTCAAGATTAAAACTAATTAAATAACATGACTTTATATTAATATATTATAACTTATAATATATTAATAAATCGTAAGTATACAATTCTCATAAAATTATCCATAAACAGTTTGGGTGAAGTGCAACCCAAATGGACCATGCCGGGTCGGGTCAAGTATATACCAAATAAGTTATGGACTTAGACACCTTATCCAACAGTCTCCCACTTGGATAAGTCTAATAACTGTATTTGCGTATGTTACTTCAGGAACCAACCAGCAATCGTAGCTCTCGAAAACTCTGTTGAACTATGAAGTGCCATTTTAGATAAGTGATCATATAATCCTCTGTTCTCATGATATCAGCCGGACAAATACATGGAACAACGTCGTACTTATTGTCCAGCAGTTTGTTTCCCGATTTCCGATTTGTTTGACAAAGAACTAAATTGAACACATCAATTAGGTTCTGACCGGGCCCGGTACATAGGTCAAAACAAAATCACCGAGGGGCCCAGATATCGCTTCTAATCCTCCAAGGACTAGAAGGAACAGATAAACTTCGACTCATATACTTGTTTCTACTACTTGTTGAATTATACACAAAGGCACGCTTTATAAAATCAAGTTACCGATGCGTTTACGTGCAATCAATGCACAACCAACTCATAGGTAACAACTCATATCTCTAGGTTTGAAGACTTATATGATATTACCGTCTCACGATCACTCGAGATAAATTCCATGAAGTGATACAAGTGAGCGTGGGTTAATTCCAATACTCATAACTTATGAGTACTCATGAATGTTGTAGCAACCATTGCTATGTCTAAACACGTTTAGCCATCTACAAACTCGATTCATGACAGTCTTAATTCATACCTACTTCCAACATATGAACGACTGTGGAGTGTTTAAATAACTTAGTCATTCGGAAAGAATAACCTAGCTATTCTGGAAGTCAAAACATGCAAAGTGAAACACAATAATAATCGAATCCAATATGGTCTCAGAACCCTTTTGAATATAAATAAAACCACCTTTTATTTATCACCATATTGATTACACATTATTCATTGTATAATGTTTCAAATAATCAACTTAATACTTGAACAAAAACAACAGTCGTCCCATGCTCCTAGCATGTACACTTTGTTTTTCTAAACAATAGTTATGCCATACTCCAAGTATGCACACTATGTTTGTCTATGATCTTTACTTTGTGAAATAGATCAATTGAACATGATTCCAATGATGCTCATTTCACAATCCCAAATCCTTATTGTAAATGTAAGAATTCCTAATTCCTACCATTTACCAAAAAAAACTGTTAGATTTTAAACTTATATGCACTGATCCTCTCGTAATGATTATGCACAAGGTCACCAAAACCTTGTCATCAGTCATTACAGAGGATTCCAAAGGAGATCAACTCTATGGAAACGAACTCTCATATTCAAAGTACATTGCTTTGAACATCCTTCTTGCATAAAAGTTTCTAACTTTCTCATAGATTCTTAATATCCAACTCCCAATATGGAAAATTTCCATATTCCTATTTTGATTATCATATCTGAACAAGAGCTACCTCTTTTCAGAATATGTCCATATGGTCCTTCCAAAATTTAACACTATATACTTCCAACTGTCCCTGAGCAACCAATCTTTGGTGAGCCTCAGACTGTCCTCGACAATTTCTTAATCGCTTTAGTCATATCCCGTTCTAGACTTTTCCCTTCTTAATGCCCTAAGCATGTGGAAAATTTAGAAATGATGAATATTATAGCACATGCAATCGATCCTATATCCGAAGCATATGGGACACGATTCATGATGTTTCTCATAAAGACATGATACCAGACCAGTCTTTTGCTACAATATTTTTTATTTGCCATGTTTTCAAAATTTAACTATGGAGAGGGATGCTGTAATCATAATCGAATTTTTTTTTGAAAACGCAATATATATAGAATTTCTTTAAGTTGAACCATTCCAACATAAAATACATATATATATATCCTTGACTAAAGATGATTAAAAAACTCAATCTAAGCTTTTAGAATTGAAATGAAGTATAATTTCCTCTCCCTTAATTATAGCAAAACAATTTTTTCAACCCCTACAACATTACGAATTGAAACTTTTGTTTTTCTATAATTAACATTGCTAACTTGCAACACTAAGCAGAATAATCATGCTCCCACTAACATGATGATTATCAGCATAACACTTATGCTCCCACTAGCTCTGACATATTTCCAAAAATCAGTTGGACTTCTGAAATTCAGATTCATACACCCTTTTTTTAGATAGCTCACAGGTGTGTCTAAACAATTTCCAGAACTATGAAAAAGGATGCAGTAATCATAGTCTTAATTGTTTAGACTTTTGCCATTTCTCACAAGTCCATGTTAGTGTGCCGGTTAACCACACACGCTCCACTAACGTCTTTGAGAATGCAAACATCACAATTGCTATCTACTTAAAATCTTCTTAGTGAAAGCATTTCCTCACCATCATTTTCATGAATCGGAGAGAAACCTTATGACACTTAGATTTTATAGTGTATGAGTTTCTATCCATGTGAATTTGTCAAAACCATAATCACAAGACAAGGTTAGTAACAAATTCAGCCTTACATGGATTGAACTTGTTCAATCTTAATTTCTTGTCATCTGGTAGCACAAGGCCCACCAATGCTTCCAAGCTGTTATGCACACAGTTTAGAACTAACAGAACTCATATGCATAGACAACTTAATAGGAACAGACACAGAAACAAGAATTATGTCAACTTAATAGGTTTCAAACCTTAAGTCGTGTGCTAGTGATAAAACTCAGGTTTTACTCTTGATTAAATCTTGAAATCCTTTCAGGATCTTTAAGACTCCCACTGTCCTCTTGACATATAAGTTTCCCTAGTCAAGAACCATTCCTTGACAAAACAAATATTCAAGGGATAGTGCAGATTCTTATCAAGATAAACACTTCACACAATTGGTCTTAGTTGGTCTTTGTCTTATCCAAGACATCACAACTTACCAATTTCAAATGTACAGGAGTAGAAAACATTTTACACTACATTTGATAAGTGTTTTAAACCTTACTTTATGTCACTCAATGTTACAATCTTGGATTATGACTCTAAGAGTTGTTTTGGAACGAAGTATGATCCATCTTCTTGATTTTAACCATTCCCACAATTCATGACCCCTCATCTTAGTCATAACAATGCACTAAGATGTCCTTAGAGTATGAATTTGTGATATGGTTTCATAATCATTAAGATGATCATAAAAACATGTATGATCCATCTTTTTGATTTTAACCATTCCAACAATTCATGACCCCTCATCTTAGTCATAACAATGCACTAAGATGTCCTTAGAGTATGAATTTGTGATATGGTTTCATAATCATTAAGATGATCATAAAAACATGATACTAAAGTACTCTCCCATCTTTTCAGATTTGAGAAACTTTTATATTTCTGCCAAATTTGATTCTTCTCATCCGTTCTGCCATACATTGAAACTTTTCCAATGTTACAGAATTATACTTAACCTTATAAGTATAACCATATTTACTAATCTTTAGTAAATCATGACGAATTGATCTTTGTGGTGGACCTTGACCAACACACACCCAGTGTGCCTAATTCCTTAGTCCTTCAATTGACTCACATATGCATGTGATCAATGAATTAGTCTCAATTTTACAAAGATGAAAATTCTCATTCATCATACAATACAACTTGTATGATTCCAAGTTTCTGTCTAACTGAAGCTTGGGTGATGAGAACCTTTCTTCATTTGGTAAATTCAGACACTACCACATATGAGAGAATCAAACTCATATTTCCAATATTGCTAGAAACATACAAACATCAATTTTCCATAAATGCCATTGTAAGGGGATATAATATAAAATAAACTAAACAAAACTTTTATTTCTTTATTAAAATGCGGAAAAATATTCCTTACAATGCAACTTTAAATGAAAACTATGCTATTACATATTTCTTAGCAATCTATCATAACTTTTAAGTAGTGGCTCAAAAATCCAATCCTCGAACCATGCGATAGAAATCCATCTTCGTGATCAGATTCAACACACTCTTCTTTTAACCTTCCTTTTGCTCGATCCTGCTAAACATCAAGATGCAACCTAGTCACATCATGTAATAAGAATCAACAATTAGGAACTTTAACAAAGTTAGATAGTGGACTTACCTGAAGCCGAGTCAAACATTTTGTCTCTACTTGCTTTCAAATATTTCAGGTATTCAGGGCAGCTTCGCTTCCAATGTCCCTTCTCATGACAATAAAAACATATAGACTCTTTGGGAATGGTACACGAGACAATCACAGACTTAGCCTTTCCCTTTACCTTTTAGTCAACCGGGTTGACCAAGGCCGATCCCCTTCCATTGGGACGAGAAAGCTTTTCTGGACTTCCAATGTTACCATTGTCCATGTCCATGGAAGTTTGAGAAATAGATTTTCCATCAATATTTGCTTGACCATTGCGCCAAATCATTGCTGATTCAGCAGCAACAAGAAAATAAGAAAGATCTATTAGGGTTATGTCGGGATCTGTCATATGGTAGTCTTTAATAAACTCACTATATGACTCAGGAAGTGACTGAAGAACCCAATCAACAGCGAACTTCCTTGAAATAACAGCACCCAACATTCTCAACCTGTCTATGTGTGACTTCATTCCTAAGACATGAGTGCACACAGGTCTTCCATCTTTATGTTTCATTTCTAGTAGAGCTTGAGTGATCTTGAACCTTTCAAGTCGTCGGGCTTGTGGGTCAGGGAGAATAAATGGAGGAGGTGGGGGGAGTGAAGCATGATGTTGAGGGACATCATCTTCAGGAGGAAAGCTTGTTTCAAGTGATTTGGGAAGATCATAGTTGTCTGAACCAGACATCTACAATGGGAGAAAATCAAGTTAGTTGATTCAAGTCCTTAATATAACACCCAATATGAAATATTAAGGCTAGGACCCAACACAATATTTTATAACTTGGAAGAGGGATGCCGTAATCCAAGCTATAAAATATTTGAAGGTAGGTGAATGACGACTCACCAATTTCCACCATGAAAAACAAAATAATTTATTAGGTTTTAATTGGATTTGAAACTCCTAGATCTTTTGAGATTCATTGAACTTTTCAATGGCATGTTTCAATCTCGATTGTGCCCTTCAAGTTTTGTGACTGGGATGCCGAGGATCACAAAACAAGGTGTGAATAACCATGCAAACTCACTTGGTAGCCTTAATATTATCACCTAATCGATGTGCCGGTTAACCACACACGCTCCACCGATCTATGATAAACATTAAGTCACCCTTCGTGATCCTTACTAGTCCAAGTTAGTGTGCCGGTTAACCACACACGCTCCACCAACGACTTGGTAAGGTACAAAGTGTGAATTTCATGGGTTAGCACCATATTCACATTTTCCTAAAGTAACTAAGATTGGGAATTTATAAAAGGTTTAGTTACTTTATAATATTCATTATACTTTTAATGAGAATTTAAAGTCATTGTCCTACCCGTTCGGCTAACGACCCTCCACCGATCAAGGAAGCGGTGGGTGAGAATGGACACCCATTAAGTTTCCATTTTATAGGCAACAACCTTATACCCCCCTTATAGACCGGCTTCGTGAATGAGGCCTACTAACGGTAAAACGACTTGATCTTATACATATATATAATAATTAACCATTAATGTTATAAATAGTATAAGGGTTGAATTTTAACTTTTAAAACTCTAAGGGTTTGGAATTAAAGTTTATTAAAGTGTGTGAAACTTTACAAATTCCAAAACTTGAGGGCAAGTTTTGTAACTATCCAAAACTTTTCATTTCATAACTTATGAATTAAAGGTTCATAAAAATGAAGACTCTTCATTTTATGTAACTTATGTGTTTTAAATGTGTGTTTAAAAGAAGTGACCTTTGGAAATCCATAACTTGAGGACAAATTATGGATTCCATTAAAACACATAAATGATCAAGAATTAATCCTAAACAATTCAGCAAATAATTCCTATCATCTTCTAAATTCATAAGAACATGAACATGATCATCAAAGTTTCAAGAATTAATTGAACACATACAAAGCATGAAATTTTGATATAAGCTATTGTAAATGGATTAGAACAACCATTACACCAACTAAAACAAGTTTTAAAACATCAAAACAGTTTAGGGTAATGTTTCTAGTCCATTTCCATCAGCAAAAGTCGAAAATCTGCATTCTGAGGCTCCTACTCGCCGAGTGCACGAACCTACTTGGCGAGTAGGATGAGTTTACACATGAACTCGGCGAGTCCCCCCATGGACTCGGCGAGTTCATCAGTCAGACAGCAAAAAATCGACTTTTAATCACTATTTTGCATCAAGTATCAAACAAACAAGCCTAGGCTCTGATACCACTGTTGGCTTTTGAGCATTCTAACACTTCCTAAGTGTACATGCAACCCTAATAAACCTTGGATCTATGTTTGTCTAAGGTACATGCAAAATATTATTTTCCAAGGTTTATAACCTATCTAGCATGGCATGGGGTACTTTTAAACATAAAAGGACTAGATGAATTACATACCTTTTGTTGATTGTTGATTCCTTGGAGTTTGAGAGCCAAGCACCAATAATGTGAATGCCTCAAATGGAAATCACAAATCACCACAAACTTGGAAAATGTATGAGAGAGTATACTAACACTTAGAAATCGGCCACCACTATTACACACACACTAGCGTGTTATTTCATGCAACATGAGCTTGTTTATATAGTGTGCATGGTTAGGGTGAAACCCTAATAACCCATGTCTTTTCCTTTCCAAGGATCCATGGGTTAAAAGCTCCATGGATCATCCATGGACTTCCATATAAGCTTAGCCCATTAACAAATGAGTATTAGCCCACACCATATAAATATAATAGCCCATGATTTAATTAGTCTTCCTTTTAATCACTAAATTAATTCATAATTAATTCAAGATTAAAACTAATTAAATAACATGACTTTATATTAATATATTATAACTTATAATAGATTAATAAATCGTAAGTATACAATTCTCATAAAATTATCCATAAACAGTTTGGGTGAAGTGCAACCCAAATGGACCATGCCGGGTCGGGTCAAGTATATACCAAATAAGTTATGGACTTAGACACCTTATCCAACAATTGTTCCATCTGGTGTCTTAGACCGGAGTGGGTCAATTCGTTGGTATGAGAAAATCGCGAAACACATGGAACTAATGAGTAGTAGACGATAGAGGTCGAGAGCGAGTTGAATTCCGTACTCGCTTGAGGTGAAGCGAACTTCGTGACTCGTGTGTTACACAGAGCCGAGATAGTTGCATTGATAAGGAAGTCAGTGAGGCGTGTTGGTACACGCAATGGGTAACCTTTGGAGGTTCAATTGCTGGGTTGGCAGATGACCTGGCGCTCAGTCTTGAAAGGGATATTGAGAAGGGAGCTGAGGTTTATGCTTGTCAGATGTCGGAGGACGCTTCTGAACAAGCATGGTCATTGTTCGTGTCTGAGGACAGGGTGTTGAGGGTTCGTTGTTCAGAGAGGTTGTGATTGCAGTACAGTGGATGAGTCCCTGGTGTGATGTGATCCTTCCATTCCTTGGTATATGATCTGGATTGTTTATCTGGGATGAGTGATCGGTAGCCAGTTTTGGTCATGGACTTGTTTTATCGGTCCCCACTAGAGAATCAGAGGGGCGGTGAGCTATCGGGGTTTGTTATTCGAGGAGCGAATAACGTGGTGACATCTGGAGAGGGCGGTCTGGCTGTGTGTCAGGCTACTAGAGTTCCAGATTCTGGAGAGTCAGAAGGGGTAGCATAGTGGCATATGGGTCTGTCCTTTTCCAGGGAGGAGTTCCTATTTGGATTCAGGTGTCCAGAGAGGAAGATAGTTGTGTGGTATGAGACCCTTTCGCTGGTGCTGTTTGGTTATTGGATTAGATCTATATGTTGTGGAGGAGCGATTTCGAGGGTGAAATCTAATTCAAGTGGGGGAGAATTGTAACATCCGGATTTTCAGGGACCTTATTGTGTATGTTAATCTTGAGGTTTAAGGAGGGACTCGACGAGTTGAGGGACCAACGCGCCGAGTCGAGTCGAGATTGCCGCATGGATTTAATGAATGGACTCGACGAGTCAGAGGAGGGACTCGCCGAGTAGGTGCTGGGCATAAAAACCCTAATTTCCTAGGTTTGGGACCTATTTAAAGGCATGTATAGCCTCAATTGTGGCCACCTTCCCCTGAGAAACCCTAGAGAGTAGAGAGAAAGCTTGTAGTGCAAGAGGAGGGCTAATTCATCATTCTTTGGCGTGTTTTAGCAAAGGGAAGGAAGGATTTCGAGCTAGGCTGGCTTGTGGGACTCAAATCTTCCATCATTTCGTTCAGAGCTGCTGTGGGAGGTAAGGATTCATGTCTATCTTCATTTGAGTAATAGATTTCATGAATCTAGGGTTTCATCTCTTCACTTTGGTAAGAGATCTAGTGTGTGTGATGTCCCCTGGTGACAATATTATCAGATCTGGACCTTGAGAGGTCCAGAGAGTCCATAGTCTTCAGCTTTATGCAATCCTTTATGAGTTTTGGGGCCTAGGTTATTATATTAAGGGTTATTTTGGAATATAGAGAAGATAATGTGATGCATGGGCCTAAAGTTCGAACCTTTACGTGACTTTTGAGTGCTAGAAGGTTAGATCTACTAGTTGGTGAAGCAGATCTGACCTCAGAAGGTCGTTTGAGTGTTGCCATGGAAGGAACTCGCCGAGTCCATAAGGGGACTCGACGAGTCGAGTCGGGTTGACCTGCGATTCATGACCAGTGGTGACTCGTCGAGTGGAAGGTTCGCTCGGCGAGTCGAGTGAGGTTTAGATAGACCCAGAGGACACGCTTGGACTCGCCGAGTCACCTATGTGCACTCGACGAGTCTGGTCAAAGTTGGCCGTTGACTTTCGTTGACTTTTAGGGTCCAGTCAATGTTAGGACTTTTGAGCCATTGGAGGGGTAAAATGGTCTTTTACCCTCCTAAGAGAACTTAGAGAGGGAATAGCCTAGCCTTTGAGAGTCGTATTGATTAGAGTAATTATTTTATGTGATTAGGCGGAGGCGAGATCAGTATTTCCGAGTTCGAGATTTACCGAGTTACCCGAGGTGAGTTTTCTCACTATACTTTACCTTGAGTGGTAATAGAGTTATGTGACAGAGTATCTTGTATGCTATGTATGTGATGTGTTGCACTGCATTATTTCTATGTGATTTATGCTGTGTGTATTCCAGAGTTTACAGAGTTAGGACCGAAAGGTCCATAGAGTTAGGACCAGAGGGTCTACAGAGTTAGGGCCAATGGGCCCACAGAGTTATATCCTCAAGTGGCTAATATGTGTTATATGTGGTATTTTGGGGAACTCACTATGCATTTATGCTTACAGTGTTATGTGTTATGTGTTTCAGGTACTAGTGACGATCGCGGGAAGGCGTCGGCATGATCCGTACACACAGACCGAGGATTTTATTTGTGATCTTCGGATATGTTTTATTTGATGACAATTGTTGAACATGAGATTTGAGAATGTTTAAATGATAATCATGTTGTTTGAAAAATGAAAAATTGCCTGAATATTTACGTCGTTACATATTCTACTATAACAATAACATGCTAACAACTTTACGATAGTTGGATATTTTCATATACGAAATAACTATATCCCGGTTACCATAACTATCTACGTTGATACTAATATACTATCATATAGACATAATAATAACGTATATACAATATTTAGCATGCGTTTTCCCCCGAAAATATTAGAAAGTGGGGTTGTGAAACTCACCTTAATAACATGATTTTATGTAATCTAAGCAGAAACAGTCAGCGGTACGAGGTCGTCGGGGCTCGGGATGCAAGAGGGCTTCAGCAAATGAGAGAATGGAAAGAAGTTCAGGTGTAAGAATGGCTGGGGTCGAAGTTGCTATTTATAGTAAGATTTTTGGCCCTCACGACGTGAGAAACTCATTGTTCACGTCGTGAGTTTGGAACTTATCTCTTCGTAGACTTGCCATCCGTCTTCTAGCTTCCGAAGGTGGCCATATGACTCCTCACGTCGTGAAATATCAATGTTCACATCGTGAGTTTGGATCTTATCACTTCGTATCCTCGTCACGCACCTTCTAGATCCAAAATGTGGCAAAATGACTCCTCACGTCGTGAGTTTCTGTGCTCACGTCGCGAGTTCAGTCAAATTAGGGTTTCTGACAGCTGAATCTTTGGAAGGTCGTAACTTTCGCATACGAACTCCATTTTTGACGTTCTTTATATGCACGCGTAGGTATTCACGAGTACTACAACTCTCTTTTAGACTTATATAGCTAATTATAAGTCTATTTTTAATTCCTCTTATTATAGCGATTTATAGTGTTCGGTTTATCATAACTTCTTCACGCGAAGTCAGATTCAGACGTTCTCTATATTTTTGGAATCGTATTGACGTATACTTTGAGTTGTATCATAAAGAAAGTTCATATTTGTATTAGAATTTATCATAAACTACATAGCACTCTTATCACATTACTAGTTTAACAAAATCACATTACATGATTGGCATCATCACATGTGATTGTTTATTGACCTATTTTGACTAGTGTTACATTCTCCCCCCGTTAGAATAATTTCGTCCCGAAATTTATCTTATGGATGGGGTTTTCTTAAATAGTTGGGGGTTTTTTTGTTTCATCTGATCATTACGTTCTCAAGTAAATTCAGATCCTCGTAAAGAGTTCCATCGAACTTTCACTTTGGGAATACGACTTTGTTTTAATCGTTTGGCGTATCGATCGATGATTTCGACAGGTTCTTCTACTAAGTTGAGTTTGGTATTGACTTGTATCTCGTCGAGAGGTACAACAAGAGTGTCATCGAATAGACATCTTTTGAGATTTGATACGTGAAAAACATCATGCACATTACTTAGTTCTTGAGGCAACTTGAGTTGGTATGCGACATAACCAATTGTTGCTAGACAAAGGTCCTATATACCGTGCGTTTAGTTTTCCTCGTTTCCTGAATCGAATTACGACTTTCCAAGGATAGACCTTCAACATTACTTTATCTCCAACTTGGAATTCTAAAGGCTTACGTCTTACGTCAGCATAGCTCTTCTGACGATCATGTGCTCCCTTTAATCGATCCTTAATTTGCACGATCTTGTGAGTTTGTCTCGTGGATTATTTTTGGCTCGACACATAAGGTATTACCTATATGTTCTCTGGCTAATTGTGTGTCTCCAAATTCTCAGTGGAAAAACTACACCTCCCAATTCAAGGTCATGGTAGTTTAATTATTCTCATGCACCTTAAGTTGTCGCGATGCGTAGGCGATAACTTTTCCTCTTTGCATCAACACACATCCCAATCCTTGATTTGATGCATCATAGTATACGACTAAATCTTCTGTCCCATCTGGGAGGGATAGGATTGGTGCACTACACAACATTTGCTTTAGTTTCTGAAAAGCAGCTTCTTGTTTGACTTCCCAGTTGAACTTCATATCCTTCTGGGTTAGTGTTGTAAACGGCTTGGCTATTTTGGAGAAATTCTCTATGAATCTACGGTATTAGTCAGCAAGTCCTAAGAATTGACACACTTCTATTGGCGTCTTCGGTGCTTCCCAATTCTTGATTGCTTCAACCTTGGAGGGTTCGACATGAATCCCTTTGTTACTAACTACATGTTCTAAAAATTTGTACTTCTCTAATCCAAAATTCACATTCGTAGAATTTGGCGTATAATTTTTCTTTTCTCAGTAGTTCCAAGATTATTTGCAAGTGTTGACCGTTTTCTTCCTTTGTTCGTGAATATATCAATATATCATCGATAAACACTATCACGAATTTATCCAAGTGTGGTTTGCAAACACTATTTATGAGGTCCATGAACATTGTTGGAGCGCTTGTCAATCCAAAGGCTTAACTAGGAACTTAGATTGACCATTCTGAGTCCTAAATGTTGTCTTCGGAACATCATCTTCTTGTACTCTGAGTTGATGGTATCCTAATCTGAGATCTATCTCTAATCTTCTAGAATATTAAGGTGTTTTAGTCTATCAAACACTGTATCCAGTTTTAGTTGTGCATCGGTCTAACCATAATTAAACATAGGTGATCAGTCTACATTTAGTTGTGGTTCATCCCATATACAATAAAACTCGATTATGGAGTTTGACCTAAAACATTGCGTTGTATTGCTATCGAGGGTTTAGGTTTTCTATATTTTTGGGTTATACATGTGTTCTCATCGCGGGACTGAGTTCATACTTAACTCTATATCTTTGTGTTTGTTATGTTCATGGGTATTATTAATTATTGTTTGTTACTTCAGGTCTAGCTGATAAGGCACCGGCCAGTCAGGACAGTCGGTGGGCAGGATCATTTTAGCCTATATCCATTCTGAAATCCATCAACCCAACGTGACATGTCTATCCTGTCACCGCTCCCGTAAGTAGTCCTTCAGTAGTATAATTACTAATACTTTTTATTTGTAAGTTAAGGGATATACCTAAACCTAACATAGTAAGCCCTAAACTATAGTCGTGCTTTCTTAAGAAAGTACTAATTCACTATAGTTAATAGCTCTGATACCAATCTGTCACACCCTGGCCGTCAGCGGAAACACCGGGCAGTGTAACGTCATTTCTCGTATCATAGTTATCAACTTCCTGAAAACACATGCAATTTAAAATACGTCAACATAAAGTTGGTGAGTTCATAGGTTATGACTCCATAAAATAATACATTTTCCAAGTTCAAAAATATAGTTTTGAAAGTATCATTTTGACTCTCCAACGTTTAGTATATATATCCTAGGTATAAAATTTTACTTACCAAATAAGTAGTTTACCTATAAGTCTCATATACTATGAATATAAGTGTTTGTAATTCCATACAAACGAAAGTTGCTACGTATAAATCTTATTTCAATTCTATACGGGTATGTGTGTTAGGTATAATTATCTACTTAATATACAAGTAGTACCTAGGGTATAAGTAGGGGGAACTTATAATTAACATTAATACTTGTATACGAGAAAGTATAATGTTTCTAACAAGTTGCTACCATGAGTGTGTAACCGCTGCTTGACAACAAAACCTCTGACAAAACACACTCATGATTTACCATGAGAAACAATACACTCATGATTTACCAAGAGAAACAATACACTAATGATTTACCATGAGAAACAATACCGCGCGCTTCATCGACGCCGGAACAATAACAAATAAAAGGAACGGATCGTCACTCGCTTGTCTTGGGTTGTAATTAACAACCACGAGTGGGGTCGTCAACCCGCATCTTATTCATAAACGACTTCCTCGCTCACACGGGATTAACGGTTACAGGTTAGAGGACTTCCACTAAGATCCCCAATCTTAGTTGATGAATGAGGTAGCTCGTGTAGACTTTGACGGCTTCCTATAGCTCTAACAACAAAAACATTTTCATGTCTAAAACCCTAAGTTACTAGACTATGCTTTTAAACATTACTCCTAACTTCATAACATTTAGGCAGTATAACAGCTATAACTTGAAGTAAAACCAGGTTTTATCTTGACATAAAACCAACAATAACAACATACTTATCAATTACATATAAAACTTCCGAGTATAACTCTGGAACTATATCGCACACAACATATATATAGAATCCTAAGTATAACTTAAGATCTACATTAGTATACTACTATAACAATAACATGCTAACAACTTTACGATAGTTGTATATTTTCAGATACGAAATAACTATATCCCGGTTACTATGACTATCTACGTTGATACTAATATACTATCATATAGACATAATAATAACGTATATACAATATTTAGCATGCGTTTTCCCCCGAAAATATTAGAAAGTGGGGTCGTGAATTTCACCTTAAGAGCGTGATTTTATGTAATCTAAGCAGAAACGGTCAGCGGTACGAGGTCGTCGGGGCTCGGGATGCAAGAGGGCTTCAGAAAATGATAGAAAGGAAAGAAGTTCAGGTGTAAGAATGGCTGGGGTCGAACTTGCTATTGATAGTAAGATTTTTGGCCCTCACGACGTGAGAAACTCCTTGTTCATGTCGTGAGTTTGGAACTTATCTCTTCGTAGACTTGCTATCCGTCTTCTAGCTTCCGAAGGTGGCCATATGACTCCTCACGTCGTGAAATATCAATGTTCACGTCGTGAGTTTGGATCTTATCACTTCGTAGCCTCGTCACGCACCTTCTTTACCCGAAATGTGGCAAAATGACTCCTCACGTCGTGAGTTTCTGTGCTCACATCGTGAGTTCAGTCAAATTAGGGTTTCCGACAGCTGAATCTTTGGAAGGTCGTAACTTTCGCATGCGAACTCCGTTTTTGACGTTCTTTATATCCACACGTAGGTATTCACGAGTACTACAACTCTCTTTTAGACTCAAATAGCTAATTATATCTCTATTTTTAATTCCTCTTATTATATAGATTTATAGTGTTCGGTTTATCATAACTTCTTCACGCTAAGTCAGATTCAGACGTTCTCTATATTTTTGGAATCGTATTGACGTATACTTTGAGTTGTATCATAAAGAAAGTTCATATTTGTATTAGAATTTATCATGAACTACATAGCACTCTTATCACATTACTAGTTTAACAAAATCACATTACATGATTGGCATAATCACATGTGATTGTTTATTGACCTATTTTGACTAGTGTTACATATTTGATTATAATTTTAGATTTTTAGAAGACTCTTGGGCTTGGTGATTTTTGGAGGTGGTACAAAATGGGCTTGTTGGTGAATCGAGGATGGAAGAAAATATGGGCCTTGGACTAAAAGAAGATGGATACAACAATTGACTTTGTGGATTTGGTTAATCAAGCGGATGGTTAAGCTATTGGCGATTAAAAAGAGGAAAATCGGACCGATTTTGGATGCAATCTTTTAGACTCTTGGGCTTACAGTCTGATGGAGAAGAACTAGACTAGTGGACTAATGTAGTATAGTCCCAAGAAGCAAAAATGGCCCAATCTTGACCAATTCATGCGGCTCGTGTAAGAGGAAGGCTAAAATGTCACTCGACCCGCGTGACCCTGTATGGGCATTTTTTAGATTTTACATATGGCTGCTATTTAAGGAAGGTTGGTGTGGTTCTTTTGGGATATCTTGGATCCAAATTTTTGAGAGAATTCTCTACACTTTTGGAGGGTTTTGGGGCTTGATGAATACTTGAAGATTAGGATTTTTTTTATCTTTTTCAGCTTGGAATGTTTAGTATTTCTAAAATCTTTTTGTTTGCTTAAACTTAGCCATATTAAGCTAAGTTAATATTGGTTGATATTGTAACACCCCTAAATTCGGGCTAGATGTTTAAGGTACAATAATAATAATTATACATTTCATTGAACAATTAAAATCGTTGAATAGAATAATTGTTCTTCATACACATTTTGAGCTAATAAATATTTATCGTATACACACTATATAGACAAATATTAGGAGTATATCATATTTGTTAAAAAATATTAATATAAAAATTAATGTTAAGCGATAAAATAACATCAAAAATAAAAGACTATTTAGGATAAATAATCTAGACGAAAGTCATAGTCTAACGCCAACGTTTCTTGCTAGATTAGTCATAGCCTGTAATAACTTTGGCCAACCATTTATATGAATGAATAAGAAATGTTTATTCATATATTTGTATGCTTATATGTTTTATAGGATATAATGTGTAAATTATATGGGTATTTAATAATAAAATAAATAAAATTAAAATACGCGTCAAAGATAAAAGATTACTTAGGACAAATAATCTTAACCTAGTTGTTGTATACCAGAGATATAATGAGCGTTCAAATCCGACTTTATATGAAGAAGTTATGGTTATTCGAAGTTTCACGATTAAACCGGCACGTTTCTACGTCTCACAAAAAGTTAATTTTTGATAAATTACTTTTTAGCCTTAGTGATCTAAGCGAAAGTCATAGTAGTCGTTAAAACGAGAGCTTGCATATAGAGAGCATCCAAATCTGACTTCGTGAGGCGAAATTATGATTTTTCTAAGATTCGGCATAATAGTATTTAACCCAAAAATCGAATTTTAGATCGATCAACTTTTAGCCAAAATAATCCAAACAAGAGTTGAAGATCTCGTTAATAGGGGTTCAACAGTATAAAGTCTATCAAAAATGGACACCAAATGAGAGAGTTATGCTATTTTATATGGGCTTTAACAGTCTAAGCATGTGTGAAAAATATAATATCAAAATTAGCCAAAGGAGTCTAAACGAAAGTTGTGGATCTTGTCGAGAGCTTTCCGGTGATATAAAGAATGTCAAAATTGGAGTTGGTATGAAGAAGTTATATAATTTTGAACATATAAAAAATGGTATACATGCGCATCAGGAGCGCGGAGCGCCCGACAAGATCACGTGGCCCTACCCACTTTCCACCACGTGTTAGACCAACATTTCGACAATTCACTATGTCCCGACGAAGAGGGCAGTGCGCGACTATGGTGCACAGCGTATATACCCAAGAAATCTCCCTATAAATAGCATCTCATTCCTTCTTCAATCCTCACACTATTCCATCCATTTCTCTCTGAAATATTCAGCACTTAGCCCATTTTTCCTTCATTATAACCTACGGTGAAGCACTGCGACTCCCCTGAGTACTCATCTAAGTAGTAGCCTTTGAGTAGGAGATCCCGAGTCAGTATTCTGCCCGCTTAGTTCCCGGTTCTCATCTATAGTACTCTATAACCGAGCTACACTTAATATGCTTACATGTAATTTATAATCATAGTTATAAGTCGTTACTATGAACTTATAAGTAGATTTATCAAAGATTCCAAGTCGTTATACTGCTTGATCTACTTACCAGAGTAATGTCTAGGCTGGATTTAGTGAGGTGTTTAAAGTGGGATTTCCAAATAGTATTACTCTATATACCAAACGGACCCTACCTCCGATATAATCATACCTGGTTATTGCTTATTTAGATCTTGAAGTAGACTTTGGGACTGTTGAGGAATCTAAACCCGTAGGATAATAGTTTCCTGAAGTATGAAATTAGACTAAGAGTTAGCGTTATGTACATCTAGGTCTTTTGGAAAAGGTGTAAGGAGAAGCTCTACCCGATTCACCAATCAGCACACACTTTGTTAGGTGAGTGTGTAGTTACTATCAAAATCATAATCTAAAATATATGTATTATTTATATGGGACATTGAATGCTTTCTTGTATTATCTATGATATATGCTATTTGTATAATTAGGGTAACACTATTGAATTAGAAACTGTATTGGAAATCGATTGCCTTAACTATAAGTCTTGCCTTAGGTTAAAAATTATACTTTTAAAGAATACTTAGTTGAAATTAGGTTGGATAACGATTAAGTCTCACGATTGGGGGTAAGGTGTGTAAGATCAGAGTTGAGTGTTTCTCCTCGTTCTTGGATGACCAGAAATGATGGGTCCAGATCAGACAACTGGCAAGTATGCCTGGGTCAACGAATAGAGTAGATGACAATACTTGACTATTCTAGGCGGTCTAGTGAATTACGTTGCTAGCATGGACTTATAACCTATGGACGTAGATAAAATGGGATACCATATTTCTCAAATCTTTGAACATTGGTTGCCTTATATGACTTACACTGGCCATGGACTCCCCTAGCCGTGTAGTCAAACAGTTGCTCAAACGATTCATCAGGTTGGGTGACTCTTCCAGATAATCGTTCCATTTTAGGATTTATGAGGATCGGTTGGGCTGGGTAGTTGGCCTTAGGTCAAGATTTCATATTTATATAATTTTGATATCATTGGTTGCAGGAATGATATTATTTATTATCATTAAATTATTATGGGCTTGAAAAACCGATGCATCTCACCAGGTTTTCCCAAGCCTGACCCACTCATATTTATGCATCATAGGTAGTGGAACCAAGGCTACAGTAGTCTAGGTAGGATTCCGAGTGGAATATAGATATGTGCCTGTTATAAGTAGTTTCCGAACTTTTTATATTTTTGTTGTAACGTATATTTGGATGTGAACGAATGCCATCCTCAAGTTTTTATTAAAATAACTTTTGTTATCTTAAAAAAATGTTTTATTTTACTTGGAATTTCCGCATCTCAATTTATAAAGGGTAAAGAAAATGTTTTTATTGGTTCTAAAAAATGGGGGATGTTATAGTTGGTAATCAAAGCATTAGTTTAAGCGAACTAGGAATATATGAATATTATAGACTTAAAATTAGAAGCTAAGTATGATCGGTGAGGCGTGTGATAAATTACTTTTGGATAGATGCCCTAGTTGCCTTAAACACTAGCACTAGCATATTATAGGAAGATCCCTTAACTACTAATTATGTGCCAAATGTGTGTATATATAGTAAGTAGTATATCACTATTCTAAAACTTCTTGCCTCTATGCCTATAGAACGTTATGAAAATCACTAGGAGTGGAAGAGTCGTAAATAACAAAGGAGGTCCAGCATGTCTGAACGCCGGAGAAGCCGTTGTTTGAATCCCGATGAATGAAGATCAGGCAATGATGCAAGGAATGCTTGATCAGCAGCGATGTGAGTTTATGGAGCTCTTAGCTCAAGAACTAGATAATGCTAGAGGAGGAGCACAAGTGATCAACGAGCCGGTAGTTATTGAACAGCTCAACAATGGACCGATTCCTTCTCAACCAGAGACGGTACAGGAAGGAAATGATGACTCGAAAAGTCATAAAGGACCACTTCCTCCTCCAGAAGAATTGGAGAACCGAAGGAATGATCAGCCAAGGGGAATGTGCAAGTACAAGGATTTTACGAATTCCAAGCCATCATCCTTCAATGGAAAAGAGGATCCAACTGACTGGATATCAAAGATGGAGTCAGCTTTTTTAACATGTAGTTGCACGAGGTAGCTGCAAACCACCTATGTTGTGAGGTAGTTCAAGGGCATAATGCTTGTTGGTGAAACATGTTTGGGAAGATTGTGTGCCCCAACAAGCCACTACAGCTGACATATGACGAATTCTTGTCCCATTTCAAGAGGAAGTTTTGTTCAGCTAAGAAGATGTTGTAATTGGAGAATCAATTCTTGGCTTTGACAAAGGGAATCATATCGGTGGATGAGTATACCAACGCTTTCACTAATAAAATCGAGTTTGCCCTATCACTTCTTCTGGACGAACTGACCAAGATTGATTGGTATGAAAAGGGATTACCATGGGAGTACATTGTGTCGATGAAGAAGACACCTACTTTTGAGGTAGCCGTCTGGGCTGCAAAATTTGTGGAGAGTATGATGAAGAAAAGAGTTGCCGACAGGACAAAGGTTGGTGAAAAGAGGAAGGATGAGGGAAGCAACAACAATAGCAAGAAGAAGAATAAGTTTTCAAAGTAAGGACATATTTCTATAAATTTCCTAGTCAAAGGAAAAGTTTGTTTTAGTTGTGGAGAGGAGGGGAACATGAAGGTAGGATGCCTAGAGGTTGAGAAACCAACCCCAAGGATCATGCCACCAAAGCCCAAGGGTCGAAGTTATTAGATGACCTTCAACGAAGCAAAGGAAGAGACCAATGTTGCTTTAGGTACATTCTTAGTTAATAAAATTCTTGTAAAGATATTATTCATTTCTGGAGCAGATCATTCATTTATATCGCATGAATTTGGTAGGAAGCTTAGATTATCACAACTTAGACTAAGTACCCATATCTTAGTAGAAGTAGCTGGTGGTAGGAATGTTATTGTTGGCAATAGGTTAGAGGCCATAACTATCAACTTGAACATAAACAAATTTCATCGAGAGCTATTGCCTTTTGAGTTGAGTGAGTTCGACGTAATTCTCGACATGGATTGGTTGGTAGAAAACCTTGCAGATTGTAACATCCATATGTTAAGGTACTTCTAATCTTGGGCTTTATGATTTTAGTATGTTGCATTTTGGTCCATAAGTTGAGAAATGGTAAAAACGGGCCCAAAGTGGCTTTTGGTGGAAATTGTACCGGATGAGTACGCCATGCGTACGTGTGTGTACGCTAAGCATACTAAGGCATGCCTTAGTATGCTGGACGTACGAGGGTGGCATGCAAACCCCAATTTTAGGGCCTTAGTTCATATTTAAGCAACATTAAATACTCAAACCCTATTCTTATCCAGAATCTTTTCAGAGATTTCAACCCTCAAGCAACCGTAGAGCAAAAGGAAGCCATTTTGTGAGCCTTTAAGAGAGTTTGGAGTGGTTTTGAAGAAAGAAGAAGGTGGTGTGAATACCTTGGAGTGGAGTGCTTTGTAGATCTGGGATTTCTAGCTTGTTTGCAACTTCAAAAAGGTATAAAGCTTGCATATTTTCCACTCCATCTTGTAGATCTAGTTTTTTGCTTTTTACATTCTCTTTTTGGTCCCAAAATGATGATTCTTGAACACAACATGTTCTTGACCCATTAAGTCGTCCTTTCAGACCTTTGTAAGGGCCTTGAGTCATAAAAGTGGGTTGCAAATGGTTAGTTTTGCTCCATGCATCATATAGAAGGTCATAATGGATTAAGACCTTGAGTTAAGCACTCATTGAACATGCTAAGTCATAAAGTCAGAGACTTTATGACTCCTAAGATTATTTTAGCCATGGATATGCAATATGTACGTAAGAGATTTAGCCATTAAGCTCTTAATGGAAGTTTTGGGTTTCTAGGAGTACGCCCCACGTACTTGGAGTATGCCTTGTGTACAAGGTCGACCACCCTGATGGTGTTCAACAAGCGAGGATGCGAGTACGCCCAGTGTACCTTCGGTGTACGCCCCACGTGCTCACTCTGAGTCGATTCGGCTGAGTTGACTCGATTGGGTTGACTCGGTTGGGTTGACTTAGTTGAATTAGTTAGTTTGACCTGTTTGACTTCGACTATGACCATGTTTGACCTTAAGGGTATTTTGGGATTTTTGATTGAGATTGGTAATTTGGTTGGAATAGGAGATGGTTGGGGCTGAGATTCGGAGTTGAGACCTCATCAACTTTTTTCCAGTTTGCGAGGTGAGTTTTTCCTCACTATATTTGTTGCTCGAAGGCACCAGGGCCAGCCCATTGGTTTGATATCTTGATATTCACTGAGATGCTTAGTGTGGAATAGATATGCATGTTTATGCTAGTTATTGATATGCTAGTCTGGTAGATCTGTAGGACTACCTGTGATTTTTTCTGCATGACTATCTGTATATGTTTATTATATGTTATATGTTGACATATTGGGTTGGTTTAAGGTTGTACTGCTCCGTGCTGTAGCCAACAAACCGTGGAGTATTCCAGATATGAGCTGAGGGCCGGGTAGAGCATGCCAAACTCATACTGAGGACTCATGAGCATTCCAGATAGAAGCTGGGGACCGAGCGTTATGTCAGACTCATATTGAGGGCTTAATGGTATTTCAGTCCGATGACTGAGTTGGGCAGGGAGCAGGCCATACATAAGCTGTAGGCCCCGAGGGCAAGGCAGACTTATGATGTGGGTTCAGGGGTAATCCAGTCTTTTAGCTGTGGACCCTTATATGATGTTATTGTATATCTTGTTTGGTTATGTTTTGGTACATTAGGGAAACTTACTAAGCGTTGGCTTACAGTTTTGGGTTATGTTTCAGGTACTTAGGATGATCGCGGGAAGATGTGGGTGTGACCGTACACATCCTCTTGTTTCATGACCTATGATTTTGGGAGACTTTGATGTTTGAAAATGTTTTGAAAACAATGATTGTAAACAATTTATGAATTTGGGTTGTTTTAAAAGTTTAAATTCCTTGTGATTTTTATGAGTGTTACAGGTTGGTATCAGAACCTTGGTTTGAGTGAATTAGAGGAATATTGGTGTGAATCCAGTCTCAAAATAAGGAAAAATATTTTTTTTTAAATAACTTTCAATTGTTTTCAAAATAATCAAATAGGATGCGATGTGTACGATCAGCCGGAGCCAGTAAGTAGACCCCAAATTACCACACTGTTATTTGATCTTGTGATATGATAGAACAACATGCTAGTGATAGGCTAGGGATCTTCAGGAATTGCGTTATAGAATTGCCTGATTATATCATGCCTGATAACCTAGGGTTTTTCCTTATATGAAATTGACATCATTACTGTAGTTGCTGAGTGTATGCATCAGAGTTGTACATACCGAAGATTCTATAGCCTGATAATGTTTGATTTGGCCTTATTTCCTATTTTTGTTTGATGAAGGGATTAGGTTAGAATCAGGTATTCGACTATCTATAGGATCTAGTATTATGTATGATTAGCATACACGAGTGCTGCAGGGTTGGTGGAAGTTTCATGGATGTGTTGTGTGGGGTCAATCATCTAGTTTCGTAATGTTTCGCCTTCCTCCAGGAAGTGTGGATTGAGTGTATGTGTATGCTAGTGTGTTTTGTTATGGTTGTTGTGATGATCCTCTAAGACAAGTACGGGTAGGTGTGGAAGGTAGTATGGGCCCGTACTACTGGAAGCATAGGACGCGTACGTGTAGCAGGGAAGTCATAACCCCTAGGGCTTTAGTGGGAGTTGTTTCCCTTGGTATGATCTGTGTTTTATCTAATATCTCCCTATTTTATTTTTAGTATGGTGATGACGCGACGTTTCGATGCAGGATCTGGATCAGGATCAGGGATCGGTAGCCAGAATGAGCCAGCTGTGTCCGAGGACATGATTAAGGAGATCCTTCAGAAGGAGTTTGTTTCTCGCTTTCGGGTACAGTTGCCAGATATGTTTGGGTCTATTAAGACCGCCATGTTGCTCGCTTTTGCTTCCCTCTCTGAGGCTGCTGGTGCTGCAGCCACCGCATCCATTTCCGCTGTTGGGGTTGGTGCTAGGAGGGTCTTCCAGTATCTGGACTTCGACAATACAAAGCCCCCAACATTTGACGGAGTTCAAGATCCGATCATAGACATGAGGTTGATGTATGACATTAAGGGGTGCTTCTTCACTTGCTCCTGCCCATCTGACCATAAGGTCAGTTACGCTATGAACCTTCTAAGGTACAAAGCGAAGGATTAGTGGAGACTTGTTACCAGCTCGTATTCTCCTGAGTAGAGGACTACAGTGACTTGGGAGTAGTTCTCGAAGATGTTCCGTTTTAGATATATTCTGATGGGGGAACGTGAGAGGTTGACTCATGAGTACTTGGATTTGAGACAGGGGACAGTGTCAGTGATGGAGATCACCAAGATGTTCATGGAGAGGGCCATGTTTTGTCCTAAGTTTGCTGCTTCTGAGCAAGCTCAGATAACCCGTCACTTGAGCATGCTCAAGAAGGTCATCAAATAGTTTGTATCCACTCAAGGTTATGGTTCACTGTTGGAGTTGCAGGAGGCTGCCAGGCGGCATGGGATTGAGATGGAGCTCCAGACGAGGGAGCAGAGACTGGCCCCGGCGCAGTATCAGCCCGTGCCGAAGCGGTTCAAGGCCGCGGATGTCAGATCTGGGGGTCGGAAGGGCCGCACTTATGGGAAGTGCGGCAAGGTTCATGAGGGTGCTTGCCGATCATATTTTGGGTGCCATAATTGTGGCTGGCAGGGCCATATGACAAGGGATTGTCGTCTGTAGGGCCCAACACTCGACTCTAGGATTTGTTACTACTGCGACCAGGTTGGATGTGTGAAGGCCAACCGTACCTCGCTTGTTGCTAGGCCGGTGCAGGCTTCAACGCTGGCTACTCTGAGGATCACAGATGGGAGTCAGGACAGAGTGGAGCCCTCGAGGGCTTGAGATCGTGCTTTCCGGTTCACGGCAGAGGAGGCCAGGTCGGCACCAGACGTCGTGACCAATATATTTCTACTTATTGTTCCGTTGATTATGTTTTTTTGTTATGCACATGAATATGCTCATAATAGGTACGTTCTTAGTGAATTCTTTCCCTGATCTTGTGTTATTTGACTCGGGCACGAGTCGGTCCTTTGTATCTCGATCTTTCAGTAGGAGTTTGATATGCCTACTAAGGAGTTAGAGTGTCCGTTGCGAGTTTCCATCACTAATAAACATGGGGTTTCTGCATCCGCAATGTACCAGGGTTGTATATTGCAGATCTTTGGGGTTCCTTATCCGATTGATCTGATCCCTATCCTCATGGGGGTGTATGTGTGATAGTGGGTATGGACTGGCTAAGCAGGTTTGGTGCCATGATTTATTGTGAGGGTCAGCGAGTAGTAGTTCGAACCCCAAGTGGGGGAGAACTGGTTATCCATGGATAGGGCACCATGGTTGGTTTAGGGTTTTGTTCGGAAGCCAGGGCTCATTAGTATATTCAGCACATGTGTGCAGGCTATTTTGCTTATGTGGTTGATACTTGAGTTGGGGATTAGATTTCAATTTCAGAGGTTCCAAATTTAGGAGTTTCCTGATGTGTTCCAGGAGGAGCTACCCATTGTGCTTCCTAAGAGGCAGCTTGAGTTCAGGATTGATATTGTGCTAGGTGCGGCCCCGATTGCTAAGGCGTCGTACCGTTTGGCACCACCTGATATGTAGGAGTTGTCATCTCAGCTTCAGGAGCTGCTAGGCAAGCAGTTCATCAGACCGAGCAGTTCTCCGTGGGGAGAACCGATGCTATTCGTCAAGAAGAAGGATGGTTCACACCGAATGTGCATTATGAGTTCGTTGTGATTGATATGAGGTCCGTGTATCATCCGTGAGAGTAAGAAAGGCGGATGTGGAGAAGTCCGTGTTTCAGACTCATTATGGGCATTATGAGTTCGTTGTGATGCCATTTGGGCTCACCAATGCACCTATTGTATTTATGGATCTGATGAATCGACTATGTCAGCCGATGCTCGACTGATTTTTATCGTGTTTATTGATGATATCTTGGTGTATTCCAAGACCAAAGAGCAGCAAGAGGAGCACCTTCGAGAGCTTTTGGGAGTGTTGAGGCGGGAATGGCTTTATGCCAAGTTCTCGAAGTGTGAGATTTGGTTACGAGAGGTCCAATTCTTTGGGCACCTCGTTAACCATGATGGGATTTTGGTCGATCCGGCCAAGATCGAGGCTCTGATGCAGTAGGAGGTTCTGAAATCTCCCTCAAATATCAGGAGTATCTTGGGTTTGGCAGGGTACTATCAGATATTCATTCAAGACTTTTCCAAGATTGTGGTACCCCTCACTCATTTGATGAGGAAGGGGTGGATTTCCGATGGGGCCCTGAGCAGTAGTCGGCGTTTAAGACTCTTTGGCAGAGGTTATGCGTGGCCCCGGTATTGACCCTCGCGGAGGGAGTTGCGGATTTTGTGGTATTTTGTGATGCATCCGTCACCGGTTTGGGGCCGGTCCTCACGAAGAGAGAACGAGTGATTGCTTATGCTTCGCGGCAGCTGAAGCTGCATGAGACGTAATATCCCACACATGACCTGGAGTTAAAGAAGTGGTTTTTGCCCTCAAGATTTGGAGAAATTATCTTTATGGGATCCGTTATATTATCTACACGGATCACAAGAGTTTGAGGCATATTATGGATTAGCCGAACCTGAACATGAGTCAGCGAAGGTGGTTGGACGTAGTCAAGGATTATAACTGCGAGATCCTTTACCATTCGGGTAAAGCGAATGTGGTAGCGGATGCTTTGAGCCACAAGTCGGCTGGATCTTTGGTTAGGGATATGTGAATGAGGATATCAGTCGATTCTTTGCTTTTGGAATTGATAAGAGAGGATAAGATAGAGGGAGTTCAGAAGGAGAAATAGAAGCAGGAGTGGATCAAGGGTGAGATAGACGTATTTTTCACGGATAGTCGAGGGCTGTTGACCCAGTGTGGTCAGGTTTGGATTCTAGTTTTTGGTGGGATCAGGTAGATTGTGTTAGCGGAGGCTCATAAGTCTAGCTTTTTCTATACACCCGGGAGCCACCAAGATGTATCGGGATTTGAGATTGAGCTACTGGTGGCCGTGTATGAAGATAGAGATAACTTGGTATGTCGAGAGATGTTTGACCTGTAGGATGGTCACGGCTAAGCAACGGAGGCTGCATGGAAAGCTGCAGCCTCTGGAGGTTCCCGTATGGAAATGGTAGCAGATTACCATGGACTTGAATACCAGTTTACCGAAGACGGAAAAGGCTTGATGGTATATGGGTCATCGTGGATCGATTGACCAAGAGTGCCCACTTTTTGGCTATACGAGAGAGTTCTTCGGCCGAAAAGTTGGCCGATGTTTATGTCCAGGAGATCGTTGCTCGCCATGGGGTCCCAGTATCCATTGTTTTTGACCGAGATGTTCAGTTAACTTCCTGATTCTGGCAGAAGTTCCATGAGGAACTAGGCACGTAGTTACATTTCAGCACTGCATATCATCCGCAAACCGACGACTAGAGTGAGCGGACGATACAGAACCTTGAGGATATGTTACGGGCCTGTGTTATTGATTTTGGTGGGTGTTGGAATTCCTACCTACCTCTTTCGGAGTCCTCCTATGACAACAGTTATCACTCCAGCATTGGTGCTCTACCATTTGAGCTCTTGTATGGTCAGATGAGTCGTACCATGATTTTTTGGGGTGAGGTTGGTCATAGGGTTATGAGAAGGACCGAAGTAGTCCTTTGGACCATGGAGCTTATCCAGCAGATCAGGCAGAGACTACAGACCGCTCAGAGTCAACATAAGAGCTATGCAGACTGATGCCGATCAGAGTTGGAGTTTCAGGTCGGTGATATGGTGCTTCAGAAGTTCTCACCATGGAAGGGTGTGATACGCTTCAGGAAAAGGGGGAAATTGGTTCCCTGAATCATTGGACCTTTTCGAGTCATTTCCAGGGTTGGTAAGGTGGCTTACAAGTTGCATTTGCCGAGCGAGCTTAGTCAGATTCACAACACTTTCCATATCTCTTAGTTGCAAAAGTGTGTGTTGGATAGCGAGGTAATGGTTCCGTTGGATGATATTCAGGTCGATGAGGACCTGAACTTTGTTGGAATACCTGTAGCTATTCATGAAAGGAAGATGAAGGTCCTATGCAACAAGGAGATACCTTTGGTAAAGGTACAGTGGCAGCATCGGAGAGGCTCCGAGTAGACAAGGGAGCCGGAGGCTAAGATGCGGGAGCATTATCTTGAGTTATTTGTTGTGGCAGACTTCGAGGACGAAGTCTAGATCAAGTGGGGGAGAACTGTAACATCCCGATGTTAAGGTACTTCTAATCTTGGCTTTATGATTTTAGTATGTTGCATTTTGGTGTATAAGTTAAGAAATGATAAAAAGGGGCCCAAAGTGGCTTTTGGAGGAAATTGGGTCGGATGAGTACGCCACGCATACGGGTGTGTATGCTAAGCATACTAAGGCATGCCTTAGTACGCTGGGCATACACTTTGTATGTTGGACGTATGAGGGTGGCATGCAAACCCTAATTTTAGGGCCTTGGTTCATACTTAAGCAACATTATAGACTGGAACCCTACTCTTATCCAGCCTCTTTCAGAGATTTTCACCCTCAAGAAACCCTAGAGCAAAAGGAAGCCATTTTGTGAGCCTTTAGGAGAGTTTGAAGTGGTTTTAAAGAAAGAAGAAGGCGGTGTGAAGACCTTGGAGGGGAGTGCTTTATAGATCTGGGATTTCTAGCTTGTTTGCAACCTCAAAAAGGTATAAACCTTGCATCTTTTCCACTCTATCTTCTAGATCTAGGTTTTTGCTCTTTAAAGCCTATTTTTGGTCCCAAAATGATGATTCTTGAACAAAACATGATCTTGACCCATTAAGTCGTCCTTTCAGACCTTTGGATGGGTCTTGAGTCATAAAAATGGGTTCCAAATGGTTAGTTTTGCTCTATGCATCATGTAGAAGGTCTTAATGGATTAAGACCTTGCGTTTAGCACTTATTGGACATCCTAATTCATAAAGTCGGAGGCTTTATGACTCTTAAAAGTATTTTAGCCATGGATCTGCAGTATGTACATAAGAGCTTTAGATATTATGCTGTTAATGGAAGTTTTGGGTTTCAGGGAGTACGCCCTGCATACGACGTCAACAACCCCGATGATGGTTAACATGAAAGGACGCGAGTACACCCAGCGTACTTACGGTGTACACCCCGCGTACTCACTCTGAGTCGATTCGGCTGAGTTGGCTCAGTTGGGTTGGCTCGGCTAGGTTAACTCAGTTGACTTAGTTGGTTTGACCAGTTTGACTTTGAATGTGACCAAGGGTATTTTGGGATTTTGATTGAGATTGGTCATTTGGTTGGAATAGGAGATGGTTGGGGCTGAGATTCGGAGTTGAGAACTCAACAGCTTTTGTCCAGTTTGTGAGGTGACTCTTTCCTCACTATACTTGCAGGTCAAAGACACCTAGGTCGGCCCATTGGTTTGATATCCTGATATTCACTGAGATGCTGAGTATGGAATAGATATGCATGTTTATGCTAGTTTTGATATGCTAGTATGGTAGACCTGTAGGACTACCTGTGATTCTATCAGTATGGCTATCTGTATATGCTTATTATATGTTATATGTCGACATATTGGGTTGGTTTGAGGTTGTACTGCTCCGTGTTGTAGCCAACAAACCATGGAGCATTCCATATATGAGCTGAGGGCCGGGTAGGGCATGGAAGACTCATAATGAGGAATCTTGAGCATTCTAGATACGAGATGAGGACTGGGCGGTATGCGAGACTCGTACTGAGGGCTTGATGGTATTTCAATCCGATGACTGATGTGGTCAGGGATCAGAGCAGACATAAGTTGTGGGCCCCGATGGCAAGCGAGACTTATGCTGTGGGCTCAGGGGTAATCCGGTCTTTTAGTGGTGGACCCATTACATGCTGTTATTGTATATGTTATTTGGTTATGTGTTGGTACTTTGGGGGAACCCACTAAGCGTTGGATTTCAGTTTTGGGTTATGTTTCAGGTACTTCAGATGACCGCGGGAAGGCAAAGGTGTGACCGTACACATCCTCTTATTTCATGACCTATGATTTTGGGAGACTTCGATGTTTGAAAATGTTTTGAAAACAATGATTGTAAATAATTTATGAATTTGGGTTGTTTTAAAAGTTTAAATTCCTTGTGATTTTTATGAGTGTTACACAAAAATATTATGTGGAAGGAAGATGGTGCATATTAATCCCCCCGGGAGAGAACCATTTGTGGTTTGCGGTGATAAGGGTAGAGTAAGATCTGGAATCATCACAATGATGAGAGCCAGAAAATGCCTAATCAAGGGATGCACGACATTTTTAGGATATGTGATAGATACGATGAAGCAGAAGAAGGCAATGACTGATATACCTGTGGTGCGAGATTTTCCTGAGGTATTTCCGGATGAATTATCAGGATTACCACCAGAGAGATAGGTAGAATTCAGGATCGACTTATTGCCAGGCATAAAGCCAATTGCAACTATATCATTTAGCACCTACAAAGATGAAGGAGTTAATGACACAAGTCCAGGAGTTGTTGGGCAAAGGTTTTATAAGACCTAATTCAATGATCCTGGGGAGCTCCAATACTATTCGTAAAGAAGTAGGACGATACAATGAGAATGTGCATTGACTACATAGAGCTAAACAAAGTTACGATAAAAAATAGTTATCCCTTACCTACGATAGACGGGTTGTTCGATCATTTGCAGGGATCAACCATTTTCTCCATGATAGATATCAGGTCACGCTATCACCAGTTGAAGATATGGGAGCAAGATATTGAAAAGAAATCCTTTGGAATGAGGTATGGACACTATGAATTCCTTGTTATGTCCTTTGGACTAACAAATGCTCCAGCATCATTCATAGACATGATGCATCAATTTTGTAAACCTTTTCTCTATGAATCAGTAATAGTATTCATTGATGATATTTTGATTTACTCCAAGAACAATCAAGATCATGGTGAGCATCTCCAAGAAGTACTGGAAGTCCAAAAGAGGGAGAAGCTTTATGAAAAGTTCTCCAAGTGTGACTTTTGAATACGAGCGATACAATTCTTGGGTCATATTGTTAATCGGGAAGGCATTATGGCTGACCGAATAAAGATAGAAGTTGTGATGAAATGGGAGACACCAAGGAGTCCCACTGAAATTCATAGTTTTCTGGGATTGGCGGGTTACTATCGAAGATTCATCCAAAATTTCTCTTCTATTACAGCTCCATTGACAACCCTGACCAAAAAAGGAGTTGCTTATACTTAAAGTGAGAAGCAAGAAATAGCATTTGGTGAATTGAAGAAGAGGTTGTGTGAAACACCAATCCTTAAATAGAAGGAACTGACGGCTACGTGGTTTTCAGTGACTCTTCTTAAATTGGATTGCGATGTGTCATTACCCAAAGGGACAAGGTGGTAGCTTATGCCTCAAGAAAATTGAAGCCTTACAAGCAGAATTGTCCGACTCATGATCTAGAACGTGCAATAATGGTTTTTTTCCTAAAGATTTGGAGACACTGTCTTTATGGAACCAGATGAAAACAATAAACGGATCATAAAAGCCAGCAATATCTCTTTGCTCAGAAATAATTAAACATGAGACAAATGCAATGGATGGAGCTACTCAAGGACTACGTTTGCGAGATACTTTACCACTCAGGTAAAGCAAATATCATAGCCAACACATTAAGTAGCAAGGTGATTCCGTAGGGGGAAAAGAGCTAGATCGTTGAAGATTGAATTGATCTCAACGATTGTGGAAAAGATCAAGGAAGCTCAGACAAGGGCTCTGGTATAAGGAGATAAGAAGGAAGAGCGTCCAAGTAAGAGGTTTGTATTTGAGGATGATAAACAAGGATTGAAGATGTTCAAGAATCGCATTTGGGTGCCAAAGTTGGTTGGTATACGAGTTCTTATGGAAGAATCACATAAGACCTAGGATTCTATACAACCAGGCAGCACCAAAATGTACTTGGACTTAAAACCCTATTGCTGGTGGCCGACAATGAAGGTCGATGTGGCAACTTACGTTAAAGAATACGTAACATGTGCCTGAGTAAAGGCACAACATCAGAAGCCATACAGGGATTTGGAACGCTTACTGGCACCCATAGGGAAGTGGGATAATGTATCATGGATTTTATATCAAAGTTGTCGAAGACAAAGAAGGGTCACGACATTATCTGGGTTGTAGTAGACCGACTTACGAAGAATGCATATTTCATATATGCATGAAAGAATTGGTCTATACCGAAGTTGGTAGAGACCTATGTAGAGGAAATTGTCAGGATACATGGAGTACCCTTATCTATCATGTCAGATATGGACAGATGATTCACTTCCATATTCTTGAAGAGTTTGCAGGAAGTAGTGGGAACAAAGTTGTGCTTAAGTACTGCCTATCATCCACAAATGGATAGACAAAGTGAGAGAACTATCCAAGCTTTGGAAGATATGTTGTGGGTATGTTCCTTAGAGTTTCCTGGTAGTTGGGATGACCACCTATCACAGGCCGAATTTGCTTACAACAATAGTTATCACTCCAGCATCAAGATGCCTCCTTACAAAGCACTCTACAGAAGGAAGTGGCGTATGCCATCATGTTGGTTGGAAGTAGGAGAAAAGCACTTTGTGGGTCCTAAGTTAGTACACCAGACCGCGTAGATGATAAGAGTCATTAGAGAAAGGATGCTAGATTCTCAAAGTCTTCAAAAAAGCTATGCAGATAAGAAACGACGACCGATAACACTTGATGTGGGTGATCAAGTGTTACTTAGAGTCTCACCATTATAGACTGAAACCCTAACTTTAGGGCCTTGGTTCATATTTAAGCAACATTATATACTGAAACCCTACTCTTGTCCAGCCTCTTTCAGAGATTTTCAGCCTCAAGAAACCCCAGAGCAAAAGGAAGCCATTTTGTGAGCCTTTAGGAGAGTTTGAAGTGGTTTTAAAGAAAGAAGAAGGTGGTGTGAAGACCTTGGAGTGGAGTGCTTTTAGATCTGGGATTTCTAGCATGTTTGCAACCTCAAAAAGGTATAAACCTTGCATCTTTTCCACTCTATCTTCTAGATCTAGGTTTTTGCTCTTTAAAGCCTCTTTTTGGTCCCAAAATGATGATTCTTGAACAAAGCATGATCTTGACCCATTAAGTCGTCCTTTTAGACCTTTGGATGGGTCTTGAGTCATAAAAATGGGATCCAAATGGTTAGTTTTGCTCTATGCATCATGTAGAAGGTCTTAATGGATTAAGACCTTGCGTTTAGCACTTATTGGACATGCTAATTCATAAAGTTGGAGGCTTTATGACTCTTAAAAGTATTTTAGCCATGGATCTGCAGTATGTACAAAAGAGCTTTAGACATTATTCTCTTAATGGAAGTTTTGGGTTTCAGGGAGTACGGCCTGCATACGAGGTCAAAAACCCCGATGATGGTTAACATGCAAGGACGCGAGTACACCCAACATACTTACGGTGTACGCCCCGCGTACTCACTCTGTGTCGATTCGGCTGAGTTGCCTCAGTTGGGTTGGCTCGGCTAGGTTGACTTAGTTGGTTTGACCAGTTTGACTTTGACTGTGACCAAGTTTGACCATAAGGGTATTTTGGGTATTTTGGGATTTTGATTGATGTTGGACATTTGGTTGGAATAGGAGATGGTTGGGGCTGAGATTCGGAGTTGAGAACTCATCAGCTTTTGTCCAGTTTGTGAGGTGGCTTTTCCTCACTATACTTGCAGGTCAAAGACACCAAGGTCGGCCCATTGGTTTGATATCCTGATATTCACTGAGATGCTGAGTATGGAATAGATATGTATGTTTATGCTAGTTTTGATATGCTAGTCTGGTAGACCTGTAGGAGTACCTGTGATTCTATCTGTATGGCTATCTGTATATGCATATTATATGTTATATGTCGACATATTGGGTTGGGTTGAGGTTGTACTGCTCCGTTGTAGCCAACAAACCACGGAGCATTCCATATATGAGCTGAGGGCCGGGTAGGGCATGACAGACTCATACTGAGGAATCTTGAGCATTCTAGATACGAGATGAGGACCGGGCAGTATGCCAGACTTGTACTGAGGGCTTGATGGTATTTCAATCCAATGACTGATCTGGTCAGGGATCAGAGCAGACATAAGTTTTAATCCCCGATGGCAAGCGAGACTTATGTTGTGGGCTCAGGGGTAATCCAGTCTTTTAGTGGTGGAACCATTACATGTTGTTATTGTATATGTTATTTGGTTATGTGTTGGTACTTTAGGGGAACTCACTAAGCGTTGGCTTTCAGTTTTGGGTTATGTTTCAGGTACTTCAGATGACCGCGGGAAGGCGAAGGTGTGACCGTAGACATCCTCTTATTTCATGACCTATGATTTTGGGAGACTTCGATGTTTGAAAATGTTTTGAAAACAATGATTGTAAATAATTTATGAATTTGGGTTGTTTTAAAAGTTTAAATTCCTTGTGATTTTTATGAGTATTACACAAAAATATTACATGGAAGGAAGATGGAGCATATTAACCCCCCCGGGAGAGAGCCATTTGTGGTTTACAGTGATAAGGGTAGAGTAAGATCTGGAATCATCACAATGATGAGAGCCAGAAAATGCCTAATCAAGGGATGCACGACATTTTTAGGATATGTGATAGATACGATGAAGCAGAAGAAGACAATAACTGATATACCTGTGGTGCGAGATTTTCCTGAGGTATTTCCGGATGAATTATCAGGATTACCACCAGAGAGATAGGTAGAATTCAGGATCGACTTATTGCCAGGCATAAAGCCAATTGCAACTATATCATTTAGCACCTACAAAGATGAAGGAGTTAATGACACAAGTCCAGGAGTTGTTGGGCAAAGGTTTTATAAGACCTAATTCAATGATCCTGGGGAGCTCCAATACTATTCGTAAAGAAGTAGGACGATACAATGAGAATGTGCATTGACTACATAGAGCTAAACAAAGTTACGATAAAAAATAGTTATCCCTTACCTACGATAGACGGGTTGTTCGATCATTTGCAGGGATCAACCATTTTCTCCATGATAGATATCAGGTCACGCTATCACCAGTTGAAGATATGGGAGCAAGATATTGAAAAGAAATCCTTTGGAATGAGGTATGGACACTATGAATTCCTTGTTATGTCCTTTGGACTAACAAATGCTCCAGCATCATTCATAGACATGATGCATCAATTTTGTAAACCTTTTCTCTATGAATCAGTAATAGTATTCATTGATGATATTTTGATTTACTCCAAGAACAATCAAGATCATGGTGAGCATCTCCAAGAAGTACTGGAAGTCCAAAAGAGGGAGAAGCTTTATGAAAAGTTCTCCAAGTGTGACTTTTGAATACGAGCGATACAATTCTTGGGTCATATTGTTAATCGGGAAGGCATTATGGCTGACCGAATAAAGATAGAAGTTGTGATGAAATGGGAGACACCAAGGAGTCCCACTGAAATTCATAGTTTTCTGGGATTGGCGGGTTACTATCGAAGATTCATCCAAAATTTCTCTTCTATTGCAGCTCCATTGACAACCCTGACCAAAAAAGGAGTTGCATATACTTAAAGTGAGAAGCAAGAAATAGTATTTGGTGAATTGAAGAAGAGGTTGTGTGAAACACCAATCCTTAAATAGAAGGAACTGACGACTACGTGGTTTTCAGTGACTCTTCTTAAATTGGATTGCGATGTGTCATTACCCAAAGGGACAAGGTGGTAGCTTATGCCTCAAGAAAATTGAAGCCTTACAAGCAGAATTGTCCGACTCATGATCTAGAACGTGCAACAATGGTTTTTTTCCTAAATATTTGGAGACACTGTCTTTATGGAACCAGATGAAAACAATAAACGGATCATAAAATCCTTCAATATCTCTTTGCTCAGAAAGAATTAAACATGAGACAAATGCGATGGATGGAGCTACTCAAGGACTACGTTTGCGAGATACTTTACCACTCAGGTAAAGCAAATATCATAGCCAACACATTAAGTAGCAAGGTGATTCCGAGAGGGAAAAGAGCTAGATCGTTGAAGATTGAAGTGATCTCAAAGATTGTGGAAAAGATCAAGGAAGCTTAGACAAGGGCTCTGGTATAAGGAGATAATAAGGAAGAGCGTCCAAGTAAGAGGTTTGTATTTGAGGAAGATAAGCAAGGGTTGAAGATGTTCAAGAATCGCATTTGGGTGCCAAAGTTGGTTGGTATACGAGTTCTTATTGAATAATCTCATAAGACCTAAGATTCTATACAACCAGGCAGCACCAAAATGTACTTGGACTTAAAACCCTATTGCTGGTGGCCGAGAATGAAGGTCGATGTGGCAACTTACGTTAAAGAATACGTAACATGTGCATGAGTAAAGGCACAACATCAGAAGCCATACAGGGATTTGGAACACTTACCGGCGCCCATAGGGAAATAGGATAATGTATCATGGATTTTATAACAAAGTTGCCGAAGACAAAGAAGGGTCACAACATGATCTGGGTTGTAGTAGACCGACTTACGAAGAGTGCATATTTCATATATGCATGAGAGAATTGGTATATATACCGAAGTTGGTAGAGGCCTATCATCCATAAATGGATAGACAAAGTGAGAGAACTATCCAATCTTTGGAAAATATGTTGTGGGTATGTTCCTTAGAGTTTCCTGGTAGTTGGGATGACCACCTATCACAGGCCGAATTTGCTTACAACAATAGTTATCACTCCAGCATCAAGTTGCCTCCTTACAAAGCACTCTACGGAAGGAAGTGTCGTACGCCAACATGTTGGTTGGAAGTAGGAGAAAAGCACTTTGTGGGACCTAAGTTAGTACACCAGACCGCGGATAAGATAAGAGTCATTAGAGAAAGGATGCTAGATGCTCAAAGTCTTCAAAAAAGCTATGCAGATAAGAAACGACGACCGATAACACTTGATGTGGGTGATCAAGTGTTACTTAAAGTCTCACCATGGAAGGGACTTATTTGATTCAAAAATCATGGGAAGTTGAGTCCTCGGTTTATAGGACCATGTAAAGTATTTCAAAGGATACAGAATCAAGCATACAAGCTTGAATTGCCCGGCGAACTGCTAGGTATCCATAATACCTTTCACGTTTTATTTACCGAAGTACATGTGATAAGAAGTTGATATGCTCCTACTGTAAGATTAAAGGATCGATGGAGATAGAAGGCTATGCAAATCATTGAACATAAGAGGAATAAATTACGACACAAGATGATTAGCTTGTTGCTAGTGTGATGGAAACACACGACAAAGCTGAATCTCACTTAAGAAACAGAAAGAGAAATGAAAAGTCGTTATCCTTATCTGTTTGCTGCTGCATGATTCTTCGGTCGGAATCATACTAAGGGGGGAGATAATTCTAACGCCCACGTTCCCTGCTAGATTAGTCATAGTCTATAATCACTTTGGTCAACCATTTATATGAATGAATAAAAAATGATTATTCATATATTTGTATGCTTACGTGTTTTATAGGATATTATGTCTAAATTATATGAGTATTTAATGATAAAATAAATAAAATTAAAATACATGTCGAAGATAAAAGATTACTTATGACAAATAATCTTAATCTAGTGGTAATGTAGTAGAGATATAAGGGGCTTTCAAATCTGAATTCATAAGAATAAGTTATGTTTTTTCGAAGTTTCGCGATTAAACCGACACGACTCTACGTCTCACAAAAAGTTAATTTTTGATAAATTACTTTAGCCTTAGTTATCTAAACGAAAGTCGTAGTAGTCGTTAAACCGAGAGTGTGCATATAGAGAGCGTCAAAATCTGACTTCGTGAGAGGATGTTATGATTTTTCTAAGATTTGGCATAACAGTATTCAGCCCAAAAATCAAATTTTAGATCGGTCTAGTTTTAGCCAAAATAATATAAATGAGAGTTGAAGAAACTGTTAATAGGAATTCTATGATATAAAGTATGTTGAAAACGGACACCGGATGAGAGAATTATGCTTTTTATACGTGCTTTCACATTCTAAGCCTGTGTGAAAAATATAGAGTCAAAATTACCTGATGAAGTCTAAATGAAAGTTGTAGATCTGGTCGAGTGCTTTCCAAGGATATAAAGAACCTCAAAAATGGACTTCATATGAAGACGCTACGTAATTTTGAAAATATGAAAAATGGTACGCATGCGCGTCAGGAGCGCGGCGTGCCCAGCAAAACCACACAGCCCCCACCCACTTTTTGCCACGTGTCATACCAGCATTTTGACACGTCACTATGTCCGGAACAAGGGCACAACGCACGCACCACTATGGTGCACCATGCACATCCTAAGAAATCACCCTATAAATAGTAGCTTATTCCTTTTTCAATCCTCACACTATTCTATAGATTTCTCTCTGAAATATTCGGCATTTGGCCCATTTTCCTTCATTCTGACCTACAGAAAAGCCCTGCGATGCCCCTGAGTACTCATATTAGTATTAGCCTTCAAGTAGGAGATCCTAAGTCAGTATTCTTCCCACTTATTTCCCAGTTTCTGTAACTGAGCTACACTTACTCTGCTTTTGTGTAATTTATAATCATAGTTATAAGTCGTTATTAGGAACTTATAAGTAGATGTGTCAATGGTTCTAAGTCGTTATACTGCTTGATGTACTTACAGGAGTAATGTCTAGGCTGGATTTAGTGAGGTGTTTAAAGTGGGATTTGCAAACAGTATAGTTTGTATACCAAAGGGACCCTACCTCTGATATGATCATACCTGGTTATTCCTTATTTAGATCTTGAAGTAGACTTTGGGACTGTTGAGGAATCTAAAACCATAGGATAATAGTTTCATGAAGTATGAAATTAGACTAAGAGTTATCATTATGTACATCTAGGTCTTTTGGGATAGGTGTAAGGCGAAGCTCTGCCCAATTCACCAATCACCACACACTTTGTCAGGTGAGTGTGTAGTTACTGTCAAAATCATAATCTAAAATATATATCTATTATTTATATGGGACATTGAATGACTTCCTGTATTATTTGTGACATATGCTATTTGTACAATTAGGGTAACGCTATTGAATTAGAAACTATACTGGAAATCGATTGCCTTAAACTGACCAGAAATGGTGGGCCCAGCTCAGACAACTGACAAGTACGTCTGGGTCAACGAATAGAGTAGATGCCAACACTTGACTATTCTAGGTGGTTTAGTGAATTACATTGCTAGCATGGACTTATAACCCATGGACGTAGATAAAATGGGATACCATATTTCTCAAATCTTTGAACATTGGTTGCCTTATATGACTTACACTGGCCATGGACTCCCCTAGCTGTGTAGTCAAACAGTTGCTCAAACGATTCATCAGGTTGGGTGACACCTCCAGATAGTCATCACATTTTAGGATCTGTGAGGATTGATGGGTTGGGTAGTTGGTCTTAGGTCAAGATTTCATCTATATAATTTTTACATGATTGTTTTCAGGAATAATATTATTTATTATCATTAAATTATTATGGGCTTGAAAACCCTATGCATCTCACCAGGTTTTCCCAAGCTTGACCCACTCATTTTTATGCATCACATGTAGTGGAACCAAGGTTGCAGTAGTCTAGTTAGGTTGCCGAGTGGAAGAAAGAAATGTGCATATTATAAGTAGTTTCAGGACCTTTTATATTTTACGCTCTACCGTATGTTTGGATATGAACGAATGACATCCTCAAGGTTTTAATAATGTAAATTTTGTTATCTTAAAAAAATGTTTTATTTAATTGGGAATTTCTACACCTCAATTTATAAAGAGTAAAGAAATGTTTTAATTGGTTCTAAAAAATGGTTCTAAAAACGCGTAAATCTGACTTTGTATGAGGAAGTTATGTTTTTTCGAAGTTTCGCGTTCAACCCTATACAACTAAGTGTGTCATAAAATATGAATTGGAGATATGTTGTTTATTATCTTAAGTAATCTAAATGAAAGTTGTAGTAATCAGAACTATGAAAGTGTGCATATAAAGAACGTCTAAATCTAACTTTGTATGAGGAAGTAATGATTTTTCTAAGTTTCACTGTGACCTAGTACAATCGTGTGCGACATAGAAATTGAAATTAAAATCAGTTTATTGTTAGCCAAAATAATATAAACGAGAGTCGAAGATCTCATAAATATGAATCTTTCGATATAGAGATAGTCAAGAATGGATTTCATATGAAGGAGTTTTGATATTCGCACGCATTTTAACAGTGTAATGTCTATAAAAGTATGAATTTAAAATAGAATAAGAATTATCTTTTGAGATCTAATGGAAAGTTGTAGTACTCGGAAATACCTACGCGTGGATATAAAGAATGTTGAAAACAGATATCGTATGCGAGATTTATGAATTTTTGAAGATCTACAGTTTTACCTGCGTCCGATTCCACGTGTAAGCACCTTAGGTGAAGGCTTGCTACTACACAACATGACGACATGGCAAGACCGTAAAAAAAAATATATAAATAGATGATTTTGTTTCCTTTTATCTACACATTCACTCTATAACTTCATTTATTTCTAAGAATCCGATTATTTAAAGTTTTCGAGGTCTTGGGGTATTTTAGCAAAACTCTAAGGCGCTAGAGAGCCCGACAAAATGATGTTTTGGAGTCGAAGTTCTGCCAACGATGTGTCCGGCTTTACTCTAAGAAACCTATAAGTTGACCTATGCTTATCATACATTAAGTATAACTTATATTTACGTTCGTAGTCGTTATTATGAACTTATAAATAAGATTTATCAGTAATACCAATCGTTATACGGATCTATCTACTTATGAGAGTGGAGTCTAGGCCAGATTTGTGATGTGTTTAAAGTTGATTTTCCAAACAGTATATCTCTATATATCAAACATATCATACCTCCGATACGATCTTACCTAGTTGTTTCTTATTAGCTATAAGTCGGTATTCTTTTGGAATCGTTGATAAATTTGAGAAAAACATTACAACGATTGAACTTTGTAAATACAAAATAATAGTAAAGCTTAGTAATATTGTTATTTAGGTTGTTTTAAAAAGAAATTTGAAGTCTCAGTCAAAGAGCTGACTTTCCCGCGAGTCTTCCAACCATATCATGTGAGTGCATAGTTACTTTCATGAACATGATTTTAATATAAGTATTTATTAAAAGTAATAAATATATGTTGAAAGTTTATACGTGAATCAATTTCTTAGTTTCAGGAATATGTGTTAAATTTATATTTCATAATATACTTTGTTTGAGCCAGATGTGGTTATATATGTGTTAAGTGTATATATGGCATTATTACATGATAATATTAAACAAAAGTATTATTACTTACAAGATTAATACGTATGAAATACCTGATATTTTGTGTTAAATATATACACTTGTTTATGATAGTGTAATCCGAATAGGATTGTTATGGGAAGTTGATTTCAAGGATTATAGTCTAGTCTAAGTTGTAAACTAATACGTCTAAAGGATTTTTGAGACCCCGTTGATTTGAATATAAGTGTAACTATACGTTGCATTGCGATAAGTACTATATAAATAGGAGAAGGGTTTTGAAAATTGGTTGAAATCTTGTATTTATACACAATATTGTAAAGACATAGGCAGGAAATTTGTGTTGGGCATTGATTACGGATATTGTAATCTTGTTTAGTTATAACCTAAGACCTAAAGAGGATGCTTAGTTCAATTAAGTTTAGATATTAGGTAGCATTATATTGAGGATGTTTGTATGATGGGAACAAAGAGTACAACTCTGTTCGATGAAACTCATGATTTGGTGGCGTACGGGTGCATACATGAGTACTATATTTGTATTCCCCCCCCCCTTCTCTTTTTAGACATCTAGAAATCGTGTTTCTGTATTAGAAAGCCAGAAAGGGTGAGTTTGTATCAGACCATCTGCATGTATGTCTAAATAATATAACCAGAGTCTAGATGACCATCTATGACTTAACTGTCTTGTGGTATTTATGAATGATACTAATCCAAAAGGATTGTGTGCTCATTTGATGTACTATATCCCCCTCATAGTTTCCTTATTGACTAATTCCATCCGCGAAGGACTTCCCGAAGCAGTATAGACAACTCGTAACTTACAGTGATCCTTCGAGATAGATCTTATAAGATCACTGTTATAGGATAAATATGTGAGGATCGACGGGATGGATAAGTAAGGGTCAAGTGTCTTATAGATATTTATGACGTGTTGTAACATAACAGTTGATTTTGTAGGTTGTTAATTATGCATTAATATCATAATATCATTATGGGATTGAAAATCCTATGTATCTCACTAGCTTTCTCAACCTAGCCCACTCAATTTGTATGCATCACGGTTAGGATGTTTGCTATAGTGTTTAGGACCGTAGGTCTTTACACTTTAACTATGGTGTGTATTGATTATGACATCCTTAGAGTCTTGTATCTTGAAATAGCATCTTTATTAAAAGACATTTTTCTGAGAAAATGAAATAGTCTCTGCAAAATGTATTATTATAATAGGATTTTCCGCAAACAAAGATGCTATGTTTTTTTAAATTGTAAAGAAAAAGTTTTTTTCGGTTCTGGAAAATAAGGGACGTCATAAAAATTGGAATTAGTCTTTGAATTTTTAGTTGATTTTAAAAAACTTCAAGAACTTGTGTTGAATCTTTATGAAAATTCTTTTTATTTCAACATCTTATCTATTCATATGTCTTTATTAACGTGTTTAGACATAAGTTTGGTGATTAGTTGGTTAATTACTTGATTAGGTAATGGATCTTCAAATTAGCAAGCAACAAATTGTTCTTCTGTTTGTTTTCATTTCACACAGTCATGAAAGTATTTTCTCCAACATGGTAGTGAAAGCTTTTTAACTCCTCTTGGATTTGGTGGCTTTTAATTCTTAATGCTAGTTAATTTTAATTAATTACATGCTTCATGGAAATTATGACTTTAACTAAGTAAATGTGTTATGAGCTTTTATAACTATTGTGATAGGTTTTATAGGTTACAAAAAAAATCATGTGCCAGAAAATAACTTAACTCTTAATTCACATGCAACCTAATTGGATCTATATTTTCAGCACTGAATGCTATAATCTAGGAACATCAAATAACCCTATGGAAACCCTAGTTTAATTAAAATTCATAAGAGGGTTAGGTTTTACATACCTTTTGATTATTCTTGTAAATAACCAATGATATGCTTCTTCAAAAGGTCTTGGAAGCAAGCACCAAAAATCTCGTGACTCCGATGGTTCACACCCAAACCCTAGCAACTAAAGAAACTTGAAGAGAGAGAGAGAGAGAGCAGAGAGAGAGAGAGAGAGAGAATGATGAGAGGGGATGAGTTTTGGCTATTCTCTTGAGAGGAGGAGTGACCAAAAATATGAAGGGTTAAGGCCCTATTTATAATTGCGCTAGGAAACCCTGCAAAACCTAATTTGAATATAATACTATTATTTCAAATTAGGTAATTATTCAATATCCTAATTATCTTCAATGGATATTTTAGAAACCTTAGAATATACATTAAAAACCATCCACCACTAGTGGAAGGTTCTGGAAATCCTTAACTATTGAACAATTACAACTTAGGTCCTTGTACTTTTAATTAATCCAATTAATCTAAAAATTAATTCTAATTAATTTCTGATTAATTCTTAATTAAACAATACTAATTCTATATAATATATTAATCTCATAATATATTAATAAATCATTTACTGCTATTTATTAATCATATAATAAATCAATAAATCATTCTCTCTCTTTAAAAGTAATCCTATTCAATTGCTAGTTTTGAGGGCAACCCAAAAGGACATTGCTTTTAATTCAAGTATATACCAATTTAGGTATTGGCTTACACACCTAATACAACAGTCACCCACTTGGATAAGTCTATAACTACAATTGCCAGTATAACTTCTAAATTAAATAGTAAATCGTGCATCCCAAAGCAACTCCAGTCTTTGATCTGATCTGACATCGGTCCTAAGATAAGTGATCAAATATTCCTTCATTCTATAAGATATCATTTGGACATGAGACATGGATTAGAATCAATCCCATTGTCCGAAATTATGTTTCATGATTTCCCGATTTGTGATGACCTCATAAGACTTACTAATTGAATACATCAATTCAGTCCTAGTTGCACCCAACACTATAAGTCAACAACAAATCACCGAAGGGTGAAATGATATTGCTTTTTCCTGTTAGGGAAAAAGGAATGAATAAACTTTGACGTATATGCTTGTATCCTTTACTCATCAAATCATACATGATACTATGTTTTATAACATCATGTTACTCATGCGTTTTCGCAACACCAATGTCCAACCGACTTGTAAATCACAACTCATATATCTACGATTCAGGAATATAAGATATTATCATCTCAAAATTACTTTTTATAGAATCCATAAAGTAATTGTCTGAGCGTGGGTTTCTCCAATACTCAAATCTCCATATCTAAGTAGTCATGAATGTTGTAGCAACCATGTTGTTTTCTCTTATCTCTGTAGACAATCTACAATCCAGTTCATGACAGTCTTAATTCATTATTTACCTCCAAAAGTATGACTGGATGTGGAATATGAATAATTAAATTATTCAGGAAGTAAAACATGAAAATCGAAACACAAGAATAAATAATTGACAAAGGCAGTAAATAAACTCATAAATAATCTCTATTACTCAATCACCAAAAATCAATTACATTTAGTCTATTACAAGATTCAAACTAATCATCTAACTACTAAAACTATTATCGTCGCTCAAACCAATGCTCCTAGCATGTTAATAATGCTTAACCCTACTTAGAGCCTCCGTGAAAGGATCTACAGGGTTGTCTTTTGATGATACTCTCTTCACCAGGATATGACCTTATTCAACTCTATGTATGATATAATGGTACTTTCTATCGATATGTCTGGATTTTCCATGATCTCTCATTTCTTTGGTCAAAGAAACTCCTTCATTATCGCATAAAAGTTCCATTGGCTCCTGAATGGTCGGAACTACTCCGAGATCACTGATGATGTTCTTCAGCCAAGCCGCTTCCTTTGATGCTTCACTTACTACTATGTAATTTGATTCACATGTAGAATCAACCACCGTGTCCTGCTTGGAACTTTTCCAAGTAACCGCTCCACCATTTAATAGGAACACCCAGCTAGATTAAGAAAGAAGGTTGTCTCTATCTGTTTGAAAGTTGGCGTCACTATACCCACTCACTCTCAACGTATCACTGCCACCAAGGATTAGAACCATGTCCTTTGTCCTTTGCAAATACTTGAGAATGTTCTTCACTGATATCTAATGAGCTCTGACATATTTCCCTGATATCAACTAACCATGCTTAAAGCAAAAGACACATCAGGGCGAGTACATGTCATACCCTACATGATTGTTCCTACGTCCGAATCATATGGGCTTTGAGTCTTACTCAACTTGGCATTCCTTTGAATAGGTAGCTCTCCTCTCATGGAATTTTCCAGACTAAAACGTTTTAGTACATTATCCAAGTATGTACTCTAACTAAGGCCAGTTAATCTTTTCTTTCTATCCCTTCAAATTCTTATCCCAAGAATATAGGTTGCCTCTCCAGATCCTTCATAGCAAAACACTTTCCATACCAAGACTTTACTTCTTGCAGATTTGGAATGTCATTTCCTATAAGGAGTATGTCATCAACATACAATACTAGAAAGGTCACTTTACTCCTACTAGCCTTGACATATACGCATGACACATCCTCATTCCTAGAGAAACCAAATTCTTTGACTTTCTCATGGAAGCAAAGATTGCAGCTGCGAGACGCTTGTTTCAACCCATAAATAGATTTCTCAAGCTTACACACTCTATTAGGATACTTTTCATCTACAAAACCCTTTGGCTGACTCATGTAAGCAGTTTTGACATCCATTTGCCATATTTCATAATCATGAAAGGCTGCTACGACGAGCATTATCATAATAGACTTTATCTTGGCTACTGGTGAGAAGGTCTCATCATAGTTAATCCTTTGGGTTTGAGTAAAGCCCTTACCAACCAGTCGTGCCTTGAAAGTGTGTACTTTCCTATCTATGTCGGTCTTCTTCTGAAGATCCATTTGCAACCCACTTTCTTTTGACCATGTTCTTAATCAACCAAACTCCAAACTTGGTTATCATGCATGGACTTGATCTCGTTGTCCATTTTATCTTTCCACTTGGCAGCCTCAGGGTCTGTCATTTCTTCCTTGTAGTTATTTAGCTCATCCAAATTTACCAGTGTACAATCACTGAAAAATGTGTCACTATCTGTAGTTATATGAAAACCATAGAACCTAGGTGGCATGTTAATTCTACTAGAACGTCGAAGAGGTAATGAATTGTCATTGGGCTCAACATGAGTCTCCTCGTCTGCTTGAGAGCTAGTTTCTTCTAAGGTCCCTTCGTTGGTTGACTCTTGAATATCTTCAAGGTCAATTGTACTCCCACTGTCCTCTTTGCATATGATCTCTCTCTCGCGAAAGACTCCTCCTCGTGCTACAAAAACCACATTCTCACTAGGTCTCACTAGGTCTCTGGAATAAATATCCAAAATACTTTTGTGGGTGTCCAATGAAAATACACTTCTCACTTCTAGGTGCTAGCTTTTCATGAGTCTCTCGTCTAACGAAAGCTTCACAACCCTGAACCTTGATATGTGTTAACAAGGGAACTTTCTCTGTCCATATCTAATGAGGTGTTTTTGCAACCTTCTTGGTATGGACAAGATAGATGATATGGGCGACTGTTTCTAAATAATACCCGCAAAAAGAAATAGGAATAGAAGCTCGACTCATCATGTAATGAACCATGTCTAACAAGGTTTGATTATGCCTATCAGCCACACCATTAAGTTAAAGTATCCTAGGGGAGTCACTTGTGAAACAATTCCACATTCCTTGAGATAGTCGTGGAACTCGATACTAAGATACTCTCCACTTCTATTAGATTGGAATATCTTTATCTTCCTGCCTAATTGATTCGCGACTTCATTTTTAAGCTCTTTGAACTTTTCATAGGTTTCTGATTTATGTTTGATTAAATTGAAATAATCATATCTACTATAATCATCTTTAAATTTCACATAAAATCGATTAGCATCCCTTGTGGTGGATCTGAAGGGTCCATACATATCTGTGTGTATGAGATCCAACAAACCTTCACCTCTTTCATAAGACCCAACGAAAGGTGATTTTGTTATCTTGCCTAAAAGACAAGATTCGCATTCATCATCTGGCCTTAAGTCAAATAATTCCAACACTCCATCCTTTTGGAGTTGGGTGATGCGTTTCTTGTTAATGTGCCCAAGATGACAATGCCACAAGCATGCCTTTTCTAAACCATTACACGAATCAATATGGAATACACTATTGCCTATGATATTAACACAAATCACAGTTTCATACACACCATTACAAGGTAAAGCTTCAAATATAAAAATACCATTTTCATACATTTACATCATTAAACGAATATCGAAAACCTTGTCTAAATAGTGCATGAAAAGAAATAATGTTTCGCGTCATTTCTGACGAATAGCAACAATCAACCAAATTTAATCTAACATCATCACTAAGCACAAGAGCATAAGTTCCAATCTTGGTAACAGGATAAGATCGCCTATTGCCCATGATCAGATTCATCCTTCCATGCTCCACCTTATCACTTTCTCTTAGCCCTTCAAATCGAAAAAAATTTGAAAACCACGTCCTGTATCAAGGACCCAAGAACGACGAGCTTGTGAGTTATTAGGTTGAATAGTGTAAATACCTTCCGACGATGGCTTTACTTTTCCATCCTTGATGTCGTACATGTACTTGGGGCAACTTCGTTTCCAATGTCCCTTTTCATTGCAATAGAAGCAAGTTGCCTCTTTGGGACCACTAACAAAAGGAATATCAGAACTAGGCTTTGCTTTTTAGCCATTGATAGACGACCCAACATGAGACTTGCCCTTCCAGTTCATGTAACAGCCCAAAAACAATAACAAAATTTTTCATTGAAAGACTATCAATTTCATTCATTAATTGTTTCTAAAAACCATCACCAAATATAATATCTGAAAAATCAGAGTACAATTATTCAAAATGCGGAAATCGTGAGGGGAGGATGTTGTGCCATTACATCAGGCCCTTCCCTTTCAAACCGGAAGTACCTGAAACCAAAAACATAAACTATAAGCCCAAAGCTTAGTGAGTTCCCCAAAGTACCACTTACCAATAATACAACTGGGCTTAACCCTGGAGCACAGACAAACCCAATATACATAGATGGGCCCAACCCTAGGGCCTTTTCCTAGGGTGTATTTCAACCCAATCAACACATATGGGCCCCGCCCAGGGTCCTTGCCCTGGGGTATCTTTCAACCCAATAATATAATAGTGGGCCCCGCCCTAAGGTCAATTTCAACCCGAACATACGATAGTCGGCCCCACCCTTTGGGTTTATTTCAACCCATCATAAAAACTCATATGAACCACATAAAAAATATCATCCTAAACAACACAACAATGCGCAGACATTAGTGCCTTCGACCCATGGATACAGTGAGAAGACTCACCTCATAGATAGATGGAAAGCTAAAACAATACGCTGCTCCGAAATTAACTGTATCAGTCACCGTTATAAATACAGTGACCAAAACTCAGAATAAAACTCAAAATACCCAAAATACCCCTAGGTTAAATTCAACCGATTCAACTGGGTCAACTCAGTGAGTATGTTGGGCGTACTCAACATGCACGCGGGGCATACTATGTGTTTGACCAAAGTCGAGGGGCTAACCACGTACATGAAGTGTGCCCTTTGGTACGCCCAACGTACGCAACTGTCACCCATTTATCCCATTAAGAGCTTAATCGTTAAGCTCTTTCGTCCAAAATCTAGATCTAGCCCTCAAAAGGTGTTCTTAACCATAAAGTTTCCAACTTTATGGTTTTGCATGGCCATGAAGACCTCAACATCAAAAACCCTAACTTCTTGACCCATTATGACAACCTAGATCATGCATTAAAAGAAATTAATACCCTAGATCACATTTTTATGACTTATCACACCCTAGAACCTCAGAAAGGACAACTCAAAAGTTCAGGAGTATTCCATACTCACAAGGATCAAGATTTGGGACCAAAAGGTGCCAACATTAAGCTAGAACTAGATCTCAATGAAATATTCATCAAGGTTTGAGCTTTATACCTCCAGAAAATGCAGAAAGGAGAGTAGTTACTGGATCCAAAGTCTTTAGTGAAGCATCACAACTTCAAGGTTCTTCTTTCACCTCCAAAATCTCCAAAATGGCACCAAAAGACTCTCCAAGCTTCAAAATGCACTCACACACTTAAGGGTTTCGAAATGAGGAAGGAGGTTGGAGCTATAAGATAGTATTAGGCCATAAAGATGTTTAAATAGGGTCCTAACACTAAAAATTAGAGTTTGCACCCTAGCTACGCAAGCCCATCGTAGGTGTGCATGGCCAAAAATTAAAAAAATGCCATTAGCGATGAACTTTGCAAACAATTCACAATCCAAGGGTCAAAATGGAATACCTAAAAATCAAGATGTTACAATTTGTGACAATTATCTCCTCCTTAGGATGATTACATCCTGGAATCATAAAAAAAACAGGGCTTGTATAATGACTCCATACGTTATCTTTTCAACCTAGGTAGTAACCGTAACTTCTATGTTCCTTCGAATGAGTTTCTAACTCTTGGACTTCTTGACTGCAGGCGATGCTCAATCTTGCACCCACTCTTTATTCTATGTTGGACTTTCAATCGTAACCTTCGAGTTACAAAATCTATCCTTATTGGAGACTCCTACTTCTTCTTAAATAGAAGTTCTTTACTTCGATTATCATGACGGACCGATGGGTCATGTTCTAATGACCTCTCATCGTATGATGAACTTCTTAGACTCAGGTAGTTTAAAGTCAAATTCCAGAACGGAATATACCTTCCTTCATGTTCTAAAGTGATATAATCACATTCTAGTATGTAGCACTTCTAGCTACGAGCTTCTTACTTTAATAACGATTGTGATACTTCTATTGATCGCTTTGATTATCTTTTGCTTCGATCTTCTAGTTTGAGTGGGATACTGCATCGAACTTGGTTCTTTGAACCACACGACTAACTCATCTTAGTCGGACTCGATTTGATATGACCACTAGGGTCGGAATAATAATCATCTTTTAGTCATTACCGAAACAATGGTATCGACATACATGAACAAAAATGGATCAATTACGAGTGCCTTAGTAACCTTGTGACTTTCCCTGATCCAAGTGTGAGTCCTATGCTTCCGGTAGTATAGGCCTCTACTAGCATTCACACCTACTCATACTCGTCCCAAGTATTGTCTCGCAGTTTTCCAAGTCACCATACAAGAATTTCACATAGTCATTTAACACATCGGATAACATAACCAAACTTTATATTATTTATTGAAACGATTACATAGATGTTCAGGTTCAACCTATACTATGCTCCTAATAGGCTAGACCACATGGTACTATCCGTATGGATACTTCATATCTTGATCTTCGGATTTAAAGTCCTCACTCCAGATTCCTTGCATTGTCACCTACTTCGTGGAGGATCATCTGGAATGCGCTGCCCTTGGCTTTGGCGGTGCATTTGGCTTTGTAGCTCCTTCCCTCTTTGGGTTGTCTTGCTTAAAGTGCCCTTCATCATTAAATTCGTAACATACCCTTTTATTGAATGTACACTCATTGACATAATGCCAAGACTTTCCACACTTGAAACACGTCACCTCCTCGCCATATTTTCCAAAGTGTTTCTTCTTGCACTTATCGCACCATCTTGCTTCACCTCCTCCTCCTACTCCTCCAGACTTCGATAATTTTCTCTTCTCGTTGGACCTTGAAGATCCTTCAAACTTTCTCTTCTCGCCAACTTCGACCTTGTTGGCGACTCTACTCTTGATCATCTATTCAACAGACTTAGCAGCCCAAATAGCCGCCTCAAGAGTAGGTCGTTGGCGTACTGGCACAACATATTACCATGGTAGTCCATTCGTATAGTTATCGACTTTGGTTAGCTTGTTAGGGACAATGCGTAAAGCAAACTCCATTTTGTCTGTGAATGCATTGGTATACTCGTCGATGGACATGCTGCCCTTCTTTAGTGTTAGAAATTGATTCTATAATTCCAACATGTTTTGGGTTGAGCAGAACTTGCATTTGAAATGTACCAAGAACTCTGCCCAAGTCAGTTGTAGTGGCTCAGTGGGGCTTATGGTCTTCCCCAGAGTGTTCCACCAGCGAACATCGCCACCTCTGAACTGACGCACTGCATATGTGGTTTTTAGCTTGCCCTTGCAACCACATGTTATGAAGGCTAACTCCATCTCTCAGATCCATTCCATAACTTCAATTGGATCCTCCTTCCTAATGAAAGTCGATGGCTTGCAAGTCATAAAGTACTTATACTTGCACTCGTTCCTCTCGATTCCTTCATCTTGGTCATTCCTCCTAACCACTGGCGGTTCGGATTGACCACCAGTTCTACTGTAATCCCCTTCTTCTGACTGTCCGTCATTTATTTATGGCTGTTCAACAGGCATTTTAGGTTCATCCCAATTATTCAGCAACATTTGCCTTATTTCTTCCCTCTGTTCGGCCATCATAGCCCGAATCATTGCCTGGACTCCTGCCATTGTGATTGGCTAAGGTGCAGCTGCTACCTCTGGTGCACGCTCAATCATTTGTCGCTTAGGTCGACGGTTTACATTAGCATTTCCTAATCCGCTTCGATTTCTCACCATGTCGATCCATACACCAAATCAGACTATCGGTGTGTAGTGACGATAATTAAGATAGGAAAGCTTTATTTACGATAGACGCATAAATCTCCTTATCTTTTTGAAAAGTTACATGCCAGTTCTAATACCGTAATTAAACGTTTAGAAATCTGAACACATAAAGTTTCTAGATCCGGTCGGCAATAGACCATATATCCGATTGAACGATAGCATCATAAAGCATCACAAATCATTTAGCACATAAAAGCATTTTTGGCATCTTCCCTAATTAGTGCTTGTGTCTATTTAGGTTTACTACCTAAAATATATTAGACACACTCAACTCACAATAATTGCTTAGCATTCTAAGTTTAAGTCTAGAAATAAATCTTTATTGCTAGTTCGCTTAAACTAATGCTCCGATACCAACTGTGTCATCCCCATTTTCACGGCCAAAAAAGACTGTTTTGTTTATGCTTTATTTTAAAAATCAGAGTATCATGTTTAAAGAAAAGTGTTGCGGAATTTGTTCCCAGAAAACATGATAATTATATTATCAAAGCATTTTCGAAGAAATGTATTTTGTTTATATTAAAACCTTGGGATGTCATCGTCAATACAGAAACATAAGCATAAACAGACCTTACATTCATTTACACTAGTGATTTACATCTACTTTAATCTCTCGGTGTAATGTAGCTCCGTATCGACACCTGTGATACAAATAAACTGAGTGGGTCCTGTTGGGAAACCTGGTGAGTACATAGGGTTTTCAACCCACAATAATATAATTATTATGTTTATTAATCAAATAATCAACCCAATTACCCATCCCCATTATCTTCTTTATTCTTAAGGATCTACCCTAAGAATCAGCTATCCTTCATTCATTCATTCCTAAGGATTATCCTAAGGAATAGGCACGAAGCCTATTACTGCCAGGGTTTATCTAACAGGCACTAAGTCCATAGCTACCGATGTTATCTGTTAGGCACAGCTGCCGAAATTATCCTTTAGGTACTCAGTCCATAACTACCAATGTCCATTCATAAGGCACTAAGTCCATAGCTGCCAGGGTTTTTAGAATACATCCGGTGAACACATAGTTCAAAAGTTAGGCACAGCTGCCAATATTATCCATTAGGTGCAGCAGCCATGATATTTAGAGTACATCTGGTGAACACGTAGTTCAAAAACACCTATAGGTTGCGAGCCTGCTAGCGTTCCACTGGACTGTCTACAATAGTCCGTGGTTGTCATCTATACTCTGCTAGATGCCTGGGCCATCGTTTGGGTCAAGGCGTCAAATCATCTTACACCTCTCATTATCTATATCATCTATTATCTCTCACCTTTTTACATTGTGGCGCAGCTGCCAATATTCATCTATATCATCTTTCATCCTTCATCGTTTATCTACCCATGTTCAACCCAACAATATGGTAGATATAAAATACATATACAGTTTAAATCATTTAAAACATGTATAAATCATTCATCTAGCATAGATATCATGAACACAAATAATATGCACACATAACACGTAATTTATAGTAAATATTTCATATCTATGTGTAATGTGAAAGTAACTATGCACTCACTTGTTTAAGTGGTGATTCCAACTTGGACAGCGCTTCACTTCTTAACAATATAATTTCATTCGACGAAACCTAATATTATTACCACTAGATTTTTGTGTAATATTTATCGCGACTAATTACGAGTGTTATTATTTTATAAGTGTTAAACAATACTTTTCAACCACTATGTACAGACAGGGGCCAAACATAAAACACCGGAGGGCAGGACCATTTTTGGCATATAGCACTTCTATAATCCAACAAGCCTATGCGGCCCTTTAAACCAGTTTCCCCGTACCGCGAGTAGTTAAAAGATATTATAATAACACTTTATATATATATATATATATATATATATATATATATATATATATAATACTTTATAATATATATTGTTTATAAGTTTATAATAACGATACTAAATTTAAACATAAGCTATATTTAAAGTAGGGTAAGCATTACTCACTTACCGGGAGGTTTGCTAGAAACCAGGTTCTTCGGGGGCGGAACTTTCTGAGTCGAAAATCTCTTTTTCTCGGAGCCTTCTGGCGCCCCGGGGCTTTCTTCTAGCGCTAGGGAAGTTTCCTAGGGCTTGGGGTGTTTTGGGAGGGTTATAGAGATGTTAGAGAGAGAAATAAGTGGTTTAAGGTGTGAAGAATGAGGATGCCCTCGCATCCTTTTTATAGGCGCTGAGTTGCGGTTACGCTAGGCGTACCCTCGGTGGTACGTTGCGCATAAGGGGGCACGTGTCATCCTTCGGAAGGGGCGCCATGGCTTGCTGCGGAACCGCGCATTGGGAGACCGCTTGGCGTACCTTCAGTTTACGTTGGGCATACTCGGTACACAGGGCATTTCGAAGTTCTACGGTGGGCATGCGAAGACCACGTGTCAGCATCCAAGGCGAGGACCGTAGGGAGCAAGCAAGGGCCGAGATTTGGCCACATCACCCATTTCGCATCAGCCTCCTTCCGACTTCTAAAATCCGTAACTTTCGTATACGAGCTCCGTTTTCAACATTCTTCATATCCCCGCGTAGGTGGAGACGTACTCTACAACTTTCGTTTAGACTCTGTCAACTAATTTTGACATTATTTTTCAAGTTATATTTTTAACAGGTCGGGACAGGAAAAGTCCGTTAAAAATTCATAACTTCTTCATCCAACGTCTGATTTCATCTGTCTTTTTATCGTTGAGCTCCTATTAACAAGATCTTCGATTCTCTTTTAGGTTGTGTTGACTAAAAATCTATCGATCTAAAATTCGAATTCCGGGCTGCATACTGCTATGCCAAATCTTAGAAAAATCATAACATCCTCATACGAAGTCAGATTTGGAAGTCCTTTTAATGCACGCTCTCGGTTTAACGTATACTACTACTTTCGTTTAGATTACTAAGGCTAAAAAGTACTTTATCTTAAACTCACTTTTTACGTCTCACAGCGTCGTGACGGTTTTGTCGCGAAACTTCGACAAGTCATAACTTCTTCGTTATAACTCGAATTTTAGCGTTATTTATATGTACAAAACCCTTGAGACATATACTATAACTTGGTTAAGATTATTTACTCTAAATAATCTTCTAACAAAAAGTCATTTCTAATGCTCATTGTCTCTTAATTGACTAGCCCGAATCTGCGGGCATTACACAACTCTCCCTTAGGTGAACTAGACTTCATCCTCGAAGTCTGCTGCCGTGAATAAATAAGGGTAATGCTCACGCATCTCCACCTCGGGCTCCCACGTCCATTTGGAACCCCTCCGATGTTGCCATTGGACCTTGACAAAAAACACCACTTTCTTGCGCAATACCTTCGACTTCGTATCCAAGATCGCCACTGATCTCTCCACATAATTCAAGCGATCATCAACCTGCCTATCTTTCAAAGGGAGGACCGCGTACTCATGTGAAACACACTTCCGAATCTGAGAAACATGGAAGGTGTTGTGGATCTTGCTCAGCTTGTCAGGCAATTCCAATCGGAATGCAACCTTGCCCACCTGGGCGGAAATCCTGAAGGGACCAATAAATATGGGGCCCGAATTTCCCCTATCTGAATTTGGATGACACCTTTCCAAGGTGATACCTTCAGAAGCACCAAATCCCCTACCTAGAACTCGAGGTCAGAACATCCTCGGTCTGCATAACTCTTCTACCGGCTTTGTGTGATTCGAAACTTGGTGCGCACCAGCTGAATCAACTCAGTGGTATTGAGTACCGCCTCATTACTCCCCATGCCCCAATGCCTAACCTCCTCCCAACAAACCAGGGTCCTTCACCTCCTCCCATAAAACATCTCAAAAGGTGGCCAGTCAATACTAGCATGATAACTGTTGTTGTAGGAGAACTCGGCCAGTGGAAAGTAAGTATCCCGAGTTCCAAGAAAATCTAAAACACATGCACGGAGCATATATTCGAGTGTTTGAATCGTCCACTCCCTCTCACCACCAGTCTGGGGGTGGTATGACGTACTAAAATGAAACTAAGTACCCAACTCGTTATGAAAATTCCTCCAAAACCTGGAAGTAAAACGAACATCCCGGTCCGAAACCACCAGAACTGGCACTCCATGCCAAACCACCACCTCCCGAATATAGATGTCATCTAGCTTCTTAGCAGATATACGATTGGCAATCGGTATGAAATGTACACTCTTGGTCAATTTATCAATAATGACCCAAATAGAATAAACTCCATATGCCGTACTTGGCAAATTTGTGATGAAATCCATGGTAATCTCTTCCTACTTCCACATGGGAATGGGTAACAGCTGCATCTTGTCATGGGGTCTCTAATGTTCGTCCTTGACTTTCCTTCAAGTCAAGCATCGCTCTACGAACGATGCTATCTCCTTTTTTCATACAGGACCACCAATAACTCAACTTCAGATCCCGATACATCTTTGTAGCCCCGGATGAATTGAAAATTTTGACTTATGAGCCTCCTCCAGAACTGTCTGTCTCACCTCACCAGTAGTCGGAACTCGGACTCTACCACACTACATCAACAATCCATGGTTGTCTTTGAAAAATAAAGTAATGTGCCCCCTGATTTGTTCAGCCATCCAATTCTCCTTTTTCAATCACTCCACTTGAGCCTATTTTATCAAATCCAATAGGGATGAAGTAATAACCATCCTCCAGCAAATATCCTTGCTAGGAGAACTCATGACCTTAAGGCTCAAACCATCGGCCACTACATTGGCCTTCCCAGGGTGGTACAACATTTCACAATCATAATCCTTTACCATATCCAACAATCTCCGCTACCGTATATTCAGATTCGGTTGATCCATAACATATCTTAAACTCTTGTGGTCATTGTAGATAGTACACCTAACCTACAGATAATGCCTCCAAATCTTAAGGGAAAAAACCATAGCCCCCAAATCCAAATCATGTGTAGGGTAACTCTCCTCATGAGGCTTCAACTGCCTTGAAGCGTAAGTAATGACATGGCCCCTCTACATAAGAAAAACTCCTAAACCCGAAATAGAGGCCTCATAATAAACCACAAAATCATCCAAACGCTTGGGAAGCACGAGAATCAGGGCCTCACACAATCTCTACCTCGGAATCACAAAAGCCAATACCTGATTAGGCCCCCAACAAAAAGTTACATTCTTCTTCGCCAGGAGAGTTAAAGGCACTGCAAACTTGGAGAAATCCTGGATAAATATTCGATAATAACCTACAAAAACCAAGAAGCTCCGAATCTTAGATGGGGTCCTCGGAACCTCCCATCACATCACTACCTTGATCTTGGCTGGGTCGACCAATATACCCCCTCTGGTTGATGATGTGCCCGAAGAACTGCACCTCACAAAACCAGAACTCGTATTTGGAGAATTTTGCATATAGCCTCTCTATCCTTAGGGTCTCTAACACCTCTCGCAAGTGTTCCTCGTGTTGCTCCTTGGTCTTGGAGTAGACCAAAATATCATCTATGAATACTATCACTGACCGATCCAGCATTGACCTGCAAACTTGGTTCATGAGATCCATGAACATTGTTGGTGCATTGTTAAGCCCAAATGGAATCACCAGAAACTCATAATGACCATAACGAGTCCTGAAGGATTTCTTCTACTCATCTTCATCTCTGACCCTCATCTGATGGTACCCCGATCACAAATCAATCTTGGAAAACCAAGAAGCACCCTGGAGCTGGTCAAATAAATCGTCAATCCTCAAGAGTCGGTAACGGTTCTTCACCGTTAGATTATTTAACTCCCAATAGTCAATGCGCATCATGTATGAACCATCCTTCATTTTCAAGAACAAGATTGGTGTTCCCCACGAAGAACTACTTCGTCGAATAAAACCCTTGTCTAGCATCTCTTGAAGCTACATAGAGAACTCTTGCATCTCTGGTGGTGCCAAGCGAGATGGTGCATTGGCAGTTGGGGCCGCACCAGGAACCAAGTTAATCCAGAACTCGACTTGCCTCTCAGGAGGCACTCCTAGCAACTCCTCAGGAAACACACCGGGAAAATCCTGAACAATGGGCATCTCATTCAACATCGTCGCTCTCTCAACCCGAGTATTCGCCACATCAGTTAAAAATCCTGAACAACCCTGGTGAAGATATCTCCTGGCCCTCACAGCTGAACAGAGAGTCGACTCAGGTGAAGTTCCCTTGCCAGGAATAACCAGTTCTCCCCCACTTGGGTTCGAACTCTCACTAGCTGGCGCTCACAGTCAATCGTGACCCCATTAGAGCCCAACCAATCCATCCCAATAATAACCTTCGATCCTTGCATAGGAATCGACACCGAATCAATGGAGTATCTCTCACTAAAGAGATTCAGGACACACCCACGATGAACCCTCAAAGCACTCACAGTATGGTTATCCGCAATCTCAACCTCGAACGAGTAATCCCGTGTCCCGGGAGCATCACAAAACCTCTTGCTAAGTGCAAGAGATACAAAGGATCGTGTAGCACCAGAATATAACAGGATCAATATAACCATAAGCATAAATAAGGAAACCAATAAAAGATAAGAATAAGTCACATATCAGTAACCACATCTGATGCTGCACGAGCCTCATTGGTGATCAGCTAAAACGCCTTGCTCTTTAGCATAGGAGCCTCTGCCTTGCCCTGAAGGCCATCAACAATTCTCAAGGTGGCTGGTGCAGGCGCCGTCACTGCTACCCTGACAATCTCGGATAATCGGCCTTTTTATGGCCGCTCTGATTGCAATGAAAGCAAATCAGAGCACCCCTGGGGAAGTCCCTACTCATGTGGCCCAATTGACCACAACTGAAAAATACTGATCCCGTCAATCGATATGCCGCATTGTGCGGTTTCCCGCACTTTTTGTAGCGGCTCCAGCCCTGCTGGCCTCTAGTGCGTGAATCGAAAGTCTTGGGCCTCTTAACCTGGCCCACCGCTTCCAATACTTGCTCCGGATTCTACTTTGTTCGTAGCTCCAACTCAATATCCCGCTCACATGCCTTCTCAATTATATGATTCAGGGTCTTGCACCCAGAAAATCTCACGAACTCCCAAATACCCTTTCTCAACATGTCATGGTATCCCGTCTTCTTCATCTCCTCATCTGCAACATACTGCGGAACCAATAGATCCCTTTCTTGGAACTTGGCGGTGATCTCCTCCACAGTCTCAATAGTCTAGTGAAGGTCCTAGAACTCCCTCCCCACCTATTACACCTCAATAGCTAGTGAAAACTCCCTCTGGAACCTCGAAACAAAATCCTCCCAGGTCATGACTTCCACTGTCGCCGACCCTATAGCTCAACTAACCTCATCGCACCAGTCTCTTGCTCGGTCCCTTAGTAAGTAGGATGAAAATCCCACCATTGCCACCTCAGGGTAAAAAACTCGTCTGCTGAGCATTCTCTATGTCAGTGATCCAGCGTTGGCTAGCCATAAGGTCCTTAGCCCTAAATAACTTAGGAGCTCCACAAGCCTTGAACTCCCAGAATGAGGGAGTTCGAGCTCCTATCTAACCCACAACAATATCTGCTCGAAAAGACCTAAGCCTCTAATCTACCATCTCCATAATCCCCTCCTTGATGGTACTGAACATCACAGGAGTAGTATCCAAGATACCACGAGTAAACTCAGCCGCAATGAGCCCACGTGGCCTCTCATCAATAGGTTATGTGCCTAAGGGACAATCTCCTCGAGTAGTCATCACCATACTCTAACTGAAACACAACATATAAACAATGAAAATAACACTCGACGAAAATCTCACTATACAAGTCTCCTTAGAGTCTCCAGGTCTGATCTTGTCTTAGGTATAGATCTTGTGCTTCAAGTAGTACGAGCCCAAAACTACCTTTCGCACCTGTCTGTACCCTCCTCAAGAGACGTCCTGATTCCTCTAAGTCACCATACAAGAACCATATACCATTCTTATACTAACAACATACATATCTTAGACTTTCCTAGGAATCCTCAACTCCCACCGCACGCAATACTGAGAACCTCAATCAACACTGTTGGTTTCCTTATGCATGCAAGTTATACACAAATGGAATCACATAGACTATCAAATAATGATTCTACCCTAAGTCCACAACCAAAAAAGGAACATGAAATGAGGTCAAATCAATCATTCTAGGGCTCTATGATCCTAGTCGTATACAACTCTGAAAGCATAAACTTATCAATTAACTGAGCCGATATCAATTCCAAGTAATACATAACATCAAATTCCCTAGGATATAATGCACCACACAAATCAAACAATTTAATCATATGATTTCTGAAGGTATCCTTAGCCCTAACCTAACATGCAATTCTCATATTAAGCATACTAATCATAACACATGGGTATGGGTAATTTGAGAACCGCTTACTTGAGCTCGGCTGATTGCACACATTGTATCCCCTTTTTGCTTAGTAAAATCTTTTTAGAAATTTAATTTCGTTGTCTTTCAAAAATATTATCATTTCCTTAGTTCGAGTTCTGACACACCTGAGAGTGTGCATGAATCCCTCAAACCAAGGCTCTCATACCAACTTGTAACAACCCAAAAACAGTAATAAAATTTTTCATTGAAAGACTATCAATTTCATTCATTAATTGTTTCCAAAAACCATCACCAAATATAACATCCGAAATATCAGAGTATAATTATTCAAAATAAGGAAATCAAGAGGGGAAAATGTTGTGCCATCACGTCGGGCCCCTCCCTTTCGAATCGGAAGTACCAAAAACCAAAAACATAAACTATAAGCCCAAACCTTAGTGAGTTCCCCAATGTACCGCATACCAATAATATAACTGAGCTTAACTGTGGGGTATAGACCTACCCAATAGAACAATATATATATATATATATATATATATATATATATATATATATATATATATATACATATATATATATATATATATATATATATATATATATGGGCCCACCCCTGGGGTCTATTTCAACCCGAACATATGATAGTGGGACCGGCCCTGGGGTTTAATTCAACCTATCAAACAAACTCATATGAGCCACATAACATCTATCCTCCTAAATAACACATTAATGGGCTGACATTGGTGCCTTCGACCCATGGATACAGTGAGGAGACTCACCTCACAGACAGATGGAAAGATGAAATAGTACGCTGCTCCGAAATAAACTCTATCAGTCACCTTTATAAATACAGTGACCAAAATTCAAAATACTCCTAGGTAAAACTTTTGTGAAAATCGAGGTCAAAGTCAACCGATTCAACAAGGTCAACTCAGTGAGTATGTTCGGCATATTCAACACGTACGCAGGGCGTACTATGTGTTTTACCAAAGTCGAGGGGATGACCATGTACACGTAGCGTACCGTTTGCTACGCCCATCGTATGCGGCTGTCACCCATTCATGCAATTAAGAGCTTAATCCTTAAGCTCTTTCATCCAAAATCCATATATATCCCTCAAAAGGTGTTCTTAACCATAAAGTTTCCAACATTATGGTTTTGCATGGTCATTAAGACCTCAACATCAAAAACCTTGGCTTCTTAACCCATTAAGACAACCTAGATCATGCATGGAAAGAAACTAATACCCAAGATCAAATTTTTATGACTTATCACACCCTAAAACCTCTGAAAGGACAACTCAAAAGTCCAGGAGTATTCCATACTCACAAGGATCAAGATTTAGGACAAAAATGTGCCAACTTTAAGCTAGAACTAGATCTTAGTGAAATATTCATCAAGGTTTGACTTTTATACCTCCAGAAGATGCACAAGGGAGAGTAGTTACTAGATCCAAAGTCTTGAGTGAAGCACCAAAACTTCAAGGTTCTTCTTTCACCTCCAAAAGCTCTAAAATGGCACCAAAAGACTCTCCAAGCTTGAAAATGTAGTCACACACTTTAGTTTTTCGAAATGAGGAAGGAGGCGGGAGTTAAGAAAGAGTATGAGGACATAAAGATTTTTAAATAGGGTCTAAACCCTAAAAATTAGTGTTTGCACCCTGGCTACAAACGCCCTGCATTCTCAGCGTATGCCCAGCGTATGTGTGCATGGCCAAAAATTACGAAAATGCCATTAGGGACTAACTTTGCAAACAATTCACATTCCAAGGGTCAAAATCGAATACCTAAAAATCAAGATGTTATAGTTCAACTTAGGAGCACCTTTCCACATCTTTCCTTTGTTTTGCCCATTGGCAAGGACAGGAGCCTTCAAATCCAACTCAGTTGTCTGCAATAGGTTGTAGAGTTGGGCCAATGTGGTTCCAGTATTGCTCAAATTATTAGCCAAAATGAACTAATCATAACAAGGTGGCAAGGAGTTGAGGACCATTTCAATGGCAAACTCCTCATCGAAATTCACATTTATCCTTTCAAGGCACTCCACATATCTTTTCATTCTTTGCTCATGATTAGAAACCGAATTTCCTTCCTTTAACTTGCGAACCATTACGACTTTGATGACCTAATACTTTTCTTGATGATCTCTCTTATGAAACTTTTCCACAAGATTGAAGTTCATCTTGTATGGTCGGGTGTCTTCATAGAACCTTTGCAACTCAAGAACCATGGTAGAAACCATGATTCAAGCAACCTTTGTTCCGTCATCATAATTTTTGTTGTAGGAGATGATTTCTTCAGGAATAGTAGTGGACTCATCGATCTCAATAAGTTTGTGACAACCGAGAGGTTTTTGTCACTAATCTCCATTAGGAAAAAAGTAGGAAAAATAGTTGTAATAACTTAATATTGTAATATTTGATTTTGAGATAATAAAAATCAAATGTGCCATTACATATTTTTTTCAAAACGACTATTAGGCTCTAAAATAAGCATCCAAAAAGTTGTACTGTTTTCTAAGCTAGTTAACATACTTGGAAAGTACTTGTTAAAGTGATCCCATGGATATAAGATTTGTAAAAATACGACTCCAAAGGAAAGAGTTATGAATTTTATAAAAATATAAATCAACCACGTAATTAAAATTAATTATGTCAAAAAGGTACTTTGTGACTGATTGAGTTTTGACTGAAAGTGAAAAATGGAGATTCATAGTATTCCTTGAGATTTAAACTTTAGCACAAAGACTGCCGAAAACGGGATCCGTATGATAGAGATATTATTTTTGTACAATAATTTATTTTTACCCTCGTTAGGCACAAAAATAAAAGTCAAAACTAGCTAAACCAACCAAGAGGAGAGTTATAGTACCCCTTAAAATCATCCCATAGATATGAAGATGGTTTAGATCGGAGCTCTCTCGAAGAAGTTATGATTTTTGCAAAATCTTTTAGTGTGTGTGAGGTGCGTGCCTATGCGCGTCGCACACCTGACATCGGATTTCAGTAGATTACGAGTGACGGGGCCATTTGGGGAACTAATACGCACCGTTCTCTAGATGGATCCACGATGATCACGCACAACGCACACAAATATTTGTGTCGCGCGCACCCCAAATCCACGACTATAAATAGAAGGTTGTGCAGATCAATTTTGCACACCATTCTCACACTCTCTTGAAGTCGTTACCCTTGGAGCGGTCCCGAGAGTCTGGAGCCTGATTCAACCCTACACCAACGGTCTCACGCACCTAGGGTGAGTTCATGGCCCAATTTCACTATTTTAAATGTTTAACCGGGGGGGGGGGGGAATTCATACTTATTAAACTACTTTATCAAAACATATTTATATATATAAATATCAATCGTTTTATAAAGCTGAAACCTTAGGATAATGTAGCTATAGATACTATACCTAGTTGTAAGTTATGATATGATGCCTAAGATTTATGATGTCCGATAGTCTAGGAAGAGATAATACCTATATGTTATAATGTCCAAATCCATAGGATAACATAGTACCTAGAAGTAATGCTGGTCAAATATAGGGATATGCAATGTACCTAATCATTACTCTGCCCAAATATCCAGTTATCAAATTAACCATAATTATGGTATATATCTATGATAAACAATATATATAATAGATAACTATGAGATCTAAAAGATATAATTATCAAAGATAAAATTAAAAGGGTTTATATTATGATAGTTATAGGAAATCACTAAGAAAGATAAAAGATAAAAGATAAAATACCTAAGATTAATGCGTTAGTGGGGTGTTAATATACATCCTTAGGCTAATTAAATTGGCTACCTCGAACCTGTAATCGTTAATACTGTGAGAGCTAGAAAGACATGTATAGATCTATACAGGTATTAACATCCCCACCTGCAATTTCTAGCTACAATCCCGACAGGATAACTTTCTTATTAATCACTATTCGACGTCCGATGAAGCGTCGTGGCGAGGTAATCACTAGTCAAACAACGTCGATTATGGGGCTCATGGCAATACATTACAACCACCTTAGATATACAACTACCAAGAGGGACGCCTAGGGTGGTAGATAAAATATGTTAGGATTAGTAAAACATACTAAAAGATAGTAAATTAGGATTAATAAAAGATCATAAAGGATAATAAGATAGGATCGGTAGATATCTTATAAAGATAATAAATTAGGATTGATAAAGTATCCTAAAAAGATACTAAGCTAGGGTTGATAATATATCTTAAGAAAGGTTATCTAAAACAAAAAGGATTATTAATTTAATACAACCAAATACAATATAAAACTATAAAAACTTGTGCACTCACCAACATTATCTTAATGTTTTCAAAAACACATGTATTCTCAGGGAGGTGAGTGAGGAGGATATTCTTACCGAGGAGGAGGTTTTTAAGGAAACTTGTTGGAGTTTAGCTCCGTCTGTTTGTCATTAATTGCTAGTTATGTTAAGGATGTGTGCTTGCCCTTTTAAACAATGTAATCCCAAATAAATTATAATAAATAAAAGTAGCATTCATGATATACTTAGGTGTTATGTTCCATATATGTGTATATATATATATATATATGTATATATATATATATATATATATATATATATATATATATATATATATATATGTATATATATATATATATATATATATATATATATATATATATATATATATATATATATATATATGCCTCAATCCAATATCCTACGTCGCACAACCCGACTTTTTCGGCCACCGGCCAGGGGTGTGACAGATTGGTATCAAAGCTACAGGTTATGGCGAACTAGTAATTTCTTGGGAACTATGACTACAACCTAGAGCATATACTCTGAATTAGTTAAACCCAATAAACACATTATTGTTAATTACTGTACGAATAGACTACTTATTGGAGATGTGACTAGTTGACATGTCCCTTTGGTTGTTGGATTTCAGAACGGCTAAAGAGGTCCTTCCCTTCGGCACTTCTAATCTGGCCGATCCTTGCTTAGTGGTCTTGAAGTAAAAAAACATAGAATTAATAAAATACCCTAATCAAACAGTAATCATAACTAGACCTCGAATGCGCAACTAAGTTTTATTATGGTCTGACCGACACACGCCTAACCCTCGATGCCATAGTTAACAATCTAAAAGCTTAAGGATTTATGGATCAATAGTTTAGTACGATTAGTTAAGAAACTAGGACGAGGCCTACAACTTGAGGATATTCAGATCAGTAGTCTAGGTTGACTTCCTGAAGACTGGAGCATTAGATCAAGACCTAGTGCAAGAAGATACGACACATAGCGGAATGGTATGCCTTAAGGATATCTGAATTAAGGACAGGCATACGACATACCTCCCATATGGAAAGTTACCAAATATGTGGTACTATCTACTCTCTCTCTCTCTCTCTCTCTCTCTATATATATATATATATATATATATATATATATATATATATATATATATATATATATATATATATATATATAATGCAGGAAATAATAGTGATATGGAGGATATATGGGACTGGGTATCGCGTCCCTACCCAAAGGAAGACCAAGTGGTACCACACACGCCTGAAGAGGATATCGATTATGATCCCAATATCAACTGATGATGAGTCGTATGAAGATGAAGAGGAATTCATTGAGGAGGGGGAGCAGCCTGGCGAAGATTTCGGTGGAGTACCCACAAATGGTTCTCGTACCCAAATTCATCTACCCACTAGGATTATGAGGAGACTTAGGAGGAGGACCCAAATGAATTGGAGTCATCCCCAGAGACTGTTGCTCCACTTCCTCCATTCTCTCTCAGTATTCGTGCCTCGGGGCCTAGGACTATAACTACCCCCAGAAAGTCCATTCCTATCCCATCCTGCAAGAGGGAAGCATCTCTGTCATCATCCCTGAGACCATCAAAGAAGCCTTTCCCCACCCATAAATGGATTCCACAGGTGGACGAGGGGATCATGGAGGAGAGTATTTGGTTTTATGAGGTCGGAGATTCCTCCCAGGCACCTAGGCGTGATCCTATACCAGAGGATCCCATGAATAGAATGATCTCATTGTTAGTCCTGCGAGTAGCATGACACGGGGATCATATACATCAGGGGAAGAGGATTTTGACGTGCTGAGGAGGGAGATCAGGTCATTTGCTGGTAGAGTTAGAGAGATAAGGGGAAAAATTTAGACGAGACGAGGATCCTCTACACATACGATCATCTGGAGGAGACCCATTCTCTAGTGCAATATCAGCAGATCGTGATCGCAAGTCTAGAGTAGTGTGTGAGAGAGATGAAGTTAAGATTGGTAGTGTCAAAGTTAGGTGAAGCCACTATAGAGGTTATGATCAGTTTCTTTCAACAATAGTTAGCATAGATAGTGGCTTGGATGGTAGTTTGTTTTGGTTTGTGGTAGATAGTTCTAGCTAAGGAAAGCTAGGAACTTTGATTTTTGGGTTTGAGGGAGGGAAAAGTGGTATAACAGATAATAGGAAATGGCTATGTCTTTTGCTTGTGAAATAGATGTTTTTCCTGTTTAAACCACATCATTGTACACTCTTTTTGGCAATCTGATGTAAATTATGGAAGTTAATGGAAATTATGTGATGTTATTGTATGTTGTGTTACTTGTTTGATTTTTTTTCTTGATATAGTTAACTCTCTTAACTAAATTATCAAAGAAAAACTCATGCCTCGCACCAGGAGAAACCCAGGACAAAGCAAACCTAATCCCGAGCCTATGAGCTCAGTCGTTATTGAGGCGTTAGTAGCCCATCGCATCGCTGATGCATTAGCAAACCTAGAGACGCACTAGGAACATAGGATCAGGAGGCAATGGAGGTGAGAGTTCGTAAGGACATAATCGAGTTCCAACTAGGGTCCGTTCATATAAAGATTTTATGAACTGTAAGCCAAAACCCTTCCATGGAAACGAAAGCGTAGTTTGTTTGACCAGGTAGATAGAAAAGATGGAGTCTGTTTTTGAGATAAGCTTTTGTCCGGAGGACTATAAAGTTAAGATCGCCGCCTGCACCTTAGCAGACGCGACGTTAAGCTAGTGGACCAGGTACACGGAGACCATGGGCATTAATGTAGCAAATTCCATGTCTTGGAGTGAGTTAAAGCAGCTCGTGAGTGAGGAGTACAACCCGCGCGAGGATACGTAGAAGCTGGAGAAGGAGTTGTGGAATCTGACGATGCAGGAAGCTAATGCTGCCACCCTATACTAGCCATTTCAATGACCTTGCCACCTTATGTCCCGGGATGGTCACCTTGGAATATAAGAAAATAGAGATGTATATTTGGGGTTTAGCTCAACCTATCCAAGGTTTAGTCACTGCGTCAAAGTCAACAACCTTCGATAGAGCCAAGAGACTAGCCTTTAGTCTGACTAATCAAGAGATTAATCGTGGTATGATGGTCCAGAAGGCTGACCTTCTGAATGTGGAGGGTAGAAAAAGGAAATTTGGAAAAGAGTCTGTTGGGGTTCGAAAGTTGTGAGATGTCGAATTTATCTTTTAAGAGTCGAAGTTAATTGTAAGGTGTCAAAAGTGTTGGTATGTTCGTGATGTAATGTAATGTTATTTACAAAGGCATTGTTGCTTTCGAAACTGTAATGTTTATCCCTTTGTATTTTTTGTGTGCTTTCATTTTCCTATAAAATAGGGAAGGATACTTAGACTAGATAGAACTTTGGCCACATTTCTGTCTGATCCTCTTTGTATTTGAAAGCATAATATGAGCTGAAACAAGATTATATTTACTCTCGTTGTTCTTACTTCATATCAATTTTGATCTCGTTTCATTACTCAATAAATCAAACCACTACATATCTTCATAGTCAGTAGTAACGAATGTTGTATTGTATTTTATTTTAAGGACTAGTTTAGTGTCGAAACGTAGAAGTTAAATGTCCTTATACTTTTTGTCCTTTCAATTTTCCCTATAAATATGGGAAGGATACTTTTAGAGGTTAAGAAATTTTATGTGATTGTAATCATTTCTCTTTCCCTCTTGTATTCAACTGATCAAGCAATATAACGTGCCAAACAGATTATATTTAGATCTCTTGTTCTAAATCATTTCATACTCTGATTTTTTTTGATTACTCGATTCAATCGGAACTACATTTGGTATCAGAGCAGGAGTTAAACTGTTTTGATATGATTTTCTTCTGTTTCAAAAGATTTTTGAATCTTGTTCTAGATTCAAAAGTTTCCGCACTTTTGATCCTGAAAATCTTTGTAGATCTTCAGTTTTGATTTGATTATGCACTTCGATTGAGTAATCGAGTGTTCGTTGTTGATTTGCTGTTTGATTCATCTTGTGAATTTCAAATTCCTCAAGCTTTTCTCTAAAATCGTCCGTACATCAATGATGAACTTCAACATGAATACCATGACTTCTTTCTCTCATTTGCTCGGATCTTCAACTAAGATTCCTATGCTTATTCCAGAGTATTACGATCAATGGGCGTATCGTATGAAGGATTACTTGAACGAACTCGATGAAGAGCTATGGAAGTGCATTACTGATGATGTTCATTGGCCTCCATCCGTTCAAATCATTGGTACTTCTGCATCAACTCAAAGTGGTACTGAACAAACTGAAAGGCTTCAGAAGAATGAGAAAAGATGCATGAGAGAGCTTCGTGGCGCTCTTCATCCTGTTCTGTATAATTACGTTCGAACCTGCAAAACCTCAAAAGAAATCTGGAAAACGCTGAAGGAAAAGTACCAGGGTAGTGAGAAGACCAAAATCAGTTCCGTCAAGCAATGTTTGATTGAATTAAGGGAGTTCAATCAAAAAGATATAGAATCGATCGAATTATACTATGATCGTCTGAACGAACTCATCTACAAGTGCAATAGTATGGAATTACCAGGTCTGATATGGAATACAACCTTGCTTTCATTATGAGGCTTCGCAAGGAGTGGAGGAATGTGAGTTTGATGATGAAGACACAACAAACCTTCCATTTTTTGACTCTCAATGATCTTTACAACTCTCTAAAAGCTCACGAAGCTGAAGTGAATGAAATAGCTGAAGAGTCAAAGATCAATCTGGGAGGTCCATTAGCATTGGTTTCGAAGGTATCAGGAAGAGTAGGTGAGATGGAAGCTACTGAGAAGGAAAGTTCTGAAGACGAAGGTCTTATTGTCAACTCTGATGACGAAACGGTGGCTTTTTACTCCAATAACAGAGTAAAGAAGTTTTATAAGAAACCATTCAATGCTAAAAGTTTGTGAAATGAAGGGAAGTAACACTGGGAAGGTTAGCGATGAGAAAAAGTTTGAGAAGAAAGAGGTTAAAGTTGATGATTCGAAACAAGAGAAAAAGCTAAAGGGTGATTCGGAAGATGATTGTCATTACTGACATGGTGCAAATCACATGGCAAATGACTGTATGCTGAAGAAGAAAGAAGAAAAGAAGAATACGGTTAAGGATGAGGCATACTATTCCGAAAAGCTGGAAGAAGTGAGGGCTAAGTCGAAGGGGTTGTCACTAGTAGTGAGAGGAGAAGATGAGGATGAAGGAAAATACCAAATATGGTCTTCAGGCTCAGATGACGAAGAAATGAGAAATCCAACGCATGGAGCCATGTTCGTGAGGTATAAGGAGGATGAAGGAGAGAAAGTTACTAGTAGCTGCTTTGTTTCGACAACAGGAAATAATGCACCAATGACATCGAAGGTACATTCTCTACCTCAATTCTTTAATATTCATTCAAGTGCTTATAATTATGTGTTAACTAAGTTTGATGCTGCTATTACATATGTTAATAATCTAGTGATCTCTGCTAGCAATGAGGCTAAAAATTCTAGTACTCAGTTACTAGAAACCCAGTGGATGTTGGAGACGATGAAGGTTAAGATAGATCATCTAGAGTTGCAAATAACGAACATCATGATTAATAGAGATAGTTTGAATACATATAATAGGATTTTGTTAAAACAAAGGAATATTTACTGTAATTCTGTTAAAAGACTCTATTGTAAATTGACTGAATTGCATCACTCTAGTGACATAGGTAAAGAACAACATAGGAAGCTTCTACTATTCTTATCTTTTGAAAGGGAAAAAGTAGATATCCTTATGGAATACTGAAAATTGATGAACATCTAGATGCTAATGGTCTTGTTGATATAGTTAATAAGACTTTGACTGTAAATGAACAAATCAAGATTTTGAAAAAGACTGAGAATTCAACTTCTGACTCCCAAAACACCTTTGCTGATATCGAAGATAACAATATCAGTGAAATTGAAGCAGAAGAAGTTGTTGATTGTTCTCAGTTATCTGTCCTTAATATCAAATCATTAGCTAAGGGTAAAGAAAAATGTCATGATTCGAATATTAAAGTTGACAAAGACCAACCCTCTACTTCGAAAGTCTTTAATCCTGACTATGTGACTGTCGAAGATAGTCAGACTGATAGTGATGATGATGATGATGTTTCAAGTGTTTTGAAAGAAACAAAAATTCCTCGAATTGTTGAAGATCAGTTGTATGCAGAGACAAAGAAATTTGACAAAATCATGAAAGAAAAAGGTTCTCATTATCTTGAACCTAATTCTGTAGTTTATCCAAACTTCAAGTGCACTAATAATGTCGTCTTTCCAAACCAAGTTTTTGTTACGAAGGGTAATGGAGACAATGTGAATCAAGATATCAACAAACTGGTTGAAGAGGACAATAAGAAAGCTTTGAAGGATGGATTTTTCTCAAATCAAAGCATCGTTGAGAAAAATCTTACCAAAAACTCATACACTTTTCAAAGACAAAAACCAAGTCGATCTTGGGTGGTTAAAACTGAAACGTCAAAGGTTGAAAAATAAACAAACGTTAAAGTTTCTAAAAAACCAATTGAAAAAGTTCAAAGTCAAAAAGAAAATATTCAAAAGATTTCACAAGAAAATGGTATTTCAATGAATAAAGCACGAAATAAGGCTTATTGGCATACTTATGTGTCTAAAAAGAAACAACAAATTTTTTCTTCCAAAAAGTCTGAAAAGAAAAAGTCTGAATCTGTTAAGACAACATCACAAAATCCATCTTTTGGTGAAAACAAATCAATGTCAAAACCTTCAAAATCACATGAATATTTTTCTAAAGACAGGGAGCATGTTTTGAAACCAAACCAAAAGTCAAAAGTTCAAACTGCTTATCATGAGAATTATGTGAAAAAACAACAAAAGAATTCTACCAACCAAAAGTTTTCACAAAATAATTTTCAAAGAAGTGATTTTCGATCAAACGAACAAAAGAGTTATCATCGTGTTCCTTATCAAAATTAGTTTTCAAATTCACAAACAATTTTTCCAAGAAATAAAGTTGGTTATCAAAACCAGTTTCAGAATCGTTACACTCCTCATGTTTCGACAACAAAGCCAACAAGACACTATGAGAAATTGAATGTTCAAGGGAGAAGAAATAAACCTTTCAAGCCTGATCAACCTTATTTTCAAAACCCACCTTCGAAACAAACTGAAAAAGCTTCATTTGTTAAAGGAAAAACAAAATGTGCAAAATATCAATCATTGGTTGGAAGGAAAAGAGAAACGTTATCAATGTGAGAAATTCTCTCGAGAACAGATCAAGGATGCATATTGGAAGTATCTGAATGAATCCTCAAATGGAAGTTTTTCTTCGAAAGAATCAAATCCTTCTGTTCAAAAATGAAGAGAAATTTTGACAGACAAAGTCAATAAGAAAGAAACTAAGAAGAATGAGGTGCATGTTAATGTTGAATTTAAATCTTCGAATGATTATATTTCGATACCCTTAAATAATGATGTAGACTTAATTGATAGTGTCAAAACAAAAGTTTGAAACTGGATAATTGGATCTTCGTTTCATCAAGCATTTTATTCTAATAACCCAGGACCCAAACAACCTTGGGGACCTAAATTGTTTAAATGATTGCAGGTTTTGTGTGACGAGCAATACGATGACAAATGGTATGTCGACAGTGGTTGCTCTCGTCACATGACTAGGAAGAAGGAAAACCTGAGAGATTTCCGATGTCTGGAAAATGCTGGTGTTGTGAAATTTGGAAATAATAACACGTGTCAAGTCAAAGGCTATGGGAAAGTGACCAATGGGAAGTTTACAATCAACAGAGTTGCTTACGTCGAAGGTCTTCAGCACAATTTGATCAGTGTTTCACAACTTGTTGTGGGCACTGACAATCATGTTGTCTTTAATGAAGAAGGAAGTATCATCTCCAATATCGAAAAAAACAAGTTCTTCTTAAATCAAAACGAAAAGGAGATATGTTTACACTTGACATCAAACCCATTGTTGGTGTTCCTTCAGTTTGTCAACTTTCGAAGGCTCCCTCTGACATAAGTTGGCTGTGGCGTCGAAGATTGTCTCATTTAAAATTTAAAAATCTGAACAAATTGGTGGTAAAAGATCTTGTTTGAGGTTTTCCTGTATTAAAATTTGATAATGATACTCTATGTGCAGCTTGCGAACAAGGAAAACAACATAGGCAAGGTCATCCGACTGTGATAGATTCCAAGATCATCGAACCTTTGGAACTTCTTCATATAGACCTTTGTGGTCCTTCGACAGTTGAAACACTCAACAAGAAGAGGTACATTTTGGTTATTGTTGATGATTTTTCTAGGTTTACTTGGGTATATTTTCTTTGTTTGAAATCAGAAACAACTCAAGTGATGATTGATTTTGTCAAACACATCGAATTAAGTTTGAAGAAAAAGGTTTGTAAAATCAAGAGTGATAATGGCTCTGAGTTCAAGAACAAGGTTCTAGATTCGTTCTTGGTTGATAAAGGTATTTCGCACAACTTTTCATCTCCTTACACACCTCAACAGAATGGTGTTGTCGAAAGGAGAAAATTTTCACTCTGCGAAGCAACAAGAACGATGTTGACTTACGCGAATCTTCCACAATATCTCTGGGCTGAAGCCGTTTCAACCGCTTTCTTTACTCAAAATCGGTCTTTTATTCATAGAGAATTCGATATCACCTCTTATGAAATCATTAACAACAGGAAACCAAATGTAAAATTTTTCCATGTTTTTGGTTGTAGGTGCTTCATTATGAATCTTAAGCAGAATCTTTCGAAATTTCAGTCTAAGGCTGATGAAGGAATATTCTTAAGATATTCTGATAATTCCGTGGTATACAGGGTGCTCAACAAGAGAACAAGGAAGACCGAAGAAACCTTTAATCTCACATTCGATGTTCACTATGTAAAAAGTGTTGAAAAACGTTTTGAACAAAAACCAATCATTAATGAATCAAATTCTGAATCTGAAAGTGTTAATTCATTAGATTTTGATTATGATTTAATTTTTGGTACTCCTGATAGGGCTATTGATGCTGAAATCCATGCTGAGGATAATCAAATTCCTGAAGCATCAAAACATTTTGAAGATTCGACAGTACTACAACAAATTGTTGATTTCCACTCGACAACAAATTCTCCGGTTTATAACGAAAGTCTGCCAGTTTTACAAACTGATCAAGTGGAAGGGGAGCACTTGACTTCGACTACTCATGTTGAGGGGAGCATACTTTGGAGGGGGAGAATAGGAGAATGAATGTTGATGTCGAGGGGGAGCATCAAGAAGATAATTTTGTTGAGGGGGAGCAAAGTTAAAATCAAACAAATAATTCCAATAGTCAAAATGAAAATTTTCATGATACAACTGATAATGTGTCTGTTGCAGGTTCAGAGAATGATGAACCATTCGAAGATGCACAGTTGGATTTTGATCCAGCATATCCTCCGATGGATAGATGGACTCAAGATCATCCTCATGAAGAAATTCTTGGTGATCCACAAGCTGGAGTATTAACAAGGGCTCATATTCATGCAAAGAATGAGGTACTCAATACTCACCAGGAATTTCGCATGTTTAATGTTTTTATTTCGAAAATTGAACCGAAATCAGTCAAGGCTGCTATGGAACATCCTGAGTGGGTTGTTTCTATGTAATCTGAACTAGCTGAATTCGAAAGAAACAAGGTATGGAGGTTGATTCCCAAACCAAAATATGTTTCTATTGTGGCTTAAAATGGATCTTGAAAAATAAAACTAATAAAGATGGGAATGCTGTTCGAAACAAAGTTAGGCTTGTAGTTAAAGGATATTCACAACAAGAAGGTATAGACTATGAGGAAACCTTCGCCCCTGTCGCACGACTCGAGGTAGTTCGAATATTATTGGCCTATGCAGCACACAAGGATTTTGATGTCTACCAGATGGATGTCAAATGTGCGTTTCTCAACGGAGAACTCGAAGAGACGGTGTACGTTGAACAACCTCCGGGTTTTATTAATGAAGAATTCCTTGATCATTGTTATATCTTAGATAAAACGGTTTATGGGTTAAAACAAGCACCAAGAGCATGGTATGCAACTCTTACCAATTTATTAAAGCAATCGAAATTTAAACAAATATCAGTTGATCCCACTCTCTTTCGAAATAAAGTTGGAGATAATCTAATTCTTGTTCAAATATATGTTGATGATATTATTTTTAGCTCTACTGACCGTGCCTTATCAAGAGAATTCGAAAATATGATGAAAAGCCAGTTTGATATGAGTATGATGGGGAAGATAAACAATTTTATGGGATTAAACATTCGTTAAAGCAGAGAAGGCATATTTATCAATCAAGACAAGTATGCACGAAATCTGGTGGAAAAATTCGGAATGAAGAATAGCACAAAGCTGAGAGTACCAATGGCTGTTGGAACAAGGCTTAGTCCATCATTGGATCAACCAGCTATTGATCTCACATTGTATCGAAGCATGATAGGTTCGTTACCTTACCTCACGGCAAGTCGACCTGATATTATGTTTTCTGTGTGCAATTGTGCTAGGTACCAATCGAATCCCAGGGAACCTCATCTAACTGATGTCAAGAATATATTTTGTTATCTCAAAGGAACAAATTCATTAGGATTGTGGTATCCTTCGAAGACAGGCTTTTTCATACAAGCATTTTCAGATGCTGATTTGAGAGGATGTAATCTTGATCGAAAAAACACAAGTGGCGGATGTCAACTACTGGATGGGAAGTTAGTAAGCAGGAAATCGAAAAAGCAAACATGTGTTTCGATTTCTACAGCAGAAGCATAATATGTTGCTGCAGCTTGCACTTCACAAATCATTTGGATACAAAGTCAACTGCGTGATTATGCAATCAGCATGAAGAAATTTCTGTTGTATTGTGATTCACAAAGTGCCATTCGCATCTGCCATAACCCTGTGCAACATTTGAATACCAAACACTTTGCTCTTCGTTATCATTTTATAAAAGATCATGTTGAAGATGGAAACATAGAAGTTCATTTTGTAAAGACAACAGATCAACTTGCTGATATCTTTACAAAACCTTTGGATGAAAAATCTTTCGTGAGAATACTAAATGACTTAGGAATTATGAATGAAAATTCAGTTCCTGGACTACCTTCCTTAGAATGACAAGCCAAGGTGAAGGAATGATATCGATTCAGCGGTTACTATTCTTGATTCAGCTGTCACTGTTCATAGTCAACGCTTCGACATGCTTCGCTTTCGACAATTGTGCACACTGGTTTAACAAAAATCTTCGTTACTTTTGTCATTTTTTATTTTCGTGTGTTATGCATTTTTCTTCATATGTATGATATTTTCTTGATCAAAACTTAAAAACATCCAAAAGATTTTCCTTTTTTTATCTTTTGTTTTCAAAAATTCAAAAATATCAAAAGGATTTTTCGTTATTTTTGTTATTGTCTTTCAAAAATCAAAAATCCAAAAATATTTTTTGATTTTGTTAATACTTTCTTGTGTAGTTATTAGCGAAGATTTTTGGTGGTTCATGCTTTCTGCTTGAGGGAAAGGTATACTTTCGAAACTATGTCCTAGTTAAGATGTCCCTAGAAGCATGCTGCAGCATGTCGACTCAAGCCTCCAAGACTCAATGGGTTTCGAAGCCTTAATGGATCTCTCATTCTGAGGATTCTTCCCAATTAGGCTATATTCCCCTTAGTCATTGAGCTATCATACTCTACTCAATTGAGTTTAGAGTTTTTTGCTTGGTCAATGTATAGCAGTAGTACATTCGAATCTTTCAACCAATCTTTTTCATCCTAAAGTTCTTTCACGATCACACACTATGACATATGTCCAAAAGATTTCTGGTAAGTACCAATCAGGATCTAGACATATCAAAACTTTGTGTTTATGATCTGACATCATGAGACCGTGATCGAAGTGAAACCCAAATGTTCGAACCAAGAAAGGAATTGACGGGGAACTTTGTTGTAGATTTTAACGAAACATTTGTTTCAGTACCAAATTTTGATACTTAAAATCATATTTTGTGTATTTGCATGCTCTTGCTAAAATGTTCGAAACCTACGACATTTTTACCAAACAAGATCCAAACATACTTTTGTTTTGTGGAATATGATTTATGTGTAAGTATCTATCTGATTCTTCGTTACTTCAAATATTTTTCCAAGCCATACTTGTCCCTGACTACACCGGTCAAACAAGTAATTTCGTTTACAATGTGTCACTCTTATGTTTAGGTGTGATATTTAACGAAATCTCAAACCAACCCACGAAGCCATATAAAAGATGCCCTTCGATACTTCTCTATAAGTATTCGATTGTATTTTACGGGAAACCACACAAGCTGTTGATTATCTCTCTTGATAATTAACGAAGTGATCTTTGCTTGGGATTTAACTGCCTTTATGTCGAAATATTTATTTTCGACATGACAGATCCAAATTTTCTTATCTTGCTTCTTATCTGTTTCTTTGGTACACATTCCACACACGAAATCCTTGAGGTTTTGAGTAATACCTACTCAGGCTGATGATTTCGATAGTCTGGCATATGACTTCGCTTTTAAACCCCAAAGTGAAAGAGCCTAACCTCCATTCCGAAGGTTTCTGACGGTTCTCATCCACTTGGTACTGTCGAACAGACTGTTGCATGTGACGTTTTGGTTGTTACGCGGTTATCAAGGAAAAGTGATGATCTCTTTATCAGATGTGACTGTCTTTCCGGTACTAGCTCTGATTTTCAAGACTACACGTGGCTTATCATTTAATGCAGAAACCGTTTGGAATTCAAAAATGTTGTACATATAAAAAGGGATTTGAGAGATCAATTCCAATTTTACGTTTACTCAAAATTGTCAAGAGATTTGGGCCCTTATTTTCTCTGATTTCTTCAAGAACTTCAAAACCCTAACCATGGCTGCTAAACAAACTCAAACCACTGATGATGTTACCTCCCAACCAATCATGAAGATCCAGAGTACCAATTATCAAGTTCTTGGTGATGTTGATGCATATCCAGAGGAGTTGAAGATGCTCATCGTTGCTCTTCAAAATTCAGTCTTGTCCACTGCTATGTTCAGTTCGTTTGCAGTCCTCTTTCTTGGTTATCATTTGCTGGTTCCACTACTACTTACAGCAAGACGATGAAGATTATTACCTTCAACCTGCTGAATGACAAGAAATTCAGGTTATCCAAAATTTTTTTTGATCAAATTCTAAATATCCCAAATGTTGAACCTTTCTATAAGGTTACGAATGCTCAAATCATCCACATGTTTAATGAGATGGGTCATCAACCTCCTCTTACCAAGATCAGTGACTTTAAGAAGTCCGGTTTACCCTGTATATGGAATTTTTTGTTTGGAATCTATCTTCGTTGTTTGACAGGAAGAACAGGTGGGTTAGACAAAGGCAGATTGGAAGTGTATGCTATGGTCGCAGGCATCTACTATGATCTACAGGTGGATTATGCGACTCAACTTTCGAATGAGTTTATCAAAAGTATTGAAAATATGAATGTTGTTGATGGGGTTTCGTGTTCTCGATACTGGAACTTGATTTTACAGTTTGTTTACGATAAAGAAGAGATTCAAGTTTCTGAAGGTGATGAATTAGCTGAGTTTGCCACATATCATTATCCAAAAACTATGGAGGATGATAGTGATACTTTTCCCAATGTGGCTCGTATCCCTGATGCGATGCTTCAAAAGGTTAACCCAACGAATCCAATTCTAGTTTCCTATTTGAAGACGATTAATCCATCAATCGATACTGGGAAGTTGGATAAATCAAATGATGGCTCTTCGAAAAAGAAAAGAGGATCTAAGAAGAAGGTTCAGGCTAGTCCTGAAAAGGTTGAAAAGGTCTTTAAATCTCCAACGTAAACTGCTAAAGGAGATAGAGTTTCAAAGAAAAAGGATCCACAGTCATGTGACGTGAATTTTCCATAAGCAATGCGATTAAGAGTGAATTTTCCATTCGTTACTTTGCCATAACCTTTCACTTGGCATTTGTGATTATTGGCAAACTTCACAACTCTTGCATTTTCCAAGCTTCGAAAATCTCTCATATTTTCCTTTCGTCCAGTCATGTGACGTGAGCAACCACTATCAATATACCATTTCTCTACATATTGCTCGTCACATAGTACCTGCGATCAATGAAAGAATTTAGGTACCCAAGACTGTTTGGGTCCTTGGAAATTAGTTTTGAAAACAGAATGAAATGAAGAACTTTTAACCCAATCACAAACATTAGTTTTGAGACTATCAATTAAGTCCACATCATTATTTAAAGAAACAGAAACATAAGTTTTTGTTAGTTTGGGATTGTCACTAACACATGCCTTCGTCCTTTTAGATTGAGTATGATCAAGCTTTTCTTTCGAAGCCGGTTGCCAAGTTTTTACCGAAACATTTGAATCTTTTGAAGATGAGCTTTTAGTTGACGAAGAATTCACATAATTCTCATAGGCTTCGTGAATTTGTTGTTGAGAATATTTCCTTGATTGATATTTGCGTCCTTTTCCTTCAAGCCAATGATCAATGTTTTTGTCACGAGACAACCCTTTTGTGTACGAAACTTTTAAGGTTTGTTTTCTTGTAGGATTTGGAAAATTCGGTTTTTGTGGAAAGAAATCAACATTTGATTTAGGTCGAAATGCCATAGCGTATCGACTTCCATCATTGTTTCCAACACTTCGATTTTGAGAAAATCGATTTGGAGATTTTTGTTTTTGAGAAAACCTTGTTTGTTGATTAGAAGAAAATCGTTGTTGTGATGGTTGATTTTGAACAGTCTTTGATGTATTTTTGTTATCTTTTGAAAATGATGAGTTTGAAAGTTTCGAAGAATTTGTTTTTGGTTGAAATTCAAATTTAGATTTATTTGTTTCAGTGGAATTTTGCTTTGGATCTGAATGAATTGTTGAATGAGAAGACTTGTTCTCAACATATTTAGTCTTTGTGTTTTCAGTTGTTTTCAAATTAACCATTTTGTTGTTTTCGAAGTTCCATGGTTTGCCAAAAAATCTTCTTTCGAGCTTGTCTTTTTGAAATTGCATTTTCTTTTGAAAACTTGTCAATTTGTTCTTTAAATTCTTTGGAACTTAATTTGACAACAGTTTCTTTTTCCACAACAACTTCTTTTGTAACTTCTTTCACAATTTTCGATTTTTCAACCCATTTGTGTTGTTGTTTTTGTCTTTGAAAAACATACAAATTCTTTGTTAAGGCATTTTCGACTGTGCTTTGATTTGAAAATAATCCTTCATCTGTTGTCTTCTTGTTGTCATCTTCGACCATTTTGTGGAATTCTGGTTTAATGTTCTCAACATTTCCAGTAGTAACAAACACTTGATTTGGAAAAACAACATCATCAGTACACTTGAAATTAGGATACACCACTTGATTTGTTTCCAAATAATGGGCTCGTTTTTCGGACAACACTTTGTCAAAATTTTCAGTGTCCCCAAATACTTGATCAACAACAACACGGGGAATTTCTTTTTCTATCGAATCTTTGTTTGATGAGACCTTTTTGTCTGGTTCGTCATCATCATTTTCATCATCACTACTATCCATTTGACTATCTCGGATATCCACAAAATCAGAATCACAAACTTTTGAAGTTGAAGGTTTGTCAGTGTCAATCTTAACTTCCAAATCCTTAAGTTTTTCTTTTCCTTTAGATTTTGATGCGACATTTATGACAGATTACTGAGAACAATCAACATCCTCAATATCACTAATTTCGCTAATATTGTCAGAGTTATCTTCTATATCGGCAAAATTAGATTGAGAATCAGATGTCGAATTCTCAGTCTTTTTCAAAATTTTGATTTGTTCTGATTCTGTCAAAGTATCATTCACAATGTTAACTAATTCATTTGTATCAAGACACTCATCAATTTTGACAATTCAATAAGCATATCTATCATCAAGAATTTTGTAAAACTCAACAATAGTTTTCTCACACTCATACGAAATATTATCTACCTTCGCTCTTTTATATGCTAGAAAAGGTAATAATTTCCTATGTTGTTCCTTTCTAATATCACACGAATGATGCAATGCAGTTAATTTGACATATAAACGTTTAGCAGAATTGCAGTAGATATTTCGTTGAGCTAACAAAAGTTTTACATCGCTAGATAACGAATCTCGATCACACATTATGTTTGTTATTTGCAATTCTAAACATTCTATCTTGACAAATTTCGAATCTAACTTCTTCTGTGTCTCTAACAACTGATTGCTTAATTTTTTTAGCTTCATTGCTAGCAGAAACAACCAAATTATCGAAATAAGCAACAATATCATCAAAAGCAACAATTTCAGAATCATATCCACTTAAAGGAATATTAAAAGATTGAAGAATATTACGTACCTTTGTTGTCATTGGAGACTTATCAGCAGATTTTGACACAAAGCAACGACCCTTGACCTCTTCGTCTGAATCTTCCTCCAGCTTCGCATACATAACCCCATGCGTAGGATTACGTATTTCCTCATCATCGGAGCCCGAAGACCAGATTTGATATGTGCCATCATTCTCCTGTTCACCTTGAGCCACCAAAGACAAATTTTTCGCCTTCGTACGTACCTCTTCCAACCTCTCCACATAATACGCCTCATCCTTCACTCTATTCTTCTTCTCATCTTTCTTTCGAAGCATGCAATCATTTGCTAGATGATTGGCTCCATTGCAATAATGACAATCCATACTAGAATCTCCTTTCAATTTCTTCTCTTTCTTCTCCTCAGCACCCTTCGCATCATTCTTCTCATACTTCTTCTTCTCTTCTCCTGCAGTTTTGTTCACGGAACTTCCTTTTCCGTCACTTTGCTTCGCCTTTGAATTAAACGGTTTCTTGAAAAACTTTTTAACTCAGTTGTTAGAGTAAAAAGCAATTGCCTCATCATCCGAATTCATGAGAAACCCCTCTTCATCATCAGAATCACCTTTTTCAATAGTTTCTTTTTCAGTCACTTTAGAGACAAGAGCTAATGGACCTCCCAGACTATGCTTCGAATCTTCTGCCATTTTGTTCACTTCACTTTCGTGAGTTTTCAGTTGATTGTACAAATCATTCAAAGAAGATGTATCGAAACTCTGTTGATTTTTCACCATCATGCTAACACTTCTCCATTCTTTACAGAGTCCCATTACAAAGGTGAGATTGAATTCCATGGCAGACCTCGTGATTCCATAACGATTGCATTTGTAAATCAGCTCATTCAGCCTATCATAGTAACTTTCAATCGTTTCACCATCTTTTTGCTTGAAATCCTTCAATTCAATCAAACATTGCTTAACTGAATTGATTTTCGTCTTCTCGCTGCCTTGAAACTTTTCTTTGAGATTATTCCAGATTTCCTTTGCAGTTGTACAACTTCTGACATAGTTATACACCACTGGAGGCAATACACCACACAACTCCCTTATGCATCGTTTTTCAAGTTTCTTCATATGATCAGTTTGATTTTCCACACTCATAGTACTGGATGAAGATCCAAATGGTTGAAGGTTCGTTGGAAGAGTAAAAATTCCCTGAGATGCAAGACCAAAGCTCTTCATCGATTCCCTTCAAGTAATCGTGCATACGATCAGACCACTGATCATAGTATTCAGGAATGAGCATAGGAATCTTAGTTGAAGATCCTAGCAGATGAGAGTATGAAGTCATCGAGTTGAGATTGAAGTTCGCCATTGATGTACGGAAGAAAATTTTTGAGAAATCAAAGAGAATTTGAGAGAAAATTGCTGAATTGATCAGAAAAACAAAGTAGAATACTCGATTCAACAAATCTGTTGCAGAATCAAATCACAACTTAAGATCTAGAAAGCTTTTTCACTTCAAAAGATGCGGAACTTTTGGAACCAGAATTTTGATTCAAAAACCCTTTGAAATAGAGTGAAATTTAGATCTCAGATCATGATTCCTGCTCTGATACCAATTGTAGTGGTGTTGATTATGATGGCATGTGCGGAATTAAGAATGATTTAGTGAATCATCAAGTAAAATCAAGAACATGAACACAAGATCTAAATAATTCTTTTAAACTCTCATTGGTTTCATAGAAAGAGTACAAAATGGGTTTTGCAAATTCTCTCTCTAAACTAATCTCTCAAAATGTTCATTAGATAAAATGAGTGTCACTCACTTCCTTATAAAGGAAAGACAACTCATTATGCACACACAAAGGAGTAAGCCCTCATAACATCCAAGAATGACTTTGCACCCTTACATATAGTTCACGAAACTGTTGTTCAAGAAAAGGAGGTTATTGCTACCAAGTCTGGTGTTCTGAAAAGGTTGAAGAAAATGGCACACAAACCAGGCCATTCACCTAACCTTCATTATAAACCACAAGTCAACAGGAAGGGGGTTATCTTTCGTGAAGTTCCAACACCTGTTTCTCCTCAATCAAAGAAAAGGCGTTCTGAAGACATGGCCAAGCACATTTCAAAGAAACGGGAGAAACAAAAGAAGCAAAGGAAATTGGTATTGCAAGAAGATTCAAATGATGACAAAGTGGTTCCTGAAACACCACTTGTAGATACATCACTGGGCCATTCTTCACCTGTGAGGGATTCTCCAGTTAAGTCGACTGTCGAGGACACTGGAAATCATGATGGCTCTGTGGAAACTTCTAAAGTAGACACATCCATCAATCACGGTGAACAACCAACAAATTCTACTCCTAAGAAGGCAACTGCCATACCACCCGAAGTTTCGTATACCGAGTCATTTAATGAGGAGGTTTGAACTTCAAACATCAATGTAAACGTATCTGATACGGATGTACATGTTAATATGGGTGATGATGTACTGACTAACAAAGCCCAAGGTAATCCATCTTTCGTTACATCCTCATCTTTCGAAACTTCTGTCATTGATACTAATATTTCGTTACCACCTTATATTATTCCAAATCAATCTCATATTCCTTCCTTTACTCATTCTCCTACATTTGACACCATCATACAACAACCTATTACTTCTTTGTTTCCTTTGCAATCACCTGAAGAACCACAACATGTTCATGACGATGAAACTGATGATGGAGGGTTTGAAGGTTCATTTGTTGAAATTCAGTTTAATTCAGAGGAAGAGAATATTCCTGATCATATGTCAATGTCAGGAAAACAGTTTAAAGTTTTGAACAGGAAGTTGAACTCCTTTCTTTAACTGCAAGCTGATGGAGGGGTAAGCATTCAGTGTCGGGTCTTAAGGTTGATGTTCTGTTGACAGCTCAAGAGCATCAGCTCATGGATAAGATTGATATAATGGACAAGTACAATGAGCTTCGGGTCAAAGCTCAGTCTGATTCTCTCAATGATTCCCTTCGTGCTTTGAAGGATTCAATAAAGGATCATCATGTTCTTTTTATTCAAGATGTAAAAACAGTTCGAGAAAATGTCAATCTCAAAGTTCAAGAATTGAGAGAGGATATGAGATAGATGCTTTAGATCACAATTATTCTACTCTTAACAATAAGGTATATATAATTGTTGGTGCTATAACGAAATCAGTTGAACTGTACAATTCCTTGGTTCCGAAGATTGATAAAAAGGCTGAGGTTGATGTTACTAGCTTTGGAAATGTGGACAAATTGCTGGTCGAGTTAAAGGATCTTCCGTCAAAGTATGATTCTTCAAACGCTTCAATCTTATCTCCTGAGTTTTTTCACAAAAGAGTCAACCATTCATACTGAATTGGCTCCACTTGCGAAATTTGCAAATATCATGCCAACGAATGCCCCACCTGTGAGCACAGGGGTGCAAGGGGGAGAAAGAAAAAATGTTGGCAGTGGGAGTGGATTCAAAGGTTAAGGTGGTTCTGGAAACATAGGTGGCGATGAAAAAGTTGTTGGAAAAGTGTTGACTACTCAAATTCCAACATCTTTACCAAAAGCTTCTATTGTTACTTCTTCAACAACAACAACAAGGCCTATCACAAAGGGAATTGTTAGTGGAACTACCGGTGGTGACTCAGGATCAACGAAACCTAAGCCAAATGAAGAAGACAAAGGAAAAGGCAAAGTTATATGTCTTGAGTTGTCGAAAGAATAGAAGAAAGATGCTATTAAAGTAGAAATGGAAAAACAAAGATATATACATAGTATTCTTCGACTACGTATAAATGGTCCTCCAGGTCTTGATAAAGGCGATCCAACAAAAGTCTACCATTATGAGCATATTGAGGCTTTAGTTGTTGCTGGGGAGATCCATGAATTTGAAAATTTGCCCAGAAGAAGTTTTGATACTGTGAACTCTAACATGAGTCAATTGGACTTTCCAGTGAACAGGATGATGTTCTTGGAAGAATAGTTTGAACTTGCTGAAAAGTACAAGGATAAGGTTGAGTACAAACGCATGAAGCTTCGTTTCCATGCTGTACTGGGAAAGAAGGAGGACGAGATTTATTCTTTAGTCAAGATAGTTCGGGTTCTTGGCATATCCAAAGATATATTGTTCGATGGTATGTTACAGAATTATCGGTACTATGCAGTCCGAGCAAATAATGTTACTTTTGAGTTTACGGTTTCAGACTTTCCCCTGATGAATCTTCATGATTTATTAGTTGTGTCGATGATAATGAAGAGTGTGGATGTTTCGAAACTCCAAGTGACAAGTAAAGAAGATTTCTTGAATGGGTTTGGTCACTTGAAAGTTTCCATCGATAGTTATTATGGAGCTTTACCCTTAACTGATGTTGAGTTGGCTAAGTCACTTGGTAACGAAGTAGAAGTTCCACAAACTATGCTAATGTCTAAGGCTAGTTTGAAAAATCTTGAAGATGGGGAGATTACCTTGAAACCATTAGGAATTGTTTTCTTTGGCAAAAACAAGAAGGGAAATTACTCTAAATTCATGTTTCAAGTGTGTGATGTTGAAAGATACACAACTGCTCATCACACCAATCTCCTGGTTCTAATGAACAGATGTGAAAAGAATAATGATAAAGAGAAGGCAGAGATTCGAAAGATTGTTAACTGGTATGCTGAGATAATTCATCAAGATGCGAAAGTCTTAATGACTTAGATTCGACACTTCTCACAAAGGGGGAGAATGTTGGGGTTCTAAAGTTGTGAGATGTCGAATTTATCTTCATAGTCAGTAATAACGAATGTTGCATTGTAGTTTATTTTAAGGACTAATTTAGTGTCGAAACTTAGAAGTTAAATGTCCTTATACTGTTTGTGCTTTCAGTTTTCCCTATAAATATGGAAGGATCCTTTTAGAGGTTAAGAACTTTTCTGTGATTGTAATCATTTCTCTTTCCCTTTTGTATTCAACTGGTCAAGCAATATAACGTGCCAAACAGATTATATTTAGATCTCTTGTTCTAAATCATTTCATACTCTCATTTTGTTTGATTACTCGATTCAATCGGAACTACAGAGTCAAAAGGGAAGGCTAGACAACCGGCAGAAAAGAACCGAGAAGTGATTCAGGCATTTGCGGTTACGACAACCTCGGCAGGGACTACCTCTGGAAGTAGCCCAAGATGCAATGAGTGTGGGTTTTGTCACAATGAAGCATGTTGGATTTTCACTAACTATGGAAAGAAAAGTCATCTTGCCAACAAATTCAAAACCCCACCCAATCGAGGAACCACAACAACAAAAAGTCGAGCGTGCTATGTAAAGAAGTTAGACACATCAAGAAGGATTGTCCAAAACTGAAGGAACATGGAGGTAATTCTAGGAGCATTTGAGATAGGAGCCAAAGAAGCCGTCCAATATCCGACGACAGTTAAGGGTGTGTTCCTAATCAACAATTTATATGCAAATATACTTTTTGATATCGGCGCCGACAGAAGCTATATTACTGCTAAATTTAGGAAATTGTTAGACCACCCACCTAGTAAACTTAGGAATTATATCATAACATTAGATAATCATGATTTTCTCATCGACATTATGTTAATGGTTATTGGAAGTTTCGACATCATTATAGGTATGTAATAGTTATCCTCTAACCACATTAAATTATTATGCTTTGAGAAAGCATTACGTCTACCCCTACCAAACGGAAAACCCTTAATCATCTACGGTGATAAACCCTGTAGAATTCATAGGATCATCTCCTGCATGAAGGCCAAAAAATACTTGTAGAAAAAGTATTACGCCTTTTTAGCTCATATTGTTGATAGGAAAGACAATAAGAAGAAAAAGATAAAGGAAGTACCTCAGGTGTGTGACTACGCTAATGTATTCCCTGAAGATCTACCAGGTCTGCCGCCAGCTCGACAAGTAGAGTTTCGGATCGATCTTGTTCCAAGAGTTGTCCCAGTAGCAAAGTTTCCTTATAGATTGGCACCGTCAGAGATGCAGGAACTCTCTAGACAACTATAAGAACTTAGTGACAAGGTTTTTATTAGACCAAGATTATCGCCTAGGGGAACACCCATTCTATTTGTCAAGAAGAATGACCGATCTTTCCGAATGTGCATAGACTATAGAGAGCTAAATAAGTTGACCATTAAGAATAGATATCTACTACCCCAAATAGACGATCTTTTCGATCAACTACAAGGATCCAATTATTTCTTTAAAATCGACCTGAGATCTGGATATCATCAACTTCGAGTCATGGAAGAGGACACTCCAAAGATTGCTTTCAGAACACGATACAGTCATTATGAGTTTTTGGTCATGTCCTTCGGATTGACCAATACCGCAGCTGTTTTTATGGATCTCATGAATCGAGTGTACAAGCCCTGCTTGGAAAAATTCATGATTGTATTCATCAACGATATTCAGGTATACTCACAAACCAAGGAGGAGCATGGGCAACATCTTCGAGTGATCCTAGAGCTTGTAAGGAAAGAAAATTTGTACATAAAATTATCTAAGTGTGAATTTTGGATAAGAGAATTACACTTTCTTGGGCATGTAGTAAACATCAAAGGTATTAATGTCGACTTTTCCAAGATCGAAGCGGTAAAGAATTAGGAAGCGCTCAAGACCCCATTAGAGGTTCGTCAATTTTTAGGACTAGCTGGCTATTACTGGAGATTTGTAGAAAATTTCTCTCGTATAACCAAAACCCTCAAAACATTAACCCAAAAGGAAGTAAAATTTGTTTGGGGAGACCATATGGAAACAACTTTGCAAAAGCTGAAGGAAATGTTGTGTAGCGCACCGATACTATCCCTCCTAGAAGGTACTGATAACTTCATAGTATATTGCGATGCTTCGCATTAGGGGTTGGGATGTGTATTAATAGAAATGGAAAAGGTCATAGCCTATGCCTCAAGAAAACTCAAGGTGCATGAGAACAACTACACCACCCACGACGTAGAATTGGGAGCAGTAGTTTTTTCCCTGAAGATTTTGCGTCATTACCTTTACGGAAAAAAATGTATAGTATACACTGACCACAAGATTTGGTAGCACATCTTTGATCAGAAAGAGCTCAACATGAGACAAATAAGATGGTTAGAGTTGCTAAATGACTATAATTGTGAGATTCGTTATCACCCAGGAAAGGCTAACGTCGTAGTTGAAGCCTTGAGCCGTAAAGTACAAGTTAAACCTCCTAGAGTCAAAGCGCTTCTTATGACTATTTAGTCTATCCTAATCGTGCAGATTAGAAATGCTCAAATCGAGACTTTAACGAAAGAAAACATTAAAGAAAAAGGCCTCATAGGAATGGAAAGACAACTCCAGATTAAGGATGATGGAACGAGATATTTCATGAACCATGTATAGGTTCCAAAAGTTGGAGAGGTCAAAGAACTAGTTCTAGATGAAGCCTATAGGACTAGATATTCCATCCATCATTGAGCAGACAAGATGTATCTAGACCTAAAAGCCCTCTATTGGTGGCCAAACATGAACGCTGAGATTGTGACCTACATAAGTAAATGCCTAACAAGTTCCAAGGTCAAAGAAGAACATCAACGACCCTCGGGATTGTTGCAACAACCAGAGATTCCTGAGTAGAAGTGGTAGCTGATTGGAATGGACTTTGTTACCAAATTACCAAAGACTACTACTGTTTACAACACTATTTGGGTAGTTGTTGATATATTAACCAATTCCGCTCACTTCAAATCAATAAAAGAGACCGATAAGATGGAGAAGCTGACCAGGATGTACCTTAGAGAGATAGTCAGATTGTACGGGGTACCCTCATCCATTATCTGTCATACCCCCAAAGCAGAACGGCGGAAACGTCCAGGGGCATATGACTTCATGTATAGTATCATAATAGTTGGATAGTAGTAAAGAAAGAAAACACAACCATCATTGATATAATTTAAAAGGTTACGTTATTGATAATGTTACATGTTTCCCAATAAATTACAATATGGTGACAAAATGAGTTTTGAACTAACGCCTTAGCGTCCCGTCCTCAAAAGTGGATGATTACATGTTCACTGATTCCCTGAGAATACAAGTAATTTTGAAAAGAGTGTCAACAATTAAGTTGGTGAGTTCATAAGAGTTTTGTTTAAGAAATATGTCGTTTTTACTTGTAAAAATGATAGAGTGTGGTATCCAGAAAATCCAATATTTTCTTGTAAAATGTATTGTAGTCTTAGCTACCCTAAGACCTAAAAATGTATGAATACTCTTGTACATATAATAGTATATTGTAGTTTTATATAAATAAAACTACTTTTTGTGTGTTTGTTAATCCCTGTAAACCGCATGTATTGTTAATACCCAATGTGAGTTATTATAACCATGCTATGACCCAGTCGGCCTATAACAACGTTCTTCAGGCGTCGGAAAAGTTATGACATTTGTCACCCCAGACCTGCCGGTCTAACTGTAGCTATCAGTTTAGGTGTGGGATTGTCAGTCCCATATAGATCTATACACAACTATCACGCTCTCCCTACAAGAGATTCTGGTTACAATTACAGGACTTTAATGCAGTACTTTAAGGGTACCGTGAATCCGAATGTCTCACAAATTTATTCATTAACATGTTTACGTCAAATGAAATGAAAACTCATTTTTGTTGTAAATTTAAATATTACCTTTTCATAGTGTTTGTATAGTATGAAAATAATTATACTTTTATATAATTATTTCTAAATCCTGAAAGGGTAAAATAACATCAATGATCCCCAAGCTATATCTATTATAGTTTGAAATGTATGTAGCGATAAAATGAAGACCTTTGTATTTTAACAACTTTGCATGTAAACGTTTATAAATTTGATAGTAATGTCGTTTCATATATTTGATATTTTACGTAAAAAGGTACATAAAATGTAAGAAAAAATAAATAATGGTTTGTATTTTAAAACAATTTCCCTTGTGTTAATACTTGTATTCCCCCCCCCCCTAAAATATAGAAAAATCGTTGAAAGGTGTAGGGGTATGAACTCACCTTATGTTTGTTTGTGGGTTGATAACGAGACGACGGTGATGATCTTTAAATTATGAACACTTGAAGATGATTGAATCCTAAGAGTTTTCAACACATACTAAGGTGTGAATAATATGAATAATCATAAAATTGTTTGTATATATGTGGGATTATATGTACAATACTTACAACTTTGAAGGAAAGCTCAAGGGGATTTCTTGAGTTTGGATATAAAGAAAAATGGGCTTGATACTTGAGAGAGAATGGAAGGGAAATTGTCTATTGGAAATGAAACGGATCCTAATTCATGCTTTATATATGAAGGAAGAGTGAGATGATGGTGAAGTGATGTTTGCCTTGGTAAAAGAAATTTATCACCCTGGGAAGGAGTTTACTATCAAGTGTCACCACAAGTGGCCAAGTGGGGAATTGAAATAATAATATCTTAGGAATGAAAATATGTTTTAAGCTTCACATTTGGCCTAAAATATGAGTTTAAAGGGTCTTAATTATGAAAAATAAGATTTTTAGGAAAATCCCGACGTCAAAATCTCTTAAAATGAATAAAAGGTCCAAAATGGTCAAAAATCCAGAGTCAAATAGTAATTTCTGAAGTGGTTCTTCATGTTCCGGAGTCAAATGGTGAATTCCAAAGTGGTCCTTCAACTTCCGAAGTCAAATCAGCAAGTTCCGGAGTGACATGGGGAAATTCTGAAGTCTGTCTTCAGTTTTCGAAGTCGAAACTGATGTTCCAAAGCCACCTTCTTATTCATGAGTCGAAACACAACTTCCGAAGTCAAGCAGAATTTCCGAAGTGGGGCTTGTAATTTCGAAGTGGAGCTTCTAGTTCCGAAGTGGGGCTTGTTCTTTTGGATTTTCTACTCCGGTTTGGGCCGTTTTCAACAAGGGAAGGGATAGGATGATATTGGTGTTTATGAAAAAGTTTGAGATAGATTTGGAAGAGAGATTTGTAGAGAGATTTGGGAGAGATTTGAGACATAGAGAGAAATTTTTAGAGAGTTGGTGTTTGTAGTTTTTTTTTATGGTTTTACCCCGTAGTGTTAGGATTATGAACTCCACTACGTCGTGTTATGAGTGTTCTCCATCCTTGAATGATACATAGTTATGTTTTATCGATTTGTTACATCACTCACCCTATTTCGGATTTAGTTGTAAAACATAAGAATCTTCCGAGTGATACTTTGTATTATAATCGTAAGTTTTACATTAGGAAATATGACGTAAACCCGTAACATACAAATACAAGTTGAGTTGACTTTTTTGACTAAATTGACGGTTGTCACATCATCCCCCCCGTTAGAAGGAATTTCGTCCCGAAATTAGCATTTGAGTGAGACTCTAAGGGTTGGGGAAAAGATGTAGGTATTTTTGTTTCATATCGTCCTTGCGCTCCCAGGTGAATTCGGGTTCTCGTTTAGCGTTCCAACGGACCTTCACTCTGGGTATGCGACTTTGTTTCGTTCTTCTGATCTCCCTATCCCTGATTTCTACCGGTTCTTCTATGAATTGGAGGCTCTCGTTGATTTCAATTTCGTCAAGAGGGATGACGAGAGTCTCATCGGATAAGCACTTTATTAAGTTAAACACATGAAAGGTAGGATGTACGTTATTTAGTTCTTGCGGTAATCGAAGCTTGTATGCTACCGGGCCAATCCTGGAGAGGATGTCGAACGGCCTAATATACCTTGGATTTAGTTTTCCACGTTTTCCAAAATGTATCATTCCTTTCCAGGGTGAGACTTTCAACAGTACTCGGTCTCCAACCTGGAATTCCAAGGGCTTCCGTCTTTTATCCGCGTAACTCTTATGTCTGTCTCTAGAGGCTTTGAATCGATCTCGGATTTGGACAATCTTCTCGGTCGTTTCTCTTATGATTTCCGTGCCAGTGAGAGTGTTGTCAGGAACTTTCCCTTTAGCTAGTTGCGTATCACCCACTTCAGCCCATCACAGAAGTGATATGCACTTACGGCCATAGAGGGCTTCGAACGGAGCAACTTTTATGCTAGTGTGATAACTATTATCATACGAGAATTCGCTAAGTGGTAAATGGGTATCCCAAGCTTTACCAAAGTCTATTACACAAGATCTCAACATGTCTTCCAATGTTTTAATAGTTCTTTCACTATGTTCGTCGGTCTATGGGTGGTAGGTTGTACTCATGTCCAATCTAGTCCCCAGGGATCTCTGTAGTGACTGCCATAACCGACAGGTGAATCTACTATCTCTGTCAGAGATAATGGATACTCACACACCATGCAGTCATACTATCTCTTTGATGTATGTTCGGCTCAGTTTCTCCATCTTGTCTGTTTCCTTTATTGGTAGGAAGTGCGCGGACTTGGTTAACCTGTCGACTATCACCCAAATGGTATCGAAGCTACCCGAAGTCTTGGGTAACTTGGTTTTGAAGTCCATTGTTATCCTCTCCCACTTCCACTCGGGTATCTCTAGTTGTTGTAACAAACCCGAGGGTTTCTGGTATTCTACCTTAGTGCAAGTCAGACACTTGCCCACATAGTAGCGATTTCTGCTTTCATGTTCGGCCACCAATAAAGTTTCTTGAGGTCCAGATGCATCTTGTCTGAACCGGGTTGCACAGAGTATCGAGTCTTGTGTGCTTCGTTCATGACAACGTCTCTGAATCCACCATACTTGGGTGTCCAGATCTGATTCATGAGATAACGAATTCCGTTACCCTTGATTTCTATGTTCTTATCCATCCCTCTTAAGGCTTCACCTGTCACGTTTTCTGGTTTCAAGGCTTCCAGTTGAGCCTCTTTCATTTGTGTGGACAGGTGTGAATGGATTGTCATGGTTAATGAATTTACTCGGAGGCCCGAGTATTCCTTTCTGCTCAGTGCATCTGCGACTACATTGGCTTTTCCTAGATGATAACAAATCTCGCATTCGTAGTCATTCAGTAGTTCTAGCCATCGCCTTTTCCTCATGTTGAGCTCTTTCTGGTTGAGGATGTGTTGAAGGCATTTATGATCGGTGAAGATAGTGTATTTTGTGTCGTAGAGATAGTGTCTCCAGATCTTCAGGGCAAACACTACTGCTCCCAACTCGAGGTCATGGGTAGTGTAGTTGACCTCGTGTGTCTTAAGCTGTCTTGAGGCATAGGCAATGACCTTTCCTCGTTGCATAAGTACACAGCCTAGCCCTTGATTGGATGCATCGCAGTATACTACAAAATCTTCTGTCCCTTCTAGGAGAGACAAGATCGTTGCACTGCACAAGGCTTGCTTTAGCGTTTGGAACAGAGTTTCTTTTTTCTCCCCCCAGTTGAAGGTTACCCCTTTCTGGGTCAAGGTGGCAAGCGGTTTGGCGATCTTGGAGAAACATTTAATGAACCTTCGGTAGTACCTAGCGAGAACTAAGAATTGATGGATTTCTGTAGGCGTCCTTGGTGCTGACCAATTCTCGATCACCTTGATTGTGGAGGGGTCCACATGTATTCCATCTTTGCTAACCACATGTCCCAAGAAGTCCAATTCCCGGATCCAGAACTCGCACTTCGAGAATTTTGCGTACAACTTTTCTGCCCTTAATGTTTCCAAGACCTGTCGTAGGTGTTCACTATGTTCTTCCTTACTTCGTGATTAGACCAGAATGTCGTCTATGAAAACGATCACGAATTTGTCTAAGTAAGGTCGACACACACGATTCATCAGATCCATGAACACCGCGAGCGCATTTGTTAACTCGAAGGGCATCACTACAAACTCATAGTGACCATGCCGAATTCTGAATGCAGTCTTAGGAATATCCTCATCCTGGACTTGTGGTTGATGGTATCCCGACCTCAGATCGATCTTTGAGAAATAGCTTGCTCCCTGAAGTTGGTCGAATAGATTGTCAATTCGTGGTAGGGGATATCGGTTTTTGATGGTTAGTTTATTCAGCTCCCGGTAGTCGATACACATTCGGAATGATCCATCCTTCTTCTTTACGAATAGGACCGGTGCTCCCCAAGGTGAGAAGCTTGGTCTGATGAACCCTTTGCTCAGTAGTTTTCCATTAGTTGGCTGGATAATTCCTGCATTTCGGCTGGTGCTAAGCGATATTGGGCTTTGGCCACACGGGTAGCTCCCAGAATTAGGTCGATTCGGAATTCGACTTGATGTGCGAGTGGTACTCATGGAAGGTCTTCAGGGAATATGTCGGGGAAATTACAGACCTCCGTAATGTCTTTGATGTCTTTCTCTTCTCGTTTCTTATCCACTACGTGGGCTAGGAAGGTGTGGTATTCTTTGCCGAGATACTTTTGAGTCTTGACGCAGGAGATGATTTGTAGGTTTGTACCGGGTTTGTCGCTATAAATGATGAGAGTTTCGCCACTTGACAGATTAAGGCGAACGGCCCTTTCGTAACACAAGATATCGACATGGTGAAGGCTTAACCAATCCATACCGATGATGACATCAAAACTTCTTATAGTGATCGACATTAGATCGATTTGGAAAGAGTGTTCATTTAGAGCTAGTGTGCACCCTGCGTACATATCGTATGTGCTTTCTGTTTTACCGTTTGCCATTTCTACTGTGAACGTACCTTTTAGTGATTGGGGATTTTGTTTAAGTAAGTGTTTGAATTGGTGGCTTATGAAACTCCTCTTTGCTCCACTATCGAAAAGTATGCATGCATATGAGTTATTGAGGAGAAACATACCGGTAACCACTATGGGGTCTTCAACTGCTTCTCCGTGTCCTACGGATAGGAATCTTCCCACACCACCAACATTAATGTTTCTTGCCTTTGGGCAATCTCTTTTAAAATGCCCGGTCTCCCCACAGTCGTAGTAGGCTCGGCTTACCCCAACATTGGCTGCCTGGGTGATTTGTTGGGCTGGCGCCTTACAGAAACAGGTTGTATGCCCCTTTTTGTTGCAATTATTGCAATGCATTTCCCGACAAGCACCGTTGTGGTGGAAGTTGCATTTTTTGCATTTGGGGAGGTTTCCGGCATATTGCCTTAATAGCGCTGGAGCGGCAAGGGTTGTGGCAGCGTGAACAGCCACAATTTGTTGTTTCTTGGTGGGGTCCTCAGCCGGTTGGTTCTTCTTTTTGTCCCAAAACTTTCTTTGTTGTTTTCCCCTTTTGCTTGCTTCGGGGTGGTCGCCATAGTGGCATGGCTGACCCTACGGTCAATGAGTCTTTGTGCCAAGTGTTTGGCACTGTCAAAAGTAATTGGTTTTGAAGCTAACACGTTCCCTTGAATCCGGGGGGATAGTCCCCAAATGTATTTCTCCACCTTTTTACTCTCCGGGGTGACCATCCTGGGAAAAAGTATGGCCAGATCGCTAAACCTGGCAGTATAAGATGTGATGTCGGAACCGGTCATTTTGAGGCTCCCGAGTTCCTGTTCCAATTTCTGGACTTCGCCTCTTGGACAATATTCTTCCAGCATTAAGATCTTCAAGTCTTCCGAGCTCATTGAATTAGCCACTGGAAGAGTCAATGACTTGACATGGCCGTTCCACTAGGTCAGGGCCCTGTCAGAGAAAGTGTAAGCTGCAAATTTAACTTTACTTGCTTCAGTGCACACACATATTTCGAAGACTGATTCAGTCTTCTCGAACCATTGCATCAGAGTGATGACACCTCCGCTCCCATTGAAGGGTTTGGGTTTGCCATTGGTAAAGTCCTTGTAGGAACATTCCCTCGAGCGTCCCTGGCTGTCTCCTTGGTTAGAGTTCGTAGTACCATTTCCCATTCCACCAGCACCATTTTTGCTGATATGTGACATTGTGGCTGCCACAGTTGCTGTTACAACAACTTGGAAAATGGAGGGGTCAAATTGTGGAGGTGGTGGCGGTGGAGGATTTGTTGACGTTTTGTTGACATGCCTGTTTGATCTACGAGGTGGCATCTTTCTGCAACAATGTTTAAAAGTGAAAAGGCGGTAATTCTTTGATAGTGGTTATCGGTCGGGTGTTAATAAACTAATGATATTAGTTTCTACATGCATCATGATCTGACTTGTAATGTATTTTGTAATCAATTCATAACAGAGGTTTATGTAGCATTAAACTTATGAATTTGGTAGTAGTGTCTCAATGAAATCCTGTGTTTTGGTCCATACCAGGTCCTTCTAAAATCACTTGGTGTATACGAGTTGTATGTAATTAAGATTTTTAATAGGCCGTTGAACTTAATGGGTCTGCCCTAAGCCCACAACCAAACAAGGAACATGACCTAAGGCGGGCCAACCATTTCTAAGTCGATTTGAGTCTTAATTACATATAACTTTAATGTATACACAAAACAATCATAGATTTACCATGAGTAAATAATTTTTACAAAAAATGTTATGAAACCTGTAGTAATACCCAAAATAGAATAAAAATGCTTGCCAATCTCATTGATATAATCTTAGTACATAATGATTTGGAAAACTTGACCTTGATATAGGTCGACATTACATCAATACCTTGGATCTATGTTTTTCTCTATTATACATGCAAACTTGAACTTTCCAAGGTATTACCCTAACTAGCTTACAAAACATTGATACTTGGGTAATAAAATAAGTTTGATGACATACCTTTTGTTGTAGTTGGAAGCCTTGGACCTTTAAGAACTTAGTGCCCCAAGTGTTGCACCTCAAATGGAATCACACAACACCACCAACATTTGGAATAACTTGAGAGAAGAACACTTACAATCATAAAATCGACTTGCCGTCTTGTGTTTCCACTACTGCCCACTTAAGTGCCAATTTCATGAGCCTTGGGGTTTCTTATATAGTGTGCACATTAGGGTTACACCATGTAACTCATGACTTTCCACATTCCTCATGGGCCATGGGTTTTAACCTCCATGGAGTATCCATGGGTCACCACATGGGTTTAGCCCAACATGAAGAACCATGGATTATAAGCCCACTTTATAAAAATAAATGATTTACCAAATCAATCCCCATTTATTTAATTAGTCTCTTTTGATCACAAAATTAATTCCAAACTAATTCTTGATCAATACTAATTAAATAATATGATTTCATATTAATATATTAGACCTTATAATATATTAATAAATCATAAATATCCTCTTCTCACAAAAGTCTATCTAAATTGTTCCAATTCCATGCAACCCAAATGGACGATGCTACTCTCGGGTCAAGTACATACCAATAATAGTTATGGGCTTAGATACCTAATCCAATAGTCTCCCACTTGGATAAGTCTAATAACTATTATTGCAAGCATGACTCCAACCCGACTAGCAATCGTAGCTCTTAAAAGCCGTTGTCGAACTCTGATCTAGTCAATGACACGTCCATTAGATAAGGGATCATATATTCTTCCATTCTAGATATCATATGGATTGAGACATGGATTATAATCATTCTCGCTATCCATCTGTTGTTTCCCGATTTCGGATTTATGACGACTGACTAATTGAACAAATCAAATCAGTCCAGGCCTGATGTCATCGCTAAATCATCGAGGGCCCCACAGATATCGCTTTTATCCACATGGGGTAAAATGAACAGATAAACCTCAACCCAAATGCATTCTTGTACTTACTCATCAAACTACACACAACGATATGTTTTATAACATCTAAGTTACTGGTGCGTTTACATATGTCAATGTGCAACTGACTCGCAACTACAACTCACATGTCCCCGTTTAAAGAATATAAGATATTATCGTCTCATGATCACTCGTCATAAAATCCATGAAGTGATTCAAATGAGCGTGGGTTGAATCCAATACTCGAATCTTATTCCAGGAGCAGTCATGAACACTGTAGCAAACTGGTGCTATGACTAACACACATCTACAGACCCTTTCATGACAGTCTTGCCTCAATACCTACTTCCAAAGTATGATCGACTCTGGATGTTTTGAATAACCTAGTTATTCGGGAAGTCAAAACATGCAAAGTGAAAGACACGAATAATACTAATCGTATATGGCCCAAATACTTTTGAGTCATATTGATTACGCATTATTCATTGTATGATGTTTCAAATAATAAACTTAATACTTGAATTAAAACAATAGTTATGCCATGCTCCAAGCATGCACACTATGTTTCTCTAAACAATAGTTATTCCATGCACCAAGCATGGACATTATGTTTGTCTATGGTCCTTACTTTGTGAAATAGATCAATTGAAAAACATTTCAATGATGCTCATTTCAAAATTCCAAATCCTTATTGCAGGTGTAAGAATTCCAAATTCTTGTCACTGCTAGAAAGTGTTAGATTCTAAACTATCATGAAATGATTCCTTTGTAATGTATAGGTGCCAAAAGTCATAGAGGCTTGACCAATGATATTACAAAAAAATTCCTTTGGAGATTGTTACATGAAAATTCCATGAAATGAAGTCTCAAATTCAAAGTACATTCCTTTGAACATCATTCTTGCATAAAAGTTTCTAACTTTTTTCATCTATTCTTCAACTCCCAATATGGAAACATTCCATATTTGCCATACGACAACTCATTATTAATAGAATCATGTCTATGCATAATAATGTCAATATGGTCCTTCCATTACTATACTTCCAACTGTCCTTAAGCAACCAATCCTTGGTGAACCTTAGATTGTCCTAAACAGTTGCTTAACCACTTTAGTCATATCCGGTTCTATTCCTTTTTCCCTCTTAATGCCCTAGGCATTTGGAAAATTAGAACACGAGAATACTATAGCATATGCAATCGATCCTATACCCGAAGCATATGGGATGCGATTCATAATGTCTAACATAAAGACATGATACTTGATCAGTCTTTTGCTATAATATTTCTATTTGCCATATTCTTAAAAATTTTATTATGAAGAGGGATGTCGTAATCGTAGTCAATTTTGAGAACGCAATTAACATTTCCATATATAGAATTTCCTTATGTTGAACCATTCCAACATAACATTCATATATATATATATATATATATATATATATATATATATATATATATATATATATATATATATATATATATATATATCAAGGTTGTAAAAAATCGCTCGACGTTAGCTAGTCGGTGGGCTGGGGTCAAGGGATTAATCGGCTAGGCGGAGATTAATCGGGGACCATTAATTGCTAATTTGTTAGATTTAGAAAAATTAAATATGACTAATATCATATAAAAGTTCATAAATACCACTAATATCATAACAAAATAGGTTCATATGATAAATACAACACTAATCATACCTCAAATAGTTTCTATTGATATATAACATCTTCAAAGTGTTAAAATTTCACCGGGTTCTACTGTTTCAGTCGTTTTGTATGCATGGATTAATCGCTAGGAGCTCTCTAATCGGTCAAGTAGCGCCTAGTGATTAATCGGAGATTAATCGGGATTTTTACAATACTGATATATATATATATATATATATATATATATATATATATATATATATATATATATATATATATATGACTAAATTTGATTAAAATCTCACAATCCAAGCTTTTAGATTTGAAATGAAGTATAAATTCCTCTCCCTTAATTATAGCAAAACAGTTTTTCAAATCCACAACTTTGCAAATTGAAACCTTTGTTTTCTATAATTGACATTGCTAACTTGCAACACTTACCAAAATAATCATGCTCCCACTAGCATAAAAATTATTATTAGCATAGCACTTGTGCTCCCACTAGCTTTGACATGTATTCAGAAATCAGTTGGACTTATAGAAATCAATGCTTATTGACTTTCATTACCAAAGTTCAGATTTCTGATACAAGATACCTCGACAAGACTTTATCTAGGTTTCTCAAAATCATACATCTTTCCTTAGATAACTCACTTGTGTGTCTTAACAATTTTAGAACTTACATCCATAAGTCTGAAATGTTTAGACCTTTGCCATTTTTCACAATTTGAATTATGAAGAGGGATGCCGTAATCATAATCAAATTTGAGAAACAAAATATCACAACTGCGATCTCCTTAAAATCTACTTAGTGAAAGCGTTTCCTCACCATCATTTTCATGAATCAGAGAGAAACCTTATGACACTTAGATTTTATGGTGTATGTGTTCCTATCCATGTGAATTTGTCATGACCATAATCACAAGACATGGTTAGTGACAAATCCAAACTCATATGGACTGAACTTGTTCAATCTTAATTTATTGCCACCTGGCAGCACAAGGGCCTACCATTGCTTCCAGGTTGTTATGCAACCAATTGAGAACTCATAGAACTGCATAGTCAACTTTAACTGGAATGGGCACAGAAACAAGAATATGTCAACACGATAGGTTACAAACCTCAAGTCGTGTGCTAGTGTTTAACAATAGGTTTATTCTTGATCAGTTCTTGAAACTTGTCAAGATCTTTAAGACTCCCACTGACCTTTTAACATATATGATTCACTTTGTCAAGGAATATTACTTGACAAACCAATATTCAAGAGTTAGTGCGGATTCTAATCAAGACAAACACTTCACACAATTGGCCTTAGTTGGTCTTTGTTTTAACCAAAACATCACAACTTACAAATTTCAAATGTACAAGAGTATAAAACTTTTACTCTACATTTTGTAAGTGTTTTAAACCTTTTTAAAGATCATGCACTCAAGGTTACAATATTGGAGTATGACTCTAAGACTTGTTTTGGGAACGAAGTATGACTCATCTTCTTGATTTAAACTATTTCAACAATTCACGATTCCTTCTTCATAGCCATAAAAATGCACTAAGATGTCTTTATAGGATCAATTGTGATATGGTTTTTCTATAAACTTTAAGATGATCATAAAACACGATACTAAAGTACTCTCCCATTTTTTCAGATTAGAGAAACTTTTTTATCTTTCTGCCTAATTTGATTATTCTCATTCGTTCTGACATACATTGAACCTTTTCCAATGTTTCAGAATTATACTTAAACTTGTAAGCATAACCATGTTTACTAAACTTTAGTAAATCATGAAGAATAGTCTTATTGATCTTTTTAGTGGATCTTGACCAGCGCACATGCAGTGTACCTGATCCTCTAGTCCTTCACTTAACTCACATATACATTTGAACAAGGAATTAGTCTTAGTTTACCAAAGATGAAAATTCTCATTCATCATACAATACAACTTGAATGATTCCAAGTTTCTGTCCAATTGAAACTTGGATGATGAGAATCTTTCCTTATTTGGCAAATACTCGACACTACCACAAACGAAACAATCAAATTCATATTGCTAACATAGAACATACAAACATCAATTTTCACAAATGCCATTAAAGGAGATATAATAAAATAAAAACAAAATTTTATTTATTTATAAAATGCGGAAAAAAAAAACTTTTCCTTACAATGCAATTACAAATGAAAACTATGTTATTACATATTTCTAGCAATCTATCATAACTCCTAAGCAACAGCTCAAAAATCCAATCTTCAGACCATGCGATTAAAATCCATCTTCGCGATCAGATTCAACATACTCTTCTTTAAGATTCCTTCCCTTTGCATGATCCTACAAAACATCAAAATGCAACCTTGTCACATCACGTATTAAGAATCAACAATTAGGAACTTAATAGAGTTAGGTAGTAGACTTACCTGAAGCAGAGTCAAACTTTTCGATTCTACCTTTTCTCAGATCTTTCAGGTAGTCAGGGCAGCTTCGCAACCAATGCCCCTTCTATTGGCAATAGAAACATATAGACTCTTTGCGAATGGTACACGGGACAATCTCAGACTTAGCATTTCTCTTTCCCTTGGAAAGAGAAATATTTTCTGGACTTCCAATGTTTCCATTGTCAATGTCCATGGAAGTTTGGAGAGTAGATCTCCCAATCATATTTGCTTTTCCAATGCGCCAAATAATTTTTGATTCGGCAGCAATAAGCAAATAGGTAAGATCAACAAGGGTCATGTCGTGGTCTGTCACATAGTAGTCCTTAATGAACTCACTATACGAATCAGGAAGTGACTGAAGAACCCAGTCAACAGCCAACTTCCTCGAGACTTCGACACACAATACTCTCAGCCTGTCAATATGTGACTTCATCTCCAAGACGTGAGTACATAGGCCTTCCATCTTCATGTTTCATTGCAAGTAGGGCTTGAGTGACCTTGAATTTTTCAAGTCTTTGAATTTGCGGGTTAGGGAGAATTATTGGAGGAGGTGGAGGAAGTGAAGTAGGACTTCCACGATCCAACCGTGGGACATCATCTTCAATAGGAAAGCTTGTTCTAAAGGATTTGGGAAGATCATAGTTCTCTGAACTAGACATCTACAATGGGAGAAATTCAAGTTAGTTGATTTAAGTCCTTAATATAACACCCAAATGAAATATTAAGGCTAGGACCGAACACAATATTTTACAATTTGGAACAGGGATGCCGTAATCCAAACTGAAAAATATTTTAAGGCAGGTATATGACGATTTACCAATTTCATCACGAAAAACGAAAAAGAATTTTAGGTTTTAAGTGAATTGAAATTCCTATATCCTTTGAGATTCATTGAACAATTCAATGGCATGTTTAAATCTCGATTGAGCCCTTCAAGTTTGTGACTGTGATGCCGAGGATCACAAACAAGGTGTGAATAACCATGCAAATTAGCTTGGTACACCCAATGTTACAACCACCTAATCAATGTGCCGGTTAACCACACACGCTCCATTGATCTATGATTAACTTCAAGCTACCCTTTGCCAACCACTTTCAGTCCAGATTAGTGTGTCGGTTAACCACACACGCTCCACTAACGTCTTAACAAGGTGTAAAGTGCAATTTCAGGGGTTAGCACCATATTCACATTTTCCTAAAGTAACTAAGATTGAGAATTTATAAGTGTCTAGTTACTTTATATTTATCATTATACTTTTAATGAAGTGAGAATTAGAGTCCCATCCTACCCGTTCGGCTAACGACCCTCCACCAGTCAAGGAAGCGGTGGGTGAGAGTGGACACCCATTAAACTGCCATTTTATAGGCAGTAACTTTATACCCCCCTTATAGACTGGCTTCGTGAATGAGTCCTACTAACGGTAAGACTAGCTTTGTTCTTATGCATATATATATATATATATATATATATATATATATATATATATATATATATATATATATATATATATATATATATATATAAATATTAAACCTATAATATTATAATAGTATAAGGGTAGAATTTTAAACTTTAAAATTCTAGGGTTTGGAATTAAATATTTCAAAAGTTAGACTTTTACATTTACAAATTCCAAAACTTGAGGGCAAGTTTTGAACTATTCAAAAACTTTTGGAATCCATAACTTATGAGTTTAATAGTCTTTTAAAATGAGACTCTTCATTTTTCTATAACCTATGACTTTTAATGATTCATATAAATGAAAAACTTTTGGAATTCCATAACTTGAGGACAAGTTATGGAGTCCATTAAAAGGCATTTAGATCAACAATTAAACTAACAAGAAATGTCAAATAATATGATCTACCAAAAAATCATAAGCATGGATAATCCAAAAAAAAAATTTCAAGAATCATATAAACAAATATAAAAGTTAAAACTTTGACAATTATCTTATAAATTGGACAAGCATGAACATTACCCTATTGAAAAACAGGTTTCTAGGTTCAAAAAATAGTTTAGGGTAATGATCCTAATCCAATTACTAGCCAAAATTCGAAATTTTTTTCACTGAACAGTCACCACCTCGTGGTAATCTTTACCACCTCGTCGTGATCAGGCAGATTCCAAAAACACGATTTTTCTTGCTTTAAAAAACAATAAGCATCAAGTATAATAGAAAACAAGCTTAGGCTCTGATACCACTGTTGGGTTTTGAGCATTCTAACACTCCTAATGTGTACATGCAACCCTAAATACTTTGCATCTATGTTTTCTCTATTATACATGCAAACTTGAACTTTCCAAGGTATTACCCTAACTAGCATACAAAACATTGATACTTGGGTAATAAAATAAGTTAGATGACATACCTTTTGTTGTAGTTGGAAGCCTTGGACCTTTAAGAACTTAGTGCCCCAAGTGTTGCACCTCAAATGGAATCACACAACACTACCAACAATTGGAATAACTTGAGAGAAGAACACTTGCACTCATAAAATCAACTTGCCCTCTTGTGTTTCCACTAGTGCCCACTTAAGTGCCAATTTCATGAGCCTTGGGGTTTCTTATATAGTGTGCACATTAGGGTTACACCATGTAACTCATGAATTTCCACATTCCTCATGATCCATGGGTTTTAACCTCCATGGAATATTCATGGGTCACCACATGGGTTTAGCCCAAATGAAGAACTATGGATCATAAGACCACTTTATAAGAATGAATGATTTACCAAATCAATCCCCATATATTTAATTAGTCTTTTTTGATCACAAAATTAATTCAAACTAATTCTTGATCAATACTAATTAAATAATATGATTTCATATTAATATATTAGACCTTATAATATATTAATAAATCATAAATATCCTATTCTCACAAAAGTCTATCCAAATTGTTCCGATGCCATGCAACCCAAATGGACCATGCTACTCTTGGGTCAAGTACATACCAATAATAGTTATGGGCTTAGAAACATAATCCAACATGATTGTACTTATACTTTTATAAAAATATTATAATATTTTAAAGTATACTTGTACGAAAACGTTACGTCAGAGAATTTTACTCCCACTATATTTATAGTTTGCATATCTTACGTGGTTTGATATACTTAGTTCACTATAAACATCGCTCTGATACCAATCTGTCACACCCCCAAACCAGTATGGCGAAATCGTCAGGGGGCAGATGACTTCATGTTTAGTATCATAACAGTTGAATAGTAGTAAAGAGAGCAAACACAACCATCATTGATATAATTTAAAAGGTTACATTGTTGATAGTGTTACCTGTTTCCCAATAAATTACAATATGGTGACAAAATGAGTTTTGAAATAACGCCTTAGCGTACCGTCCTCAAAAGTGGTTGATTACCTGTTCACTGATTCCTTTAGAATACAAGTAATTTTGAAAAGAGTGTCAACAATTAAGACGTTAGTTCAAAACTCATTTTGTCACCATATTGTAATTTATTGGGAAACATGTAACACTATCAACAATGTAACCTTTTAAATTATATCAATGATGGTTGTGTTTGCTTTTTTTACTACTATTCAACTGTTATGATACTATATATGAAGTCATCCACCCCCGGACGTTTCCGCAGTTCTGGTTTAGGGGTGTGACATTATCTCTGACAGAAATAACAGATTTACCTCTCGCTTCTGGCAGAGTTTGCAAAAATCCTTTGGTACTCGTTTGGATATGAGTACAACCTACCATCCTCAAACCGACGGCCAAAGTGAAAGGGCCGTCCAAATGCCGGAAGGCATGCACGGAGCATCTGTGATAGATTTCGGAAGTGCATGGGATACTCACCTTCCTTTTGTTGAGTTATCATACAATAATAGTTATCACACGGGCATTAAAGCAGCATCATTCGAAGCAGTATACGGCCGAAAATGTCGATCTCCTATTTGATGGGCAGAAGTTGGCGATACCCAACTGGCTAAGAAATTTGCAGAGGATACTCTACGAACAGACCCATAAATTATCCACAATACGACTAAAAAGATAATGCAGATACGAGAGCGCATGGAGGCAGCACGTGACCGTCAGAAGAGCTACACTGATATAAGGTATAAACCCCTAGAGTTCCAATTCGGAGATAGGGTGATGCTCAAAGTATCTCCTTGGAAAGGAGTTATAAGGTTCGGAAAGCGGGGAAAATTAAATCTGAGATACATACGACACTTCAAACTCCTTGACATGATAGTACTGGTTTCCTATCGACTTACGTTACCCCAAGAGCCAAATAATGTGCATGACGTCTTCCGTGTGTCTAATCTTAAAAAGTTCCTTTCCGATGATACGCTTGTCATTCCACTTGATAAAATTTATATTAACCCTGAATTGAACTTCATCGAATAGCTAGTTGAAATCATGGATAGAGAGGTGAAACGAGTCAAGCAGAGTCGGATTCCCATTGTCAAGGTACGATCGGGCTCTAAGCTAGGACTAGAGTACACATGGGAACGAGAGGACAAAATGAAGGACAAGTACCCTCACTTGTTCGAAGGAAGCCCGATGATAAGATAAAATTTCGGGATGAAGTTACCTAAACAGGGGGAGAATGTGACAACCGAGAGGTTTCTGTCACTAATCACCATTAGGAAAGAGTAGGAAAAATAGATGTAATAGCTTAATATTGTAATATTTGATTTTGAGATAACAAAAATCAAATGTGTCGTTACATTTATTTGTTAAAACGACTATTAGGCTCAAAAATAAGCTTCCAAAAAGTTATACAGTTGTCTAAGCTGGTTAACATACTTGGATAGTACTCGTTAATGTGATCCCATGGATATAAGATTCGTAAAAATCCAACTACAAAGGAAAGAGATATGGATTTTATAAAAATAGGAATCAACCGTGTAATTAAAATTAATTACATCAAAACGGTAATTTGAGATTGGTTGAGTTTTGACTAAAAGTGCAAAAACGAGATACGTAGTACTCCTTGAGTTATAAACTTTAGGCTAAAGAGTGGCAAAAACGGGATCTGTATGAGAGAGATATGATTTTTGTAAAATCATTTATTTTTACCCCCGTTAGGTACAAAAATGAATGTCAAAACTAGCTAAAGCAACCTAAAGGAGAGTTGTAGTACCCCTTGAGATCATCACATAGATATAAAGAGGGCCTAGATCAGAGCTCGCACGAAGAAGTTATGATACTTATAAAATCTTTTCATGCGTTCAAGGTGTGCGCCTATGACCTGTTGGGTTATGAGCATTCTAACACTCCTAAGTGTACATGCAACCCTAAATACCTTGGATCTATGTTTTCTCAATTATACATACAATTATGAACATCCAAGGTATTATCCTAATCTAGCATACAAAATAATAAATATAACAAGATAGAATACATACCTCTTTGATGTAGAATGTCTTCATGAAGCTTGAGTGCCTAGTGCCCCAAGTGTGACACCTCAAATGGTTCACACAACACCAAATACACTTGGAATAACTTGAGAGAAACTTGAACATTCCTTGAAATCGTCTAGCCCTCACACTCACACATTAGTGCACGATTTCTTGAGCCATGGGATTCTTTTATATGGTGGCTAGTAGGGTTACACCATGTAACTCATAACTTTACCCATTCCTTATGCTCCATGGATTTTAACCTCCATGGAGTATCCATGGGTCACCCCATGGACTTAGTCCAACATAAGGAATCTTGGATCACAAGCCCACATATATAAGAATGAATGATTTACACAATCAACCCATATATTTAATTAGTCTCCTTTTGATCACTTAATTAATTCCAAATTAATTCTTGATCACTACAAATTAAATAACCTTATTAATATATTAGAACTTATAATATATTAACCAACCTTAAGTGTTATTTCTCTCATTATAGTCTATCCAAATGCATGATGCCATGCAACCCAAATGGACCATGCCGGGTCGGGTCAAGTCTTACTAATTATAGTTATGGACTTAGACATTAATCCAACAGTCTCCCACTTGGATAAGTCTAAAACTATTATTGCGTATGACTTCAGGAACCGATCAGCAATCGTAGCTCTCAAAAGCTTCTGTCGAACTCTGACCTTGTCGATGAACTCTGACCTTTGTCAATGACTTGTCCATTAGATAAGGGATCATATATTCCTCCATTCTAGATATCATATGGACTGAGACATGGATTGTCAATCATTCTCTCTGTCCATTTTTTGTTTCCCGATTTCCGATTCATGATGACTGACTGATTGAACAAATCAAATCAGTCCTGGCTTGGCCAAGCACCCACATGTATCATCTTTAAATCATCGAGGGGCCCACAGATATCGCTTTTATCCCGAAGGTAAAAGGAATGGATAAACTTCGACTCATATGGCTTGTTCTACTACTTGTTGAATCATACACAAAGGCACATTTTATAACATCGAGTTACCAATGCGTTTTCGTGCAATCAATATATAACCAACTCATAGTAACAACTCATATCTCTAGGTTTGAAGAATATAAGATATTATCGTCTCATGATCACTCGTGATAAAATCCATGAAGTGATTCAAATGAGCGCGGGTTGAATCCAATACTCAGAACTTATGAGCACTCATGAGTGTTGTAGCACCACTTTGTCTACCAACTTGGACCTCTACAAACCAACCCATGACAGTCTTGATTCATATCTACTTCCAACATATGACCGACTGTGGATGGTTTGAATAACTTAATCATTCAGGAAGAGCGACTTAGTTATTCTGGAAGTCAAAACATGCAAAGTGAAACACAAGAATAAATGAATCAAATATGGTATCAAACCCTATGAATATAAATAAACACTTTTATTTATCACCATACTGATTACTCATTATTCATTGTTTCGGTTTTATCAACTTTATACTTGAATTTAAAACAATAGTTGTCCCATGCTCCAAGCATGTACACTATGTTTTCTAAACACTAGTCATGCCATACACCAAGTATGCATACTATGTTTGTCTATGATCTTTACTTTGTAAAATAGATCAATTGAACATCACTCCAATGATCCTCTTTTCATAGTCCCAAATCCTTACTGCAAATGCAAGAATTCCAAATTCATGCCATTTACTGAAATCTGTTAGATTCTAAACTTATATGCATTGATCCTCTTAATGATTATGCACGAAGTCAGAAAGACTTGACAACAATCATTACAGAGCATTCCAAAGGAGATCAGCTCCTTGGAAACATCCTTCTTTCATTAAGTTTCCTAATCTTACACAAATTGAATAATTTCTAACTTTGAAACATTTCCATATTCCATTTTGACTATCACTTCTGAACAAGAGTTGCCTCCTTACAGATTATGTCAATATGGTCCTTCCAGAATTAAGATTATACTTCCAACTGTCCTTGAGCAACCAATCTTTGGTAAACCTTAGATTGTCCTCGACAATTGCTTAATCATTTTAGTCATATCCAATTCTAGACCTTTTCCCTTCATAATGCCCCAGGCATTTTGAAAATTTTAGAAAGGATGAATATAGCACATGTAATCGATCCTATATCTGAAGTATATGAGACACGATTCATGATGTCTCACATAAAGACTAAACCAGTCTTTTGCTATAATATTTCCATTTCAATTTGTCAAGTTCTCAAAATTCAGATTATGAAAAGGGATGTCGTAATCATAATCGAATTTTAGAACGCAAATAATGGACCCATATATAGAATTTCCTTATGTTGAGCCATTCCAACATGAAATTCATATATATATCCTTGATTAAATACGATTAAAATCTCAATCTAAGCTTTTAGAATTGAAATGAAGTATAATTTCCTCTCCCTTAATTATAGCAAAACAACTTTTTCAACCCCTGCAACCTCACGAATTGAAACTTTTGTTTTCTATAATTAACATTGCTAACTTGCAACCTTTGTCATAATTATCATGCTCCCACTAACATGATGATTATTAGCATAACACTTATGCTCCCACTAGCTTTGACATGTACTCAGAAATCAGCTGACTTTCTTACCAAAGTTCAGATTTCTGATACTAGATTGTTTTGATAAAACTTTATCAAAATCATACACCTCTCTTAGATAGCTCACATGTGTGTCTAAACAATTTTAGAACTATGAAAAGGGATGCCGTAATCATAGTCTCAATTGTTTAGACCTTTGCCACTTCTCACAAGTCCATGTTAGTGTGCCGGTAAACCACACACGCTCCACTAACGACTTTGAGAATGCAAATATCACAATTGCTATCTAGCTAAAATCTACTTAGTGAAAGTGTTTCCTCACCATCATTTTCATGAATCGGAGAGAAACCTTATGACACTTAGATTTAATAGTGTATGTTTTCTTATCCATGTGAATTTGTCAAAACCATAATCACAAGACAAGGTTAGTGACAAATCCAAACTCATATTGATTAAACTTGTGCAATCTTAAATTCTTGCCATTTGGCATCTCAGGTGCCTGCCATTGCTTCCAAGTAGTTGTGCAACCAATTGAGAACTCTCAGAACTCCTATGCAAAGCCAACTTGAATAGGCACAAAAATTTCAACACGATAGGTTATAAACCTCAAGTCGTGTGCTAGTGAAGGACTTTAGGTTTTATTCTTGATTAAGTCTTGAAACTTTCAAGAGCTTTAAGACTCCCACTGTCCTCTTGACATATAAGACTCCCTTGTCAAATATTCAAGAGATAGTGCGGATTCTTTATCAAGAATAAGACTTTACACAATTGGCCTAAGTTGGTCTCTGTTTTATCCAAAACATCACAACTTACCAATTTCAAATGTACAAGAGTAGATAACCTTTTACTCTTACATTTGACTAGTGTTAACAAACCCTCTTTAAGATATGTCACTCAAGTTACAATCTTGGAGTATGACTCTAAGAATTGTTTTGGAACGAAGTATGACTCATCTTTTTGATTTAACCATTTCAACAATTCATGACTCCTCTTCTTAGTCATAAGAATGCACTTAGAGGACCAATTGTGATATGGTATCTTAATCATTAAGATATTCATAAACATGATACTAAAGTACTCTCCCATCTTTTCAGATTTGAGAAACTTTTATCTTTCTGCCATACTTTGATTCTTCTTATTCGTTCTGTCTCACATTGAAACTTCTCCAATGCTACAGACATATACTTAAACTTATAAGTATAACCATATTTACTGAACTTAAGTAAATCATGACGAATAGTCTTCTTGATCTTTTGTGATGGACTTGACTAGTGCACAAGAATGTGTACTCGATCCCTTAGTCCTTTCCTTATTCACATAAGGAATTAGTCTTAATTTTCCAAGCTGAAAGTTCTCATTCATCATACTATACAACTTGCATGATTCCAAGTTTCGGTCCAATTGAACCCTGGGTGATGAGAATCTTTCCTTATTTGGTAATATTAGACACTACCACAACCGAAAGAATCAAATCCATTTTTCTAATATTGCTATCAATGGAATCTTATAAGCAACAACTTTTCACAAATGCCATTGTAAGGATACTTAAAATAAATAAAATCAAAACCTTTTTCTTTTATTTTAAAACTTTGCGGAAAAACTTATCCTTACAATCCATATGAAAACCTTGTTGTTATCTATTCCTAAGCAATATAAATATCATAACTCTTAAGTAATAGCCCAAAATTCTGTTCACCGAACCATGCGATTGAAATCCATCTTCTCGATCAGAATCAGCATGTACTTAATAGAGTTAGACAATGGACTTTACTTGAAGTAGAGCCAAACTTATTGACTTTAACATCCTTAGGTAAGTTTGGCAGCTTCGTAACCAATGCCCCTTCCTTTGGCAATAGTTACCTATGGACCCTTGATAATGGGACTATCTCAGACTTCGCCTCTCTCTTTACCATTGGGTCAACCGAGTTGACTATGGCCGATCCCTTTCCATTGGGAAGAGAGAGCTTTACTGGATATCCAATGTCATCATTGTCAATGTCCATAGCGTTTTAGGAAGTTGATCTTAGCAAATAGATAAGATCATTAAGGGTCTTGTCTTAGCCTGTTTCATAGGATTCCCAAAAGAACTCACTATGTGACTTAGAAAGTAGTTGAGCCACCAACTTTCTCAAGACTTTGACACCCAACTCTCCTGGCTTGTCAATATGTGACTACATCTCCAAGATGTGATCACACCTAGACCTTGCCTTGCCAATAGGGCTTGAGTGACCTTAAACTTTTTAGGAACTTGTGGGTTAGGGAGAATAATTGGAGGAGGTGAAAGAAGTATGATATCCATGGGACATCATCTTCATTTAGGAAAGCTTGTTTCAAGAGATTTGGGAAGATCATAAATGTCTAGACCAGACATCTTTTTGGGAGATATTCAAGATAGTTGATTTAAAGTCCTTAATATGACACCCAATATGAAATATTAAGGCTAGGACCCAACAAACTATTTTATAACTTAGAAGAGGGATGTCGTAATCCAAGCTATAAAATATTTGAAGGTAGGTGAATGACGATTCACCAATTTCCACCATGAAAAACAAAATAATTTATTAGGTTTTAATTGGATTTGAAAGTCCTAGATCTTTGAGATTCATTGAACTGTTCAAAGGCATGTTTCAATCTCGAGTGTGCCCTTCAGGTTTTGTGACTGGGATGCCGAGGATCACAAAACAAGGTGTGAATAACCATGCAAATATACTTGGTACCCTTAATATTTACCCCTTAATCAGTGTTCCGGTTAACCACACACGCTCCACCGATACTATGATAAATATTAAGTTACCCTTTGCCTACCTTGTTAAGTCCATGTTAGTGTGCCGGTTAACCACACACGCTCCACTAACGACTTAAGCAAAGTGCAAAGTGTAATTTCATGGGTTAGCACCAAATTCACATTTTCCTTAGTAACTAAGATTGGGTATTAATAAGAGTTTAGTTACTTAGTATTTATCATTAATACTTTTAATGAAAGGAGAATTATAGTCCTTGTCCTACCCGTTCGGCTAACGACCCTCCACCAGTCAAGGAAGCGGTGGGTGAGAGTGGACACCCATTAAACTGCCATTTTATAGGCAGTAACCTTATACCCCCCTTATAGACCGGCTTCGTGAATGAGGCCTACTAACGGTAAGACTGACTTTACTCTTATACATATATATATAAATATTATTAACTTATAATATTATAAAGTATAAGGGTTGAATTTTAACTTTTAAAATTCTAAGGGCTAACTTGGAATTAAAGTATTCATAAGTGAAAACTTTTCAAATTTCAAAACTTGAGGGCAAGTTTTGAAACTATTCAAAACTAATTAATTCCATAACTTATGAGTTTAAAGTAGTTTTAATTAAAAAAAAAAACTCTTCAAGTTCCATAACTTGAGGACAAGTTATGGAAGACTTTAAACTAATTAATAAAAAAAATAACTTTTTTTATTGTAACTTATGGAACTAATTAAGGTTACACTTTTTTTTTTAATTTAATGAAGAGACTCTTGAACCTCCATAACTTTAGGACAAGTTATGGAGTCATAAAACCATTTAATTAGAACTAGACTCTTCATTTTGTAACCTTTGCCAACTTTTATGAGTTTTATGATTCTTAACTGTGACTTTTCATATAACTTGAGGACAAGTTACAAAAACACACTTTGGAATCAACTCTTAGATTAAAATGGATTGAAAACAACTATTTCACACAACTTTTCTATTAATCTAAGAACCTCATAAGAACAAGATAATTCAAATCATCAATCTTCAAGAAATTAGCATGAACATACAAACTAATACAAATCTTGAAATTATGACAATTATCTTAGAAATTGGATTAGCATGAACATTACCACATCAAAAACAAGTTTATAAGTCCAAAAACATCTTAGGGTAATGTTCCTAGTCCAATTCCAGCCAAAACAATCGAATATATGCATCCAACTCCATTTTTCAGCTACTTTTGCAAGTATAACAAGAAAACAAGCCTAGGCTCTGATACCACTGTTGGGTTATGAGCATTATAACACTCCTAAGTGTACATGCAACCCTAAATACCTTGGATCTATGTTTTCTCAATTATACATACAATTATGAACATCCAAGGTATTATCCTAATCTAGCATACAAAATAATAAATATAACAAGATAGAATACATACCTCTTTGATGTAGAATGTCTTCATGAAGCTTGAGTGCCTAGTGCCCCAAGTGTGACACCTCAAATGGTTCACACAACACCAAATACACTTGGAATAACTTGAGAGAAACTTGAACACTCCTTGAAATCGTCTAGCCCTCACACTCACACATTAGTGCACGATTTCTTGAGCCATGGGATTCTTTTATATGGTGGCTAGTAGGGTTACACCATGTAACTCATAACTTTACCCATTCCTTATGCTCCATGGATTTTAACCTCCATGGAGTATCCATGGGTCACCCCATGGACTTAGTCCAACATAAGGAATCTTGGATCACAAGCCCACATATATAAGAATGAATGATTTACACAATCAACCCATATATTTAATTAGTCTCCTTTTGATCACTTAATTAATTCCAAATTAATTCTTGATCACTACTAATTAAATAACCTTATTAATATATTAGAACTTATAATATATTAACCAACCTTAAGTGTTATTTCTCTCATTATAGTCTATCCAAATGCATGATGCCATGCAACCCAAATGGACCATGCCGGGTTGGGTCAAGTCTTACCAATTATAGTTATGGACTTAGACATTAATCCAACATGACCTTCACGCACCTGACACCAGATCCGAGTAGATTGCGAGTGACGTGGCCAATTGGGGGAAGTGACACGTGGCCATCTCTGGATGGAGCCATGATGATTACGCGCGACGCTCGTAGATATCTGTGTTGCGCACACCCCAAATCCATGACTATAAATAGAAGGATGTGCAGATCACTTTTGCATACCATTCTGACACTCTCTCTGCATCTCTCGAAGTCACTGCCTTGGAGCGGTCCCCAGAGTCCCGATCCTGATTCAACCCTACACCAAAGAAATCATGCGACTAGGGTTAGTTCACGGCCCCAATTTCACTATTTTAAATGTTTTACGTGGGGGGATACATGCTTATCAAACTTCTTTATCAAAATATATGTATATCTATAAATATCAAATAAAGTTGAAACCTTAGGATAATGTAGCTATAGATACTATACCTAGTTGTAAGCTATGATATTATGCCTAAGAGTTATGATGCACGATAGTTTAGGAAGAGATAATACCTAGATGTTATAATTGTCAAATCCATAGCATAAGATAGTACCAAGAAGTAATATTGGTCAAATATAAGGATATGCACTGTTCCTAATCGTTACTCTGCCCAAATATCCAATTATTAAATTAACCATAATTAGGGTATATATGTATGGTAAACAATATATATATATATATATATATATATATATATATATATATATATATATATATATATGCTTAGGTTATTCTATTCTAACTAATTATTGTGTGGTTGTAGGAATGATTGTGAGCCAATCATTTTATTTATTTTAAGAAAGTGAATAATACATATTATTAAATTAAAGATAATTAGAAAATACCATCTAATTTCATTTTAAGGGTATTTTAGTCAATTAACATAAATTTAAAAAAGGAAAATTGTATATTTTAAGAGATAATAGATTCTATTAATTTTAAAAATCTGATTGTAGGGATGATAATTCTCGGATATTCTGACAGAATATGTTTATCAATATATTGAAAAATAACAAATACGTTTGAACCAGAAAAGAATACACATTCTGACAGAATATATATATATATATATATATATATATATATATATATATATATATATATATATATATATATATATATATATATATATATATATATATATATATATATATATATTGATTTAATTTGTTTCTTGAAGAATTACAAAATTTTGGATACAAGTTCAATTTTTTATTTTACATTCTTAGAATGATATATTGAAATCAAGGTAAAATACTAATACATTCTGAGAGAATATTGTTGTTAATCCATTCTAATAAAAAAAAACATTCTTAATGAATAACAAATCAATTCTATAAGAATACAATGTCAATGACATTCTGTATGAATACATTCTGGTTGAATATACTATCGTCCCTCCATGTTTTCTTTCTTTTCATCTTCTAAACCTAAACCCACATGACATCTGAGCTTAGCAACTGCATAAAGTTAGGAAAAAGTTAGTCACCTCGATCACCATTTCTGTAAATTAATATGGAAAAAGTAAAGTATGGTTTCTCATAGCTTAACAACTGTGTATATACCTTAATTTGAAGCTGCAAGCACTTCACATAGTGGACAGCTTCCTCAAGCATTATGCTAATGAGGAGTTATAATCGCTTTCATCATAGAGATCAACCGAATCATGATGATTACACACACCATTCTTCTGATGAGAGTACGAATCATGAAAAACAACAAGCTCCAACACAAAAAGATCCGCCATTGAAGGGTTTCGGTGAAGAAAGCATCGATCTTGAACCAGTTTGGCCCTCCGAGGTTTCTTTTCACAATCAACAAAGAAACCAGTTTGGATATGGAATCAGAAGGTATAAAGGGTTCAAGAACAGTAAGTTTGAGTGAGCTTCTTCGCACACCATATACACCAATTTCATTATCGCCATTGAAGAAGGCCACACAAGGTCCCAATTTGGAAGGTTATATGAATCCATTGTATGATTTTGACTCTAATGATTTTGATTTCAAAAAGATTAGATCTTCACCACCTCCCACTGTAACACCCATAAATTTGAGCCAAATTAAAACATTTTAATTCATTCAAAAACCATTAAGTTCATACACTTCGTTTTCAAAACAGTTTAAACATCAGGATATCCCCCAGAACCATATCACATAAATCATAAAACATGAGGAGCGGTACGATCACGCCTTCGCCTTGCCACGATCTCGTGAAGTGCCTGAAACAATACACTGAACTGTAAGCTCAAAAGCTTAGTGAGTTGCCCCCAAAATACCAACCACACATAACATACTCATAACATATCACAAATAGAACAGCCATGCACATCAGGTCTACTGTGTGACTGGTCCGCCCGCACCGGGCCTTCAGTCCACCTGGTCCACCCTCCGAGTCTAGCCATGCACATCTAGTCTACAGTGTGATTGGTCCGCCCGCACAGGGCCTTCAATCCACCTGGTCCACTCTCTGACTCTACAGTTTGACTGGTCCGCCCATGCCGGGCCTTCAGTCGGCCTGGTCCACTCTCTGAGCCTCGGCACGTCTGGTCCGCCCTCTTGGGGCCTTCAGCCTATCCGGACCGCTCGCTGGGCCTTCGGAATATCTGGTCCGCCCTGGGTATGTCGGCCTACAGCACAAAGCAGGACCCGCCTCAACCCAACCCCCGTCGAACAACCATGTGCACATAAAACAATTAATCACATAACAAATCCTTAACCAGAAAGACAGTCTAACAGATCACATAGCATGTCAACATCCTAACCAGGATTCCGATCTAACAGGTCACTAGCATAACATTACCCAATATACTGGGTACCGACCTTAACCAGGTCACTAACCTAACACCATCCTAAATACCAGGATACAGATCTAGCAAAGCAATGACATAACAAACAATACCCCGATTTCCATCCGATAAAGGGCCGACCTTGATGCCGTAGACCCTGTCGGTATAGTGAGGATAACTCACCTGCAATTGCCGACTGAAAATATAAGACCAAGCTGCTCCGACCACTGACACGATCTTCAGCACAGAACACTACCAAAGAACCAATTCCATAAATACCAATATTAGCAAAGTACCCTTGGAAGTCAAACTGGTCAACTCTTGGTCAAAGTCAAAGTCCTCAGTCAAAGTCAACCTTCCTGGTTGACTCTACTCGCCGAGTCCACCCGTCGACTCGTCGAGTTCTCATACTCAGAAAACTCCCATAACACGACTCTACTCGCCGAGTCGCCCCAAGACTCGTCGAGTTCAACGATCTAGGAATCCCATCCTGTCCAACTCACTGAGTCGCCAACCGACTCACTAAACCAAAGCTTTAAGCACAAGAGGTTGGGTTCTGCGACCAGACTCGTCGAGTCCAAGAACAGACTCGCCGAGTCCAAGGCAATCTTGAACAGACTCGTCGAGTTGTTCTTCTAACTCGCCGAGTCCATGCACATGTTCATACAACTCGTCGAGTACACCCATGTGACTCGCCGAGTCTCTCCAGTTCTCAATCCATTCAGAGGCTTTTCGAGCCATGCAGGGGCTCCAATCCATAGATCCACCCTTCTGCAATCTAACCCTCACATAAAGTTGCAAACTTTACGTGAAACCAAGGAGATATAAGCCCAAAACACACTAGGGCTTGGGTTTCAGACAAAAGGGGCTTCACCAACAACTCAATGACTAAACTTTATGACATTCTAGGCCATCATAAGTCTAGATAGGGACTAGCAACCTCAGATCTAAACTCCAACCCGAAATAGATCTCAAACAAGATATGGAACTCCCCATCAACCACCAAGGATGAACCAAAAAGGAAATTAGCATAAGATTATGGCTTCTTACCTCTGAAATGTGCCCAAACAGATGTAGATCCCAGATCCACACAAGCCCCTTGATGTTAGCCTCTAATTCCTCAAGCTCTTTTCTCCAAATTCCTCTTCCAAGCTCCAATCTCCTCAACAATGAAGTCTCACACGAAAATTAGGGTTTCTGGAACTCTCAGGGGGATTAGGAGGCTAGGAGAAGGACATAAAGTCTTTTAAATAGGGTGCAACCCTCGGGATTAGGGTTTTCTTTCTTCAGCACCAACTCGTCGAGTCCAAGCCGCCGACTCGGCGAGTTGGCCATTTAAACCGCGATAAAATCCCGCTCCGACTCGGCGAGTAGACGGACCTACTCGTCGAGTCCCTTTCCTAAATTTACACTTTTGGCCCTTCATTGAATAATTGAAATTTGGGGTGTTACAACTCTCCCCCACTTAAATTAGGCTTCGTCCTCGAAGCCTACTGCAGTATACGCTTCAGAACAAACCCCTTGCACTGCAGACTCCGATTTCTCAATCAACTCATGCTCCTACAAACCCTACTTCTGCATCTCTCTTAAAATGGCTCATTCTCACGTGGCATCCTTGCCACTACTCCAAGCCGACCATCGGCCTTTCAACTCAATAGCACTACATATTAACCACGTATTACCCGATGATACCATCCCTTCAAATCAGGAACACACCTTCGCCCCCTGCGAACGCTAGATACCACAAACACCCACTGAGCTCTGCCAAGACACTAATCCATCTCCCTTCGCCCAAAATTGGCGATAAACCTGATAACTTGCAACCTGGAACGAATCCTGTTCCACCCTCTGGTTCTATCCCTTACGCTCTGCCAGGATACCGCATCCTTCGGCTCTCATAAGCCATCAACCAAACATATCGCGTAACCACTCGTACCTGGCCCAAACAGCCTCGGGCTGGAATACCAAACACACCAGGTCCAATCAATCATAGGGTCCGGTCATCCTCATGATGGAATACCCCAGATTGAAATACCTCCACATACAAAACTCAAGTCTACATCCATACTCGGAACTAAGGACCTTGTCCTTGCGTCACCCTCGAACCCTTCGGTTCGACACAACGGAGTGCAACCCACTTACACCTCCCTATCACGATCTCTAGGTCCTTGACCTCCGACTGTAATATCCTTATACCATCCTCAGCACCGGTCCAGACTACTCCTGAGTCTGTTATCCTGTTGACTCACCTTCCTCTGTCCCAATCTCCAATCTGGAACCACTATCCTCCTCCTCTTCCAAGGAGACTGAAAACATGCCTGTGCATCATCCAACATTGCCACAACCTCAACGGGCATCCAACCCGTATGTGCTTCCATATATCTGGTACAATCCCAGTGCTTACTACCAATAACCGAAGCACTTTCGATCATCCTTTTACTCTGCTGCCTTCCTCTCAGAGGACCACACTCCTTCCGGAGCTACATATCATTCCTTTCCAGGAAGTCTACTCAACAACCCTTACCGCACTTATAAGTGCCACTGAGCTAAACTCCACTCTACACTATCCATGTAGAGCAACTGCTATTCTCGAACTCCCATATACTCCGAATCCGATCACATAACTAACAAGGCCCACGCACGGCCTCCAGCCAACTTCATCATCATGATCAATACTTGGGGCTAGACCATATCGATTACTATTGCATGGTGACATATTTACTCATTCTCCGCATACAGATCTACTAACACATCCAGAGTCTTCAGCATGACTGGACCGCCTTACCAGGCCTTCAGCCTATCTGTACCACTCTCAGAACCTTCAGCATGTCTGGACCGCCCTCCTGGGCCTTCAGCCTGTCTGGACCATTCCCCGAGCCTTCGGTCTGACTGGTACGCCTTTCGGCCTTCAGTCTATCCGGACCGCTCAAAACTGTCGTACGTCACCCTGAACCATCCTTCCCGAGAATCTCTCCCATGCAGTCTGTTCTAGCCCTCTTGGGGTTCCGAACTCCAGCTCCATTCCAAATCTTCAATTCCCGGCCTAACCCTAGGCCTTTCAACAATCAGTCACCTTTTCCGAAAACCATGGTCTGTGCTCCGCCCCACTTGTCTACCACTTACTCTCACCGATCCACACCCTCACTAAAACACTGCTGAAATCCAAACAACTAACCATCCTTGGATGCATGTTGTTTCACCGGAGAATTTTCCAATTCTCCCCCACTTAGTGCACCGACTACTAACCACCAATGCCCAAAACCGGCATAGCTCAATCGCCCTTACTCCATATATTCCCTCTTAACCATGAATTGACTCCCTCGGAAGTGAGTAACCTTCACCGAATAACCCTTCCGCCATCGCACACCCGAAGTCCAAGGAAGTTCGAATCTCAACTGAACACTTCTCGCATCGTAGTTGCTATTCCTAGCAACGAGATCATAAACCTTATCTTTCGACCAAGAATCCTCCTTAACGCTAACCAACTACAACTCCTAACTACTAAGGTCCTCAATCATACTACGAGACATGAGGAACAATGCAGACAAATTTACAATACCACACCAATAACAAGATAACAAGATGGAAACATACCTGCAGCTGCATCTGGCTCTGTCCTGACCTCCTCTGCTGTAAGATGGAATGCGCGTCCCTGAGCCCTCGGAGGCTCCGCTCCACCCTAACCCCTGCCAGTAATCCTTAAAGTGGCCGGTGCTGGAGCCTGCACCGATGTTGCAGCAAACTGTGGGCAGTTGGCCCTCAAGTGTCCAACCTGATGGCAATGATAACAAATCCTCATATCCTGCACCGGGGCTGATTGACGGCAATCCCTCGCATAATGCCCCTCTCTCCCGTACTTGCGGCACGCACCACCGGAGGTTCCTGCTTAAACTCTTTGAACTTTTCAAAGGTTTCTGACTTATGCTTGATTAAGTAAATATATCCATATCTACTGTAATCATCAGTAAAAGTCACATAATAGCGATTAGCATCCCTTGTAGAAACTCTGAAGGGCCCACACACATCCGTGTGTACAAGGTCCAACAAACCTTCACCCCTATCACAAGTACCTGTGAAGGGTGACTTTGTCATTTTTCCAAGTAAACAAGACTCGCAACTATCATCTGACTTGAGGTCAAATGATTCCAAGACTCCAGCCTTTTGGAGTTGGCCTATGCGCTTCTTGTTAACATGTCCAAGACGACAATGCCACAAGGATGCTTTATCCAAGCTATCTGAAGAATCAATATACAACACATTATTTCCTAGATTGTCTACAACATTCACGGCTTCATATACACCATCACAAGGTAATGCTTTAAAGTAAAATACATCATTGTAATAAACATTAATAGCACCATTTTTATTATCAAATGAAAATGAAAAACCTTGTTTGTACAAGCCATGAAAAGAAATAATATTTCTCGCCATTTCGGGCGAGTAACAACACTTATTCAAATCTAACATTAACCCATTATTAAGCAATAAAGAATAAACTCCTATCTTGGTAACAGGTGATGCTTTCCTGTTGCCCATGACTAAGTTTATCTTCCCGTGCTCCACTTGCTCACTTCTTCTTAGTGCCTGCAAGTCAGTACAGATGTGAATACCACAACCTGTATGAAGCACCCAAGAATTAGCATTAGATGAGTTATTAGACAATATTGTGTAAATACCTGCATGGGTGGGTTTAACCTTCCCATCCTTTACATCTTGCAGATATTTAGGGCAGCTTCGCTTGAAGTGTCCCTTATCCTGGCAATAGAAGCACTGTGCTTCCTTTGGGTTTGAAGAAGGAGTAATGGGACCTTTCTTTGTCCCACTTGAAGAGGAACCATCAAGAGTCTTACCCTTGGTACCCTTCGAAGGGTTCTTCCTCTTCTTACCCTTTCCCTGCCCAATAGCCAGAACAGGGGCTGTTGAAGGAGTAGAAGTAGCAACTGCTTTACCCTTAAGGCCATTTTTAGCTGTCCTTAAGAGTCCTTGAAGTTTGCTAAGTGTGACTTCCTCCTTGTTCATATGATAAGTCATACGAAACTGATCATAACTTGGAGGTAAGGAATGGAGAATGATGTCAATCGCCATTTCCTCAGGAAAGTCAACATTTAGCTTCAGCAACCGGTCAACGAACCTTTGCATCTTCTGCAAGTGACCGGTGATGGGTTCACCATCCTTCATCCTTGCGGTTATCATGGAGGAGATGATTTCATACCTCTCCTGACGCGCGCTCTGATGGTACCTTTCCATCAGATCCAGGTGCATCTCATAGGGGTAGAAATCTTCATAGGATTTTTGAAGTTCAGGAGTCATGGTGGCCATCATGATGCATGCTACTTTAGTAGCATCCTTTTCATGTGCAACAAACTCCGCAAACTATTCAGGAGTAGCAGTGGCTTCACTCACAACCTTAAGCTCCCTATCGAGGACATATTCTTTGTCCTCATAGCGGGTAATCATTCTGATGTTTCTGATCCACTCATTGAAATTGGATCCATCAAAGATGACCTTACCACACAAGTTCATAAGGGAAAAGGAGCCTGTTGGGTTTGAGCCAGAAACATTTTTGGAAGACATCTGAAAGGAAAGAAAGACAAGTTTCATTAGATTGGGAATCCTTAATAATTCACCCAAATGAAATATTAAGGCTAGGATCCAACAAACTATTTATAGTTAGAAGAGGGATGCCGTAATCCATACTATAAAATATTTGAAGGTATGTAAATGACGATTTACCAATTTCCACCATAAGAACGAAATATTTTATTATTAGGTTTTATTGGTTTTGAAACTCCTAGATCTTTTGAGATACATTGAACTTTTCAATGGCATGTTTGAATCTCGATTGTGCCCTCTCATGTTTGTGACTGGGATACCGAGGATCACAAACAAGGTGTGAATAACCATACAAATGGACTTGGTACCCTCAACAATATTACCTAATCGATGTGCCGGTTAACCACACACGCTCCACCGATCTATAATAAGGTCAAGTTACCCTTTGCCACTCTTACTAGTCCATGTTAGTGTGCCGGTTAACCACACACGCTCCACTAACGACTTGGTAAGGTACAAAGTGTAATTTTATGGGCTAGCACCAATTTCACATTTTCCTAAAGTAACTAAGATTGGGAATTTATAATGTATAGTTACTTTATAATTCATTATACTTTTAACGAGTATTTAAAGTCGTATCCTACCCGTTCGGCTAACGACCCTCCACCGATCAAGGAAGCGGTGGGTGAGAGTGGACACCCATTAAGTCACCATTTTATAGGCAACAACCTTATACCCCCTTATAGACCGGCTTCGTGAATGAGGCCTACTAACGGTAAGAATGACATATTCTTATACATATCTATATAATAAAATTATAATAATAGTATAAGTGTTGATTTTTAAACTTTTTAAAAATCTAAGGTTTAATTTGGAATTAAAGTATTAAAGTGTAAGACTTTTCAAATTCCAAAACTTGAGGGCAAGATTTGAAACTATTCCAAGTCTCTTCAATTTGTAACTTATGAGTTTTAATGGTTCATAAAAATGAAGACTCTTCATTTTATGAAACCTCTTTAGTTCTTTAATCATAATTAAAAGAAGTGACTCTTGGTTATCCATAACTTGAGGACAAGTTATGGACACCATCATAGCCATTAAGATCATGAATTAAACATACATGGAGGTTACATATATCCCTATGATCTTCTAAAACTCATAAGAACACAAATTCATGTCAAGCAATTTCAAGAAATCATATAAACATATACAATACTTGAAAATTGATAAAAGTCATGTAAAATGGGTTAACATAATCATTATCATTTTGAAAAACAGATTTTACAAGTCCAAAACAGATTGGGATAATGATATTAATCCATTTCCAGCAACAAAACTCGGAAAAACTGCCCAGCACGCTCCTACTCGCCGAGTGCACTATTCTACTCGTCGAGTAGGATGAATTTGTTCATGGACTCGGCGAGTCCTCCCCATGGACTCGGCGAGTCCAGTCGTCAGAATGCAGAATTTTCGATTTTTAAGCAGTTTTGTATCAAGTATATAGAAAACAATCCTAGGCTCTGGTACCACTGATGGGTTTTTGAGCATTCTAACACTTCCTAAGTGTACATGCAACCCTAATAACCTTGAATCTATGTTTTCTCTATATACATGCAAATTTCTTTTTCAAGGTTATTTCCTAACTAGCATGGCATGGGGATTACATAAAACATAAAAACTAGTAGAAATACATACCTTGTTGTTGCTCAGATTCCATCAAGACTTTGTGAGCCTAGCACCCCAAATGTTGTGCCTCAAATGCTTCACACAACACCACAAGACTTGGAATAACTTGAGAGAATGTCACTTAGCCTCAAAATCAGTTATGCCCTCTCTAGTAACACTAGGTCACCATTTTGCTAGCCATAGGGTTCCTTTTATAGTGTTGTCACAATTAGGGTTTACACATGAATGCCCTTAATTGTCATGACTCTTGATTTCTCATGACCCATGGGTTTGTAACTCCCATGGACTATCCATGGAGCTCCATATGGTTACAACCAAACCCATAAACCATGGATCATTAATCCACCATAAAAGAATTGATGATTGTCATAATCAACCCAATATATTTAATTAGTCTCACTTTGATCACCAAATTAATACTAGATTAATACTTGATCAATACTAATTAAATAATACTATTATTAATATATTAGAACTTATAATATATTAACAATCATAAGTGCCTAATTCTCTCATTTAGTCTATCCAAGTATTGCAATGCCATGCAACCCAAATGGACCATGCCGGGTCGGGTCAAGTACATACCAAATAAAGTTATGGACTTAGACACTATATCCAACAGTCTACAGTGTGATTGGTCCGCCCGCACAGGGCCTTCAATCCACCTGGTCCACTCTCTGAGTCTACAGTTTGACTGGTCCGCCCACGTCGGGCCTTCAGTCGGCCTGGTCCACTCTCCGAGTCTCGACACGTCTGGTCCGCCCTCTTGGGGCCTTCAGCCTATCCGGACCGCTCGCTGGGCCTTCGGAATATCCGGTCCGCCCTGGGTATGTCGACCTATAGCACAAAGCAGGACCTGCCTCAACCCAACCCCCATCGAACAACCATGTGCACATAAAACAATTAATCACATAACAAATCCTTAACCAGACAGACAGTCTAACAGAATACATAGCATGTCAACATCCTAACCAGGATTCCGACCTAACCGGTCACTAGCATAACATTACCCTATATACTGGGTACCGACCTTAACCAGGTCACTAACATTACACCATCCTAAATACCAGGATGCAGATCTAGCAAAGCAATGACATAACAAACAATACCCGGATTTCCATCCGATAAAGGGCCGGCCTTGGTGCCGTAGACCCTGTCGGTATAGTGAGGATAACTCACGTGCAATTACCGACTGAAAAGATAAGACCAAGCTGCTCCGACCACTGACACGATCTTCACCATAGAACACTACCAAAGAACCAATTCCATAAATATCAATATTACCAAAGTACCCTTGGAAGTCAAACTGGTCAACTCTTGGTCAAAGTCAAAGTCCTCAGTCAAAGTCAACCTTCCTAGTTGACTCTACTCGCCGAGTCAACCCGTCGACTCGTCGAGTTCTCATACTCAGAAAACTCCCATAACACGACTCTACTCGCCGAGTCGCCCCAAGACTCGTCGAGTTCAACGATCTCGGAATCCCATCCTGTCCAACTCACTGAGTCGCCAACCGACTCACTAAACCAAAGCTTTAACCACAAGAGGTTGGGTTCTGCGACCAGACTCGTCGAGTCCAAGACAATCTTCAACAGACTCGCCGAGTTGTTCTTCCAACTCGTCGAGTCCATGCACATGTTCATACAACTCGTCGAGTACACCCATGTGACTCGCCGAGTCTCTCCAGTTCTCAATCCATTCAGAGGCTTTTCGAGCCATGCAGGGGCTCCAATCCATAGATACACCCTTCTACAATCTAACCCTCACATAAAGTTGAAAACTTTACGTGAAACCAAGGAGATATAAGCCCAAAACACACTAGGGCTTGGGTTTTAGACAAAAGGGGCTTCACCAACAACTCAATGACTGAACTTTATGACATTCTAGGCCATCATAAGTCTAGATCTGGAGTAGCAACCTCAGATCTAAACTCCAACCCGAAATAGATCTCAAAGAAGCTATGGAACTCCCCATCAACCACCAAGGATGAACCAAAAAGGAAATTAGCATAAGATTATGGCTTCTTACCTCTGAAATGTGCCCAAACAGATGTAGATCCCAGATCCACACAAGCCCCTTGATGCTAGCCTCTAATTCCTCAAGCTCCTTTTTCCAAATTCCTCTTCCAAGCTCCAATCTCCTCAACAATGAAGTCTCACACGAAAATTAGGGTTTCTGGAACTCTCATGGGGTTTAGGAGGCTGGGAGAAGGACATAAAGTCCTTTAAATAGGGTGCAACCCTCGGGATTAGGGTTTTCTTTCTTCAACACCAACTCGTCGAGTCCAAGCCGCCGACTCGGCGAGTTGGCTACTTAAACCGCAATAAAATCCTTCTCCGACTCGGCGAGTAGACGGACCTACTTGTCGAGTCCCTTTCCTAAATTTACACTTTTGGCCCTTCATTGAACAATTGAAATTTGGGGTGTTACACCCACGTTCAAATGCTTGAGAGATGCAGAGGAGAAATGATTGAGAAGATTGATGGAATTAGAATCTGAGAAAAGGGCGAGTTGAAACCCAAAACCCCATTGATTCAACCCAAACATCAATTCCCATCATCATCATCATCAATTTCCCAGCAAACCCAAAACCCCATTGATTCAATCAAAATAAAGAGAAAGAAGTGCCCTTACCTATTAGCGATCAGAGCAACAACCTCCTACCATTACCACCGTCTCTAGTCTGCTCCATCACCGAACCACCCTCCGATCCACTCACCTGCTATCAACCGAAGAAAAACCACCACCGAAGCCTCGATGCTTCCCCCTTTCGTTCTTCAACCTCTCCTACTGCTGTTGTTCGTATTCTTCCCATTAGACCCCTCATCAGACACTTCCCTTCACACCCTACTGTCGGAGGAGGAAGAACGCAACCCCAGTGCTCCCTCACGTCCCCTTTTCCGGCCAAACGAGAAGAGGGAGAAGAAGACTGGGCGGCGACGGCGAGGTGATGGTGGTCCAGGAGAATCGTACGAAGGACGGAATTATGGTGGGTCGATGCTAATATATTGTATATATTGTAGGGTTTAAACTAAAATCCCTAATTAATAGGGGATATTAAATGTTTTCAAAGTTTACTAAAATTAAATAGATTAAACATTAGTATTATACCATTTAAATAATTTATTAATTATTTAATATTTCCTAAAAATTGATTGGTCCACAATCAATCCTACATCCACACAATAATTAGTTAGAATACTTGAACATATCTCTCTCTCTCTCTTTATGTATATATATATATATATATATATATAGTATATAATTCTGAGATCTAAAAGATATAATTATCAAATATAAAATTAAAGGGGTTTATATTATGATAGTTATATGAAATCACTAAGAAAGATGAAAGATTAAAGATAAAATACCTAAGGTTAATGTGTTAGTGACTAGTTAATATTCATCCTTAGCCTGATTAAATTTGGCTACCCTGAACTTGTAATCGTTAATCTTACAAGAGCTAGAAAGATATCTATAGATCTATACGGGGATTGACACCCCACCTATGATTGCTAGATATAATCCAGGCATGATAACTTTCTTATTAATCACTATTCGACGTCCATTGTCAATTATGGGGACTTATGGTAATACGTTACAACCACCTTAGAGATAAAACTACCAAGAGGGAGGCCTTAGAGTGGTGATAAAATATGCTAGTATTAGTAAAAAAATCCTAAAAGATAGCTAATTGTGATTATTAAAATATCCTAAAAGATAATAAGATTGGATCGGCAAATATCCTACAAAGATAAAGTATCCAAAAAAGATAGTAAGCTAGGGTTGATAAAATATCTTAAGAAAGGTTTTCTAAAAGAAAAAGAATTATTAATTTAATGCAAAAAATAAAGCAGAAAACTATAAAAACATGTGCACTCACCAACATTATGTTGACATTTTCAAAAATACATTTATCCTAGGGAGATGAGTGAGGAGGATATTTGTGCCGAGGAGGAGGTTTTCAAGGAAGCTTTCTGGAGTTTAGTTCCGTCTGTTTGTCATTTATAGTTTTGTTAAGGATGTGTGCTTGACCTTTTAAACAATGTAATCTCAAATAAGTTATAATAAATAAAAGTAGCTTATGTGATATACTTATGTGTTATGTTCCATCTATATACGTATGGCTCAATCTAATATCCCCATGTTGCACAACCCATCGTTGCCACCGCCTGTCGGGGTATGACAAAGTTGTTTTTCAAGGACATACTCTTTGTCCTCAAATCAAAGAGCCAACTTTATGTTGCGCATCCAATCGTTGTAGTTGGTGCCCTCCAATGTCACCTTGGACACGATCAAAATTAACGAGAAGTTCGAGTTGGGGGTGGAGGTTTGAGAAGCAGAAGCATCACCAAGAGTAGAATTCTATAGAGAACAAAGTAGTTTTAGTTAGATGACATAAATCCTTAATATTTTAACCCATAATACATATTCAAGGGTAGGATCCAATATAACAATTCACAACTAAGAAGAGGGATGTCGTAATATTATCGCAAATTTATGAAGGTAGGTGAAACAATTCACCAATTTCAAACTATGAAATTCCTAGATCTTTTGAGATTCATTGGATCTTCTCAATGGCATGTTTAATCTCAATTATGCTCTTCTATATTTAGACTGGGATGTCGAGGATCACAAACAAGATGTGAATAATCACGCAAACACGCTTGGCAACCTTGATGTCATTTATCATCTCTAATTAATTTGTCGGTTAACCACATGCGCTCCATTAACAATGATAATTTTCGAGATGCCCATCATTTCTCTTTAAAGTCCCTATTAGTGTACCAGTTAACCACACACACTCCACTAGCGACATATTAAATTATGATGTGCATTTTCATGGATTAGCATACTTTGCCATAGTTTTCCTAAAGTAAATAGAGTGAAAATTTTGAAAGAAAGTTCTAGTACTTTTATATCATTATACTTTTAATGAGATTATGTACTATCAAATCCGTTCGGCTAATGACCCTCCACCATACAAGGGAGCAGTAGGTGAGAGTGTACACCCAATGACGGTTATTTTATAGGTCTCTTTTCCTTATACCCCCTTATAGTATTACTTCGTGAATGAGGCGTACTAGCGATTTGAGTGACTTTTCATATACATATAATATATTAAACTTTAAATAGTTTATATATAAGGTGTATTTTAAAACTTTTCTAAAATACTAGGTTTAATATTAAAATTTTAAAATATAACCAATTATGATTTAAAGTTTATATTTTACTTAACAATTAATTAAATTAATTTAAATCACATCAGGATTAAATCATTGTTTACTATTAAACTATTAATCAAATAATTTAAATTTAATCTTAATCCAATCCCTACTAAATTTCGAAAATTAAGGGATTTTAATTATTCTATTTTAACAAATTAAAACAATAATTATCAAATAAGAAACCCTAACAAACCCTAGATAATTTCAAAATTAAGGGAGCAGGCTAGGGTTCCAAGAACCCTAGCCCAAGTTGAAAATTCCAAGCCTTAGGGTTTAATTTCGATAAATCCTAATTTCATCTATTCAACTATTATGCATATTGAATTAAAAACATTGGGCTCTAATACCACTGGTAGGTTTTATAGGTTACAAACAAAATCATGTGGCGGAAAATAACTTAACTCTTATGTTTCACGTGCAACCTAATTGGATCTATGTTTTCACTATTGAATGCTATAATCGATGAACATCAAAGTACCCTATGGAAACGCAAGTTTAATTGAAATTCATAAGAGGATTAGGGTTTACATACATTTTTATTATTCTTATAAATAACCAATGAAATCCTTCTTTAAAAGCTCTTGGAAGCAACCACCAGAAATCTCGTGCCTTTGATGGTTTAAACTGAAACCCTAGAAACTAAGGAAACTTGAAGAGAGAGAGGGTAAGGGATGATTTTCGGCTATTCTCTTGCGAGGAGGAGTGACCTAAAATATGAATGGTTAAGGCCCTATTTATTGTTGCACTAGGAAATCCTGGAAACCCTAATTTGAATATTATTATTTCAAATTAGGTAACTACCTAATCTCTTAATTATCCCCAAGGGATATTCTAGAAACCATAGAATATACCTCAAAACCATCCACCGCTTGTGGAAGGTTCTAGAAATACTTTTGTTCAACTATTGTACAAATATAACTTAGGTCCTTGTACTTTTAATTAATCAAATTAATCTGGTTATTATATCTAATTAATTTTTGATTAATTCCTAATTAAATAATACTATTTCTAATTAATATATTAATCTTATAATATATTAATAAATCATTTATTGATATTTATTAATCATATAATAAATCAGCAAATCAGTCTCTCTCTCTCTCTCTAAAAGTGATCATATTCAATTGCTAGTTTTGACGACAATCCAAAAGGACTTTGCTTTTATTTCAACTATATATCAATTTAGGTATTGGCCTAGACACCTAATCTACCTCATTGTATTAACTAAGAAAAGTCTAGCTAATCTCAAGCTTCTTAGATCACTATTGTCAAATTAGAGATTCATTACAGGTATTGCACCTTGACTTCTAATGATCTATTTACCAAATGCTCAAATGATGAAATTCCAGTGTCAACCATTTCTTTCATATTACTTTACATCAACTCTCACTAGTTTAATTTGTGCTAGTTAAAAGTTAGATTTAGAACAAAAACAAAATCCCCATTTTTACTTTTATTGTTGTTTTGCAAGTATTTTTACAAGAGATTTTCATTGAGTTACAAATTGAACCAATCTCCATGGATTAGATCCCCTTGTCATTATACACTATCTTGTGTGAAATTTTTAGGGTTATTTATTTGTTAGCCTCATAAAACATAGTTTTTTTTACCTCCCATAATTCCCAAACAAATTTTTGGCTAGTTTCCACAATCATTAATAAAATACTTTTATCGATTCTCCACATTATCTTATTTTATCGACATAGAAGTGTATTTCCTTGAAACATGTCACATTCATTTTTTACTAATCGTGGAGTGATGTCATATTACATTCAATCATCTCCAATGTTTTGTGTGGATTTCACAAATCCACAACTTTGTATTTCAAGTAGGCCTCTTTTAGGAGGGAGAGAGAGAGAGAGAGAGAGAGAGAGAGAGAGAGAGAGAATACGAAGTCTAAGTTATTAAATCATTAATATTCCAAATTGCAATCTTCGTGTTGACTTCATTCATCAAATAATCTACAATTATTTTGCTTTATAATAGTTGATCCTCCCCTTTTCCGTCGGTAAGATATCATCCAAAAACAAAAGTATAGTCGTACACTTTATGGGATATTCATCAGTGATCATTGTGATGAACATATATACGTGTTACTATTCGATCTAAAATTTGATAAAAAGAAATTAAATTTTATACCATTTATTCGGAGTTGCACTCCTATTGATCAACTGATGTTGACTTTGACCGTTAACCTCGACCATTGAATTTGACCATGGTAGACTGAGAGTGTACTTCCTTATTGTTGTTAGGTGTCTCGTAGAACCTTAGTTTGAGGGATTCAGATATACTCCCGGGTGTGTCTGAACTCAAACTGAGGTTTTGGTAGATATTTTAAAAAAAATGTTTTATAAAAAGGGTTTTCTAATAAAATAAAAGGTTGTGGTCCATGCAATCGATCGAGCTCAAGTAAGCTTTCCCAAAATACCATACATGTTTTATGATATGCTTTGAATTGTGAATCTGTGAATCGCAAGCTAGTTAGGGTTAAGGATATACTCAGGATTTGAATAATAGAATGCTAGGAGAGATGCCTTTATATGCCTACTGTACGAGCTTGTAGAATTGCATGATAGTACTGATCAGTTAGGGATAGGATGGCCTGTTAGGGTTATGCTTGTTCCGATTACTCAATGCTCGAATGTTGCTTGCTTTGTGCTTTTTAGGAGTTCCCATTAACTTCAACTAAGTAGTAAGTGAATATACTAAGTAACATATTGTTAAAAGTAAATAATTTTAGAAGGTTAGGTTTTAACTCTATTGCACAACTCTTGTTTGAGTCAAACCGTTGTAATGTGAGACCTTTCATTCAAAGAATTATCTGGTGTCAGCGATATGTAATTGCATTCGTGAGCTAGTTAGAGGAGGTTTAGTGGAGTTCCTTCTGCAGCTGATGGTGGAGAGTAGTGTGGTGTTTGGCTTAGGAAAGCCTAGGAAGAGATTTAGTGTGGGGACCCTTGTCTTGTTGAGGGTTGTATGTATTTATAGGAAGTGACTTAGAGGATTTAAGGCAATCCTTGAGGAAAGTACGGATAGATGTGGAAGGTAGTATGGGACTATACTACTGAAAGCAGAGGATCTGTACTCAAGTCAAGGAGAGCTGCGATGAAACCAAGGAGCTTGTAGAGTGTGAGACTCCTCAATATTGTTTATGCATATTCTGATGGTTTATATGGTCTATTTTTAGTATGGTGACTCTTCGAGGCAGACCGGTTAGGAATTTTAGTGTTGGTGAGGGTTCATGCTCGGGTTCTGGAGTCGGGCAGTTGGATGATCAGATGCAAGAGTTCATTTCGTATGAGATTACCCGCAACATACTTAAGTAGACTCCAGTGATCTTTGGTACGATCAAGGAGGGTATCAAGGAGGTGTTGGAGGAGCGCTTGGGCTCTCTCCGTTCTGAGATGGTGGCTTTTTGGGGCATGTTCGTTGACTTTCAGGGAGTTCTGGGAATGTAGGGCTTTAGATTACTTCAGGGAGAAGGACCCGATCGCTACCAGGCGTTGGTTAGCAGATGTCGCTAACGCCTTCCGCACTAGCAGTTGCCTCGATGGGGAAAAGGTAAGACTTATTTCTTGTCTTATGAAAGACAGAGCTCGAGAGTGGTAGGAGGAGGTTGGGCGCTCCATTCGTGATGAGGCGGTTGATTCGATGACATGGGATGAGTTTGTGACTAGATTAAGAGCTGAGTTTTCACCAGTGATTGAGGTGCAGTAGTTGGCGAAGGAGTTCTTTGACCTTCGCTAGACAACTAAGATGGTGGCTGAGATCACCATGATGTTCTGTGAGAGGGCGCTGTCGGTTATGTAGTATGTGGCAGACGAGGAAATGAAGAAGGCGAGATACCATGAGATGTTGAGGAGTGATATTCGACATTTTGTGATATGATCCAGTTGCAAGACACTGGAGGATATGATTGGGAGATCCAAAGAGAGGGAGATTCATCTTGAGATGGAAAGGAAGAGGAATTCGGATCAGGCTCAGGTTTCAGGGGGATCGGGAAAGAGGCCCAAGGTATTTGATTCGAGATTGAGAGGCCAGCAGGGCCGGTGCCGTTGTGGCAAGTGCAGCCAGACACACGATGGGGAGTGCAGGGTGGGTGGTTCTTGTTGCTTCAAGTGAGGTCGGACGGGTCATATTAGCAGAGATTGTACTGCTACTACTACCATCACCACCCCAATATCTAATATGATTTGCTTCCATTCCAATCAGAGGGGCCACAAAAAGGCCCATTGTCCGAGTTTGGAAGCAGTGGGACCAGTGGTAGCACCCGCCCCAGCGACGCTGAGGATTACTGATGGACACCAGGGCAAGGCGTATGCGCTTGTGGTGAGGAACATGGCTTTTCAGCTGACGGTCGTGGAGGTTCGCGCAGCACCTGATGTGGTGACGGGTGTGTATCTCCTCCTTATCTCTTTATATATGTTGTATTGTCTGCTTATATTTTTGTGTTTTATTTTAGGATCGTTACTCTTGAACGGTATCTCTACATTAATATTGTTTGATTCGGGGGCTACCCGATCTTTTTTATCGCTTCCGCTTAGCAAGAGGTTTGTTAGAGCTCCGGGGGAGATGGATTGTCCTCTAGACATTGAGATTGTAAATGATCGATCTATCCGGGTATCGAGGGTTCATCGGGGTTGTGTTCTTCAGATGTTTAGCGAATAGTATTTGACTGATTTGGTTCCTATTCTTGTGTGCGAGAACAAGGTTATCGTAGGGGTGGACTGGTTGAGCCCCAACGGAGCGCTGATCGATTGTGAGCATCCGTTAGTACGTATTCGGACCCTAAGCGGGGGAGAGATGGTGGTTTAGGGAGAGAGAGCTCAGCATGATCCGATCCTATGTTCAATAGCATGGGCCAGACGCTATCTTCATCAGGGTTGTTCCGGTTATGTCGCGTATGTTGTGGATACCCGGGATAAGGGTTAGGTGACCGTGGCTGATGTGCCGATTGTACGGGAGTACCCGGATGTGCTTTCGGAGGATTTTCCTGGAGTGCCTCCAGAGAGGCAGGTGGATTTTAGGATTGACCTGGTTCCTGGTGCAGCTCGGATAGCCAAGGCAACGTATCGGTTAGCTCCTCCTGGGATGCAGGAGCTGTTAGACAAGGGGTTCATTCGTCCGAGCAGTTCGCTATGGGGAGCACCGATCCTATTTGTGAAGAAGAAGGATGAGTCTCATCGGATGTGTATTGATTATCGGGACTTAAATAAGCTAATGGTGAATAATCGTTATCCACTCCCGAGGATTGATGATTTGTTTGACCAGCTTTAGGTTGCATCTTGGTTTTCCAAGATTAACCTGCATTCGGGTTACCATCAAATGACGGTCAGAGAAGAGGATGTGCAGAAAACAGCCTTACACACGCGTTATGGTCATTACGAGTTCGTGGTGATCCCTTCAGGCTCACCAATGCTCCAGCCGCGTTCATGGACCTCATGAATCGCGTATGCAGGCCAATACTAGATCGGTCTATGATTGTGCTGATGGATGATATCATCGTTTATTCCAAGACCCAGGTGCAGCATGAGGAGCACTTGAGGGAGGTTTTGGCGACTTTGAGGAGGGAGAGACTTTATGCAAAGTTCTCCAAGTGTGAGTTCTGGTTACACGATATGCAGTTCCTGGGGCACCTTGTCCACCAGAACGAAATTCTGGTTGATACGGCCAAGGTCGAGGCCATGATGAGATGGGAGGTCCCGAGGTCTCCATCTAATATTCAGAGTTTCCTTGGTTTAGCAGGTTACTATAAGATATTCATTCAGGATTTCTCCAAGATAGTGGTTACTCTAACTCGGTTGACGAAGAAGACAGTCACTTTTTGCTGGGGGCTTGAGCAGTAGGCAACTTTTGAGACCTTGGGGCATAGATTATGTGAGGCGCTGATTTTGACCCTGTCGGAGGATGTTGAGGACTTCGTGGTTTATTGTGATGCTTCAATCATGAGTTTGTGTGCAGTTCTGATGCATAAGGGTCGCTTGATCGCATACGCTTCAAGGCAGCTGAAGCCTCATGAGGCGAATTATCCGACACATGACTTAGAGCTGGGAGCTGTGGTTTTCTACCTCAAGATTTGGCAACATTACCTCTATGGGGTCCGATGTACCATTTACACGGATCACAAGATCCTGAGGTATCTAATGGATCAGCCGAATCTGAACATGATCCAACGTCGGTGGTTAGATGTGGTGAAGTATTATGATTGTGAGATCCTTTACCATCCGGGGAAGGCCAATGTGGTGGACGATGCTCTTAGCGGCAAGGTGGTCCCGGTTCCGATTAGAGAAATTTGTTTGATGATGACCGTGATTACTCCACTTTTGGAGCAGATTTGAGATGCTTTGATCGAGGCTATGAAGGAATAGCGCTGGAAGAGTGAGCACATAGTGGGTCAGGTGGATTCATTTGATTATGATAGCCGAGGGTTATTGACTCTCCATCGGAGAGTATGGGTTTCGCATTGGGGTGGTGTACGTCATGTTCTGTTGGAGGAGGCACATAAATCAAGATTCTCCATTCATCACGGGGCGACGAAGATGTATAGAGATCTTAATTCCTACTTATTGGTGGCCGTGCATCAAGCGGGATGTAGCTTGGTATGTGGAGAGGTGTTTGACATTCAAGAAAGTCATGGTCGAGCATCAGTAGCCTCACGGCAAGATGCATCCGTTGGATATTCCTGTTTGGAAATGGGAGGAGATTACCATGGATTTCATTACGAAGTTGCCTCGGACTGCGTGTAGAGTGGATTCGATTTGGGTCATTGTGGATCCATTGACCAAGAGCACACATTTGATACCGATTTACGAGAGTATCTCTGCGGAGAAGTTGGCTGAGGTATATATCAGGGAGGTCGTGGCATGGCATGGGGTGCCGGTTTCTGTGGTTTCAAACAGGGACATCCGATTTACTTCATTTCATTTCGGTACGGCCTTCCACCAGCAAACTGAAGGTCAGAGCGATCAGACTATACAGACCTTAGAGGATATGCTTCGGGTGTGTGTATTGGATTTCGGTGGGAGTTGGAATATATATATATATATATATATATATATATATATATATATATATATATATATATATATATATATATATATATATATCCCCCTTTAGCGGAGTTTTCGTATAGCTACAGTTATCACACTAACATTTATCGACCTCCTTTTGAGATGCTCTATGGGAGGAAATACAGGACCCCAATATGTTGGGGTGAGGTTGGTCAGCGAGTCATGGGGAGTACCGAAGTGGTACTCAAGACTACCGATTGGATACAACAGGTTCGGAGTAGACTCCAGATGAATCAAAGGCGACAGAAGAGCTATGCCGACAAGCGGCGATCATATCTAGAGTTCCAAGTTGGGGATATGGTTCTCTTGAAGGGGTCACCTTGGAAAGGTGTCATTGGATTCAGGAAGATGGCAAATTGGGCCCCATGTATATCGGTCCTTTCAGGGTTTTGGCCAGGGTGGGCCGGGTTGCTTATTGCTTGGATCTTCCCGAGAAGCTTAATCTGATCCATAGCACTTTCCACGTCTCTTAGTTGCAGAAATGTTTAGTGGATGATTCTGTGGTGGTTCCATTGGAGGATATCCAGGTAGATGATCGCCAAAGTTACATCGAGAGACCGGTGGCGATTCTTGACCGGAAGACGAAAACCTTGAGGAACAAGGTTGTAGAGTTGGTGAAAGTCCAGTGGCAGTATCACAAGGGTTCATAATGGATGTGGGAGTCGGACGACGATATGAGGGAGCACTACCCAGAGTCGTTTGGGGCAGCGGACTTCGGGGACGAAGTCTGATCAAGTGGGGCAGAATTGTAACATTCGTATTCTGCAGAAGAAGAGTAACTCACTAAGCTTTGTGCTTACGGTTTTGAATTTATGTTTTCAGGTACTTATGGTTCAAAGGGGAAGAGTTCGGGATGATTGCATTACACACACCATCTCATTCCGCGTTTCATGTTATTCTAATGTTTTGTAATGTTGTTGATACACTTGTTTCACCATGATTTTTATTATGATGTTTTGGATAATAATTTTATTAAATTAAAAACGAAAATTTTTAGTCTTAGTTTTTGGAACGTTACAAAAAGTCCAGTTGGCCACTCCTCCCATTTGTCAAGAGGAAGCGTTTACACATTTTCATAACATCGATCAATACTAACCCGATTTCACATTTCATGATCACAAACAATTAGGTTTTCGTCCATTGAAGTTACTATTATGGATCACAGAGAACTTGAAGCCAATAAGCATTACAGTGACATTGATCAAGATGCCATACTGAATCAATCGATCAATGTGAATATGCCATATATCTTTGTAGACATTAAAATATAAAATGGTGTGCCCAACACCGAGAAACATAGTTGCACATAATAGTTCATACTATTTGGAAACACACAATATAATGAAACCCACTACATGATGATTGCTATAGAGTTTTATTTTTTAGTCATAAATATAGCCTCTTTTTTCTATTCGAATATGATGGTGTGAAAACACTCGAGGATGCGAAATATAGTTTTGTGACTTAACCAAAAGAACTTATCACTTGTGTCACAATTTTAAACGAACTTAACATAGGGTCAACAGACAAAATTAAAAAAAGTCTAATTAGAGGAAAACAAATCATAGTGTGATTAAAAAAATAAGACAAAACTGCAAAATTGGTCCTTGTGGTATTTAAAAAGTTGTGGATAGAGTCCAGAAATTTTCCGACTTGCATGGAAGATCCAAAATCAAGATTTTTTTCTTGATTTTGGTCTTAAAATTAAAAAAATTTGTAGTTTTGGTCCATGGACCACTTGAATTGACTGTTTTGCCCTTATAAATTTCTTTTTTGTATTTTTTTTATATTTTTATTTTGTAAATATTAATGCAAAAAAAAAAAAGAATTATGTTGGCCTACCTCTCTCTCTCTCTCTCTCTCTCTGTATATATATATATATATATATATATATATATATATATATATATATATATATATATATATATATATATATATATATATATATATATATCTTAAACCCACCAGGAACACCACCATTTCATCTTCTCCCCCTAATTGTTGGCTTCACACAAATCTAGATTTACAAAAAAAAAAAAAAAGAACAATGTGCATATATGTTCCATCTTCAAAATTGTGTTCAACCACACCCATTATCCAAACAAACCTTCATCCTCACCCATCGTTTCCCTCTTCTTCGTGCACCTACCTCATCTTTTGGGATTTTCATCAAGGAACACACCCAATTTTGAGGTTCTAGTTTTACTTTTTGTGCTTGACTCAGAAAAGTCAACTACACTAATTGATTGAATAGACGAAATGTTAATTTATCAAAATTGGTGACAGATGAACATTAAGAACAAATATATATCGAATTGATAGCAAACTCGCACTCTAAAGCTGGTAAAAAGAACCTTGAAAAATTATCTTGCAAATATCCATCACTAGTTCTAAGACCACTGCCTGTAACTGGTCTTGCTTTCTTCAGAAAGAAACCTATCTGCTCTAATCTCCTTACTTCCATTAAACACATAAACCTTAGGTATTTTCTTACAAAAAACCATCTTTCGCTTTTTCAAGCTCTCTACAAACCCTAGCCATGCCGCTTACGATCCTCTGTTTGAATTACAACAATGAATAGGTATGTCATTTCTCAATCTGAGTAGAGAACCAGTTTGCTTCTCTTCTCAACCTCAGTCCTGGATTGCTTTCTGTTCAGCTTATATAAATCAAAAAGCGTGTGTCTTCAACTCAACACACACACACACACACCTGAAACTCAAAACCCACTAAAACTAAATCACACTACTACAAAAACACCTTTTTACGACACACAATGCGTGTCGTAAAACGCTCAGACGACACGCAAATGTGTGTCAAGGAAGGCCATGTCATAACGAAAGACGACACGCTTTTACGCGTCGTCTATTTATGACACACATTTACGACGCGTAATTATGACATGCATTTACGACGCTCATTTACGATACCCAGTGCATATCAAGGAAGGCCCTGTCATAAAAGAAGAAGGCACACATTTTCATGTTGTAACCTTATGAAGCACTTTTAGTACACGCATTGCGTATCATTAAACCCCTTATCATAAATGAAGATGACACGCATTTGCGTGTCATAAACTTTAGCAATCATTTACGATATACATTTACAACGCGTCTTTATGATACTCATTTACGCATAATACAAAAATATGGAAAAAATATATACCAAAACAATCAATTTCATCCAATAACATCATGTCAAAAAATTGTAATACATTGGTATTAAGGGGATCTCATTGTACATTGTTATTAAGAGGTTTTCCCTAACTATATAATCTAATACTACATCTCTATTAAGGGACACCTTGTTTCAGAAATCATGTAAAAAAAATCCTCCATGTGAAACATCCCAAAAATACGGTCCAAAAATTTCATTTTTAAATCATTAAGAAAATCATAGCCATCAAACATCATATAAAAATCATAAGTCGTGTATCTCAAAATATCATAACATCTGTCAAAATATATCAGAGTATAAACATCCCAGACTAAACAAATGGTGCGTGCACTACAATCATCCCGAGCTCCTCCCCTTGCTACTGGAAGTACCTGAAACAAAAACTACAAACTATAAGCAGGAAGCTAAGTGAGTCTCAACAAGATACCACATACCATACACAGAATCACATAATCACATAAGCTGGGCCCCCGCCCTTCCTTGGGCCCCGCCCGGCATCGGACAGAGTCCGACATCAGGCCCCGCCTGGCATCCAGCCCTGCTCGGTATATAGATCTATTTCTACCAGGCCTCGCTTGTGTTTGGGCCCCACCCGCTATGCAGATACAAACAATAACATATAATCATGCTAGTACATAAAGAATCATACATAACCCTATATCTTCTAGTCTTAAGGCCCCACCTATCATGGGCCCCACCCCTACACTGCTATTGGTGAGATATGGAACCCCGTCCACACTCAGCTAGTGATGAGATACGGGACCCCGCCCACACTCACCTCCCTACCAGGCACATATAAGTATCATAAAGACAACAAGTATAACTAAAGATGCATTCCTTCATCGGGTACCACCCCGCATCAAACCGTAGTTTGGAAACATACCTATATACCTTCCTCGGGCCCCGCCCGACATCGGACCGAAATCCGGAAACATATAAACATTCCTCAGACTTACCCCGACATCGGACCGAAGTCTGGAAACATACAAACAGACACATGCAAGAATCACGAAGACATCAAGCATACAAACATTCCTCGGGCTTACCCTGACATCAGACCGAAGTCCGGAACATACTAACATACATAAACAAGTCGGCATTGGTGCTTTCGACCCGTTCCTACAGGAGAAAACTCACCTCACAAGCTGACTGCAGAACCCCGCGAATAAACCTCTCGCTGCTAGCTGGCAGATCCCTGAACTACTGATCTCTCTACTCCCCGAGCTACTGATCATCATATAAATTAGATAAGTCCGGGATTCTCATAACTTAACCATAAGTCCTCACTGGTGTAGAAGACCATTCCACCCCTCACATACTCTTGTCCAAATATGGACTCTACTCAACCCTTTTGAACACTTTCCATACTTCATAACCCTCCAGGGTCAACCTTGGTCCAAGTCAAAGTTAATGCTCGGTCAAAATCAAAGTCAACACTCCAAGTTGACTCAACTCGTGGAGTCATCCCCCCCGATTCGCCGAGTTCCCTTGCTACTCGTAGTCGTGATAAAACGAGTCAACTCGTCGAGTCCCTCCACAGACTCGTCGAGTTCTACCTTGTATAGAATCGGGACAAGTCGACACAACTCGTCGAGTTCCTCTATGGACTTGACGAGTTCCTCAGTCTGTTCGGGCCATCTTAATGGATTAAGCCCCTACTCTACAGATCTAAGCTTCATGCTTCTCATATACACTGAAAATGTCCTTTTAAGGGTAAAGTTTCCAACTTTACTTGTTAATACCTTTACTTAATGGGTTTAGCTCAAATTCTAACTCTTTAGGACCTAGATATTAGTCCACAAGCCATCCATACTCCAAACTAAAGCATACAAACAGAGATTTAGACCCTAAACATTGCATGAACTCATAAAGCTTTCACATTTCACTCCATGCATGGCCTTTTGGGGATTAAAAGGCCAAAATGACATCCTGTGGCTTGCATGTGGCTTCAATGGCCATAAAGTTTGCACCTTTATGCCATGAAAGCCCTCCATGATTCCGGATCTGAATGTATACTCACTTGGGACGTCTATATCCCAAAGATCAAGATTCTTGGACCAAAAGCCTAATAGAATGCTAAAGAGATCTAAGAAGCTACTAAGCAAGTTTGAGACTTAATAACCAGAAAATGATGAGAATGAAATGGATTTTATAGATCTACTAACTTCTTCTTGAATCCCCAAGCTTCTCCTTCCTTCACAAGATTCAACACATACTAAACTTTACTCAAAAATGGATTACAAGCTCACAAATTCATTAGGTTTTATGGGTTTAGGGTTTGGGCAATGGAGGCTGGAGATGTGGCCAAACCCTAAGTCATAAAGTGTTTAAATAGGGTGAAAAATCATGGATCTAGGGTTTCCCAAACCCCGTCCAACTCGTCGAGTTGGTTCCCACCAACTCGTCGAGTTGGTCTTCCAAAACACACGTGACAACATCCTTACTCGTCGAGTTCTTTCCCTTGAACTCGACGAGTTGCCTTCTTGTTTGGAGATTTTCTTTCCTCATTTGGCCTTCTGGTTTCCGGGTGATACAACTCTCCCCCACTTAAACTGGACTTCGTCCTCGAAGTCCGCTACAGTCACATACCCGGCAAACATCCCACGCGTCACACCCGCAACTTTCCTCCTACCTTCCCTGAATCAACTGGTGTTTCCCACTACCACTAGCACCCGCCATCCTGGAAGTACAACCATCAAGACCTTCCAAACCTGATGAAGTATAATCCTTACTGTCACACAGAGACTACTTCTGTCTTTCCGAGATCTAAAATCTATAATGGTCTGTCTCCCAGACGGGCCATCTATGCTCTAAAAACCTCATCGAATAGTTGTTCAACCATAAAACTTCTCACCCCGATTATCTCGATGCTACCATCAGAGACAAAATCCCTATCCATAACCAGTTGTATAATACTTATACTTGACATAAGGATCAGATAATCTTTCGAGTAGAAGATTCATCCCTGAAACGGTTAGACTCAGACAAGAGATGCGCAACAGGGTCAAATCACTTACTCTGAGATTATTTAATCCAACTGTAAGTGACTTAGCATCTTCGATCAGCAACTACTACTCACACAAGAATCCTCACGTCACTACTACCCGAACATCCTGCTGCCTCTTATCCACTGTCTGAATGAGCCGAGACCTCCCAGGTCCCAACTTGTCTGTCAACTATCTAGAAATACCGGATTCCACCTGGTTACTGAACCAATGAACACCCTCTCATTCGCTCGCAGCGACTTCCGAAGAAAACTTCGGCTATCGAAACTGATCTATCCACATTGCCACTCTTGGCTCTATAAATCCTGGAATCCCCGATCCTATATTTCGACCCCACGGTCTCTGCCAGGTCCCACCTGCCTTGTTATGATCGCATGGTTCTCACCCAAACCATACTACGGAGTGGCCTTGCCCCTAGGTCTCACCTATCTAGGGCTATGCAGGTACAACTCCACCTCGAATCCTATCTACCTATTCTTTCCTGATTCTGATCATGCTAACTAGGAGATACGGGCCTCGCCCACACTCTGCTGACTAGGAGATACGGGCCCCCGCCCACGCTCCGCTATCTGGCCGCTAATGAATGTTGCGGCTATCGCACAGTCTTACAACATTTTCCACACTGTCTGGCTTCTGGTGAAGGCTACGGCTATCTCGCAGTCTTACAACACTTTCCACGCCGAGCATGCACACGACCTAACATCATGGCTGAACTCACCCCCTGACGGGAATTTCCTCAATCGGGTTTCCAAAGCCAACTATCAACCGCCAAAAAGACGCAAACCCTACGTTGGGAAGTTTCCCAAACTCCCAACTCACATACTCCTCAATCCAATCAGCCACTTGGGCCGCCTTTCTTCCTAAAGAGAATGCGATCTCATCCTAATTTCACACTTCCTTCTGTTCCTGCACCCCTGGAGAATTCTCCCCTACTTTGATTCGACTAAAATCTTACAACACACAAGACTGGAAGGACTCCCAATCCTTCTTACAATCCAATGATCAATTCTGCTGGCAACCTATCCTTACCACTGTTAGTGTTCCAAAGCTAACTAGTACTAAATCAGTACAACTCTTGAAGACTAACGGAACAATCCCCGAGTTCCAATCACACTTGCTACAACTACCGCGTCCTGAAAACTCACTATAAAAGGAGACGACCTCAGACTACTACTCTAAGACTCATGGTATGCAGATAGCATATAACCAGAACATAAGCAGGAAGTATAACTCCAAGATACACTTACTCCTATAAATGCAAGACCATAGCAATAAAATCATAAATAAAAACTGATAGGAAAGCAAAAGATACACACCTGTAACATCGGAAGCTGCTCGTGCCTCCTCTGTAGTCAACTGGAAAGCCATGCTACTTACCGCAGGTGCCTCTGCCCGGTCCTGACGGCCGTCGATGATCCTCAATGTTGCAGCGACAGGTGCCATCACCTGTCCCACTGCAGCCAAACTCAGACATTGGCCCCGCTGACTGCAATGAAAGCATATCAGGTTTGATCCCTGGGTGGTGGTAGCAGTACAATTCCTGCTAAAAAGACCGATCCGGCCGCACTTGAAACAGCCAGAATCACCACCACTGCCACTCCTACACGCACCCTCGTGTGTCCTGCCGCACTTGCCACAACGGCTGCGGTCCTGATGACCCCTCAACCTAGAATCCGATACCTTGGGCCTTTTGCCCGACCCTACAGATGTCTCAGCCTCGTCTGTCTTCCTCTTCCTATCCGTCTCTAAATCGATCTCCCTCTCCCTGGCTCGAGCGATCATATCCTCCAACGTCTTGTAGCAGGACTAGCTCACAAACTGTCTAATGTTGCTCCTTAGCATCTCATGGTACCGAGCCTTCTTCATCTCCTCGTCCGCCACATACTGCGGAACAGGGAGGGCCCTCTCCCTGAACTTGGCGGTGATCTCCGCCACCGTCTCCGTAGTCTACTAGAGATCCTTGAACTCCCGTGCTAACTCCTGCACCTCAATCACTGGTGCAAACTCGGCCCTGAACCTGGTCGAGAAGTCATCCCATGTCATCGCTGTTAGATTAGATGTCTAAGCCCATAACTATTATTGATATGTACTTGACCCGAGAGTAGCATGGTCCATTTGGGTTACATATCATCAGGACAATTTGTTAGGATGGATTCTTGAGAGAAGGTTATATATGATTTGTTAATATATTATAAGTTATAATATATTAATATAAGATCATATGTTTTAATTAGTATTGATCAAGAATTAATTTGGAATTAGATTAGTGATCAAAAGAGACTAATTAAATATGGGGACTAATTATGGTAATTAGTTATATTTTTATGTGTTGTATGATCCACGTTGGACCAAGTTTATGTATGGATAAATAAAGAGCTGGGCCACATGAACCATGGATCATAACACCCATGGGTATGGATTTGGGTTATACCCATGACCCTTGGAATCCTACATATAAATTTGTCCATTCATAGCAAAAAACGCCTAGACTTGTACTTGGAGTTCAAGGAGGTGTTTTTGGTGCATGGAGATTCTCTCTCAAGAGCCACCTTTGTTCATGATGTGTTGTGACTTCATTTGAGGCTTCCACACTATTGGGGCTAAACTCTTAAGGCCAAATACATCAAGACTTCAAGCGACATAAAAGGTATGTTACCCTAACTAGAATCATTACCACAAAGTGTTTTTGTTCTTAAAATTTGATTTTGATGTTATGGTAATATTTATTCTCATCCAAAATAAAGATAATTGTCATAATTTCAAGATTTGTGTTAGTTTATGTGATTAGCTAAGTCCTTGAAAATTGTTGATATGAATTATCTTTGCTTATGAGTTTGATCTTGTTCATAGAAAAATTATTTGATTATTATGTTAATTGAAATAATTGATTTTAATGGTTTTTATGAACTCCATAACTTGTCCTCAAGTTATGGAAAATGAAGATTTTTTCATTTAAAAGCACATTAAGTCTCATAGGTTATGAAAATGGAAGAGTCTTTAATTTTAATGTAATCATAAAATGATTTTATGTCTTCCATTACTTCTCCTCAAGTTCTGGAACTTGAAAAGTCTTTCATAAAAACCATACTAAACTCATAAGTTATGGAAACCAAAAGTTTTTGAATTGTTCAAAACTTGCCCTCAAGTTTTGGAATTTGTAATGTTTCCCCCCATTAATACTTTAATTCCAAGTTAAACCCTCAGAATTTTAATAGTTTAAAATTCAACCCTTATACTATTATAATATTATAGGTTTCATATATATATATATATATATATATATATATATATATATATATATATATATATATGTATAAGAGTAAGCCAGTCTTACCGTTAGTAGACCTTATTCACGAAGCCGGTCTATAAGGGAGGTATAAGGTATTGCCTATAAAATGGCAGTTTAATGGGTCGTTAGCCGAACGGGTAGGACAGGACATTAATTTCACCTTCATTAAAAGTATAATGATAAATATAAAGTAACTAAACTTTATTAGATTCCCAATCTTAGTTACTTTAGGAAAATGTGAATTTGGTGCTAACCCATGAAATTGCACTTTGCACCTTGTTAAGTCATTAGTAGAGCGTGTTTGGTTAATCGGCACACTAATCTGGGACTGAAAATGTGTGGCAAAGGGTAGCTTGATGTTAATCATAGATCAATGGAGCGTGTGTGGTTAAGCGGCACATTGATTAGGTGGTTGTAACATTAAGTGTACCAAGGTAAATTTGCATGGTTATTCACTCCTTGTTTGTGAACCTCGGCATCCCAGTCACAAACTTGAAGGGAAATATCGAGATTTAAACATGCCATTGAATAGTTCAATGAATCTCAAAAGATCTAGGAGTTTCAATTCATTTAAAACCTAATGTTAAATTTCGTTTTTCATGGTGGAAATTGGTAAATCGTCATTTACTTACCTTCAAATATTTTGTAGCTTGGATTACGGCATCCCCCTTCCAAGTTATAAACTATTGTGTTGGGTCCTAGCCTTAATATTTCATATTGGGTGTTATATGAAGGACTTAAATCAACTAAACTTGGATTTCTCCCTCATAGATGTCCAGTTATGACAACTATGGTCTTCCTTATCCTTTTGGATAAAGTTTTCCTAATGAAGATGATATCCCAAATAGCGGTCAAGGTGAAAGATTAATCCCTTTGTTGTGCATTAATGGGACTGAAATCATACTTCACATCCTCTACCTCCTCCAATTATTCTCCCTAACCCACAAGTTCTTGAATAGTTCAAGGTCACTCAATCCTTATTGGCAAGCAGTGTCTATATGTGCTCTCATCTTGGAGATGAAGTCTCATATT